>NC_060087.1:130040389-130676706 GCF_922984935.1 Meles meles | reverse complement strand
GAGGGCGAAGTCCTTGAGTGGCATGGATCAAACTGCTAATAGCAATTATCACGGAGGTGACAGGAGACACTCACTTTCTACTTCATGCACTTCTGTGAAGTTTAGATACTGTTTTAAAAGATTTTATTTACTAATTTGACACACAGAGAGAGATCCCAAGTGGGCAGAGAGGCAGGCAGAGAGAGGGGGCGGGGGAGCAGGTTCCTTGCTGAGCAGAGAGTCTCATGCGGGGCTTGATCCCAGGACCCTGAGTCCATCACCTCAGCTGAAGGCAGAGGCCTAACCCTCTGGGCCACCCAGGCATCCCAAGTTTAAATACTTCTTGTTACCAATCAGAGATTACTCTTGCAATCAGGAAAAAATTATAATAATCACAGCCATCTGACTTCAGGCAATGCTTTAAACACCTCAAGTCAATTTCACTGAAAACCTAGAGAAAATTCCAATAGATTTTCTTATTAAGTTACTAATCGGCGTTTGGGTGTCCACAGACAAATCTCCACTAACGTATAAACGTGCTTCAGTGTCTCTCAAAAAACCATTAACCAACCTACGTTGGTTCCTCTAATGTCTCTCCTCTGAAACCCTCACCCCACCTCCCCTTCCTTTCCTCCATATTAGACGAGCTAATTGAAAAGCAGTCTATATGCGGAGAAAGGGGAACGCTCTTACACTGTTGGTGGGAGTGCCAACTGGCGCAGCCACTCTGGAAAACAGTATGGAGGTTCCTCAAAAAGGTAAAACAGAGCTACCCAGTGCACCACTGAACCCAGTGGTTCAGTTGGTAAGCGTCTGCCTTCAGCTCAGGTCATGATCCCATGGTCCTGGGACCCAGTCCTGTGTCAGGCTCCCTGCTCTGCGGGAAGCCTGCCTCTCCCTCTCCCACTCCCCCTGCTTCTGTTCCCTCTCTCACTGTCTCTCTCTCTCTCTGTCCAATAAATAAAATCTTAAAAAGAAAAAAAAGAGGATTAGAGCTATCCTATGACCCGGCAATTGCACTACTAGGTATTTTTCCAAAGGACACAAACATAGTAATTCAAAGGGGTACATGCACCCCAATGTTTATAGCAGCAATGCCCACAATAGCCAAACTATGGGAAGAGCTATGGAAAGAGCCAAACTATGGAAGACCTCAGCTGACCATCAACCGATGAAGGGATAAAGAAGATGTGAGTCATATATAAAATGGAATATTACTCAGCCGTCAAAGAGAATGAAATCTTGCCACTTGCAACGACATGGACGGAAGCAGAGGGTATTATGCTAAGCGAAATGAGTCAGTCGGAGAAAGGCAAATACCATGTGATTTCACCCACTTGTGGAGTTTAAGAAACAAAGCAGATGAACACAGGTGAAGGGAAGGAAAAATAAAATAAGATGAAAATTGACAGGGAGGCTAACCGTAAGAGACGCTGAACTCTAGGAAGCAAACGGAGGGTTGCTGGAAGGAAGGTTGTGGGGGGGGATAATTCGGTGATGGGCACTAAGGAGGGCACTTGATGTAATGGGAACTGGGTGTTCTATGCAACGGATGAATCACTAAATTCTACCTCTGAAACTGCCAAAAAAAAAAAAAAGTCTACATTTGCAACTTACTCCTTACTCTCACATTTGCCTCTTACGGCACTGATATCTGGAGTTTGGCCACATTATTCTTACTAAACCTGTTTAAGATAAGCATTGACTTTCTTTCTTTCTTTCTTTCCTTTGTTTGTTTCTTTCTTTCTGAGGGGGCGAAGGGGGGAGAGCGGGGGAGGGGGAGGGGCAGAGGGAGAGGGAGAGAATCCCAAGCAGACTCTGCACTGAGCGGGGAGCCTGAGCAAGGTGGGTCTCCATCTCACGACCCTGAGGTCATGACCTGAGCCAAAATCAAAAGTCAGGCTCAACCAACTGAGCCGCCCAGACACCCCAAGCATTGGCCTTCAATTGCATTTCACTAATAACCTTGCAAAACCTCTCTGCAGTATTTGACAGGCTGGTCACTTCCCCTTTTTGAAATGCTTTGCTATGCTTTCATTTAGTCCATGTTCTTCCTTGGTGGAAACTCTTCTCCAGCTCCTTCTTAGACTGCTTCTTCCTCCCTACCTTTAATTTTTCAGGATTCCATCCCTTCTCCTTTTATATTCATTGAACAATTTTATGTGGACTGAAAACTACCATCTGTATGCTAAAAGCTGGTCCTGCACAACAAGTAGTTTGGAAGTAGTGGTCAACAAATGTCTGCATAAGGGGCCGAGCATCATGTTTGTTGCATGGTGGATTTAATACCGTGTGGGAATTCCCATGCTTTTGAAGGAAAGGAAAATTAACACTGAGTCTAAACAGTGGGACTCACGTAGGGATGCCTGGGTGGTTCCATCGGTCAAGCCTCCAGCTCTTGATTTCGGCCCAGGTCATGATCTCACGGTTGTGAGATCGAGCCCCGCGTCAGGCTCCACGCTCGGTGTGGAGCCTGATTAAGATTCTCTCTCTCCCTCTCCCTCTGCCCCACCCCACCCCCCATGAAACAAAAAAAAAAGAAAAGAAGTAAGTAGTCACACATAACGAGCAATACATACCACATAGTAATGTTAACATTGGATTTGACCTTAGAATGATTGGTTGGGACGTTAAAAGGTGAGCTGTAAGCACTTCTTCTGAATTACACAAGACCCTTGCTACTTGGATTCGAACATACAACTAGGACATGACTTATCCCAAGACTAGCATTAATTAGTACAGGGGGCAGATTTCAACTGTACATTCATAAAAGTTTTCACTAACTACATCCAGAAAAATACCAGCTGATTAGCCTAAAACAACCTCTAGCTAGCGGTTGAAGAATAGGGTTACGTTAAAATAGTTACTAAGTTTCTCAGAGTCCTCAGTCTCTCATGGTTCCTCTCCCCCTCCAATTGCCCCCAACTCCTTTCTCCTCTCCGTCTCCCCATGTCCTCCGTGTTATTCCTTATGCTCCACAAGTAAGCGGAACCATATGATAACTGGCTCTTTCTGCTTGACTTATTTCAAACTCAGCATAATCTGCTCCAGTCCCGTCCATGCTGATACAAAAGTTGGGTATTCATCCTTTCTGAGGGAGGCATAACACTGCATAGCGTATATGGACCACATCTTCCTTATCCATTCACCCGTTGAAGGGCATCTCGGTCCTTTCCACAGTTTGGCGACCGTGGCCATCGCTGCTATGAACACTGGGGGTACAGATGGCCCTTCTTTTCACTACATCTGTCTCTTTGGGGTAAATACCCAGTAGTGCAATTGCAGGGTCATAGGGAAGCTCTATTTTTAATTTCTTCAGGAATCTCCACACTGTTCTCCAGAGCGACTGCACCAACTTGCATTCCCACCCACAGTGTAAGAGGGTTCCCCTTTCTCCACATCCTCTCCAACACACGTTGTTTCCCGTCTTGTTGATTTTGGCCATTCTGACTGGTGTAAGGTGGTATCTCAATGTGGTTTTGGTTTGAATCTCACTGATGGCTAATGATGATGAGCATTTTTTTCAGGTGTCTGTTAGCCATTTGTATGTCTTCTTTGGAGAAGTGTCTGCTCGTGTCTTCTGCCCATTTTTTGACGTGATTATCTGTTTTGTGTGTGTTGAGTTTGAGGAGATCTTTACAGATCTTGGATACCAGCCCTTTGTCTGTACTGTCATTTGCGAATATCTTCTCCCATCCCGTGGGTTGCGTCTTTGTTTTATTGACTGTTTCCTTCTTTTTTTTCCAGTGGAATTTTTCCTTCTTTATTGTGGTAACATACACATAATGTAACATTTACCATCTGAACTATTTTCAAGTGGACCATTTAGTGGTACTGAATACAGTCACAATGTTGTACAACCATCACTATCCATCTGCAGAATGTTTTCCATCTTGCAATATTAAAACTCTATGCCCATCGTTATAGAATATTTTAACTTGGAAAATTACAGAATAACAAAACATAAGGCTATAGAAAATTTAAATAATTATTATTCATAATCCCAATATAACACAGAGAGAGAGAGAGAGAGGACTATGAAAACAGCTTATATTCACTGTTTCGGGACTACAAATATCTGTGGTCCTACTTTAGACCACAAGGAAATGATTCATTAATTCTGTGGTTATGGAAAATAAAAACCTAAAAACCTTATTTAATCTTAAAAAAAAATCCTTTCAAACTCTAGATGTTAAGTCACACTGGTATTAAATGGGAAACCTTGAGACGTGATAGCCTTGTTCATACAGGTATTTTCCTTTGCTGTGCAGAAGCTTTTGATCTTGATGAAGTCCCAAAAGTTCATTTTCGCTTTTGTTTCCTTGGCCTTTGGAGACGTATCTTGAAAGAAGTTGCTGTGGCCGATGTCAAAGACATCGTTCTCCTATGCCTATGTTCTCCTCTAGGATTCTGATGGATTCCTGCCTCACGTTGAAGTCTTTTATCCATTTCGAGTTTATCTTTGGGTACGGTGTAAGAGAATGGTCGAGTTTCATTCTCCTACACATAGCTGTCCAATTTTCCCAGCACCATTTATTGAAGAGACTGTCTTTTTTCCACTGTGTATTTCTTCCTGCTTTGTCGAAGATTATTTGACCATAGAGTTGAGGGTCCATCTCTGGGCTCTCTGCTCTGTTCCCCTGGTCTATGTGTCTGTTTTTGTGCCAGTACCATGCTGTCTTGGTGATCACACTTTGTAGTAAAGCTTAAAATCAGGCAACGTGATGCCCCCAGTTTTGTTTTCCTTTTTTTCAACATTTCCTTAGCAATTCGGGGTCTCTTCTGGTTCCGTACAAATTTTAGGATTGTTTGTTCCAGCTCTTTGAAAAATGCCGGTGGAATTCTTTTTTTTTAAGATTTTATTTATTTGACAGAGAGAGAGAGAGAGAGAGTTCACAAGTAGGCAGAGAGGCAGGCCGAGCGGGGGGGAGGGGCTGCGGCGGGGAAACAGGCTCCCCGCTGAGCAGAGAACCTGATGCGGGGCTCCATCCCAGGACCCTGAGATCATGACCTGAGCCGAAGGTAGAGGCTTAACCCACTGAGCCACCCAGGTGCCCCATGCCAGTGGAATTTTGGACTGGAACGGCATTGAAAGTATAGATTGCTCTAGGCAATCTATACACATTATATACACAATCTAGGCAGTAGAGACATTTTAACACTGTTTGTTCTTCCGATCCATGAGCATGGAGTGGTCTTCCAACTTTTTGTGTCTTCTTCAGTTTCTTTCATGAGTGTTCTGTAGTTCCTCGAGTACAGACCCTTTACCTCTTTGGTTAGGTTTATTCCCGGGTATCTTATGGTTCTTGGTGCTATAGTAAATGGAATCGATTCTCTAATTTCCCTTTCTGGGATTTCCTTGTTAGTGCATAAGAAAGCAACTGATTTCTGCACACTGATTTTGTATCCTGCCACATTACTGAATTGCTGTATGAGTTCTAGTCGTTTGCGGGCGGAGTCATTTGGGCTTTCCGTATAAAGTATCTTGTCATCTGCGAAGAGAGAGAGTTTGACTTCTTCTTCTTCTTCTTCATTGCCAATTGGAATGTTATCTTTAATTTCCTTTTGTTGTCTAATTGCTGTTGCTAGGACTTCTCGTACTATGTTGAACAAGAGTGGTGAGAGTGGGCATCCTTGTCGTGTTCCTGGTCGCAAAGGGAAGGCTGTCAGCTTTTCCCCATTGAGGATGATACTCGCTGTGGGTTTTTCATAGATAGCTTTTATGAAGTTGAGGAATGTAGCCTCTATCCCTGTACTTTGAATTGTTTTAATCAGGAACGGATGATGGATCTTGTCAAATGCTTTTTCTGCATCAATTGAGAGGCCCATGTGGTTCTTCTCTCTTCTCTGACTGATTCGTTCTATCACATTGATTGATTTGCGAATGTTGAAGCACCCCTGCGTCTCGTGGATAAACCCCAGCTGGTCATGGTGGATAATCTTTTAAAGGTACTGTTGGATCCTATTAGCTAGGATCGTGTTGAGAATCTTGGCATCCATTTTCATCAGGGACAGTGGTCTGAAATTCTCCTTTTTGGTGGGGTCTTTGCCTGGTTTGGGGATCAGGGTAATGCTGGCTTCGTAGAAAGAGTTTGGAAGTTTTCTTTCTGCTTCCACTTTTTGAAACAGCTTCAGGAGAATAGGTGTTATTTCTTCTTTGAATGTTTGGTAGAATTCCCCAGGGTATGCTACCTGAGGGTTTTGGAGGGGAGGGAGGTGGGGGGTGTGGGGTGAGCCTGGTGGTGGGTATGAGGGAGGGCACGTATTGCATGGAGCACTGGGTGTGGTGCATAAACAGTGAATTCTGGAACACTGAAGAGAAATTCAAGAAAATAGTTATTAAGTAATGTTTTGTGGCTTATGTGATCTAGTTCAAGGTAACAGATTCACATTTGTACTGATATCTACCTATTTTAAAACATAAAACATAGGGGCACCTGGGTGGCTCAGTGGGTTAAAGCCTCTGCCTTCGGCTCAGGTCATGATCCCAGGGTCCTGGGATCGAGCCCCGCATCGGGCTCTCTACTCAGCAGGGAGCCTGCTTCCCTTCCTGTCTCTCTCTGCCTGCCTCTCTGCCTACTCGTGATCTCTGTCTGTCAAATAAATGAGTAAAAATCTTAAAAAAAAAAAAGAATTTGGGAATTTCAGTTTAAAACAAAAGACACCAATGTAAGACCAAATTAATCAAAAGACACCAATGTAAGACCAAATTAATCTTAAATTTGAATGGAAACAGCAGGAACTCATGAGTAGGAGCATGGGTTCATTTGGTATGAACTCTGATTGTCAGTATGGGCCCTCAAAGAAGTGTATTTCCTAGCTCTGTCCACTGCAAAGATCCGGAAGCAATGAACATTATCGGTTGCAACAATGAGAACCCCTAGTGCCCACCTTGCGATCTCTAGAAGAAACCAGAGGTCCTTGGAGAAATGGCTGGTTTCGGATCCAGGGCAGAATAAGGACGAGAAAAGTGTGGAACATCTTAGAGTATCCAAAAGTTAGGATATGTGTTGAAGTTATGTCAAAAAGACACCGGGAGGCATGTGAAGGGGCTCCCAATGTCCAAGTGTCAAGCAATGTGAGCCTCAGAAAGAATAATAACGGCAATGGTTTGGGTCACCAATACATTAATACCCATGAGTTCGCCGCGATACTGAAAGAGTCCCCAGACGATCCTTGTTCACTTTAAGAGACCAGAAGACAGCAACCCATCCCTCTGAAAGGGAAAGAATAAAGCAACAATTCTACCTTTCTTGTGTGAATTATATTTCAGGAAAACAAAGCAGTTCGTAGTTACCTTCCATAGGAGAATTCCAGCCAATAAATGGAGCAAGAACAATAAAGTAGGAAAATTACCATTTTACAGCACCCAATGAATTAATGGATCTACATAATAACCCTCAATGGCTGCCAAATATTTTACATAGAGGTTGATATACAGGGTGAGCATACACTATGGTTTTCCCTGGGGGCAAGTCCTGGTTTACATTGGTTGTCCTATACCACACCCTCCCTCGCTCTCAAACTTGTCTGCATTTAGATGATGCATTATATCACCACCCTAGTAACAGGGAACTTTGTACAGAATGAGGAAAACTAGTAGCACCTGAACCCACTGCTCAATCTTAATATTATCTGTATCTATATCTGTGTGTATATATATATCCATATATCCATATATATATATATATATATATATATATATATATATGGAGAGAGAGAGAGAGAGAGAGAGAGAGAGGCCCTCAGATATTAAGGATCTCCTGATGGGATGTGGAGATAGCTGGAAATGAGCCAACGGCAGAAAGTTCTTAAAGACTCAGACAGAGAGGAGGAGTGCCTGGGTGTCTCAGTTGGTTAAACGATCGACTCTTGGTTTGGGCTCTGGTCATGAGATCAAGCCCCATATTGGGCTCTGTACTCAGCAGGGAGTCCTCTTGAGATTCTCTCTCTCCCCCTGCCCCTACCCCTACTTGTGCTCTCTCTCTCTCCCTCCCTCCTTCTCTCTCTCTCTCTGTCTCTCTTTCTCTCTCTCTCAAATGAATAAATATGTCCTTGGGGTGACTGGGTGACACAGTTAGTTAAGCGACTGACTCTAGTTTTCGGCTCAGCTTGTGATCTCAGGGTCATGAGATCAAGCCCCGCATCAGGCTCTGCGCTCAGTGCAGAGTCTGCTTGAGAGTCTCTCTCCTTCTCCCCCTGCCCCTCCTGTCCGTTCTCTTGTTCTCTCTCTCTCTCTCATAAATAAGTAAATCTTAAAAAAAAAAGAGAGAGAGATTCAGGCAGAGAGGGAGCTACAAGGGCAAGAAGAAAGAGATTAGCTTCTCTGTTTAGTGCACTATTTCCTAGTGTCTCTTCTAAGAAAGAGATGTCTGTATATCAACTAGTGTTTGTTAGCACTTTTTAAATTCTTTAAAATATTTAAAATTTATGTATTTGACAGAGAGAGAGAGAGAGAGAGAGATCACAAGTAGGCAGAGAGGCAGGCAGAGAGAGGGGGAAGGCAAGCTCCCCACTGAGCAGGGAGCCCAATGCAGGGCTCCGTCCCAGGACCCTGAGACCATGACCCGAGCTGAAGGCAGAGACTTAACCCACTGAGCCACCCAGGTGCCCGTTTGTTAGCATTTACAAGGGGTTTTCACCTTGTATTACCAGTTGTCATAGTGCAGAGTCTCCTGGTCACCTCTTGTTGGTGACGGCTGTGAATGGGCAGAGTCCCTTTTGACACAGAGGAAGGTTTTCACAGAAAAGGACCCACGGACTTCTTATCACATTATATCATTAAAAAACCAACTGCTGCTTACTTGAGCAATGTGTGCCAATTTGTTCTATACTACTTATGTCCCTTATTTTTGTCATCCTACTGTCGGTTGTAAGCCTAGCATTGCAGGTAAGTCACACCTTTTAGAATGGCCACCTCCCCACAAGACAAGAGGACCATCGCTGGCAAGGATGTGAGAAAAGGGAACCATTGCGCAACTGTTGGTGGGATTGTAAGCTGGTGCAGCCTCCATGGAAAACAGCAGGGAAGAACCTCAGAAACTAAACAGTAGAACGACGGTACCATCCATCAATTCCACTTCCGGGTATATATCCAAAAGAAGCAAAAAGACAGGGTGAAACAGATATTTGTGTACCTGTGTTCAGATAGCATTAGCCACAGTAGATACAAGTGGAAGCAACCTAAGTGTCCATCAAGAGATGAATGGACAAGAACAAACAAACAAACAAACAAACAAATTTTTAGAAGTGACATATACCTGCAATGGATCATTATTCATCTCTTTAAAAAGGAAAGAAAAACTGAGACATGCTACGATATGGACGAATCTTGAAGACATTATGCTCAGTGAGATCTTCCAGTCACAGAAGGACAAATACTGTACGTATGAGGCATCCAAACTCATAGAGAGAGTATAGTGGTGGTTGCCCGGAGTTAGGAGGAGGAGGAGGGAATGGGGAATAGGTGTTTGATGGGTACATAGTTCCAGTTCAGAAAGAGGAAAACGTTTGAGAGATGGATGGCAGTGACGGTTGTACAACAATGGGAATATACTTAAGGCCACTGAGCTGTATGTCTAAAATGGCTTAAAAGGTAAAATTTGCATTATTTGTGTTTTGTAGCAATAAGAAGACAGAGGGGAAACCCTGTTGTAAAGACTGATATCTGGATAAGGAGGATGTGGTTCATATACGTATAATGGAATATAACTACTCAGCCATCAGAAAGGATGAGTACCTACCATTTACATCGACGCGGTTGGAACTGGAGCATATTAT
This sequence comes from Meles meles, assembly GCF_922984935.1. NCBI lineage: Eukaryota > Metazoa > Chordata > Mammalia > Carnivora > Mustelidae > Meles > Meles meles. Next base: position 130,666,947 of record NC_060087.1, on the reverse strand, counting down.
GCTAAGTGAAATAAGTCAGTCAGAGAAAGAAAATTATCATATGGCTTCATTCATATGTGGACTATAAGGAATAGCGTGGAGGACAATAGGGGAAGGGACGGGAAACCGAATGGGAAGAAATCGGTGAGGGAGACAAGTTGTGAGAGACTCTTGAGTCTGGGAAACAAACCGAGGGTTGCAGAAAGGCGGGGTTGGGGGGGTAGATGGGGGGATGGGGTAACTGGGTGATGGGCATTAAGGAGGGCATGCGACGTGTTGAGCACTGGGTGTTATACGCAACTAATGAATCATTGCACATTATACCGAAAGGAATGATGTACTGTATGTTGGCTAATTGAATTTAAATTTTAAAAAAAGATTGACATCTGGGCTACATGAAATGCTTCCACAAAACTGCAAGAAAGAAAGTCACCCTACCCATTTGAAGAAAGGTCACGACACCCACATGGATGATGCCATGGAAAAGGAAATTGAAGTGGCCTCTAAGCATATAAGGAGGGCAATCCACTTAGTGGTTGGAGAAATGCAAAAGAAGACCACCACCGTCAGCCCAAATGTAATCCAATTATACTCAGTATTGATGAGAATATGGAACAGTTAGTACCCAGCCTGCTGGTGGGAGTCTTACGTTGGAAATAATTTGGCTGTACCGAATCTCACTTAGCCTATGACCTAGCAAAGGGTCGTTAGCGGCTCTCAACTCGCGGAGTCCTTTAAACGCCGCGAAACACCATTGCACGTATGCCAGACGTCAGAGTGTTCCCAGCATCACTGCTTTTCGGGGCTCTGAAGTGGAAAGTATGCACCTGTCCATGGACAAGGGAACGGATGAACGGACTGGGGAGCGGTGCCACAATGGCGTGCGCTACAGCGGGGAAGATGAAAGCAGTAGGGCTCCGCGGGATAGTATAGCTACTGTTAGGACACAGTGTCGGGCGAAGAAGGAAGTGGCGGGACACGGGGCAGAACGTGATACAGTTTATTGCACCACCCAGGCAGCACACCAGGAGGCCAGGACCGTCAAGGATACGTACACGGGTCTCTAAAACAAAACAGAAAAACCAACCAACCAGCCCACCCAGACGACGACGACGACGACGACGACAATGACAACAAAACCCAAACAAAGAAACGAACGACAACACGCTAGAAAGCGGGGCAGGGGTGGTTTACACAGGGCAAGCAGGAGGATGGCTATTCCTCTGCGAGAGGAAGCAGTGGGTGGGAAGGGCCCCAGGAGAAGACGGAGTGGGAACTGTCCAAGTGTCCCAGGTCAGGAAGGTGGAGGCTTGAGCACCGACCTGTTCCACACTCCCGTGTCCTTTTGTGATTTCCGCGGAAGATGACCTGTGTAACGTCCTCGAACCGCAGCCGGGGCCTCGGACCTCGACCCTCGACCCTCGACCCTCGTCCCTCGACCCTCGATCCTCGACCCTCGACCCTCGACCCTCGATCCTCGATCCGCGACCCTCGACCCCCGGTCCTCGATCCTCAGCACCAGTGAGTGCCTGGACAGCGGTTGGTCGAGGGGGCGTGTCTCGGCCACGGCCCCGCCTCCCGCATGCGCGCTGTGCCAGCCAATCAGCGACGCTCCCGCCTAGGCGTGGCTGGCTGCCTCCTCTCCCTCACGACGCCCTCAGAGGAGCTTCGCGGAGGACGTGGTGTGGAGGTTGCTGTGCGGCTGGAGGGATGGAGGGAGGGACAGAGAGAGACAGAGGACGGGGGTGGGGCATAGGGACCCTCAGGGAGGCCGCGGCGGGTAGGGAGGCGGACCCGGGGGCACTGTGTGGCCATGGGGGGGGGGGGGGTCTCCTCAGACGTGAGGGGACCAGGCTGTGGGGCAGCGGCGGCCGGGCTCACCTCTGACGTGATGTGCCCGCGGGGTCCTCTGGGGCTCCGACAGGACACGACGAGGCCCCTGAGGGCAGGGCCGGCAGGGCCGGCCGGGCGGGGAGCGGGTCCGTCGGTCCCCACTTCCTGGGAGGGTCGGTCACAGCTGGTGAGGAGGGGCCGTCTGCCTCTGTCCCTCCTGCCTGGCCGACCCGGCAGGACAGTTTGGTCCCCTGAGGTCGTCCGGGGGTCCAGAAGGAGCGTCGAGGAGCCGCCCCCGCCACCACTAGACCTGACCGTCCCCGGACAGGGGCGGAACGGTTTATTCCCCATCCATTCCAAGGGGACCCTTGTTTTTGTCCCGGGCCCGGCGGGGCCTCCAGACCAGCACGGGGTCCGGCGGGCCCCGAAGGGGGTGGGGACGGCTTCTGTCCCAAGGCAGGAGCAAGAATGTGGCGGAAGGTCCGGACACTCCGATGTCCCGGGTCGGGTCGCATGCCCTGGGTCGGGGCCGGGGCCGGGGCCGGGGCCGGGGCCGGGGCCGGGGCTGAGCACGGAGCCAGGAGCGCTGAAGGGTCGGGGGTGGGGGTGGGGCTGGGGGTGAGGGTGGGGAACGGGGAGGCGGGGGAGAGGGGTCCACCAGCCGCATCGTCTTCGCCCCCTCCTGGGCCAACCAGAGACATGAGGACACACACACTCTGATCTGCGCAGGGGACCCTTGCCTGGCGTCGCTCCCTGAACATGTCCCCATTTCTTTAACACGTGTTTGCGCTCACAGGGCGCAGGAGAGCTCGGAAGACACCTCGGGATGCCGCCGGCTGGGAGCAAGCGCCTGGGGAGGGCTGCGAAGGCCCCCGTGGAGGCTCAGGGCATGGCAGCCTATGACCTGGGGAGACAGGAGAGAAGACAGCTGAGCGGGCCAGAGGTTGCAGGTACTGTCTGTCCCACACCTTTGCAGAGATAGCGCGTGTAGATACGGCGCACGGGGCAGGTCACTGCTTCGGAGTCCTCAGCGTTGCAAACAGTAAATTCCTCGCGCGTGCGTGCGTGCGTGTGTGTGTGTGTAGTGTGTGTGTGCGGGGTGTGTGTGTGTGTGTGTGTGTGTGTGTGTGTGCACGCGCGTCCCCGCGCGCACGCGCATGTAAAAAGCAGTTGCAGGTACCGGAGGTTGCCCCCTTGATCCTCCTGTCCCAGACCGGGATTACAGAGGCGTAGATAGCCGCTCTTCTGCTCCCCCCGCAGTCCTTCTTTCCAAAATCTCTCACACCTGCTGGGTGAGGTACTCTGGCATCAACCTTGAAAGACTTGTAATGCTGTCTCCGTCGCGTGGTCCTGGTCCCTGATCTAGTTGCATCGGGCCTTGCACGGGCATGCTTCCTTTCCTATGCCTGCCTTAAAAACCTTGTGGTTGCACGGGGGAGGCCTGAAGAGCTCCACGGTTGAGGATATTGCTCCCCGAAAACTGACCCCCAAATGCCACACTTTGTCGTTTTTTTGTTCTGTTTTGTCTTTTTTTTTTTTTTTTTAATTTAAATTCAATTAGCCAACCTGTAGTACACCGTTGGTTTGTGATATAACGTTCATCAGCGATTCGTCTGTTGCCTAGAACAACCGGCGCTCATCGCATCACTCGCCACCACCATACTTCATTTTAAAACGTTTTCCGCTTTTATTTCAACGCAGGAAACAATCCAGTAACCCACGAACGGGGGCGAAAAAGGCCTTCTGCAGAAACATTTGAGGAAGATGTCGGGTAATGTGCTCATAGTATTTCCACTGGCCAGATCAAGTCAACCTGGCTTACCTAACGATTATTCTCTGTAAAATCCCAGAATGAGACATTTCCTCCGAAACAAATATGATCTCTGTTTGTCCTTAATAATGTTTGATGTAACATCTTCACAGGAATGAAGTGCGGAAGATGCTGCAAGGACTAGGAGGTACGCTTAAATGATATTTGCAGTGAAAAAAAGAATAGTTTTAAACCATACGGCTTTTATAAATGAAAATGTTAACGAGGGGTCTGCAACGCTGATTTTAATGCCTTGTTCTCGTGTGTAGGATATTATACAAGTGTTTAGTGTGATTCAACTTTGCAAGTTTCTTTACTGACCTTTTCCATTGTTGATGTGGAAAAGTAAAAATGGTACTAACATTGATGAGGTAAGAATGATGCTATTATTTTACACACATTTACATTTCATATCAATTAATATAAATTAAATGAAGAAAAGTGCATACCTCCTTTTGTGTACAGAGATTAGGTGATATGCCAATTTTTCATGTCGATTTTAAATTTTCTTAATTTAATTACTTGTCATGGCTTTCCGGTGTCCTTGTCTTTGGAGTAGCAGCACAAATTGAATCCTCTAAAAAACAAACAAACAAAAAATTCTTTATTGTTATTTTTCATTAGCAAACCATGTAGCTGCAAACTAAAGAACTCTCCCAGCTAGTGAGAAATATATAATCACACCCAAACTCCCAAGTTTTATGTTGTTCTGTCAGATGCCGGTTACACCATCTGCGCTACAGGACAGTACACTTAGCAGAGTCCGAGTCAATTTGCGGCTCTTCCATGGAGATCAACCCTACAAGCAAGTATGGCTTGAAAGCTTTGCTCTATTTGGTGGTCACAAAGAGCTGGCTTTGGGAGCTCTCTAATACACTTCTTACTATAGATGGATTCCGGGTGTGTAAAATATTTTGTTATAGAGCAGATCCTTCATGACTACTGAAAAATAACTACTGATTGTAGATCCGTAAAGTCAAATCATAGGATTCGCAAAGGATTTAGTTGAAGTATTAAGATTCTGTGAAATGCAGCCCTTACTGCATAAAAGTGTTATGTAAAAAGCTCCGTGAGAATATTTTAAAAATGTTTTTGGATTCATTTATTTAAATTAGGGTTTTTACACCTACAGCCCTTGTCTCTTTTAGTAGAACACGGTTAAAAGCATCACTCACTAGACTGCTTGAAAAAGAATTTTTTTAAATGTGCGATATAATTATTTTCATCCTTCTGAGGATCATCTTTAAGAAAATTGCACATTTTATATAACGCATCCTAATGACAATCCATCTAGACATGTCCCTTGAATTGGCGGGTATATTATAAATTTAGAAAAACTTGCCTTTTAGCTGTTTTCTCACAAGGAAATTAAAGTCTGTCTTTGGGATTCTCGATACACGTTTTGATAATGGAAAATATTTTTATTATTATCCCCTTTCCACTATCTCTAAACTAAAAGGTGACCTGCATTTAGAAAAGTTAGAATTGGGATACTAGTACTAGAGAAGATTTTACAGAAAACGGTGAGCAAATCTTGCTTTTTGAAATGATGCCTGCGTTATAATTTTTATTTTACTTATTTTATTTCTTGAAGTGTAACTGACATACAATATTATATTAGTTCCAGGTATACAACACAGTGATTGGACATTTATGATGTCTGTATTATGAATTTCGAATGTCTTTGCATATTGCCGAGGCAAAATTTACCCATATTGATTTGTATATATGAAAACAAAATAATTTTCAACGCTCAATGTCAATGAATATTCTCTATACAGCTGACATTAAACAGGCTCTTCTTGCAAAGAGAACAATGTTCGAAATGAACACAAAAGCTTCTGTCAAAACCACCAACGAAAAAATTGAGCATGTTTGGAAGATACAGCAAGAAGAAAGGTGACGTTGTTGTTGTTGCTTTTTCAAGTCACGATGACATTTGTATCATTTCTTAGTATTCACTGGTGCAAATAACCTAAGACAAATTCTATTATATTGAATTTTCCAGTAAAAAATAGATTTTGCTTGATTTTTTTTCTAAGCGGATTAATTCTGTTAACCTCACTCCTTAACAGAATTGAGAGGTATCTCCTAGAAGCCCGTAAAGATGACCCTTTCCTCCCTTTCAAATAACAATTGAGTTTTCTTCCTATAACATTAATTCATATTTATTCTAGACCTACACTACCCGAGCTTCGGGTAAGTGTCTTAAACCATTATTCTTGTGATAGTTAACTGTATTCAGTTATGTAGAAAAGGTTAATCTTATATTATAAATAATTTGCCTATTTTAGCTAACTCGTGTTCACTGTTCTTTCTTAAAAATCATTGTTGTACCAAAGAGGGGAAATATTTAAGTGAAATATTCCTGTTTGGAAGTCTTCTATGACAAATGCATACGATATCCTTATTGAATCTACTTATCGTATCAGAACATACATGTTCTTCAGTAAGAAGAAATGAAAAGTAAACTGCTTTTAGATAAAATGAATTCTTCTGGGAAACTGATAGCACAGTAAATCCTCACTAGTTTTTAAGAGGTAAGGCATATGAGAGAGCTTATATGTTGGCCAGTTAGGAACAATACTTTTGGAATAAGAGTAAATTGTTCATGTACCCTTTCTGTTTCCCATGAGACTATTTCAGCCGCCATTGTGCTATTACTGCCTTCTCCTTTTATAGTGTAAATTGTGTCGAATCAGTTTTGTTTTGAATATGGTTAGATTTTCATATCTTCTTGAAGTATGACAGTGCTTGTTGCTGTGGTTTACAGGCAGAATCTTCGTCTCAAGTATTCGCGGCAGTTTCTGACTTTGTTTTGGGAGTGGGATGCAGACATGCGGAAAGCCCAGGAACAAGAAGAAAAACTAGCTGTTGGTATCAGCCTTGGCTTTAAAATTGATTTATTTGTTGTACCAAAGTCTCAAGTAGCAATAGGTCATGCAAAAACACAGGAGAGAATGTAGAGTCCACGAGCCCAGATGGGTAAATGTGGGTAGAAGGTGTGGCGGTGGGAGACTGGATGTTCTATTTGGATTGCTTCTGTCTATTTAGTGATACAGGAAGGTCACCCGTTAAGAGTGAGAGTGGTGGAGGAGGTGTTCCCTTTAGGGGCCAGAGAAGAGTCCTGGAATTGTTTCCTGAGAGCGGGCCAGCAAACGGACTAGGGAAATATCACTGCCAAGAAGCATTATGGGTTTAATTTAGGTTAGTGTCATAGTGATCATGAATTTAAAGTGAGACCACTCTGCATGGTTGTGGCAGGGCAGCTGGAGAGTTGGGTTTTCCAGGGTTGCGATTTTGCCAGGCAGATTGACAGAGGGAAAGGGAGGCAAGGTACGTACGTGTGCAAGCGCATGGGTATAATGATTGGCCATGGACTTTAAGCCGAGAAGGAGGAAAAGGGAGAATATGAGAGTGGGGACTGGGGACAATGAAAAGTCGTAGGATCAACGGGATGTTAATCCTGAAAGAGTTTTTTTTTTTTTTTTTAAACGTTTTTTTTTAAATATTTTATTTATTTGACAGAGAGAGATCACAAGTAGATAGAGAGGCAGGCAGAGAGAGAGAGAGAGGGAAGCAGGCTCCCCGCTGAGCAGAGAGCCCGATGCGGGACTCGATCCCAGGACCCTGAGATCATGACCTGAGCTGAAGGCAGTGGCTTAACCCACTGAGCCACCCAGGCTGAATGTTGGGGGGAAAGTGGAGAAACAGTATAGTACAGTGGTCAAGAGCCTGGACTCTGGAACCATTTGGAGGGGTGGGGGGACCAATCCTGGTTAACCCATACTAGCTGTGAAATCAGGGACAAATTGTTTATCTCTGCACCTCACTCAGCTTCCTCACCCATGAAAGGAGACGAGACATAATAAGGGTGCTACAATGAATCTTGGAACACTACATCAAAAACTAATGATGTAGTGTATGGTGACTAACATACCCCAATAAAAATTTTTAAAAAAAGAGTACTTGCCTCGTAGAGTTGTTTTGAGGATTAAATGAGATCATATATAATAAGTTTATTTAAAATGGTCCAGAACAGGGGCACCTGGGTGGCTCAGTGGGTTAAAGCCTCTGCCTTCAGCTCAGGTCATGATCCCAGGGTCCTGGAGTCAAGCCCCGCATCGGGCTCTCTGCTCAGCAGGGAGCCAGCTTCCTTTCCTCTCTCTCTGCCTGCTTCTCTGCCTACTTGTGATCTCTGCCTCTCCGATAATAAATAAAATCTTAAAGAAAGAGAGAGAGAAAGAAAGAAAGAAAGAAAAAAAGAAAGAAAGAATATTTCTTCCGTAACTACTGTTAGGAAGGATTGTTGTATAGATTTTTACCTACCTGTGGTAAACACATTATTGGAAAGGTCATTTGTGGATTTTGAAGTAAAAAATTAAAACGTGTTTTCAATATGGGTGAGAAAGACAATCTCCTACTTAATGGCTACTAGGTAGGATCATCGTATTGTCTTTGTATATTAGTGGTGAACACAATAACCTAAACTTGGTCACAAAAAGTTGTTAAAACAGGAAATGTTAACAAGTATTGATTTAAAGAATACTCCTTTCAAACTTGATGTGTAGTGATGTTTTATAAGTATTAAATGTTACTCACATTTTATCACCCTTTTCTATTTTAGGGTATGTTCCAAGAGCAACGAAAGCTTCTTCAACAAGCTAGAGTGGTTCAGAACCAGAGACTGCAAAAAATTAAAAAGTTATATGAGCAATTCTCAGAGGTCTGTTGTATTTGGCAACACAATATATTCTTATGAAACATCACGTGAAGGGGCGCCTGGGTGGCTCAGTCGGTTGAGCAACCGACTCCTGGTTTTCGCTGAGGTCGTGGGTTCTGATTTCGTGGATTGTGGGATTGAGCCCCGCCTCATGCTCCCTGCTTAGCGGGGACTCTGCTTGAAGATTCTCTCCCTCTTCCCCTCCTCCCACGTGCATGTGCACATGCGCTCTCTCTCTCTCTCTCTGAAATAAGTAAGTAAATATTTTTTAAAAACACACAATATGTATATAAAAGTGGAAGATACTTTGTTTCTTTCCAAATCTATGGGGAGGAAACATTTAGGTTATGCATGTATATTGTTAAACATTTTCCATTTGAAATTCATTGTTTTGGATTTAACATAACTGGCAAATGCGTTTTTATTTTTAGGGTTAATTAATAGTTTTGTGGGAGTCATTTAAAACAGGGAACTGTAAAGTGGGAATCTTACCTAGAAATACAGGTACTATGAAGAAAACTGGTACTTTATTAACACTTCAATCATAATTTTTTGCTCAACAATCAGTCTGGAGGAGATCAGCAATAAATATGTAGTGGAGACTCGGGAAGTCTATAAATCACTCCTACGTGTCTTTGACTTGTATTAACGGTTTCTGTTAAATATGAGTAGGCAGTTGTAATTGATGCATAAACACACTCTCATATTCAAATGTGTTACATGAGTGCTTTATGGCATATTTGCTTTTGGGATATTGGACTAATAATGACTTTATGTGCATGCTTAAAATCCTAAGGAAAGGTCTAAATGTATAACAGAATGAAAGAGCGAGAAGAGGACTAAATGTAAACTGAGAATGATCTGCTGTGATATTTGCACATTAGCAAATTGCTCTCAGTGACACAGACCTCTTCTTCGTGCAGATATATACTTATTTAGGAGGCAATGGAATCCTGCACATTCCCCCTTTTTTTTCTTGGTGTGTGTGTGGGCGGGGGCGGGGTTGGGTGGGGGAGGAGGGGTGTGGGAGGTGTCCTTTACCTCTGTAACTGTACCTTAATATCTTTCTTTGAATTCCCGCTGCCACTGCCCTAGTTCAGGATCTCATCCTTTCCTGCTTATACTATTAAACTCTCATCTGAGTTCTCTCTTCTTCAGCCCATCCTTCACAGTTCTGCAATATGATGTTCCAAAATGTATACCTTCCCTCCTGAAAACCTGTCATTAGCTTCCCATTTTAAACACTCAGGAATTCAACGTCTGCCCTGTAGCAAGACCCCCTTTGTAGTTTTATACTTATATTCCTCCTTTTCCTCCCACCCCTCCAGTACTCACCAACTAACCCACTCACTAGACTTACTTCCTTGTTTCTAGAGTACTTTCAATTCCCTCTTCCCTTTACCTACTGAAATCTTATTCTTTTGCCAATGAAATCAGAATCAATTTTATTTTCCAGTACACAGTCATGGCAAGTTGGGTTTCCTTAATCGTGTCGTTTTCATTTGCATGTCTTTTTATTCTCACTGGAATAGGGAAGGAAGAGATCGTGCATTCACTTTCAAATTCCTCCACAGCCCTTAACGGTACTTTTTACGTAGTATGCCCTAGATCACCATTTGCTAAATGAAGATTAAAGATTCAGAACGTGTTTGTTTTTTCATCACCTAAAGAGGTCGTGTTACAGGTCATTTTATTCCCGCCAATGGGATCATGTTACAGTGATTTTTACTCGTTATAAGTGCACTGTTCCGTGGTGTTTAGAAAGCTTATTAGAGAGTTTTGAAATTATGGTATTTCATTCTATGAGACTGTCAGTCCTTTTCTTTTCTTTCCTCCACCTTGACCTTAACTGTTTATAACCCATTCTTTCGAGCAAAGTGTACTACCGCCGTGTCTCTGTAATAATTATATTTGACTCAAACACAACATTTAAAAAATTTCTTAAGTGGGTATTTTGATCTCCATGTATTAGGTGTAGTATTTTATTTGGAATAAATAATGAGCATCCTTTGAATATTAAGAATTGTTACTTTCGAAATTTGATTTTTTAAAGATTTTATTTACTTATTTTTGCGGGGGTGGTCGGGGGGACAGAGAGAGAGACAGAGCGAGTGAGCGAGCACAAGCAAGTGCATGAGCAGGGGGAAGGGCAGAGGGAGAGGGAGAAGCAGACTCCCCACTGAGCAGGGAGCCAGATGTGGGACTCGATCCCAGGACCCTGAGATCATGACCTGAGCCAGAGGCAGGGGCTTAACTGACTGAGCCACCCAGGCACCCCTTGAAATTTTTAATTCTACGTGTTTGGAGCATGAGATGAAAAGTGGTGATTTATAACTGAACAAGGCTTTTTGTTTTAGAGTACGCAGGACTTAGAGAAGGAGCATGAACGTCTTCTTGCTGATGAACAAAGAGAAGTTAGGGAAGAAATGACCAAGTTGCAAGACAAAATTATGATGGAAGCTGTAAGTAGTGTATATTTAATATTAAGAACACTTGGTTTAAGTGTTACGGAGGGATGTGAGCTTTGGGGTATTTTGTTTGCCAAAACGTATATAACAATTACCTAAATAACATGCAAATCTTTAATATTCCCTTCCTTGAAACAGCAACGGCAAAAGCTGGCAATTGTTCAAAAGCATCTTCATTCCTTGTTGTTCTGATGACTTTGAAGAAAGAACAGGAACCTAAGTTTTACAGTACAAGTGTAACATTAGCTACGCCGAACCACGTTGTAGTCGTTTAAAAATTAGAGTTGAAATCAGTACATCTTGTTTATCATAGCTTTCTTGTTATGTGCAAGACTCTTTTCCTGTTCAAACCCCAAACCCTGAACAGCTATGTGGGCAGCAGCAGTTCCACAATTATATGCATTAAGCTTTCAGTCCTTCATTAGTAATGGTGACTTTTTGTACTTAACACTGTCAACTAACTTTTAACAATAAGGATGATTTAATTTTAGGCTTGGCCCCAGTGGATCTGTATCAGTCCCCAAAGTTTCAATGCACAAGTACAGAAAGAAGGCTACATTGCTTTTCGAAAGGAAAAAAAAATAAACAATATAAAATCTATCTTAACTGTGTACCCGCTTGTATTTACTCACTAGTTTACAGAGACAATGCCAATAAAAATATGATTTCAGAAGAAAATGCACTCTACCGCCTTATAAAAATCATTGAAAGTAAACATGAGATTGTGTTTTTGAATAAAGTGAACTGCCTAAAACCACTGGGAGAACAGAACTACATATATAAATACCAGTGCTGAGACATGGGTTTGTAGGTATGTCCTTTCCACAAAGACATCAAAGTGTCATTTACTTGGTGTTGCTTCACTATTAAATGACACCTGCCGTTAGGATTGATCGAAAGTATTTCATTAATATGCACATACACTTAATTGCTTATGGTTTGAGTATTTCACATCTGTCTTTAAAGATAAATCACCTACAGTTCTTTGGTTTTGTTTTCAAGTTTAATATTCACTGAGTATGCGGAAAGTTGATTTTACATTTGAGAACTAGGAACTTGAATAATTAATTCTTATACACTTGCTTCCGTAATGGGCACTTTTTTTACATTTAATAACATAACACCATCTTCACTTGGGCATGTCATTTAATAAACATGACATTGTTTCAGAATATATTTGGGATAAGTCAGTTAAATGTATTTTTTGTGAATTAATAAATTGTTTTCATGTATCATTTAAAACAAAACAATCCCATTTGGAGGAGAGGAAGGATTTTCACCTGTTTTTTCTGCATGGTGTTTTGTTCTGTTTTACGTTAGTTCTGACCCCTATATACCACCACCCTTCTGTTTGTTTTGAGGTTTTTCCAAGTTTTTTAAAATAAACCCATATAAGATCTCATTTTCTAACAGCAACAGTGTATACAGGAATAAATGAGTCCCCCACCACTATCCAATATTTGACATTACAGGGAGAATTTAATTGCTCAATTTTGTGTGTTTGTAAAGCACTTTCCTTTCAAGCCAAACAGGTGTTGGTATATGCGTCTGAAGTTCTGTTCCAAACCTCTAATAAGGTCCTCATTTGGGAAGTTTTCTATTAGCTATAGAGACAAAAATAGGTACTCCAAAGGTCCCCCATGAAAGTTCCAGTGTTCATACTAAGCCATCTAATTTTATGTGAGAGCGCAGAGACGATAATCGGTACATAATGTACTTAGTGTTCAAACAGTTGACATTTATTTCATCCCCCGACAACCTCAAATGAGTAAATACGTACTCGAAGCAACTTTGGCTGATATTCTAAGGGGAAAAAATATTTTGCCGTTATAATTATTTATATATTTGTACATAATTTGCCATTATATATTATTTGCATACATATTACAATCTACACACACACACACACACACACACACACACACACGTTCTAACATATATATTAAACATTATTCTTTAAAAAGATTTCATTTGTTTATTTGAAAGAGAGAGAGAGCATGAGAGAGGGAGAAGGGCAGAGGGAGAAGCAGACCCCCTGCTGAGCAGGGAGTCCGATGCGGGGCGGGTGGGGGCGGTGGGGGGCTCGATCCTGGGACTCCAGGATCATGACCTGAGCTGAAGGCAGTCAGTCAACCAACTGAGCCACCCAGGTGCCCCTAGAGCTGGACGCTTAACCGATGGAGCCACCCAGGAGCCCCACAGCATCCATGCTTGATTAAAAAATAAAAAAAACCCTCAATAGGGGTGCCTGGGTGGCTCAGTGGGTTAAAGCCTCTGCCTTCAACTCAGGTCATGATCCCAGGGTCCTGGGATCGAGCCCCACATCAGGCTCTCTGCTTGGCAGGGAGCCTGCTTTCCCCTCTCCCTCTCTGCCTGCCTCTCTGCCTACTTGCGATCTCTGTCTGTCAAATAAACAGACAGACTCCTGGCAACCACCACTATACTCTATGAGTTTGGATGCCTCATACGTACAGTATTTGTCCTTCTGTGACTGGAAGATCTCACTGAGCATAATGTCTTCAAGATTCGTCCATATCGTAGCATGTCTCAGTTTTTCTTTCCTTTTTAAAGAGATGAATAATGATCCATTGCAGGTATATGTCACTTCTAAAAATTTGTTTGTTTGTTTGTTTGTTTGTTCTTGTCCATTCATCTCTTGATGGACACTTAGGTTGCTTCCACTTGTATCTACTGTGGCTAATGCTATCTGAACACAGGTACACAAATATCTGTTTCACCCTGTCTTTTTGCTTCTTTTGGATATATACCCGGAAGTGGAATTGATGGATGGTACCGTCGTTCTACTGTTTAGTTTCTGAGGTTCTTCCCTGCTGTTTTCCATGGAGGCTGCACCAGCTTACAATCCCACCAACAGTTGCGCAATGGTTCCCTTTTCTCACATCCTTGCCAGCGATGGTCCTCTTGTCTTGTGGGGAGGTGGCCATTCTAAAAGGTGTGACTTACCTGCAATGCTAGGCTTACAACCGACAGTAGGATGACAAAAATAAGGGACATAAGTAGTATAGAACAAATTGGCACACATTGCTCAAGTAAGCAGCAGTTGGTTTTTTAATGATATAATGTGATAAGAAGTCCGTGGGTCCTTTTCTGTGAAAACCTTCCTCTGTGTCAAAAGGGACTCTGCCCATTCACAGCCGTCACCAACAAGAGGTGACCAGGAGACTCTGCACTATGACAACTGGTAATACAAGGTGAAAACCCCTTGTAAATGCTAACAAACGGGCACCTGGGTGGCTCAGTGGGTTAAGTCTCTGCCTTCAGCTCGGGTCATGGTCTCAGGGTCCTGGGACGGAGCCCTGCATTGGGCTCCCTGCTCAGTGGGGAGCTTGCCTTCCCCCTCTCTCTGCCTGCCTCTCTGCCTACTTGTGATCTCTCTCTCTCTCTCTCTCTCTGTCAAATACATAAATTTTAAATATTTTAAAGAATTTAAAAAGTGCTAACAAACACTAGTTGATATACAGACATCTCTTTCTTAGAAGAGACACTAGGAAATAGTGCACTAAACAGAGAAGCTAATCTCTTTCTTCTTGCCCTTGTAGCTCCCTCTCTGCCTGAATCTCTCTCTTTTTTTTTTTTAAGATTTACTTATTTATGAGAGAGAGAGAGAGAACAAGAGAACGGACAGGAGGGGCAGGGGGAGAAGGAGAGAGACTCTCAAGCAGACTCTGCACTGAGCGCAGAGCCTGATGCGGGGCTTGATCTCATGACCCTGAGATCACAAGCTGAGCCGAAAACTAGAGTCAGTCGCTTAACTAACTGTGTCACCCAGTCACCCCAAGGACATATTTATTCATTTGAGAGAGAGAGAAAGAGAGAGAGAGAGAGAAGGAGGGAGGGAGAGAGAGAGAGCACAAGTAGGGGTAGGGGCAGGGGGAGAGAGAGAATCTCAAGAGGACTCCCTGCTGAGTACAGAGCCCAATATGGGGCTTGATCTCATGACCAGAGCCCAAACCAAGAGTCGATCGTTTAACCAACTGAGACACCCAGGCACTCCTCCTCTCTGTCTGAGTCTTTAAGAACTTTCTGCCGTTGGCTCATTTCCAGCTATCTCCACATCCCATCAGGAGATCCTTAATATCTGAGGGCCTCTCTCTCTCTCTCTCTCTCTCTCTCTCTCCATATATATATATATATATATATATATATATATATATGGATATATGGATATATATATACACACAGATATAGATACAGATAATATTAAGATTGAGCAGTGGGTTCAGGTGCTACTAGTTTTCCTCATTCTGTACAAAGTTCCCTGTTACTAGGGTGGTGATATAATGCATCATCTAAATGCAGACAAGTTTGAGAGCGAGGGAGGGTGTGGTATAGGACAACCAATGTAAACCAGGACTTGCCCCCAGGGAAAACCGTAGTGTATGCTCACCCTGTATATCAACCTCTATGTAAAATATTTGGCAGCCATTGAGGGTTATTATGTAGATCCATTAATTCATTGGGTGCTGTAAAATGGTAATTTTCCTACTTTATTGTTCTTGCTCCATTTATTGGCTGGAATTCTCCTATGGAAGGTAACTACGAACTGCTTTGTTTTCCTGAAATATAATTCACACAAGAAAGGTAGAATTGTTGCTTTATTCTTTCCCTTTCAGAGGGATGGGTTGCTGTCTTCTGGTCTCTTAAAGTGAACAAGGATCGTCTGGGGACTCTTTCAGTATCGCGGCGAACTCATGGGTATTAATGTATTGGTGACCCAAACCATTGCCGTTATTATTCTTTCTGAGGCTCACATTGCTTGACACTTGGACATTGGGAGCCCCTTCACATGCCTCCCGGTGTCTTTTTGACATAACTTCAACACATATCCTAACTTTTGGATACTCTAAGATGTTCCACACTTTTCTCGTCCTTATTCTGCCCTGGATCCGAAACCAGCCATTTCTCCAAGGACCTCTGGTTTCTTCTAGAGATCGCAAGGTGGGCACTAGGGGTTCTCATTGTTGCAACCGATAATGTTCATTGCTTCCGGATCTTTGCAGTGGACAGAGCTAGGAAATACACTTCTTTGAGGGCCCATACTGACAATCAGAGTTCATACCAAATGAATCCATGCTCCTACTCATGAGTTCCTGCTGTTTCCATTCAAATTTAAGATTAATTTGGTCTTACATTGGTGTCTTTTGATTAATTTGGTCTTACATTGGTGTCTTTT
Source organism: Meles meles (assembly GCF_922984935.1). Taxonomy (NCBI): domain Eukaryota; kingdom Metazoa; phylum Chordata; class Mammalia; order Carnivora; family Mustelidae; genus Meles; species Meles meles. Next base: position 130,650,940 of record NC_060087.1, on the reverse strand, counting down.
GTTTTAAACTGAAATTCCCAAATTCTTTTTTTTTTTTAAGATTTTTACTCATTTATTTGACAGACAGAGATCACGAGTAGGCAGAGAGGCAGGCAGAGAGAGACAGGAAGGGAAGCAGGCTCCCTGCTGAGTAGAGAGCCCGATGCGGGGCTCGATCCCAGGACCCTGGGATCATGACCTGAGCCGAAGGCAGAGGCTTTAACCCACTGAGCCACCCAGGTGCCCCTATGTTTTATGTTTTAAAATAGGTAGATATCAGTACAAATGTGAATCTGTTACCTTGAACTAGATCACATAAGCCACAAAACATTACTTAATAACTATTTTCTTGAATTTCTCTTCAGTGTTCCAGAATTCACTGTTTATGCACCACACCCAGTGCTCCATGCAATACGTGCCCTCCCTCATACCCACCACCAGGCTCACCCCACACCCCCCACCTCCCTCCCCTCCAAAACCCTCAGGTAGCATACCCTGGGGAATTCTACCAAACATTCAAAGAAGAAATAACACCTATTCTCCTGAAGCTGTTTCAAAAAGTGGAAGCAGAAAGAAAACTTCCAAACTCTTTCTACGAAGCCAGCATTACCCTGATCCCCAAACCAGGCAAAGACCCCACCAAAAAGGAGAATTTCAGACCACTGTCCCTGATGAAAATGGATGCCAAGATTCTCAACACGATCCTAGCTAATAGGATCCAACAGTACCTTTAAAAGATTATCCACCATGACCAGCTGGGGTTTATCCACGAGACGCAGGGGTGCTTCAACATTCGCAAATCAATCAATGTGATAGAACGAATCAGTCAGAGAAGAGAGAAGAACCACATGGGCCTCTCAATTGATGCAGAAAAAGCATTTGACAAGATCCATCATCCGTTCCTGATTAAAACAATTCAAAGTACAGGGATAGAGGCTACATTCCTCAACTTCATAAAAGCTATCTATGAAAAACCCACAGCGAGTATCATCCTCAATGGGGAAAAGCTGACAGCCTTCCCTTTGCGACCAGGAACACGACAAGGATGCCCACTCTCACCACTCTTGTTCAACATAGTACGAGAAGTCCTAGCAACAGCAATTAGACAACAAAAGGAAATTAAAGATAACATTCCAATTGGCAATGAAGAAGAAGAAGAAGAAGTCAAACTCTCTCTCTTCGCAGATGACAAGATACTTTATACGGAAAGCCCAAATGACTCCGCCCGCAAACGACTAGAACTCATACAGCAATTCAGTAATGTGGCAGGATACAAAATCAGTGTGCAGAAATCAGTTGCTTTCTTATGCACTAACAAGGAAATCCCAGAAAGGGAAATTAGAGAATCGATTCCATTTACTATAGCACCAAGAACCATAAGATACCCGGGAATAAACCTAACCAAAGAGGTAAAGGGTCTGTACTCGAGGAACTACAGAACACTCATGAAAGAAACTGAAGAAGACACAAAAAGTTGGAAGACCACTCCATGCTCATGGATCGGAAGAACAAACAGTGTTAAAATGTCTCTACTGCCTAGATTGTGTATATAATGTGTATAGATTGCCTAGAGCAATCTATACTTTCAATGCCGTTCCAGTCCAAAATTCCACTGGCATGGGGCACCTGGGTGGCTCAGTGGGTTAAGCCTCTACCTTCGGCTCAGGTCATGATCTCAGGGTCCTGGGATGGAGCCCCGCATCAGGTTCTCTGCTCAGCGGGGAGCCTGTTTCCCCGCCGCAGCCCCTCCCCCCCGCTCGGCCTGCCTCTCTGCCTACTTGTGATCTCTCTCTCTCTCTCTCTCTCTGTCAAATAAATAAAATCTTAAAAAAAAAGAATTCCACCGGCATTTTTCAAAGAGCTGGAACAAACAATCCTAAAATTTGTACGGAACCAGAAGAGACCCCGAATTGCTAAGGAAATGTTGAAAAAAAGGAAAACAAAACTGGGGGCATCACGTTGCCTGATTTTAAGCTTTACTACAAAGTGTGATCACCAAGACAGCATGGTACTGGCACAAAAACAGACACATAGACCGGGGGAACAGAGCAGAGAGCCCAGAGATGGACCCTCAACTCTATGGTCAAATAATCTTCGACAAAGCAGGAAGAAATACACAGTGGAAAAAAGACAGTCTCTTCAATAAATGGTGCTGGGAAAATTGGACAGCTATGTGTAGGAGAATGAAACTCGACCATTCTCTTACACCGTACCCAAAGATAAACTCGAAATGGATAAAAGACTTCAACGTGAGGCAGGAATCCATCAGAATCCTAGAGGAGAACATAGGCATAGGAGAACGATGTCTTTGACATCGGCCACAGCAACTTCTTTCAAGATACGTCTCCAAAGGCCAAGGAAACAAAAGCGAAAATGAACTTTTGGGACTTCATCAAGATCAAAAGCTTCTGCACAGCAAAGGAAAATACCTGTATGAACAAGGCTATCACGTCTCAAGGTTTCCCATTTAATACCAGTGTGACTTAACATCTAGAGTTTGAAAGGATTTTTTTTTTAAGATTAAATAAGGTTTTTAGGTTTTTATTTTCCATAACCACAGAATTAATGAATCATTTCCTTGTGGTCTAAAGTAGGACCACAGATATTTGTAGTCCCGAAACAGTGAATATAAGCTGTTTTCATAGTCCTCTCTCTCTCTCTCTCTCTCTGTGTGTGTTATATTGGGATTATGAATAATAATTATTTAAATTTTCTATAGCCTTATGTTTTGTTATTCTGTAATTTTCCAAGTTAAAATATTCTATAACGATGGGCATAGAGTTTTAATATTGCAAGATGGAAAACATTCTGCAGATGGATAGTGATGGTTGTACAACATTGTGACTGTATTCAGTACCACTAAATGGTCCACTTGAAAATAGTTCAGATGGTAAATGTTACATTATGTGTATGTTACCACAATAAAGAAGGAAAAATTCCACTGGAAAAAAAAGAAGGAAACAGTCAATAAAACAAAGACGCAACCCACGGGATGGGAGAAGATATTCGCAAATGACAGTACAGACAAAGGGCTGGTATCCAAGATCTGTAAAGATCTCCTCAAACTCAACACACACAAAACAGATAATCACGTCAAAAAATGGGCAGAAGACACGAGCAGACACTTCTCCAAAGAAGACATACAAATGGCTAACAGACACCTGAAAAAAATGCTCATCATCATTAGCCATCAGTGAGATTCAAACCAAAACCACATTGAGATACCACCTTACACCAGTCAGAATGGCCAAAATCAACAAGACGGGAAACAACGTGTGTTGGAGAGGATGTGGAGAAAGGGGAACCCTCTTACACTGTGGGTGGGAATGCAAGTTGGTGCAGTCGCTCTGGAGAACAGTGTGGAGATTCCTGAAGAAATTAAAAATAGAGCTTCCCTATGACCCTGCAATTGCACTACTGGGTATTTACCCCAAAGAGACAGATGTAGTGAAAAGAAGGGCCATCTGTACCCCCAGCGTTCATAGCAGCGATGGCCACGGTCGCCAAACTGTGGAAAGGACCGAGATGCCCTTCAACGGGTGAATGGATAAGGAAGATGTGGTCCATATACGCTATGCAGTGTTATGCCTCCCTCAGAAAGGATGAATACCCAACTTTTGTATCAGCATGGACGGGACTGGAGCAGATTATGCTGAGTTTGAAATAAGTCAAGCAGAAAGAGCCAGTTATCATATGGTTCCGCTTACTTGTGGAGCATAAGGAATAACACGGAGGACATGGGGAGACGGAGAGGAGAAAGGAGTTGGGGGCAATTGGAGGGGGAGAGGAACCATGAGAGACTGAGGACTCTGAGAAACTTAGTAACTATTTTAACGTAACCCTATTCTTCAACCGCTAGCTAGAGGTTGTTTTAGGCTAATCAGCTGGTATTTTTCTGGATGTAGTTAGTGAAAACTTTTATGAATGTACAGTTGAAATCTGCCCCCTGTACTAATTAATGCTAGTCTTGGGATAAGTCATGTCCTAGTTGTATGTTCGAATCCAAGTAGCAAGGGTCTTGTGTAATTCAGAAGAAGTGCTTACAGCTCACCTTTTAACGTCCCAACCAATCATTCTAAGGTCAAATCCAATGTTAACATTACTATGTGGTATGTATTGCTCGTTATGTGTGACTACTTACTTCTTTTCTTTTTTTTTGTTTCATGGGGGGTGGGGTGGGGCAGAGGGAGAGGGAGAGAGAGAATCTTAATCAGGCTCCACACCGAGCGTGGAGCCTGACGCGGGGCTCGATCTCACAACCGTGAGATCATGACCTGGGCCGAAATCAAGAGCTGGAGGCTTGACCGATGGAACCACCCAGGCATCCCTACGTGAGTCCCACTGTTTAGACTCAGTGTTAATTTTCCTTTCCTTCAAAAGCATGGGAATTCCCACACGGTATTAAATCCACCATGCAACAAACATGATGCTCGGCCCCTTATGCAGACATTTGTTGACCACTACTTCCAAACTACTTGTTGTGCAGGACCAGCTTTTAGCATACAGATGGTAGTTTTCAGTCCACATAAAATTGTTCAATGAATATAAAAGGAGAAGGGATGGAATCCTGAAAAATTAAAGGTAGGGAGGAAGAAGCAGTCTAAGAAGGAGCTGGAGAAGAGTTTCCACCAAGGAAGAACATGGACTAAATGAAAGCATAGCAAAGCATTTCAAAAAGGGGAAGTGACCAGCCTGTCAAATACTGCAGAGAGGTTTTGCAAGGTTATTAGTGAAATGCAATTGAAGGCCAATGCTTGGGGTGTCTGGGCGGCTCAGTTGGTTGAGCCTGACTTTTGATTTTGGCTCAGGTCATGACCTCAGGGTCGTGAGATGGAGACCCACCTTGCTCAGGCTCCCCGCTCAGTGCAGAGTCTGCTTGGGATTCTCTCCCTCTCCCTCTGCCCCTCCCCCTCCCCCGCTCTCCCCCCTTCGCCCCCTCAGAAAGAAAGAAACAAACAAAGGAAAGAAAGAAAGAAAGAAAGTCAATGCTTATCTTAAACAGGTTTAGTAAGAATAATGTGGCCAAACTCCAGATATCAGTGCCGTAAGAGGCAAATGTGAGAGTAAGGAGTAAGTTGCAAATGTAGACTTTTTTTTTTTTTTGGCAGTTTCAGAGGTAGAATTTAGTGATTCATCCGTTGCATAGAACACCCAGTTCCCATTACATCAAGTGCCCTCCTTAGTGCCCATCACCGAATTATCCCCCCCCACAACCTTCCTTCCAGCAACCCTCCGTTTGCTTCCTAGAGTTCAGCGTCTCTTACGGTTAGCCTCCCTGTCAATTTTCATCTTATTTTATTTTTCCTTCCCTTCACCTGTGTTCATCTGCTTTGTTTCTTAAACTCCACAAGTGGGTGAAATCACATGGTATTTGCCTTTCTCCGACTGACTCATTTCGCTTAGCATAATACCCTCTGCTTCCGTCCATGTCGTTGCAAGTGGCAAGATTTCATTCTCTTTGACGGCTGAGTAATATTCCATTTTATATATGACTCACATCTTCTTTATCCCTTCATCGGTTGATGGTCAGCTGAGGTCTTCCATAGTTTGGCTCTTTCCATAGCTCTTCCCATAGTTTGGCTATTGTGGGCATTGCTGCTATAAACATTGGGGTGCATGTACCCCTTTGAATTACTATGTTTGTGTCCTTTGGAAAAATACCTAGTAGTGCAATTGCCGGGTCATAGGGTAGCTCTAATCCTCTTTTTTTTCTTTTTAAGATTTTATTTATTGGACAGAGAGAGAGAGAGACAGTGAGAGAGGGAACAGAAGCAGGGGGAGTGGGAGAGGGAGAGGCAGGCTTCCCGCAGAGCAGGGAGCCTGACACAGGACTGGGTCCCAGGACCATGGGATCATGACCTGAGCTGAAGGCAGACGCTTACCAACTGAACCACTGGGTTCAGTGGTGCACTGGGTAGCTCTGTTTTACCTTTTTGAGGAACCTCCATACTGTTTTCCAGAGTGGCTGCGCCAGTTGGCACTCCCACCAACAGTGTAAGAGCGTTCCCCTTTCTCCGCATATAGACTGCTTTTCAATTAGCTCGTCTAATATGGAGGAAAGGAAGGGGAGGTGGGGTGAGGGTTTCAGAGGAGAGACATTAGAGGAACCAACGTAGGTTGGTTAATGGTTTTTTGAGAGACACTGAAGCACGTTTATACGTTAGTGGAGATTTGTCTGTGGACACCCAAACGCCGATTAGTAACTTAATAAGAAAATCTATTGGAATTTTCTCTAGGTTTTCAGTGAAATTGACTTGAGGTGTTTAAAGCATTGCCTGAAGTCAGATGGCTGTGATTATTATAATTTTTTCCTGATTGCAAGAGTAATCTCTGATTGGTAACAAGAAGTATTTAAACTTGGGATGCCTGGGTGGCCCAGAGGGTTAGGCCTCTGCCTTCAGCTGAGGTGATGGACTCAGGGTCCTGGGATCAAGCCCCGCATGAGACTCTCTGCTCAGCAAGGAACCTGCTCCCCCGCCCCCTCTCTCTGCCTGCCTCTCTGCCCACTTGGGATCTCTCTCTGTGTGTCAAATTAGTAAATAAAATCTTTTAAAACAGTATCTAAACTTCACAGAAGTGCATGAAGTAGAAAGTGAGTGTCTCCTGTCACCTCCGTGATAATTGCTATTAGCAGTTTGATCCATGCCACTCAAGGACTTCGCCCTCCCTCCCTCCTTCCCCGCCTCCCCCCACCGCCTCCCGGCCCTCTACATACTGAAAGCTGTGAGCTTATGTTGCTCTCTAGCATTCTTCACTTAGTACTACAGTCAGACAATAAGTTAATCATGGAACTAAAGTAAAAAAAAATGTAAAGCCAATAGATATTTCAGATATTTCTATACCTTTGGTGCTTAATACAGGAGTAGCTATCCTCCATAGTCGGGAATTTTATTTATAAACCCTCACCTGTTGTTTACTCTCCCTCCTTAGCCTAGATGTAACTGAAATTCAGGTAGCTTCATTGACCATCTTTGTGATATTTCCACTTTGAGAAGAAACAATGTGGGGTCATATGGTAAATATGCGCATTTAACATTACATTTAAGAACCTGTGAAATATTCAGAAAAAAACAATATTGCGTTGCTGGATTTTCTCAAGAAAAAAAAATCTCTGGGCTATGTTTGTGCTGATTCCCTCTCTGTACCTTTTTTCTTCGCTCTATAATTTGGTTGTCCTATATACTGTGCACATTTTCCCCCTATGGGTTGAATGTTTTGCCATAGACAAGCAGATGACCTCATTTCCCCAAGACAAAATTAAATGCAATAGTTGAACTATCTTTTATGGGATAAAACTTATCTCATGCATTAGATGTTAAAATAAATAAATCCAGTATAATAGTCCACGTGTAAAACTTGTAACTCCGTATTAGGAAAGAAAAGTTGATAGTCTGCCCTTTTTTTTTCGGGAAGCGGGGAGTGGGGGGTACTGACATAAAAACAGGCACATAGACCAGTGGAACAGAGTAGATAGTCTGCATTTTTAATAAACTACTATGAGGTGAAGGTTCCCATATTTGACCCTCATACAATGTTTTATTTTCTGCTTGGTTGTTGACCTCAGTACTTGAAAAAAGTGGGTTCTTAAGAGGCCACTCTCATCAAATCAAGCTTTGCATAGGAAGAAATCTCACAGAGAGAACAAACTACTCTGCCACAACAGCCTCAGTCCATAATACTGGCTAAGTGGCTAATACATGCCCGCCGTGTTAAGAAGAAGAACGAGGGCGTCGTTTAACATTTATTCAACACTTACTATGTGCCTACAGGTTTCTCCATCACTGCTTTATCCGACTCCCTGGACCATCCTGTTTTTTTTTTTTTTTTAATACTATTTTATACATAGACAAGAACAAATCCATTTTAGCAAGCACAGATTTAGGTTGATGATTCTAGATTTAGGAGATTTCATGCTTAATTAATTTCATTATTTGTTTTAGATTAGCAGTGCTGGGGGAATCCTGATTAACATGGATAAAAATGTTATGGGCTGCCTTGTACAATTTTACAGCTTAGGTATTTGCAGTCAGACTGCAGAACACGGTGTTTGTGAGCAGACGCCAGGGCAGAGTTACACTCCTATTCAGTGATGGTGTGTTCTTCCAGAATTGGCAGGACAAGCATCCTTTAGATATCCGCACAAAGACGTATTAACTGGATAACCCACATGCCGATGACCTTTGACATAGTAAAATATATGTAGGATCAATCCCATTGTTATCTGTTAGCTGGTCACTGGTGTAATACACTGCATGTGTATAAGGTTGGCCCAAACCTCTGTGGCCCTGTGTGACCTCTGAGTGACACCATAAGGCTCTGTGGAGGTCTGGGAAGCGCAGCTCTGATCTGGTCACTCCTCTAGGCCACGCGCTCCAGCTTACGACGGTCTGGCATACTGTCTGCAGTGGGAGAGATGCAATGTCACAGTTGGAGGCTGACCTTCTGCTGTATCCTTTAGGGTGCCAGGGTCCTGTCACCTGGACTCCCCACAGGACCAAAGATCCTCCTGGCAATCACGAGCTACAAGAAGTCAGCAACTAGCGCTTTTGAAAAACATCCTCATCTTTCCGCCCTAATATTTGAGTGTGTCTTTGCTAAAGCCTCACACAATTGGCGGTAAGAAGTTATTTGAACTGATGACTCATGGTGTGAATAAAACCCTTAGTCCTGGAACTCAAGGCTGGAAACTACTCACACAATGGGCGGGTTTCTTCTGTGGTGTCATTACTCGATCAGCGGTTAAGCTTTGTCGGTGTTCCACGGGAACTGTGAGATTGTGATATGAGTTACTGCTTTATTAGCCTTACTGTTACCATCATTCCAACTTTGATAACAGATAATTTAGTTATTGAAACTTTTTAACAGGCTGCCCTCTCATGAATTTGAGAAGTTTGATAATCAGTGTTCCCCTATCAAATGTGAGATGAAGTTGCTAGTCTTGACTTCAAATTCAAGTTGTAACTAATATTCAGTACTGAAAATAAAAGGGAAACCACTTAAAAGTAAATAGTAAAACATACAGTGATTTTAATCAAATTATAGTAATCTGAAGCAATAAATGAATAATTTTTTCTGCTTCCTTATAGGTAGCTCACAGGACTAAAAGCAAATGGTATTTTGGAGACTCTGTTTACTATTTTATGTTCGGACCAGCAGTTTAATAAGTTTGTAGATAACACATCTTTCTGTGGATAGTGAACAGAAGTAGGCAAATTCCTGCTAAAGTTTTTTTTTTAATTTCTTATTTTTTTAAAGATTTTATTTATTTATTTGATAGACAGAGATCGCAACTAGTCAGAGAGGCAGGCAGGGAGAGAGAGGAGGAAGCAGGCTCGCTGCTGAGCAGAGAGCCTGATGTGGGGCTTGATCCCAGGACCCTGGGATCATGACCTGAGCTGAAGGCAGAGGCTTTAACCCACTGAGCCACCCAGGCGCCCCTTTTTATTTCTTATTAACAGATGTCAGGTAACACTATGAGTAAGAGCCATTCGGTGAGATATCAATCCTCCCATCTGACCTGACTGTTAATTTGATCCGACGGTTCTGCAGCCCCTAGGCTACGTAATGGAACAATAAGAAAAGTAATGGAGGAAGGAGTGTGTATGGTAAATGTCTTAAGCAAGAGAAAAGCATGTTGAACAAAAGCCAGTAAGTCCATATTCCTTAAAAGGAAAAAAATATGCATATCTGAATTAAATACACAGAGAACACAGTGGAGTACTTATTTTGCCTCTGTGCCCAGTGGCAAAATTTCTCAAGTGAGGATCTTCTTTTTTATTATTATTTTTCTATTGACATATAATGTATCACTTGCCCCAGGGGTACAGGTCTGTGAATCGTCAGGCTTTCACACTTCACAGCGCTCACCATAGCACATACCCTCCCCAATGTCAATAACCCAACCACCCTCTCCACACCCGCCTCCCCCAGCAGCCCTCAGTTTGTTTCATGAGATTAAGAGTCTCTTATGGTTTGTCTCCCTCCCGATCCCATCTTGTTTCATTTTTTCCTTCCCTACCCCCCAACCGCGCCCCCCTGCCCTGCCTCTCAAATTCCTCATATCAGAGAGATCATACGATAATTGTCTTTCTCTGATTGACTTATTTCGCTCAGCATAATACCCTCTAGTTTCAAGTGAGGATCTTCTTAAAAGTTTGAAAGACACCACAACTTCTTTACCCATTCATCAGTTGATGGGCCCTTGGGCCCTTTCCATAATTTGGCTATTGCTGATAATGCCGCTATAAACATCGGGGCTCATGTATCCCTTTGAGTTACTATTTTTGTATCCTTTGGGTGAATACCTAGTAGTGCAGTTGCTGGGATTCAGGGTAGTTCTATGTTGAACTTTTTGAGGACCCTCCATACTGTTTTCCAGAGTGGCTCTACCAGCTTGCATTCCCACCAACAGTGTAGGAGGGCTCCCCTTTCTCCACATCCTTGCCAATGCCTGTTGTTTCCTGTGTTGTTAATTTTGGCCACTCTGACTGATGTCGCCAGTCATTGTAGTTTTGATTTGTATTTCCCTGATGATGAGTGATGCTGAGAATCTTTTCATGTGTCTATTGGACACCTGTATGTCTTCCTTAGAAAAATGTCTATTCATGTCCCCTGCCCATTTTTAATTGGATTATTTGTTTTTTGGATGTTGAGTTTTACACACACACACACACACACACACACACACACACACACAGAGGAATATTATTCAGCCATAAAAAATAATGAAATCTTTCCATTTGCAACAGCATGGATGGAGCTAGAGAGTATTGTGCTAAGTGAAATAAGTCAGTCAAAGAAAGACAAATACCGTATGATTTCACTCATAAGTGGGATTTAAGAAGCAAATGAACATGGTGGGGAAGAGAGGAAAGCCAAGAAACAAGACTTTCAACTATATAGAGAACAAACTGATGGTTACCAGAGGGGAGGTGGGTGGGGAGAAATGGGTTGAATAGGTGATGGGCATTAAGGAGGGCTCTTGTCGGGGATGAGCACCGGGGGTTGTATGGAGGCGTTGAGTCACTAAATTCTATACCTGAAACTAATCTTACACTGTATGTTAACTAACTGGAATTCAAATAAAAGTTTGAGGGGAAAAAAAGTTTGAAGTCGTACTTAAGACTTAATGTTTTGGCTTAAGGGGAAAACCCTTCACAAAAATAACTGCAGTATTTAAGGAGTGAACTGTCCCTTGATGACAAATATTCACTCATGGTGGAGGACTCACTTCTTCCTACGTAAGAGAAGTAAGTTAGAAGTTAGAAAAAGAGAGTTTGGTTTGGAAAAGAGAGAGAGAGAGGGAGGGAGGGAGGGAGGGAGGGAGAGGGAATATGAGAATGTTTGGGCTTACTTTTAAAACAAGGAAAACCATAAAACAAATAGAAGAGTGGGCTCTAGTGGCCATAATTAAAACATTAAACCCACAGAAAAACAGGAGAAAGACAGTCCTCTCCTCCAAACGGGAGTATTTTCGTTGTTGTTGTTCTGAATGATTCATGAAAGGAATTTCAGTAATTTAGAATACATTTAACTGATTTATTCCAAACCAATTCACAAACAACTTCGTGCTTATGAAATCGAATTTCATTTCCAATTGAAAATTGGAAATTTCAATTTCTAATTGAAAATTTCATATAGTTATGCATGTAAAAAGTGCACCAGAAAAGACAAGGTGTGAGAATTAATTGTTCATGTTTTTAGATGAGCATACAATCAATCTTCCACATACTCACTGGATATTAGACTTGCGAAACCAAACTTTCTAGGTAATTAACCTCCAAAGATAGGCACGAAATAGTTAAACCAGAGGTAACTAAGCACGTGGATATGTTGATAAGATACTTTTTAATCCACGCTAAGGGCAGGTGTCACTTAATAGTGGACCGAAATCAATTAAATGACATTTTAATTTTTTGTGTGTGTGGAAATGGCATAGTCACAACTTCATGTCTCACGAGTCGATATTTACATATCTTATTCAGTTGTCTTAATGACTTTTGGCGGTTTCACTTATTCTGGGGCACAAACTTAAGTTGCCCTTAATAAATTTTGTAATTTTGTGGAGTAGACTGTATTTCAAATCTCATCTTCATTGGAATTGGTTCTGTAACTTTACGAGTATACGCAGAAAGGTGTATTCTTTCGTTATTATTATTTTTTCTCTCAGGAAGAGCAATGTAACCTTCTAGAATGGTACTTTCTATCTTTGGGGACTGACACAGATTCGCTGAAGCATACTTCAGTGCAAATCATCTTTATTGCTGAAATTTAATTGACAGTGTTAGGGAGAAAAAGTCGCCATTGCTACCAAAGTTCTGAACGTTTCCTGCATATAACTTTGGGATTGTTGCTACTCCCATAACTGTTTAGGTCCACAGAAAGAGGGGCTTGCACTTAAACAAGCCAACAAAGAACAAGAGGTAATCATCTAAGCTGGAATTGTTAAACCACAATATCATGTTACTTAGTTCAAGTCCTTTCTTCAGATGTCATCAAAATAACAGAGACTGAAGAGACTTTTGGACAGTTACCACCTCTTGTTGCTGCTGTTAAATGAAAGGAGAGAATATACTCGTTTAGTATTTATATAAGGATTATACATACAACAGCAAATAGACTGCTTCAACGTTTAAATCAATCCTTAGTTTTCACCTTTAAATATTACACTACTTACATGTGCCATCATAAGGTGTTTTTGCAACACGACCATTTCCTTCCTAAGTTCACTCTGTTCACCAATAAGAAAATTTTCCTGATTCTTCTCTAAGTCTTCTTTACTCTAAAACAAAAAGCCTAGTCCAGTTACAAGCCACCATTTTTCTTCTTATGTTCAAAACATGCAAAACTAAATTTCAAAAGGACTACATTTTTTAATATTCCAGTGATGTCCATTATCTTATTTGAAATAAAATTCTAAATCACACAGGTAGACAAAAACATTCACTAAGAAAAATTTTTAAATATCAGATTCGAGTGAATAACAATAATTATCATCATCATCATCATTATTAAATTATTATTATTTTAAGTGGGCTCCAACACGGGGTTTGAACTCACAACCCTGAGATGGAGACCCGAGCTGAGCTCAAGGGTTGGGCGCTTAACTGACTGAGCCACCCAGATGCCCCAAAATACTCTTATTTTAGGAGACACGACTACAGTACGCTTTGCTCAAAACAATGGGTTAATGTCAAGCAGCTAAGGTCAAGCTCAAAAAAGACTCCAAAATAGAAAAGGAGCGGGAGTCCCCACCAACAATCGCTGTAATTTTGAAATCCCGTAATGAGCTTTCTAACCTCAGGTAATGACACGTTTATTATCAGTAATAGTCAACGTAACATGATTTCCTTAGAGGGAATACAGTGACCTGTGATGTGACCTCTACAACTTACGAAAAACACAACCCACTGTTTATATTTTGCTATTCATTCAGCAAGTGCTGAAATAGTGTGTACCATGTAGAAAGTACCGTGTTGAGTGCTGTGGAGGAATTTAAAAATGAATACACAATCTCTCCCATATCCCAGGGCCAAGAGCAAACATAAACAGAAATGATACAAAAATTTTATGATAGTTACAGAAGCACAACTTGTTGCGGCTGCACAGCAGAGAAAGGAGATTAATGCCGACCTGGTTGGCAAAAGAATAAGATTTCAATAGGTGAAGAAAGAGAGGTTAAAAACACTTCCAGGGGAAGGACATAAACGGAGCGTAGAAGTAATAGTTTAGACGAAGCAGTTACCGGGAAGGGTGGGCATAAAGACGGAATGTAGCAAATAAAACTAAAAAGGGCATCATGTCATGGTGCATCTTTGAGTATCTAAGAGTTTTTACAAGGGGAATCGACTGACAGGCTTTCAAGAGGGGAGAACTACCTCGTAGGAAGATAATGCCCTCAGACCTAGGAAGGATGGAGAGATCAGATGAGAGTTTAATAGTTGAAGCAAGGGACGATGAGGTCCTCAGCTAGGGCTGCAGCAGTGGGAATTCAAAGAAAGAATTGAAAGGACCATTGCAGAGGTTAAGTACCACACAGCCCAACAGTAACTGGAGCGGGAGGATAAGGAACCACAGGAGTCAAGGAGAACGGTCAATTTCCAACCCTAAGTGGTTACACTGGGCAATAACACTGAGAAGAAATAATTTCTGTTACTTTATGAAACCTCCATGCCACCCAATAAATGGTCTTCACAGAGCATTAGAACAACACACTCTCCGCTTGGAAACAATTTTAATATTACTATTTAGTATATGTTTATTAATTTATTTATTTTTTCAGCGTAACAGTCTTCATTGTTTTTGCACAACACCCAGTGCTCCATGCAACACGTGCCCTCCCTATTACCCACCACCTGGTTCCCCCAACCTCCCACCCCCGCCCCTTATGTTTAATCCTAAGATTCTTTAAAGAATGCTTATTTTGAAATTATATCACTAGTTCTTAAACATTCCAGTTAGTTTAGAAGAGTGACCTTTCGCCACGTATTTGAACAAGATTCTTTTAAGAACAAATTACATGACCATCCCAAAAGCTGCAGGAAAGGTATTTGACAAAATGCAACGCTCTTTCACGATAAAAAAACTCTCAACAAACTAGGTACAGGAGAAATGTATCTCACCGTAATAAAGCCCACAGCTTTATGACAAGCCCACAGCTAACGTACTCAGTGGTGAAAAACCGAAAGCTTTTCCTCTACGATCAGGAGTAAGACAAGGTTGCCCAACCTCACTACTCCTACTCAGCATAGTACCAGAGGGCCTAGCTGGAGCATTTTGACAGTAAGAGGAAACAGAAGGCATCCAACCTGGAAAGGAAGAAGCGAAATTATCTTTGCTGGCAGGTAGCGGTGATCTTATATGTAGGAAACCCCAAGGGTTCCGCATGTGCAAAAATCCCTGTTAGAACTAATAAATGAATTCAGCAAAGCTGCAAGTTATCAGACCAACACGCAAATGTCAGCTGTATTTCTACACACTAACAGTGAGTTCCCCAGAAGTGAAGTTAAGAAAACAATCCCATTTACAATGGCGTCAAAAAGAGTAAGATACTTAGGAAAAACACTTTACCAAGGAGGCGATAGACTGACTCGTCGGCTGAAAACTACAAAGCACTGATGAAAGAAATTAAAGACAACATACGTAAGTGGAATGATTATCCCATGCTCACGGACAGGAAGACTTAATATTGTTCAAATGCCCATACCACACAAAGCAATGTGCGGATTCTGTGTTATCCCCATCAAAACCCCGATGCTATTTTTCTACAGAAATGCTTCTACAAAGCAATCCTACAATTCACGTGGATCCACAAAAGACCGTGAATAGCCAGAGCGATTCCAAGAAAGAACAACCACAACAACAATAACAACAAGCTGGAGCCATCACACCTCCTGATGTGAAAAATATATTATAAAGCTACAGTAATAAGAACAGCTTGGTACTAGCATAAAGACAGATGTATAGACCAATGGAACAGAACAGTGAGCCCAGAACCAATGGAACAGAACAGTGAGCCCAGAAATAAACTCTCACATATACAGTCAACTGGTTTTTGACGTGGGGGCCAAGGACACAAAATGAGAAAAAGATAGTGTCTTCAACGAACGAAGCTGGGAAAACTTTATGTCCACATGCAAAAGAATAAAAGAGGGTAGGTGGGTCGTCTCACGTTAGGTATCCTTAGGACATTAGAAACAACGATGACGACAAAGGCACCCTGACCAAAAACAGAAGGGCAATGTACAGGATTCCATCCACTCCCAAACGAGTGTATAGCTGTGTGAAGAAGAGGTTCGTGTCACTGAGGAGGATTCGCTAGTGTGGAAATACGACTGAAAGTAATCTCAATTCACAAGCTGATAGCCTTACTCTGGCTTTTTTCATTCTCATTTTCATTCTTTCATTCTCTGTGCTGTCTCTTGCAATTACAAGTTGGCATATAAAGCCACTCTTAGTCACTTTGGTAATTCTGGAAGCAAATATGCCATGAAATACTTAACAAAATGCAACTGAAAATAAAATTGGCTCCTTGCTGTTTAAGAAACATTGGCAGCACAAAGGAAAATAAGTGACATCGAGAAATGATGTAAAGTCTTCCCCCTTTCAAACTACAAAGTCATCACTACTCTCCTAAGAAAGACCGACTCTGGAAAAAATACCATGATTAAGCTGTTAATAAGGGATCGGTTTCATGCACGATATGCATATTTCTTGGCAAAATTCCCAATCTCTTGGCAAAATTCCCAATCTAGCATTCCCTGTCTTGAGTAACACCCTCAAAACCATTAATGAATCTGAAAAGTAAAAGTACATTTAGCATTTATGTTAAATCAGAACAATGAATTCAAAATGGAAAATGCCTAACTAATTTTAATTGATTTTAAAGGCATAACCAAAATGTTTTTGACATGTATTAAGAAAGAAAAACAATTATTTTCTACTTCCATGTATATATATATATATATATATATGTATATATATATATATATAACACTTTGTGAGAAGACATTGTGTTATGAAATTCAACAGACCTTTAAGAATTGCTCATACAACTCTTTCATTGCTTGCATTCTCTGGCTCTGAGCAACTCTAGAGCGTTGCAAAACCTTTTGCTGCTGTCGAAATATATTCTACAAATATAAAAGAAAAAAAAAGCTGAGATGACCATTTTGGTGAAATTTAAAATCTGACAACAAAAAAAATCTAGATTCAACTGGAGTAGTTTTTAAATAAATATTTTTTTTAGTATCTTCTCTTTTCTCAAATATTATGACCAAGTTTACATCATTTGTGTTTACCGGTAACATAGGAAAACACCACAATAGTCTTATGTGCTGGTCACTCAGTAGGAAATTTCCTTTCTTAACAATACTGAAATTTAAAAAAACCAATATTGAAATCATATATCTTACTCTTGTTGATTTTGAAATCCACACGCATGATCCCTCCAATAATCCTTCCATGATCTTCCTATTCCTCCACCAGTGAACTTGTGATATCCCTACTTAGCCACTCACTTTCAGAGTCATACCTTGGATTTTTGTCAGCCCGGTAACTGAAACACCTACGTGATGTGATGAATGGCAAAGACTTACAGAGGAACTATGTACACAGACTGTTCTGAACCACTTCAAATAAGCTTATTATAGAGGAGCTTACTTAACTCCTAAAAACAGACAAACAAACAAACAAACATAGAACAAAACAAACAAAAAAAACCTGTAAGTACTCTTATTATACTCCCTTTCATAGATGAAGAAACTGAGGTTCAGAGAAAAGCAGTTTGTCCCTGGTTTCACAGCTAGCAGTTAGAAAATCAGAACTGGATCCCAAACATCACTGTCCCAGTGTCCAGGCTCTTGACCACTGGACTACGCCCATTTTCCACAACATTCCACCTCTACCTCCCTGTGTTTGTGGCTCACTCTCCCTTTCCTACTACAGCTCAGTGCCCTAGCAGGATCCGACATCCATTGAATGAACACCTTCCACCGTCCCCTGTCTCCACCTTCTGTCCTCATTTCCCCCCTTTCCAGATAAATCTGTGGTCGATGGTCATACCTACACCCTTGCTTATATACCTTGCCCCCTTCTCACTCTGTCGAGGTGCACGGCTAACCTCAGCCCAACCCTGGAAAATCCAGCTCTCCGGCTGCTCAGACGCAACCACAACCACGAGTACTAGGCTCATGTAAATTCATGATTGCTACGACACCCCACCCACCCTGGATCAGAGTGTTGCTTGGCGATGGTATTTCCCTTGTCCAGTCACTGGCCCACTCTCAGGGAACAATTCCAGGACTTCTCCTCTGCCCTCAAAAAGCAACATCTCCTCCACCATCCTTACTCCTAAATGTGATACAGGCCAGCCCATTAAGAGGGAAGCGTGCGCTGAGCCCAGTGACCCGTTCAGGAACGAGCAAACGATTGAAACTAGATTACTGATGGCAATCCGGGGGACTTTTCTGCCAGACCTATGGAGAACGGTTATCTCGGTACACCGGGGTTACTAACCTGGTAGTGAATCTAGGATCGTAAGATGCCGTCATGCTTGACCCCATGGAGAGGGCCTATTAGGAGACGGAGACAGCCCCAGACAGCACCGCCCAAGCAACCTTTACCCAGACTCATTCAGCGATACCTGGCGCAAAACTCCCTTTGACATCTTCAGATAAACCAAGTCAAGGGCATCCCTCTTTTGCTTTGGCAAATGTCTGTCACTTGGAACTGCAGGAACCCCAACCAAGAGAGGAAGTAAAGACCAAGGGCTATCGTGAGAGGCTGTGCGCCTATACTTCTCTGATTTCTCTGAGATCGGGGCCCAGCCACAGAGCCAGCAATGGAAACAGGACTCTGGCTCAAATCTACGGGTCTAAGATGTGGCTCGGCTCACCACTCCTACTCGAGACATAGATTAATTATAAAGCTAAGCCCGATACCAACAGCTAGTTTTTCTTCTTCCTCCTTGGTTTTCTGCGCATCTCTATCCCACTCTTGAAGCAAAGTTAGAAACTGCTGACAGTATTCGTGATAAAGCTTCTGCCTGTAAAACGTAATTATGAATAAGTGTCATCCTTTGTATCGTTAAGAAAAAAGTAAACCCACTCAAATCCAAATTGACTGGACATGAATTGTACTATAAAGGGAGAAGGGGGTGATCACAAGCTGAAATTTTCTGGTGGAAAACAGCAAAATAAAGTGGATGGCTTACTCCCATTGCTAACCCTCACTCCCTCCTAACTGTCTAAGAGGGATGCTATCCCGTACGCCTTAAAGCTCTTGAAAACCAAGGAAGATTTACCGCATTATAAATTTTCCCCCAAACTGCATTTTATCTACAAGGGGTTTTGTTTTTACTTTTACTTTTTCATTTTCATTCACCTGCTGAGTAACATATAGGCTGTGGAATGATAAATAGATTCAATGAGGGTGTCATAGTCACTTACGTAATACAAGTTTCCCAAACAGTAACGTTTCACTTTTTCCCCCACTGCGGCACAATAAAGATTTTGTACAAAGGAACAGTGAGCCCAATAGGGATACATTTTAAATTTATTTATTTTTTTCAGCGTAACAGTATTCATTGTTTTTGCACAACACCCAGTGCTCCATGCAATACGTGCCCTCCCTATTACCCACCACCTGGTTCCCCCAACCTCCCACCCCCCCGCCCCCGCCCCTTCAAAACCCTCTGGTTGTTGGGATACATTTTAAAATTATTCAAATATAAGATTAATCTTTTCTACATAATTGAATACAGCTAACTCTCACAAGACATTTGTCTCTTATTCAGCTCGCATACTCCAAGAATGAATGCAATTTTTTCTTACGCTAAGAAAGCCCCATTATAATTTGAAAGGAGAAAAATAGGGATTACCTTTATTGACCTCTAGATAATACATCTCTTTTCAATTACGGTGTGAACTTATAGGACTAAAAGAACTATTTGCTTAGATAAACATCAAGCCAGACGTATTTTTCAACAGAGACTCCAACAGATAGAGGATAACAGTATTATACTGGATTAATTTGTCATCACAAATACTAAGAAATGACACACAGCTTCTGGTTCCAAAACCCAACAACGTTACCTTTGCTCTTCCTGGGTTTTCCAAACACGCTCAATTTTCTGGTTAATGCTTTTGACAGAAGCTCTGGTATCCATCATGCATCTTTTTCTCTTTGCATAAAGAATCCTTTTAGTGTCACCTATATTAAGCATACGTATTTATTAACATTTAATACTGAAAGCTATTCTTTGCAGTTTATTGAAGACAACACAGGCAATATGGGTTCAGCCGCATTGGAAAGACAATTAGCGTTTTTGTTTTTGTAAAGGCCTCACATCAGAAATCAAGATTATTCATCTTCAAGATGAATTCATAATTATTCAAGATGTTTTTTTCCTGCGAAATCTTTCAGTTGCTGGTATCTGAATTCCAATTTATTTATTTATTTTTTTGCCTGCACACACCCTTTATTTAACTGATCCTGGAAAAAGAGCTAATAAACAAAAGTTACTATCTTCCAAAATGTGTAAAAAAAAAAAAAATGGGGGGGGGGGTGTGGTTCCTCAATGACAGTCTTTAATTTTCTCTTGAAAAGACAGTTGTAGAGGCTAGTCTTTAATAAATGTATAAAATATCCTTCAAATGAAAGGCCTCGCTGAGATGGATTCTTGTTAGAATTCAATATATAAAACATACTTTATCATTCTATTTTAAAAGTATCCAAAAGGGAAAGAAAAGTGTCCAAACTGATCCTGGAAAAAGAGCTAATAAACAAAAGTTACTATCTTCCAAAATGCGTATAAAAAAAAAAAAAAATGGGGGGGGGGTGTGGTTCCTCAATGACAGTCTTTAATTTTCTCTTGAAAAGACAGTTGTAGAGGCTAGTCTTTAATAAATGTATAAAATATCCTTCAAATGAAAGGCCTCGCTGAGATGGATTCTTGTTAGAATTCAATATATAAAACATACTTTATCATTCTATTTTAAAAGTATCCAAAAGGGAAAGAAAAGTGTCCAAAAGGGATACAAATAAATCTGGGGCGCTGGGGTGGCTCAGTGGGTTAAGACCTCTGCCTTCACCTCGGGTCCTGATCCCGGAGTCCTGGGATCGAGCCCCACAGCAGGCTCTCTGCTCAGCAGGGAGCCTGCTTCCCTTCTTCTCTCTCTGCCTGCCTCTCTGCCTACTTGTGGTCTCTCGGTCAGATGAATAAATAAAATCTTAAAAAAAATACAATGAGAAAATTAAAAAATGATATTTAAAAACTGATCTGTCACCTGCTCTGGGCAGAAAGTAGAAGAGAGGTTATTTTGTGCAATGTTTTCTAAGAGCCCCACAGTCCATCAAATGTACCCATGTATAAGATAAAAGCATCACTCTTACCTCACCACTGGCAGCCCCATTCTCTGCACATCCACGATAAAAAGGGCAACTAAGGAAGTCTATGAAGCCAAATCACACTAAATACTTAGGGAAAATCCCGTGTCTGAGAACAAGGCATGAAATATCAGTGTTGTACTCCATTGATTAACATTTCCTGTTAATATGTGTTATATGGCTCAAAACAATTTACTTGTGCTGAAATAGCTCCTAAATCATACCTTCAAATCTTTCCAACATGTTCTGTAATTCATTCCTGTAAAGAAATGACATTAGGTATTTAATTAAGCGTACCTAAAACAGCGTGCTTGTTTTCTGGATGAAATATATCATGCCAGGTGCTTCAAATACAGTACTTGTTACCTGAGCCAACTTTTATTATTCTTGAAGTACCTTATGAGTCAAATGAAAATTGCTTTAAACACGTTACCCCACGTCTGCCAGAAATGATCCTGCTGGAGGACTTCTTCCCCAGTAGTTATCAGTTACTGCATTGTTTCCTGCGTTGAAATAAAAGTGGAAAACGTTTTAAAATGAAGTATGGTGGTGGCGAGTGATGCGATGAGCGCCGGTTGTTCTAGGCAACAGACGAATCGCTGATGAACGTTATATCACAAACCAACGGTGTACTACAGGTTGGCTAATTGAATTTAAATTAAAAAAAAAAAAAAAAAGACAAAACAGAACAAAAAAACGACAAAGTGTGGCATTTGGGGGTCAGTTTTCGGGGAGCAATATCCTCAACCGTGGAGCTCTTCAGGCCTCCCCCGTGCAACCACAAGGTTTTTAAGGCAGGCATAGGAAAGGAAGCATGCCCGTGCAAGGCCCGATGCAACTAGATCAGGGACCAGGACCACGCGACGGAGACAGCATTACAAGTCTTTCAAGGTTGATGCCAGAGTACCTCACCCAGCAGGTGTGAGAGATTTTGGAAAGAAGGACTGCGGGGGGAGCAGAAGAGCGGCTATCTACGCCTCTGTAATCCCGGTCTGGGACAGGAGGATCAAGGGGGCAACCTCCGGTACCTGCAACTGCTTTTTACATGCGCGTGCGCGCGGGGACGCGCGTGCACACACACACACACACACACACACACACACACACCCCGCACACACACACTACACACACACACACGCACGCACGCACGCGCGAGGAATTTACTGTTTGCAACGCTGAGGACTCCGAAGCAGTGACCTGCCCCGTGCGCCGTATCTACACGCGCTATCTCTGCAAAGGTGTGGGACAGACAGTACCTGCAACCTCTGGCCCGCTCAGCTGTCTTCTCTCCTGTCTCCCCAGGTCATAGGCTGCCATGCCCTGAGCCTCCACGGGGGCCTTCGCAGCCCTCCCCAGGCGCTTGCTCCCAGCCGGCGGCATCCCGAGGTGTCTTCCGAGCTCTCCTGCGCCCTGTGAGCGCAAACACGTGTTAAAGAAATGGGGACATGTTCAGGGAGCGACGCCAGGCAAGGGTCCCCTGCGCAGATCAGAGTGTGTGTGTCCTCATGTCTCTGGTTGGCCCAGGAGGGGGCGAAGACGATGCGGCTGGTGGACCCCTCTCCCCCGCCTCCCCGTTCCCCACCCTCACCCCCAGCCCCACCCCCACCCCCGACCCTTCAGCGCTCCTGGCTCCGTGCTCAGCCCCGGCCCCGGCCCCGGCCCCGGCCCCGGCCCCGGCCCCGACCCAGGGCATGCGACCCGACCCGGGACATCGGAGTGTCCGGACCTTCCGCCACATTCTTGCTCCTGCCTTGGGACAGAAGCCGTCCCCACCCCCTTCGGGGCCCGCCGGACCCCGTGCTGGTCTGGAGGCCCCGCCGGGCCCGGGACAAAAACAAGGGTCCCCTTGGAATGGATGGGGAATAAACCGTTCCGCCCCTGTCCGGGGACGGTCAGGTCTAGTGGTGGCGGGGGCGGCTCCTCGACGCTCCTTCTGGACCCCCGGACGACCTCAGGGGACCAAACTGTCCTGCCGGGTCGGCCAGGCAGGAGGGACAGAGGCAGACGGCCCCTCCTCACCAGCTGTGACCGACCCTCCCAGGAAGTGGGGACCGACGGACCCGCTCCCCGCCCGGCCGGCCCTGCCGGCCCTGCCCTCAGGGGCCTCGTCGTGTCCTGTCGGAGCCCCAGAGGACCCCGCGGGCACATCACGTCAGAGGTGAGCCCGGCCGCCGCTGCCCCACAGCCTGGTCCCCTCACGTCTGAGGAGACCCCCCCCCCCCATGGCCACACAGTGCCCCCGGGTCCGCCTCCCTACCCGCCGCGGCCTCCCTGAGGGTCCCTATGCCCCACCCCCGTCCTCTGTCTCTCTCTGTCCCTCCCTCCATCCCTCCAGCCGCACAGCAACCTCCACACCACGTCCTCCGCGAAGCTCCTCTGAGGGCGTCGTGAGGGAGAGGAGGCAGCCAGCCACGCCTAGGCGGGAGCGTCGCTGATTGGCTGGCACAGCGCGCATGCGGGAGGCGGGGCCGTGGCCGAGACACGCCCCCTCGACCAACCGCTGTCCAGGCACTCACTGGTGCTGAGGATCGAGGACCGGGGGTCGAGGGTCGCGGATCGAGGATCGAGGGTCGAGGGTCGAGGGTCGAGGGTCGAGGATCGAGGGTCGAGGGACGAGGGTCGAGGGTCGAGGGTCGAGGTCCGAGGCCCCGGCTGCGGTTCGAGGACGTTACACAGGTCATCTTCCGCGGAAATCACAAAAGGACACGGGAGTGTGGAACAGGTCGGTGCTCAAGCCTCCACCTTCCTGACCTGGGACACTTGGACAGTTCCCACTCCGTCTTCTCCTGGGGCCCTTCCCACCCACTGCTTCCTCTCGCAGAGGAATAGCCATCCTCCTGCTTGCCCTGTGTAAACCACCCCTGCCCCGCTTTCTAGCGTGTTGTCGTTTGTTTCTTTGTTTGGGTTTTGTTGTCATTGTCGTCGTCGTCGTCGTCGTCGTCTGGGTGGGCTGGTTGGTTGGTTTTTCTGTTTTGTTTTAGAGACCCGTGTACGTATCCTTGACGGTCCTGGCCTCCTGGTGTGCTGCCTGGGTGGTGCAATAAACTGTATCACGTTCTGCCCCGTGTCCCGCCACTTCCTTCTTCGCCCGACACTGTGTCCTAACAGTAGCTATACTATCCCGCGGAGCCCTACTGCTTTCATCTTCCCCGCTGTAGCGCACGCCATTGTGGCACCGCTCCCCAGTCCGTTCATCCGTTCCCTTGTCCATGGACAGGTGCATACTTTCCACTTCAGAGCCCCGAAAAGCAGTGATGCTGGGAACACTCTGACGTCTGGCATACGTGCAATGGTGTTTCGCGGCGTTTAAAGGACTCCGCGAGTTGAGAGCCGGTAATGACCTGTTTACAATCCCACCAGCAGAGCACAACAGTTCCTGTTTCTCCACTTCTAGGCCAACACTTGTTATTCTGTTGGGTTTTGGGAGGGCGAGGGGGTTGTTTTGTTTTTTGCATTTTGTTGGTTTGTTTGGTAACAGGCATCCCAATGAGTGTGAAGTGCCGTCTCCTCGTGGTTTTGATCTGCATCTCACTACCGGTTACTCATGTTCAGCATCCTTTCCTGTGCTTATTGGCCATTTGTATACTTTCTTTGCAGAAATGTCCGGGCAAGTCCTTTGTCAACTTTTTAATCTGTCTTTTTTCTTTTTCCCATTGTGGCCAAGTCATAGGACCTCTTTATGTGTTCAGGATTTTAATCTCTTATCAGGTAGATTATTTGGAATTATTTTTATCCATTCCACGGGTTGCCTGGGCGCTGTGTTGATAATGTCCTTTGAGGCACACACGTTTTAAATGTTGTTGTTGTCCAGTTTATCCATTTTATCCCCCTAGCCTCCTGGGCCTTTTAGAATGAAATTGCCTGAACCCTAAGGTCATAAAAGTTTTCTCCTATATTTTCTTAAAAATTGTTTTAAGGTGTTACTTTCCATTTTTTAGTCTTTGGTCATGCTAAGTTGATTTTTGTGTTCCCTGTCAGATAGTGATCTAATTGCTTTTTCCCTCCCATGAAAAAATAATTGTGTCGTCTTCATTGATTGAATGGTGCCCGCTTTCCCCACTGTCAGCTGTGCCCTGTCTGTCAGATGTCAACTGACATCTCTATGTCCCTGAGTCTGCTTCTCTATCCTGTTCCACCAGTCATTTCGTTTATCCTGTGCCAAAACCACAGCTTCCGGTAGAATGGAGATTCTAAGTCAGATCTGTCTAAGTCTGAATCCTTGGATATTAGCTTACCCTGTGATGCCTAGGTTCCTTCAGCCATGCCTCAGAGCCTCCACAAGAGGGTCTACTCTACATAGGAGGACACTTAGCATCTTGCCTCCTTTGACTCCCCTTTTATCCTCTCCATCCTGAGCTTCTTACAGTGTCCTCAAGCACACCATTGCTGTTTCCAGCCACTGGGCCTTTGAACAAGCTCAACCAGCTTCTCTGTCAGGTCTTGTTTGACACTCCTTCCTTTGCCTGCCACTGTGACTTGTGCTGCCTCTCTCCTCTCACTGCACTGTCATCCAGTCATCTGCGTGCTAATGAGACTGTACTATTTTGCCTCACTTTGACCATGTGGGAAACCTGCACAACTCTACCAACCAGATTTGGAACTTACAATTCATATTGGTCACTGTCTGCCCAGAAATTTAAAAAAAACAGGGCAGTAAAGCCCTTTGAAAGTATGCATACCCATGACTCATTTAATTACCTCAATAACCCTCTGGAAGATGAATTAGCGTAAGGCCAGATTATAATTTAAGAGGACGAGGATCAAAGAGTACAAATGTTTACCCAAGTTTGCAGAGCTGTGCAGTAGAGCTAGGGCCAGACCTTTGGTATTTTGACCCGTTGCTCTCCCCCTGGCCCTCGCCCGTCACTGTTCTGTGTCACTTTGCCTCTCTGGGAATAAACCATATCTTCAGCTGTAAATCATGATCTCTAGCAGTGTTGTCTCTTCCAGTAATACCGAAAATGGTTTGAAGAGTGTCACTGTAGGCGTCGAGGTCCTCTACAAAGTTGTTGCTTTTGACGTAAATTTCAAAACAAGTCAATCGGGGGAGGTACTATCTTTGACATTTTGGAGGGCACCTAAACGTTGTGAAATGACAAACCCATTGAAGAGTTCGTGCAGACCAGACCAGATGACAAGCAAAAAGGGGCTATCCTCGGCAGGGCAAAGATCAGTAGTTCAACAACTATTTTCCGGTGCCAAATTTTCAGGGACATTCTGATTCTTTACGGCTGCCACGAGGTGGGGAATCTGAATTTGTAGGAAGCTGCCACAAGGGGTTTGGGTAATTAATAAGGATAATGTAAGGTAAGTGCTGTGGAGGGTGTCCTGTACCTACCTAAGCATTCCATCCTTCACCCTTTCATCCTTGCTAACGGAACCTGGACCCCATCGCATAGAGAGGTGAGCACATGGCCCAGTTCAGCTCCTGGGCTGGCCATGATACTTGTCCCAGATGACACCGGTGGCATTCCTAGGAAAGCTCCTTGAACTGGAAAGACGCAGCTGGTTCCCCGCTTTGATCTTTCCCCTTTCTCTTGCCAGCAATACGGATACAACGTCCGTGTCCTTGGAGACAAAAGCCACAGCTAAGCATAGAGGGACAAGAAGAAAAAAAGATCCTGGCTCCTTGAGCTGTGGTACCAGCCCCGAATGACGTATTCCTACTGTGTGTCACCAGGAATAAAGGTATTTGTCTGAGCCACTATTCACAATGCAGTAAAATGCAATTCATAATGATAGAGCAGTGCATAACCGAAATTTATTTTTACCCAGCTCCTATCAGGTGTGGTAGACTGTTACTGTAACAGTTGAGCCCAAACACGTTTAATGACTCAAAACTACTTCGTCTATTTCTCCTGTAACACTTCCGGGAAAGTGAGTATGTCCTCCTGGTGGGCATTATCCGTGTACGTCTACAGGGACCCAGGCTGTCAGAAAGTCTGCCACGTCCAACACGTGGCTTCCACGTTTGCCCTGGAGGTGGCCCGCTTTGCAGTTTGCTCAGGGGGGAAAAGAGCAGAGAGGCGCACCAGGTACAAGGTTTCTGCGAGTTAGGTCTGGCAGTGGCACACATCATTTCCGCTGACATCCCGTTGCCTGGCTCTCAGTCACACAGTCACATCTAACAGCAAGGAAAGCTGGGAAGTGATGCCTAGTTGGGAGCCCAGGACTGCAAGGTTTTACAGGAGTGCAGGGATTTTAGGTGGAGAGGAGTGCAAGGATTTAGGTGGTGAGCTGGAAGACCCTGCAACCCGCGCCTTTCTAAAATCAATGTAAAACTTGACGACACTGGGTTTTCTTAAAGGGAAACTCACAAAAATGCTCAAAGCCTGAACTGAAAGTCCAGCATGAAATTAAACGAGGCCATCCCACTTTATGGACTGTGAGGCAGTGAGCTAATTTCTTGACTTCTCTAAGCCTCGCTGACTTTCTTACTATCTTAAAGGCACAACAATAGTATTTGTCTCATCATGTTTTGGGTGAAATTAAGGGAAGTAATGCATAAAAACACTCATGGGCACTCAATTAATATAAAGCAAGCACTCAAATATTAGTAACAGTATAATGACATTAATGTTCATAATTAATTCTATTGAATTGCAAGTATGTTATAATAATTATTATGTGGCCATTATTATGGCCACTTCTTTTTTTTTAAGATTTTATTTATTTGACAGAGAGAGATCACAAGTAGGCAGAGAGGCAGGCAGAGAGAGGAGGACGAAGCAGGCTCCCTGCCCAGCAGACAGCCCGATGCGGGACTCGATCCCCGGACCCTGAGATCCTGACCTGAGCTGAAGGCAGAGGCTTAACCCACTGAGCCACCCAGGCATCCCTGGCCACTTCTTTTAGCCACTGGTACACAGTTTCCTGAATATCAAACACTGAATGCAAACTAGTGCCTGCCATATGTTTGAAAGCATAAAAAACAAATTTTTTCATCATCAGGAACACATAGAACATTTCATTAACAAACGTGGATTCGGGACGGGAAACATATCGTTCACGTATTCGAATTATTTAGGGTATGTCAAATGTCTCAAGGGCATTCTTATCCTTTAAGGCGGTATTTCTCCCACAGAAGTCAGAGAGGACGACAGATGTTTGAAGAAAAGCAAAAAAAAAAAAAAACTGCGTACAGTTCTGGTTGACCCCTCTCTTCTTTTTTTTCCTTCCACTCTCCCTGTTCTCCTTTGGCCTCCATAACTGCATACTCTCCTGCTATCCCCTTTCATTCTGGCAACTTCTTATTACCATTGCTAGGTCCTTCTTTTCTTTTCTTTTTTTTTTTTTTTTGGAGATTTTATTTATTTGTTTGTTTTATTTATTTTATTTTTATGTATTTTAATTAATAGATTGATTATTTGTTTATCTGTCGGGAGGAGGGATCACAAGGAGGCAGAGAGGCAGGCAGAGGGAGAGGGAGAAGCAGGCTCCAGACTCCATCTCAGGACCCCAAGATCATGACCAAGATCATGACCTGAGCCGAAGGCAGACGCTTCACCGACTGAGCCACCCAGGCATCCCGCTAGCTCCTTCTTTTCAAATGAGCCCTCACGTGCTGGCGTTCCTCAGGACTTGGTTTTACGTGGTTCTTTTCTCAATTTATACCCTTTCCCTAAATGCTTCTGGGTATGCCCATGGTTTCAATGGCCATTTACATCAGAGTTTCTCAAAATGTGGTGCATGGGATCGCCTGAAACAGAATCACGGAAAAGAGAGGGTTAAAGTCCAGATTCCTTGGATCTGTCCAAGGCCTGCCCAATCAACTATGTGGGTGGGCAACTGGGAATCTGCATTTTAAATAAATTCTCCAGGTTGCTCTCAACCCCACTAATGTTGGAACCACTGTATTTGTCAAGGAGGACCTGACTGTCCTTAACAACGGCAGCTCAACATCTCCATCTGGTGGCTTCCTAACGCCACTGTCTTTGTTTTGCAAATGTAGTCCATGGATGTTAGAAAACTATGAAAAAACCTGAAAAACAGGAAAGAAATAGGAACAGAGGACATTAGTGCAGTATCTGCCCCATGAACAACCAAGATTGAGTTGTAACCTCTTTTGACTTTTTCCAACACCAAACTCGAACTTGTCTGTACTAAACTTTTTTAAGGGGAATTCAGACGGATGCATCTCAGTTGTCGTCCGACTACACAAAAACACAGGTATCGGATGACTCCCATCTGTAGACCGTTGCACCATGCATGTTTTGATTTCTTACAGGAGCATTTCATGAATTTTCAAGGTGTCTCTCCAGAGGTTAGCTAATAAAAAGAACATCCCACTTTCCAAAAACAATTTAATACAATTCTACTGTTAAGTCTTTCCTCTAGCTAATAAAGCAATAAATACTCATGGTGGAATAATTTTCACAAAATATAAAGCTTACAGAGGAGGGGCACCTGGGCGGCTCAGTGGGTTAAGCCTCTGCCTTCGGCTCAGGTCATGGTCCCAGGGTCCTGGGATCGAGCCCCGCATCGGGCTCCCTGCTCAGTGGGGAGCCTGCTTTCCCCCTCTCTCTGCCTGCCTCTCTGCCTACTTGTGATCTCTCTCTCTCTCTTTCTCTGTCAAATAAATAAATAAAATACTTAAAAAAATACACGGAGGAAATGGAATTCACGCTTCATTCTGCTACTGAGACGTACTATGCAGTTTGAAATTGGGGGATACTCTCTGCTTCCTTCCTTCTCCCTTCCTCTCTCTCCCACTCTTCCCCTCTATTATTTTCCTTTAACACTTCACTTTTTTGTACCTGCCTTAATTTGCTACTAGCCCTGGGTTGTTTGGTTTTGGTTTTTGTTTTTTTGTTTTGTTTTGTTTTGTTTTTTCTTCCTGGTTTTTGTCACTCGTCTTACTTCTTTCATCTAAGATTTAGAAGCAAAGCTTCAATATTTTATTCCGTCCAATCCCACTTTCATACTGACTCCTTCAAGTTAGCGGGCTAATGCTTAGCCAGTGGAATATGTTTTGTTTCTAATTCCCTTCCTTATGCTGTTCAACATTTCACTGGCTCTTGTAAGCTCACCAGTGTGCTGGGTGAGAGGTGACTGATGACGAAGCTCCGGCGGGGGGAGCGGAGGGGTAAGGATCGTCTCTTCAACAAGTGCCTCTGGGACAATGGTATATCCACACACAAATGAATGAAGTTGGACACTAAAGTCACAGCATACACAGCACGCCTAAATTTAAGAGCTAAAATTATAAAGCTCTCAGAATAAAAAGGTTATAGTAAACCTTCATGACCTTGGATCTCTTACATATTAGACCAAATGCAACTAAAGAAAAAAATAGGTAAGTTGGCCTTCATCAAAATGAAAGTATTTTTTGCATTAAAAGACACTATTGAGGGGCACCTGGGTGTCTCAGTCAGTTAGGCATCTGCCTTCGGCTCAGGTCTTGATCCTGGGATCCCGGGATGGAGCCCCGCATCGCGCTCCCGGCTCAGCGGGGAGCCTGCATCTCCCTCTCCCACTCCCCCTGCTTGTGTTCCCTCTCTCTCTGTCTCTCTCTCTGTCAAATAAATAATAAAACAGAAGGTTTTTTTTTTTAAAGACAATGTTGAGACAGAGAGAGAGAGAGAGAGAGAGAGAGAGAGAAGTTATCCTACAAGATGGGAGAAAACACTGGCAAATCATATGTCTAGGGAGAGTCTAGTAACCAGATTATATAAAGAACCCTTACAACTCCAACCAAATGACAAAGCAAACGATAAAAATGGGAAAGGGATCTGAAAACATATTTCTCGAAGAAAGATATACAAGTGGCTATCATGATAGTATGCTCAATATTATTAGTCATTAGGAATTGCAAATCAAAACCTAACAATAGGTATTAACACCCATTAGGATGTGTAACAACAGGGGGGAAATAACAAACTGCTCTTGAGAATGTGGGGAAGTTGGAAGACTTATACACTGCTGGTGGGAATTTAAAATGGTACAGCCACCGTTAAAAACAGTTTGGTGAGGGGCGCCTGGGTGGCTCAGATGGTTAAGCATCTGTCTTCGGCTCAGGTCTTGATCTTGGGGTCCTGGGATCGAGCCCCGTGGTGGGCTCCCTGCTCAGTGGAGAGCCTGCTTCTCCCTCTCTCATTCTCTCTCTCTCTCTCTCTCTCTCGCTGCATCTCCCCCTGCTTGTGCTCGTGCTCTCTCTCTTTCTGTCAGATAAATAAAAACTTTTTAAAAAATTATGTTAATCACCATGCAGTACATCATTAGTTTTCGATGTAGTGTTCCGTGATTCACTGTTTGCATAAAACACCCCGTGCTCCATGCAATCTGTGCTCACCTTAATACTCATCGCCAGGCTCACCCATCCCCCAACCCCCCCCACCCTCTAAAACCCTCAGTTTCCCAGAGTCCACAGTGTCTCGTGCTTCATCCCCCACTCCGATTTCTCCCCCTACACTTTCCCCTTCCTTCCCTTAATGTCCTCCATGCTATTCCTCATGCTGCACAAGTAAGTGAAACCATGTGATAATTGGCTTTCCCTGCTTGACTTAGTTCACTCAGCATCATCTCCTCCAGTCCCACCCATGCTGATGCAAAAGTTGGGCATCCATCCTTTCTGATGGCTGCGTAATATTCCATTGTGTATATGGACCCCATCTTCTTTATCTATTCATCTGCTGAAGGGCAAATTGACTCCTTCCACAGTCTGGCTATTGTGGACATTGCTGCTATGAACAAAATCTTTATTTTATTTTTATTTTTTGCTGAGTTTTTATTTATTTACTTTTTATTATGTTATGTTAGTCATCATACAGTACACCATTAGTTTTTGACGTAGTGTTCCAAGATTCAAAATCTTCAAAAGAAAACAAAAAGAAATAAAAACAGTTTGGTGGTTCCCCAAAACCTTAAACATGCAATTAGCATATGGTGCAGCAGAGCTATCCCCATTACACCCCGCAGTTTAAAACAGGCATTCAAAAAACACATGAACACGTATGTTCATAGTAGCCCTATTCAAAACAGCCCAAAGTGGAAGCAACCCAATTTTCTATCAACAGGTGACTGGATAAACATAAGGTGGACTAGCCATACAACAGAACATTATGCAGACACAAAAGGGAATGTTGCAAACGAAGGAATAGACTGTAGACCAGACTAAGGAATGGACCCAAAGTTAAGGGAAAGACTCTTGCTTCCTGTGTCTTATTTTTAATGAATAGCTTTGTATTCTATATACTTTTAACTCAGAAGGAAATAAAACACCTGTTGATTAAAAAAAAAAAAAACGGGGGGATGTTGCAATGTAGATGAACTTTAAAATGATTATTCTGTGTATAATAAGCTACGCACAAAAGGTTACATATTGTGTGATTCCATTCATATGAAATATTCAGAATAAGCCAGCCCATAAAGACAGAATGTAGATTTGTGGTTGCCAGGGGTTGGGGGCCGGTGGGAGGGAGGAGTGACTGGGTATAAGATGGGTGTAAGATTTCCTTTAGAACTTACGAAAATGTTTTGTTGAGAAGAAAGAGGTGACAGTTTCACAACACCGCAAATTTACTTCATGCCACTGAACGGTGTGCTTGAAAATGTTATGTGAGTCTCAATGCAGTAAAGAAATATTTTAATGAAACATAGTGTTTCTTTGACCACTGTAATAAAATGTTGATGCGTTTTGGAGAAAAAAAAAACACAAGACAAAACAAAACCCAAGCAGTCCCATTTTAACGTATTCGTTTAAAAATAATACTAAGCCCATGATTGCTTACACGTAAATATGCTTTAGGAAAGAAAATTACATTTTTGAAAACAAACAGAAGTATTAAAAGTATGCCATTGTTCTACATCTTTGCAAATCTATTTAATACCTCCCTGAATAGGCAGGACCTGGATTTTCTTAGCTGCCTCTTCACTTCACCTCTTGCAATCTGTTGTTCCAATGGAAAGGCAACCAAGCCATCCAGAGTCACTGATACTGCGTAGGGAGAAGAAGGCCTCCCTGGTCCTCCAGAGGGTTCTCAGGGACCACCCCAAGGCCTCCCAGAATGACCACTGGGCACTGCTGAAGTCTGCTGTTCCTTCATGAAGTTTAATCAGCCCTTTGAGAGCAGAGACACTACTAGCTGATTGGAGAAGAATGGGAGACCAGGGAAACAGGGACGTTAGGGCACAATGTGAAAGTCACACAGGCGAGGAGACGCAGACCCGAGACTGAAACCAGCATTGGTCTTTCAGAAAGCATGTCTGATTTGAAAAGATCGACCATGGATGCACCCAACTATTTTCCCTCCCCCAAAACCTACACAGGCTACATGGGGGGTGGGGGGAGGGGGTCTCGGTACCTCTCTCCCTCTCCCCTACACTAAGAACCTGGTGAAAGCCTTCATTCAGTTGGCACACAGTTATGTAAAAGTCCAGCTTGCACGTCTCTCTTGGATCGCACGTAGAATGGGAGGGCTTTGTCTGGCTCCAGAATCTGGGGTCTAGGGCTGTGCTGGGTCTGTCTGGAATCATCATCTCATGAGGGGCTGATTTGGGGCATCACTTGCCAAATGAGCATTCAGTGACCTCATGTCAGTGGCTTGAAGTCGGCCATAATGGGAGTATTTACATCACGGAAATGGGAAAACCCTGGAAATTGGAATTGCGCTCTCCCCTCCCAAGGGCCCGTCTCCAGCACATCACTGCCCAGGACTGGCCACAGAAGAACTGCCTGGCGCTCATTACCAGGAGGAAGAGCTGCATCACAGGGCAGCTCTGCCCCCTCATGTAAACGACTATGGGAGAGGAAGTGGGTGCTGTATGCCCTGATGATAGGAGCCCTGTCTCTGAGCATAGTATTCATTGTCAGTGTGTGGTTGCAGCAGTCCAGGCTGAGCACAGATCCCAAATGTGAGAGGTTCATCCCTGTCTCCCTATCATCCTAGATCAAGGACATTTGGGGGAGTTGTCTCTCTTCTCAGGAATCACTTGTGTCCCGAAAACCCTGTCAATACACGCTTGTCCAACTGTAGACGCGGGGTTATTTGGTCCTGAGTTTCTAGCTTGCCTTCCACTGACATCCAGGTCCTTCATCCTCACACGATTTCTCCTCTCGGGTCATTTTAAATTGACTGAGAGTCCTTGGATCCCACCTACACAAACACACCTGGCCTCATGTGTCCTGGCAGGTTGAAAGGAGGCCCTTAACAGGACCTGGATCCCAAGAGGGGTGTGTGTGTGTGTGTGTGTGTGTGTGTGTGTGTGTGTGTGTGTGTGTGAAGGGAAAACAGAAGCTGTTATCTTTCTACTTTATTTCCTCCATAATCCACTTCCCCAGAACTCCCCTGCCCTCAATACCTTTTCTGAGAACATAGGGTATTGTCTCTAATATTTCATTCATTCTTTCACTCACTCACTCATTCATTCGTTCATTGGGTTGGTCAGGGTGTAACTGACTGAGAGTGAGATCAGTGCTCTGCATCTGAGGATGTATTAGTACTTCCTCGTTTCCATAGAGAGCTAACATCAGGGAGAACGTTTTGATGACATTCTGGTTTCCATGACAACTGCGGTAGGCCATTCTTTCCTGGAGGCAGAAACATTTAACAAGGATATTTACAGACTGGAGAGATGGAGTAACTGTAGAAACATCGAGACTAGTCGGTGTCTGCTATCAATGTGAGTCGTGTGTTTGTGTGTGTGTGTGTGTGTGTGTGTGTGTGTGTGTGTGTGTTGCCAGCGTGTGGTCTTTAGTTGGACATTAAGCGCTGTAATCCCTCCTGTTTTATAAGACAGGATGTCAGCTCCTCTTGTGGGGGGCTAAGGTGATTGAATAACCTGTCACACCCCAGTCCCATTTTGCTCTCCTGAGGTGACACCATTGCACGAGGGCATTGTTACCTGAGTTCTTGAAAACAGAGATCCCCAAATAGTTCTCATTGTGTACCTCTGCTTAACAATTCTCCCATGAACCTTTAAGCATGTAAGTTTACTCATTTACACCCATTTACTATGTGTACGATATGAGAGAGAACATTAGGAGTCAGCAAACGAGGGAGATGGGTAGGATTGGAAAACCTAATGTTACTTTGCGTAACCTCGGGGATAATACCGTGCTCACCCCGAGTAGCTGACACACACACAAAATGAGAAACATCCCTAAAAGACAAAGTCTGAGCCCAAGCTCTGAGGTCTCCTCCTCAGAGGTCATGGCTTCTCAGAACCACCATACCGTCCCTTGGTTTCTCCAGAACTGTAAGTGCCCACACTTCCTATCATGGCGCTCTTGTCTCACTGTTCCTTTTTGTCTCTTTTTTTCTTTTTTGGTCTCCAAATAATTCTGTCAAGCTCTCTCTAATTAAAATAAGAAGAGACTATCGCTTATTAGTCATGTTTGTTTTCCCCTCTTTGCTCTTAAGGCAGTTCTTTTCCCTTTGGTTTCTAGAAGTTTTACTATGATGAGCCTAGACCTGTTTGTGTGTGTTTTTCCGTGTGTGTGTGTGTGTGTGTGTGTGTGTGTGTGTGTGAGCGCGCACGCGCACGCGTGACGGGGGGAGTGGGAAGGGCGAAAATGCATCACGTTCTCAGGTTGGCACATCAGTATACCACCTGATAGTTTTTCTTTGTTTTGGAACACTGTTGGCTATTGTTCCTTCATACATTCAGCAACACTTCTCTCTTCTTGGACTGCAATACAATATCTCTTATGTGGTTAAATATGTACATTTTGATAATGGATATTTCCTTTGATCAATATAAAATATACCTCAAAGACATTTCAAGTCTATTCTCCTTGCTTTCTCTGCGGTGGTATGGTACCGTTTTTCTTGCCTTCTTTTTTGTTCACTTACATCCAGTATTTCATTTCATATCTCCTTAGAATCTTTGTAAAGTAAGGTTTTGGTGCCTATGTATACATAAAGTTGTCCTCCCTGTCATATCTTAAAACATTTGAAAAACGATGATGTATACCCTCACTCACCACACACTCCCATCCCTTTTCGTCTTCTCTTGTCAGTGAAACAATGCCGTGACATTTCTGCTTACCATTCTAGGCTTTTCTCTTGCATTTGCATGTCTTTTGTATCCTAAGATGAAGTATATATTGTTGCTCTCCGTGTGAATGTGTGCCTTACATAAAGGGTATTACTGGTACTTAACTGACCTCTAGTTAGATGTTTTGCTTTGTTTTTGGTTTGTGGTTTTTTTTGTGTTTTGTTTTGTTTGGGGTCTGAACTTTTCTTTTCCTGAGTCAGTACATGAAGGTCTGCATCAGTCTTTGTGTTGGAGACATAACACACCCTTGTTGGCTTAGATTATAAGTTTGTTAGTCTTTCCCCATGGGTAGCAAGCACCTGGCACACATCCAATGTTGTCATGACAAGCTACAGTGCCATGACTTCTCTTGTGAACGAGGGCACCTTTTTCTTCTTGTGCACGACACAGGGAAATCGGTACGTTCTGAAATACGCACCTTGTCCACTCACCTGGATGTTAGTAGCTATGGAGGTCTCACCTGCAGGAAAGAGGAGGCTGTCCTTGATATTTTTCAACCCTAATGCCGCGCGTGATTTCATTAGTGTTATGGATGGTGGCGGAGGTCTCCCTGTGGCCGGTAATAGGGTCTGGAGGGGTAACAGAGCATCTTTGGAAGAAAGCTGGCCTACTGGATGGGAGAAACCACCTGAGTTTGCGAAAGGCATGGGAGGGGAGTCACTCTAGTCTTAAAACAAGGCCCTAGGGGAAACCTTGACTTTTGTATAGTTCTTTGCTCAAGCACTCCTACTTCTCCTTCTCTGAGTAGATGGGCTCTTGGTGGTGTGTGCCTGCAGGCATAGCTGCTGCGGTTCCTTCTTCCTTAAGGAAAAATTGGGAGGCAGAGCTTGGCAATTTGAAGGTGTACGTGTATTTAGTGTTGTAGCTGATCATTTGTAGGTAAGAAGCAAGCCTAACTGTTTCACTTCTTTGAGAAAACTGAGGCCAGGTCATGATTTTCCAGCCTGTAATATTTGCCATTTAAGTGTTTGTACAAAAATAGCCCAGATTTCCAAGTAGGCATGACCTCTATGAATTTATGAAACTAGTGAACAACATAAGGGAAGGGTTTGAAGATATCAAATGCCATTCAGTTATTCTACAAATGGAACTCAAACCCAATGAATGCTTAAAAACGTTCACATATGGGGCACCTGGGTGGCTCAGTGGATATGGGGTGGCTGGGTGGCTCAGTGTTTGATATGGTTGTAAACTAGGCCTCTGCCTTCAGCCCAGGTCATGATCTCAGGGTCCTGGGATCGAGCCCCACATCAGGCTCTCTGCTCGACGGGGAGCATGCTACCCCCCCGCCCCCGTCTGCCTCTCTGCCTATTTGTGATCTCTCTCTCTGTCAAATAAGGAAATAAAAATCTTAAAAAAAAAACAAAACCAAAACAACTTTCACATGTGAAAGTTCATGCTGAATTCATCTGGCACTGGAAAGGTGCAAAAATAGGCAAGAACGTATTTTCTTTTTGTAACTGAAATCACATAAGATGTGCCTTTATAATGAAAAGGGGCAACTGCCAGCTTCTCTTTATGGAAATACATGTTTGGGGGATGGTTTAAAATCACAAAACCTAGCTCCCTGTTCAGTGGGGAGTCTGCTTCTGCCTCTGCCTCTTCCCCTCCCCTGTCCCGACTTGTGCTCTCTCTCTCTCTCCCTCTCCTCCTCCTCCGCTCTCTCTCTCAAATAAATAAATAAAATATTTTTTAGAAAAAGGGAAAGAGGGGCGCCTGGGTGGCTCAGTGGGTTGAGCCTCTGCCTTCGGTTCGGGTCATGGTCTCAGGGTCCTGGGATCGAGCCCCACATCGGGATCCCTGCTCGGCAGGGAGCCTGCATCCCCCTCTCTCTCTGCCTGCCTCTCTGTCTACTCGTGATCACTCTCTGTCAAATAAATAAATAAAATCTTTTTTTTTTTTTTTAAAAAGGGGGGGGAAGAAACTCCAAGGTGTGCCTGGGTGGCTCAGCCGGCTGAACGTCCCACTCTTCATTTTGGCTCAGGTCATGATATCAGAGTCGTGAGACTGAGCCCTGCGTCGGGCTCCACACTAGGCATGGAGCCTCCTTGAGATTCTCTCTCTCCCTCTCCTGATGCCCCTCCCCCCTCCCTCTAACAACAACAACAACAACAACAACAAAAGTCCGTTAAATAAGTAGTCATTGTAGGGAAGGAATGAGTGGGTGTTGGGGTAAAGGTGAGAGAAGGCCTGCCTCTGGGGCGTGGGGTGGTATGGGAATTATATCGAGGAAAGTGCCCTTATTTTGAGACAAGACCTTCAGAGGATTGTTTTCTTCTTTCTTTGGAAGTGATTATACAGCCCTTACTGGGGAAAGAAGTTGAAGAATAAAGCTTCCAAAATAGTTCTTCCAGAACTCATGGCTGTTGATTGGGGGGAAAAAATACCCATTGCCATCAAGTTCTCTTCATTCCTTAACCAAAGAGCGAATGGAATAGAACAAAAGTTTACCAGGACTTAAATGCCGTAGCTGGTCCATCTGAGGGTTCTATTTCTTGATGGTCCGGAATTGACTGTGAACTTATAGATTGTGGAAGAGCTGTTTGTACCATTTCCCTTCCAGGTTCTTTTTTAAATATTTCATTTATTTATTTGAGAAAAAGAGAGAGAGAGACAGACAGACAGACAGAGGGAGGAGAGAGAAAGAGCGAGTGGGCAAGCGGAGGGGGGGAGGGGCAGAGAGAGAGGGAGAAGCAGACTCCCCGCTGAGTAGGGAGCCCAGATGCAGGACTCAATCCCAGGACCCTGAGATCATGACCAGAGCCAAAGACAGAGACTTAACTGACTGAGCCACCCAGGCGTCCCTCCCCTTCTGTTTTTAAAAAAAAATTTTTTTTAATATTTTATTTATTTGACAGAGAGAAATCACAACTAGGCAGAGAGGCAGGCAAAGAGAGAGGAGGAAGCAGGCTCTCCATGGAGCAGAGAGCCCGATGCGGGGCTCGATCCCAGGACCCCGGGATCATGACCTGAGCCGAAGGCAGAGGCTTTAACCCACTGAGCCACCCAGGCACCCCCTCCCCTTCTGTTTTATTCTATTTATTTTTACTGGGCAGGCATGTTTGATATGGTTGTAAACTAAAATTCTGGACACATTTTCATATCCAAGCCCTCTGAAGATTGGGGGGTTACTTTAAAGGTTACTGTAGTGTCATTCAAAGGTTCTGGTTTTTTTTTTTTTTTTTTTTTAAGATTTTATTTATTTATTTGACAGAGAGAGATCACAAGTAGGCAGAGAGGCAGGCAGAGAGAGAGGAGGAAGCAGGCTCCCTGTGGAGCAGAGAGCCCGATGCGGGGCTCGATCCCAGGACCCTGAGATCATGACCTGAGCCGAAGGCAGCGGCTTAATCCACTGAGCCACCCAGGTGCCCCAAAGGTTCTGTTTTTAATCCATTGTTCCTGGTGTGCAAAAGAGGATCGAGATTTACATATCATTGTATTTACATATCATTGTCTC
The DNA here is from genome assembly GCF_922984935.1 of Meles meles. Classification (NCBI taxonomy): domain Eukaryota; kingdom Metazoa; phylum Chordata; class Mammalia; order Carnivora; family Mustelidae; genus Meles; species Meles meles. Next base: position 130,611,621 of record NC_060087.1, on the reverse strand, counting down.
TTTCTATCTGTCATCTGTCTGTCTATACACCCACCTGTATACATCTTTGAGGGGAAAGAAGAGAGCTGCACTCCTGTTAGTACGAAAGATACAAGGAAAATCATTTGCAACATTGTGTACCAACCCTTAATGGAAGTTATTTGGACAATGGGCCAAAGCGCATGGTGAGAAGGCCATGTAGGATCTAAAATTTTCTTTTAACACCCTTCCCTTCTGATTGCCTCTCTGAAGGGTGCATTGTTCTGGTCATCGGAGAATTAACTGCCCTTGACATTTTGGTTGTCCGCTGAAAGTTACTCCATTGAAGTGTTTCCTAGTTGAACAGATAGATGTACACAAATGAGACTAGGAGAGGATATTCAAATAGGTGGTATGGTTTTTAAAGCCCTTTTTAATATCTTATAGAAAATATGTATAAACAGAGTAAAAAATGATGGGAGTCTCTGGACCCATATAGTTGCAGTTAGCATTCCTCCTAGGTGATCAGATTACTGATGCTTAACATTTTCCCCACTTTATAATTTTAAACAACAGTTTCGATAATTCCATGTGTATTTTCAAAATAAGGAACCGAAAGGAGCTAAAAATAACATGTGCACCGGAAACAGAAACATTTGCATGCGTGTGTAGAGCAGAAAGCATGGATTATATGCATCAACATCAGGCATCTTGGGCCTCTAACGTCATTACTCCGAGTGCGCGCACGCGTGCATGCGTGTGTGTGTGTGTGTGTGTGTGTGTGTGTGTGTGTGTGTGTGTGTGTGTCTTGGGGACGGGTAGCTATCTGCTTGGAGATGAGGTGACTCAGTCATCCCTGTATGAGGGGCTGGCGGGTCGTGCTGCAGGGAGACTGCAGTTGGCTGAGTCACCTGTTTTTCCTTCTCCCTTTTGTTCTGTGTCCGCGCATGACACCTGTGTTCTGAGAGCTGGCACACTGAGTTCTCTAAAGCAGAGGACACAATACCTGCGTGATCATACACTCTGGCAAGAAAAGGTTTGTGCGGGCTATCCCCAAAGTAGGTATAGTTAGTCACCATACATTTCATATTATACCTATGAGTATGTGTGAACAAAGTTGTGCATTCACGCATTTATTTACTTATTTTTTTAAAGCGAAGGCATTTCTTTTTAAGATTTTATTTATTTGACAGACAGAGATCACAAGTAGGCAGAGAGGCAGGCAGAGAGAGAGAGAGAGAGGAGGAAGCAGGCTCTCCGCCAAGCAGAGAGCCGAATATGGGACTCGATCCCAGGACCCTGAGATCATGACCTGAGCCGAAGGCAGAGGCTTAACCCACTGAGCCACCCAGGCGCCCTGCATTCATGCATTTATTAGGGAAATAATATTTTGTACTATGAAACATATCATTTGAAACTGATAATGGATGAGCTCAAATCTGTGAGTTATAATACACATTTGAACAGTGTATACAGAGAAGTAGACCCCATTAACAAGGTATTTCTTGGGGGGCGGGGAGAGGGATTGAGAGAACAACTGCATTTTCTGCCTTACACACATATGAATGTTTGAAATGTATTTAAATAAAGTTTTTTTAAATGTCAGAGAAACCACATTGTAAAGAGATTCACAAAAACCATGCAAAAAATCAGCATTCACATGAAACAGTGATCAAATGTGCGCTTGAGGGAAGAAAGGTAGTTCTAGGCGATGTGTGCAGGCATGTGTATATGGATGCATAGGAAACGTGTGACAGACCCATATGCCATCATACTGACAGGAAGCATCTATAACGTATGGCCTCCCATACATATCTCTCCACCCATTTTGTGTTCTCTACAAACCCATTTAATGTTACTTGAGAAACACCAAGACACGCTTACATTGTAGACCCCATTTTTGTTACACACACACACACACACACCACACACACAGTGGCTGCTCCTATTAAATCAATGCTTCCAAGACAGACAAAAAGACTATCATGAAAGCAGTAGTTCCCACGGTTCTGAAATAGGACTGGCCTAAACTAAGTAGCTTAACGTCGAAATATTTTGGAAACGCAAAAGAAGGAAGCGAATAGACATGTCCACATTATAAATGAGACTTAACTAATTTTTTTCTGTTTCAGAATGGCCTGCATTCCAGAGTTGGGGAAGGGAAAATGATGAACCCATCCGCATTTCGTTGGCCTAATTTCCCATCTGCTTTTCTGACTTTCTAGGTTAACATTAGAGGTACATGGTAGGTCCTGAGTATCTACATTTGATCTCATTCGATCCCTGGAAGGACTGTGCACTTCAGAAGCACAGAACAGAGTCAAGGGCCTGCCGGACAAGCAGTTGGAGTGTGTGAATCAACAGACGCAGCTCACAGAACCTCGCCTCCCCCGATCCACGTGGTGTTGCGTAAGACCTTCTTATTTTACTAAACGCTTCATTTGCAGTCTTTTTGTGCGGACATTTGGAGTGTGGTTTATTTTGCCCCTCGCCCTACAGTCACTTTCTTACACAAAATTGTGCCGGGGGCAGGGGGGACAGCCCTTAAAACCACCACAGAGAAACGAAAATGCGCACGGCACAGCCAACGGCCCGTGCCTGCAGCAATCCTGATGAAGGACGGTGCCAGTAACCCCCGGGACGACCTTCGTGAGCCTCTGGATTCTAAGCTCAGGCTCCTGAACACGATATTGTGCTGGCATTCAGTGTCTGCAGGCTGGAGATCACCTCTGGCTTCCTTGGGTGCACCGGGTGGCATTAGCACCCACCAGGAAAGGAAAACCGAAGCATTCCCCCAGGATGAGCCCCAGGGAGCACAAAACGCGCCGGATGTCCAGTAACACAGATGAGATCTGGAAAATGACACCCACCTCCCCATACAGATGCTCTTTAATACGCAGTAGTAACAAGCAGGGCAAGAAGTTGGGTTTGCACGGTTATAAAACTCCTCTGGTATCTTCTGTGTTTTTCCGCCCAATAGCTGCCGTGTATTTACCCCCTGTCGGAGACACACTCTTTCTATTTCTTTGTTTGCTCTCTTATCAATTCTCATTGACCATCGTTCTTCCACTTTCACAGAAGGAATTTTTTTCCTAATACTTTTCTTCTTTTCCTTTCCCACATTCCAGTATTCTCCAGCATAGTCCCTTCAAAACACAAGTTCCCGCGACCCTGGGAGATTCAGGTGAAGAAGGACGGGCCACACAAGCTGAGAACCCTTTGCGGTCCTAAGGCCGAAAGGGTGTGGTGAAGAACACTGTTTTAGGGAGGACCTGCCGTGCCAGTGGGTGTGATGGCCAGACCTCTCGACCTCTATTAATTACCTCTTGAGAGGAAGCTCAAATCATAATGGATGCTGAGTATGTCCTATGCAATTGGAAAGGCCACGTTTGGCCCGCAAAGGTTTTGTCCAGAGCTAGGACCTCACCGAGACATAAGAGGAAAGGGGCACTTTTTCTTGAAGTTGAAATACTCTCAGTAGACGAAGTAATTAAAGTGAAAACCACAGACACAAAGATCCTAAATGAGTCTCAAATTGAATACGTTGCCTCCTTGCTGATAGCCGAGTTGAAGGCCAGTGTCCCACCAGGACAGGAAGTGCCCTACAGAAACGCTCTTGCAGTGGCCCTAGAGATTCTGAATGAGAGAGCGAATCTGGGTCCAGCAGGAGCCTCAGATGATCCAGAGACCACAAAGGGGACCACAAAAGCGTCCCAAAGGGGACCACAAAAGCGATCTCGTAAAAAGTTCCGGAAGCCCAAAGGGAGCTTACTGAGGCGTCTTAGGAGAAGCAAAAAACTCAAGTCGCTGCTGGTATGCTCACAGACTGAGGACGCCCCGGGTGGGGGCCGACCACAGGCACACAGAACCGTCACGCCTATTCCCAGGAAAACGCGAGCGGAGCCCTCACAAAGCTCCAGCGTGTACCCAAACTTCCCATCACGTGCAGAAGATGATCGTGAGGAAGAGGGCAAGCAAAAGAGGTGCACCTTGAGAGTTAGGGCCTTGCATTGCCCCGTCAAGGAGGAGGGTACAGGTGCTCAAGATGGAGGCACCCTTCCCTCTCCGCCGCCAGGTTTCAACCTCACTGTACCCAAGGCTCTGAAAGAAGAGGCCCATGACGCCTGCCCCAAGACCCTGGCCGTCTCCTCCGAATGCTCTGCCCTCTCCGGGAATGTTGAGGACCACGGAGAGGGTCCCCGGAAGCCAGGCTTGGAAGGTGCGGCAGCATCCTCCAGTGCCCCTCACCCGAGGCTGCGTTATTCGCTCCGTCTGGCACATAAAAAGAGGAAGCTGCAGGTGCTAGAGTTGGAGAGAGGGCTGCAAGAACTTCAGCCTTCAGTCAACTCAAAGGCCGTTAACCCCACCACTGCTATTAGAAAGGACGTCGGCAAGGAAGTGGGGCAACCGGTAAGCATGGCCTTTCCACAAGAGCCTTGTCCCATTGAAGGAGGAATGGTGGTCTGGTTTAAATTTCAGAATCACCCATTTTGGCCAGCAGTGGTAAAGAGTGTCAGCCAAACAGAGCAGACTGCCAGGGTACTTTTGATTGAGGCAAACATGCCCTGTGAAACGAGCGGCATTCAAGTTCCTCTTCGACGATTAAAACATCTGGACTGTAAGGAGAAGGAGAAACTAATGAAGAGAGCCGGGAAGGTGTACGAGCAAAGTGTGAACTGGTGTTTCTCCCTGATTTCCCACTACAGAGAAGGGCTCGGTCGTGGGTCTTTTGTAGGCTCTTTCCTGGACTATTACGCTGCTGATATCAGTTACCCAATTAGGAAAGCCATCGAAGACGGGGACATGGAGATCGATTTCCCAAAGGTGAATTATGCCGACCTGGAAGAGTCTGAGGAGGAGGCCTCCCTGGGTGGGAGGAGGCCCCGCAAGAAAATTCTCCCGGACCGGATGAGGGCTGCTCGGGACCGAGCCAACCAGAAGCTCGTGGACTACATCGTGAAAAGAAAGGGAGCCGATCACCACCTCCTGGACATTGTCAAAGGCAGGAAACAGTCCAGGTGGCTGGCATCATTTCTGAATTCAAGCAGGTACGTGATCTGCATTGAAACATACCTGGAGGATGACGACCAGTTGGATGTCGTGGTAAGACATTTACAAGAAATCTACAAACAGATAGACAAGAAAATGCTGACTCTGGCAAGGGTAGACAAGGTGAGTTTTGTCCTGGAAGTTCTTCTGCCAGAAGCAATCATTTGTTCAATTGCTGCACTTGATGGATTAGGTTACAAGGAGGCAGAACAAAAGTACCTAAAGGGGCCACCTGTGCATTACCGGGAAAAAGAGCTATTTGATAAAAATATTCTAAAGGGAATGAGAAAGAGAGCAGCAACAAGGGGCAAAGCTAAATAACTCCTCTCGTGCCCACACTGTAGCAGGGAGACCTCTCACTGCCCTCTCCGTATGAAATGTGTGGTCCTTCCCTTCTGTACGGCATGTAAGTTACATTCTGTAAATTTGCGGCCCTGGGAACATGCTGGATTCCTTCTGGATCCATCTCTAGCACCTATGGGTAGCACGGCCATCATCATGTCTGGTTCCCAAACGCTTCACCAACTAATTTGTTAATTAGTTTGTTAATCTGTTAACTTGTTTGTTAGTTTGTAAGTTTAACTGATTTGTTAAGTGCTGCAAACAGTTGTACTTCCCGCTACTTGCGTGGACGTGTAATTATCCAGACGTTTTCATAACGTTGCCTTTGACAGTACTTCGTATTTTAATATAGGAGGCACATTCTTTTATTACGTGAGAGACCCCTGGTGTCAGACCTCGAGCCACGATCGTTTTTAAAATCTCAGTTAGGTGTTTACAGGAACATCACATGGATTTCTCATTCTTTTTGCATCGCCTCAGTATAAATGATCTGATCGCCTTCTTAAGGTAATTCCTAAATTTGATCTGCCATGCTTATCTGTTTGGAAAAATAGCCCTGAGGGGCGAAGCCAACAGCAGAGATGTTTTGTTTTCTGTATATTGCCACTACCTTCAAATGGTTCTTGGAAAAGCAGCCTGGAACCCCAAAGTTAATGGGTCATCGGCCCGCAGTCCGCAGGTGGATGAACGAAATCTCAACGTGCAGGAAACATTTTGTCAGCCTGTGCAAGATTGTTGACTCTACGCTTCCCTCAGATTCCACTTAGGGAAGTAGCTCTTGTTCGATGGCTAAAGGGTTTCCTAAAACGGGCTCCTGGCTGTCTTCCTAAATGACCGGATGCTTTGCACATAGTGGTTTATCCCCACGGGGAAGACAACGAGAGTAATCATACACACGGTTTAGCTATTTGAGGCCTAGGAATCCAGGCTCACTGCTAGGAGCCCATCTAAGCGGCACAAATTGTAGGGAAGCACGCACTTTGTTCTGGACCTGTGTCCCCTAAAACACGGTCATTGTCTCAAACCAAGCAAGCTTTCTCTTCTGACCTATTCGCTGACGAGCCCTGACAGGTTCCAGCGGTCATAGAGGCAGCCCGGTGAGTCCCACTAGGCTGCTTGAGCAATATAGACGGACAAGGATCTGGGAACTCCGAAATGAGCAACAGAAAATCCTCCATGGGGCTAAACGTGGCTCTTGTCAGAATACATCGAAACATCTCTAACTACAAGATGAATCCTGAAGTCCACGGATTGTTATCCTAACTTGAAACAACATTTTTTGAGGGGGGGGGGGGGGGAATGTCACAAAAGCTAGTTTACTTTAAAAACTTGATGTGAAAGAAAACACTAAAGGTTTAACACGAACCTGAGTGCATTTTTATTCTTAGAAGGAATCAACTGTCCCTCGCAGGCCCATGTTATGTATTCATATGGCCATGTGATTTGTGTGTGTGTGTGTGAAATTGGCAAGAGTTCGCTGTTTTGATCCACAATAAAACTATTGTAGCTTTTACCTTGATCTTCTGCTCCATTGTACTTTAGATTGTACAACTACATAGTTCTCTAAATATATCTCTAAACATATATCCGTAATATATGCACATACACATACATACGTGTGTGCGCGTGTGTACAAGTTTTGAATCTCAGTGATTTCTTCTTCACATTTTAAAGTCCATTATGAATTTTCTTCTCATCCTCAGTAAATACCCACTGTATGCTTGTTTTTGTAATTTTAGAAGAGGGCCTACCAAACTGTATAAACTTCAGGCCCATCAGAACCTTCCTTGAACTCTGCCTGAGAGACACCGACGACTCCTGAGGCATTCTGCCTGGGCTAATCCACATGACATCCTCATGGTCCTGAAAAGCACTTGGAAACTCATCATCTCCATGCTGTATGTGGACCTTGTACACTGGAACAACACACTTTATTTCTCTTATAAGCCAACATCGTGTCTCTCTGAATCAAATATATCACTCAACTTCAGCCTTCTCATATAGCCATATCTGGCTCTACATTCTACTATTTCCTTCACTACCTCATCCATCCACCCACCCATCCGTCCATCCATAGCACGGCGAGTCAGTAGAGCAAGTAAGATGTGGTTTAAGGCTCTGATCTGAGGATGAATTTCAGGTGCCATAGAAAGATGGCAATCTTGGGACCCAGCTGGCAATCTAATTTCCAAGATGACCGTGATGCTCTGCCTCATGTTCTTAATGAGAAATATTTATCGACATAATGAATTGATGGCCTATATGTGAAACCGGAACTCCTGATTTTCCCACACTTGTGAGATTGCGGGTGTCTCTTTGTTTGGGGTGAAGGGAGAGCAGATGGTCCCTCCTGGGGTGTCACTTATGCCTGACGCATTCACTGAAGAGGGCAGACATGCCTAGGACATGCATCTCTTCTCCTCCACTTGAACCAGAATCACATTTGGGGTGTGCAGCTGGATTTGGGGGGTTGGCTGTGTAGATGCCTTCCAGCCTGAGCAGTGCTTAAGGTGGCTCTAAGATGGCCCTAAACTGGTTCTCTATCGCGCGCGCACGTGCATGTGTGTGTGTGTGTGTGTGTGTGTGTGTGTGTGTGTGTGTGTCTTATGGGCTAGCCCAATCTGTCACCCACCCTAACCTACTGAATTAAGGAGACCTCCACTCCTCCAGTCATAAGGCAGATGGTGGAAGATCAGGCCCTGACCCTAATTGTTGGCTGGCAGGGCTGCATGGAGATGGCATGCACAGGATTTACGGGTCTCCATATTTATGTATGGATCTGGCAAAGAAAAAGTGGAACCCCGAGACACACTAAGGTGATGAGCATGAGAACACTGAATACCCAGAATCCCCTGAAACCTCACCTGGGCATTCGCAGCCCCTAACTCTTGCTACTGGAGACGCTTCCTTGTTCCTGGAGGCCCTGCAAAGACCTCATTTAGGGCAGCCACCTAAACAGATGTTGCTTCTCTTATTCAACATTAATCTCTGCTAACTTCCATTACTGTCAGACTACTAACAAAGGCAGGTAAGACTAGGTAGGAACACAGCACAAGAGAAAAAACACAGTTTTGTTCGGATGGGAAATGCCTCGCATTTAGAAGGAACTGTAGGGCCTGACCCATGCGTCCTTGCAGGAAGTGAGAGAATACGTGTGCCAATGGGTTTGGGGAATGTTGGACCTGCAAGACAGGGAACAGAATATAAGTCAGTATCAGGAGAACTTAGTAACGTGGGAGCACAGAGCTGTGACGGGGGGGGGGGGGGGGGGGTTGATGTCCTTAAAGGGGCCAACCCAGCAGCCTGACGTGCACACCGTATAAGCATGGGCAACAACAGTCTATAGTAAATGACATGGAAGTGCTGAAACTTCCTAGGCAGAGAAAACTGAGGAATTGGTGAGAAGGTCCGGGGGGGGTAGGTTTTTAGACAGGATTCAAAATGTGAGATCAGACGTCCTACCTCCAGCCGCTGCTTCTTTGGAGGGTGGGGAAATCACGATTCAAATAAGGAAGGTGCTGGTGAAGTGGCACTGACATCTTTGAAGAGCTCAGTGCTGACTCTCCTCTGCAAACCATGGTTGGAAGCAAGCGATGCTGGCGTGGAACTGGCAATCAATGGAGATGACGGGATTCTCAAAAGGCAGGGTCCCAATGGTGGCACAGAACTACCGGGGCAAGGCGGGCATCACTTCCATACTGGACAGCAAGGCCAGGGTGGGGTCAGTCTCTTTTGACTGACCGGAATCTGTGGACATACAGATAGCATAGATAGTAGGTAGTAATGTTCTAGGGTCTGGATGTATGGACAGCTGGCTGGGGTACTACTTGATTTTCATAAGGGGGAAAAAAAATGAGAGCTGGCAAGCAGAAAGCTGATGCTAGCTACCTCAGCTGCAGTGGAAAGCTGTATTCCCGACAAAGTGTCCAGGTCTAAGTCAGCCCATGGGCCCAGAGCCCTTTGATTAAGGTCAGAAAAGCCCAGGCAAACCTTTCCCAAAAACCTGTGTCGATTTACCAAGGTAAATGTGCACTGTGGTAAGGAGGATACCTGCATTTAAATATATATATATATATATATATATATATATATATATATATATATTGAATATGAGTTCTCTGCTTATAAAGGGGTTCCTGAAGTCTAGATAATAACGGAGTTATGCTTCATTTTAATCTGAGGGAAATCTATTGTTCTGTGGATCACCCAGGGTTTGGTTTGGTTTGGTTTGGTTTTCCTCCAGGGTCTCAGTATATAGTTGGCAATAATGTACTTGGTAGGTGGCAGAATCTTCATATTAGCACAAGTCCCATTATATGGAAAGGCACACATGGAAGCCTATGAAGCCGTTATCTCCTTACAATATAAGAAATTAAAGCAATACTGATTCCATACTAAGAAAGACGAGTCAGATTATTAAAATCAGAAATGAAAGCAGAGGACATTACTATCGGCCTTACAGAGATTAAAAAAAAAAAAAGATGGCAAGTGAATGCTATGAACAATTGCACACCAAAATACAGGCAAGTTAGACGAAAAGGACCATTTCCTGGAAAGAAACTAACAAAACTCACTCATGAGGAAGTAGAGATTCTCAATAGACCTAAAAAATTTTAAAAAAGAGATTGAATCTATTATCAAGAACCTCAGAACAAAGGAAAGCTCAGGACTTGGTGGCTTCACTGGTGAATTCTACCAAGTGCTTAAAGAAGAATTATAAATCCTTTTCAAACTCTTCCCAAAAAAATAGAAGAGGGGGGAAACTTCTTATCTCATTCTATGAGGCCAACCTTACCGTGATAGCAAAGTGAGACGAAGACAGCACAAGAAAAGTGCAGACCAATACTCCTTACGAATACAAATGCAAAAACGCTGAAAGCTGTGCTGGCACACCAAACCCAGCAGTTTCCTTGATTAAATGAATTTTAATTAAAAGGATTACACGTCATGACAAAGTCGGATTTATCACAGGAATGTAAAGGTGGTTCAACGTATGAAAATCAAAATAATACTCCACATTAATAAAATGAGGGGAACAAACCACATGATTACCACAAAATCATGCAGAAAATGCATGTGACAAAATCCAATATTCTTTCATGATAGAAAGCATTCAGAAAACTAGGATAGAAGGGAACGTCCTCAACTTAGAGATGGGCATTTATGAAGAACACACAGCTAATATCATACTCCACGACGGGTATTAAGGAGAGCACGTGTTGGGATGAACACCGGGTGTTATATGCAACTAATGAATCATTGAACAATACAATAAAAACCTACGGTGTACTGTACGTTGGCTAACTGAATATAATGGGGAAAAAAAGCAGAGGTTAAAAAAAAAAAAGAATGAATGTATCCCCCTAAAACCACAAATAAGTCAAAATGTTCACTCCTGCCATTTCTATTCAACATTGTACTGAACACTCTAGGCAGAGCAACTGGTCAAGGAAAAGAAAAGGCATCAAATGTGGAAAAGAAGAAATAAAACTATTTGCAGGTGACAGAATCTCACATATTAAAAATATCCTAAGAAATACATTACAAAAGCGACTAGAGCAAATAAATGAATTCTGCAGAGTTGCAGAATACAAAATCAGCACACAATATCCAGTTAGGTACACTTATGTTGGCAGTGAACATTCCGAAAAGGAAACTTAAGAAGTGTGCCCGGGTGGCTCAGTCAGTAAAGCATCTGACTCTTGATCTCAGGGTTCGGAGTTCAAGCCCCGCATTGGGCGTGGAGCCTACTTAAAAAAGAAAGAAAGAAAGAAAGAAAGAAAGAAAGAAAGAAAGAAATTAAGAAAATAATTCCATTTACCATAGCACCAAAAAGAGTAAAGTACTGGGTGTCATATGTGACTAATGAATCACTGAACACTACCTCAAAAGCTAACGATGTACTATATGTTGGCTAACTGAACATAATAATAATAAATAAACTAAAAAAAATTTTTTTAAAAAGATACTTAGGAATAAATTTAGCTTGTATGCAGAAAGCTATGAAACATTGTTGACAGAAGTTAAAGAAGACCTAAGTAAATGTAAAGACACCTTGCGTTCATGGATTGGAAGATGTAATGTTGTTAAGATGGCAACACTCCAAATTTATCTACAGTTTCAGTGTGATCCCCATCATAATCCCAACGTCCTATTTGTAGAAACAGAAAAAGTGATCCTCAAATTAATACAGAATTGCAAGGGACTCCAAGACCAGAACAAACTTGAGGACAAAGATCAAAGTTAGAGGACTCACACTTTCCAATTTCAAAACCTACTACAAAGCTGCAGTGATTAAGATAGTGTGGTATCGTCACAAGGTTAGACACTTAGGCCAGTAGAATAAAACTGAGGGTCCACGAATAAACACATACACATACGGTCACCGATTTTCAGCAGGGGTGCCAAGACCATCCAGTGGGAAAAGAACAGTCTTTTCAACAAACGGTGCTGGGACAAGTGGGTATCCACATGCAAAAAGAAGGAAGCTAGACCCTTTCGTCAGAACAGACACAAAAATGAACTCAAAATGGATCAGAGACGTCAATTTAAGGGCTAAAACCATAAAACTCTGTAAAGAAAACATAGGGGTGAATCTTCATGACCTTGGGTTTGGCGTTGGTTTCTTAGATACAGCACCAAACACACAAGCAACACAAGAAAAACAAATGCGCAAACTGGACTTAACCAAAATGTTAGCATGAGGGGACACTTGCAAAAGAGTGAAAAGACAGCCAGTGGCATGGGAGGAAATGTTTTCAAATCATGTATCTGGAAAGGGTCTAGTATCTAGAACATATAAAGAACGCTCACGACTCAACAACAAAAAGACAACCACGCTTTAAAATGGGCGAAAGACGTGAACGTAGACATTTCTCCAGAGAAGAAAAGATATACAAACAGCCGACGGGCACGTGAACAGATGCTCAACATCATTAGTCCGTGGAGAAGTGAAAATCAAGACTACAAGGAGACATCACTTCACACCCACTAAGAATGCTATAATTTTTTTGAAAGGAAAGTAATTTCTTCAAATAAATTTTCTGCCCCTCCCCTCTCTCCTTCTTCTTGGCTCTTATACCGCAGATGTTGTTATGCTTGATGGGTGATGTCACTGAGTTCCTTCAACCTATTCTCGTTTTTTTATTATTCTTTTTTTCTTTTTGCTGTTCAGCTCGGTTGCTTTCCAATACCCTGCCTTCCAGACGGTCAGTCCGTTCTTCTGTATCCTCTAATCTGCTATTGATTCCCCCTGAGGTATTTTTTATTTGACTTGTTGAATTCTTCATCCCTGACAGGCTCTTTTTTATATTTCCTCCATCTTTACTGAAGGTCTCACTGCAACTACATGGGTGGGCCTAGAGGGTATAATGCTAAGTGATGTAAGTCGGATAGAGAAAGACAAATACCATATGATTTCCCTCATATGTGGAATTTAAGTAACAAATGAAGAACCAGAGTAAAAAAAAAAAAAAAAAAAGACAAAGAAAAAACCAGACTCTTAAATACAGAGAACAAACTGGTGGTTGCCAGAGGGGAGGTGGGTGGGGAGGACAGGTGGAACAAATAAAGGGGATTAAGAGTACATTTCTCAATTGCAATGAGCCTCGAGTAATGTATAGAATTATAGAATGATCATATGGTACACCTGAAAGTAATAAAACACTGTAGGTTAATTTTTTTTTTTTAAATACAAAGAAAGGGGCACCTGGGTGTCTCAGTCGGTTTAGTGTCTGCCTTTGGCTCACATCACGATCCCAGGGTCCTGGGATCAAGCCCCCATTTAATGGCCCCCTGCTCAGCCAGGAGACTGCTTCTCCCTCTCCCTCTGCCACTCTCCCTCTGCTGCTCTCCCTGTTCGTTCTCTCTCTCTCAAATAAATGAATAAATAAAATCCTTTAAAAAATATTTTTTAAAAATTTTAGAAAAGGAAAATAGTAAGAATGGGCAGAAATGTGGAGAAATTGGAACCCTCATGTATTGCTGGTGGAAATACAAAACGGTGCAGCCACCACGTAAAACAATTTGAATGATTCCTCAGTAGGTTAAATATAGAACTACCATATGGGACGCCAGGGTGGCTCAGTGGGTTAAGGCTCTGCCTCCGGCTCAGGTCATGATCTCAGGGTCCTGGCATCGAGTCCCACATCGGGCTCTCTGCTCGGCGGGGAGCCTGCTTCCCCTCTCTCTCTGCCCGTCTCTCTGCCTACTTGGGATCTCTCTCTCTGCCAAATAAATAAATAAAAATCTTAATTAAAAAAAAAAAAGAACTACCGATGACTCATCAATTCCTCTCCTACATATACACCCCAAATAACAGAACACAAGGGTTTAAACGAAAGCTTGTACAAGAATGTGTATAGAAAAGATGGAAACATCCCAAGTTTCCATCAAGTGAAGAACAGATAAACAGATTTGGTATATCCATACAATGGAATATTCTTTGGTCAATTAGAAGGAATGAAGTTCTGATATAGGCTACAATACAGATAAACCTTAAAGTCTGAGCAAAAGGTTGAGCAAAAGATGCCAGACACGAAAGACCACACGTTGTTTGATTCCGTTTATGTGAAATATCCAGCACAGGCAACTTGCAAGAGACGCCAAACAGAACAGTGTTTGCCAGAACCTGAGAACTGGGGGAATGGAGAGTGACTACTTAATGGGTAAGGGTTTCCTTTGGGGGTGATGGAAATGTTCTGAAGCTAATTAGTGGGGATGGTTGCACCCCGTCAGGAAGGTACTAAACACTCCTGAATGATTAGAGTGGTAAATGTTATGTCAAGGTCACCACAATAAGAAAAAGAAAGCGAAGCAAGAAAAACATGGAGGAAGATCCTATCGATTAAAAGGGACGTAAGAGACATCTCCACCAATCACAATGTGCGGTACTTATTTGGTTTCCGAGTCAAATAATCAAACTGTTTAAATTTTTTTTTTCTTTTTACTCTTGCGTAATGGTTTGGAATGGTTTGTTAATACAGTTGAAGAAACTTTATCCCTAACTGGATACTTAGCAATACTCAGGAATTATTTGTAGTGCCAATAGTTTATTTTTGCTTTTGTTTCCCTTGCCTGGGGAGACGTAAATATGTTGCCGAGGCTGATGTCCAAGGGATGTCCAAGCCGTGTGATGTCCAAGCCATGTTTTCTTTTAGGTGTTTTATTGTTTCAGGCCTCGCATTTAGGTCTATAGTCCACTTTGAGTAAATTTTTGCGTATGATATGAGAAGCTGTGAATTTGCTGATTAAAATTTTGGAACATGTTTTTTTTTTTCTTTATTTTATTTTATTTTTTCAATGTTCCAAGATTCATTGTTTATGTACCACATCCAGTGCTCCAGGCAACACATGCCCGCTTTAATACCCACCACCAGCCTCACCTAACCCCCCCTTCTCCCCTCCAAAACCCTCAGTTTGTTTCTCAGAGCCCACAGTCTCTCATGCTTCATCTCCCCTTCCAATTTCCCCCAACTCCCTTTTCCTTTCCTTCTCCTAATGTCCTCCATGTTATTCCTTGTGCTCCACAAGTAAGTGAAACCCTATGATATTGACTGTCCCTGCTTGACTTATTTCACTCAGCATAATCTGCTCCAGTCCCGTTCATGTTGATAGAAAAGTTGGGTATTCAACCTTTTTGATGGAGGCATAATACTCCATCGTGTATAGGGACCACATCTTCCTTATCCATTCGTCCACTGAAGGGCATCTTGGGTCTTTCCATGGCTTGGCAATTGTGACCATTGCTGCTATGAACATTGGGGTGAACATACTTTATAATACAACAATAGACATCTCTTGGCAAAGAACAAAGAGCTTATTTGCAAACGACTTTTACAATATGTTAATTTACAGGAGATTCATCAAACTGATAAAGAATTCTAAATACAGAGAGCAAATTGATGGTTGACAGAATGAAGGGGGGGTGAGGAGTTGGACCAAATGGGTGAAAGGGAGTGGGAGATACAGGGTTCCAGTTATGGAATGAATAAGTCACAAGAATAAAAGGCACAGTATAAGGAATATAATCAATGATATTGTAATAGTGATGTATGAAGACAGATGGTAACTATGCTTGTGAACATAGCATAATATATAGACCTGTAGAATCACTATGTTGTATACCTGAAAATAATAACATTAATGTTTTTAGTATGTATAACATTGTGTGTAAAATATCCTCAAATTAAACAAAATTGAATTTTGAAAGGATTCAAGAAGGAAAAAAAACTGGTAAAGCCAAATACTATAGTGGACAAGATATGTGGCTTGGAGAAATAATATCTAGTTATTTTCAAGTGACAAGATAGGAGTAGCAGTTCAAGACCCATCTTAAGTCTTCAGCTTTCTATATATAATACACAAAATAGAGGAGACAAAGATAATTAAACTGAAATTGTTCATGTGAAGAGGCTTTAACATCAACTGAGATTTACTCATTAATAGATTACGGCAACAGAAGTGAGACTGAAGGAATATGAAAGTGATGAAAATATCAGCAGAAAGTAGCCAAGTTAACTATGAATTAGTAATAGTGAGAAAAGAGAACAACGTTTGTGACCTTATACAGTCAAACTATCCTACCTCCCTCTGCCTCGTTCATCAGCTCCATAGGCCTTCCCTGATCCTAATTCTATCCTTTCAACTGAAAATGATCTTTGCTTCCTTTTTTTGAGGGGGATGTTAAATGTATTTTTTAAGTTTGTATTTTCATTCCAATTAGTTAACATAGAGTATAATATTAAATTGTGGTATACAATATAGTTATTCAACACTTCCATACAATACCTGGTGCTCATGACAACAACTGCACTCCTTCACCCCATCAACTATTTCCCCCATCTCCCCACCTCCCCTCTGGTAACCATCAGTGTCTTCTCTATAGTTAAGAGTCTGTTTCTTGTTTGTCTCTCATCATCCCCTTCCATGTTCGTTTGTTTTGTTTCTTAAATTCCACATGAATGAAATCATATGGTATTTGTTTTTCTCTGACTGACTTACTTTGCTTAGCATTATACTCTCTAGTTCCATCCATGTCATTACAAATGGTTAAAATTTTGTTCTTTCTGATGGCTAAGTGGTAGTCCATTGTATATGTATATACCCCATCTTCTTTATCCATTTATCAGTCAATGGCTGTTTCCATAATTTGGCTATTGTAGATAATGCTGTTATAAACATTGGGGTGAATGTATCCCTTCAGATCTGTATTTTTGTATTCTTTGGGTAAATACCTAGCAGTGTAATTGCTGGATCTTGGGTAGGTCTACTTATGAATTCTCAAATCCCTTTGTGAAAACTGTCAAACTTTCAAATCCCCAAACCATGCCTCCATATCATCCCCATCTTGGTTATGTCAACTCTATATTTCTAGTTGCTCATGCCAAAAACCTTAAAATAATCCTTGACTATTTATCTCACACCCTATCTGACTTATCAGCAAATCTTGTCAGCTCTATCTGACATTGGGGTGAACATACCTTATAATACAACAGTAGACATCTCTTGGCAAAGAACAAAGAGCTTATCTGCAAGTGACTTTTACAATGTGTTAATTTACAGGAGATTCATCAAACTGATAAAGAATTCTAAACACAGAGAGCAAATTGATGGTTGACAGAGTGAAGGGGGGTGAAGACACTCTTCAGAGTGTCCCCGGAATCTGGCCACCTCTCACCCCCTCCTTGGCCACCCCTCTGGTCCAAGTCACCTAGATTATTGTAAGAGCATCCAAACTGGTCATTCTGCTTCTGTTTTATTCCCCAACATACCCTCCTTACAATAGCCCAAGAGATTTTTCTTAAAATATTGTGGCAGATCATGTCACTTGTTAGCTTAAAACACTCCAGTAGCTTCCTGTCTGGCTCTGGGTCAAAGTTGAGGTCTTTACAATGCTGAGAAGACTCACTACATAATGGCCCCTGGGAAGCTCTCGAACTTATCTCCTTCCACTCCCACCTGCACTCCCTCTTCTTCAGTCCCACTAGCCCCTTTGTTTTTGCTATAACATATCAGATGCCCTCTTTTTGCAGGACCCTTGTCTGGAACTTTCTGAAATATAGTTATGTGCTTCCCCCACCCCCAAAATTATGTCTTGGCCCCATTTTGAGACTGTGGTTATAAGCCAGTCAGTTCCTTTTCTTGAGCAGCTGATTAAGTCTGTACTCCGGCTACTTCTAATATCATGCTCTCGTGCTCCAGGCCACCTGCCTTAATCATGCTGGGGCCAGGTACCAGACAATTAAGGATAGCCATTATACCCTGGAACCTAGAAAATTATGTACATTAGTGAATTCACAAAGATCCTACAAAATCTAGTTAACTTATCCTGATAACCATACATAAATGCCCCCTAAAATTCCAGCTTGCTGTGAGGGTTTCTCTGACTGCCTATGAAGAACTGCAGCTCCCAGGCCTGGCACTCCATCTCCCTCTCTATTTTTCTTCAACCATTTGCCAGGCATCATATACTTGTTGTGTCAGTTGTCTGCTCCCTTTCAAATAGCACCTCTATGAGGGCAGAAGTTTTTGCCCCATAGTACATGTTCAATAAATAGTTGTTGAACAAATTAGTGAGTAAATGCATGAGTAAATAAAATGCTAAGAGGAAACTAGAGAAATAGCAGAGATACTTAAGTCTTAAATGAGTTATGGTTGCAAACACACACACACACACACACACACACACACACACACACACAGAGCCATAAAATTTCCTAACATAACAAGCCCCCAAGGACTTTTTAAGCCATATGTGAAACAAGTTGTCCAAAGCCCCTCTAGTAAAAGGTCTCTGTGGTTCACACAGGAGTGCTTACCAGATATCCTATTTGCTCTTTTAAATTTCCCAGCCTCTCCCTCCCCCACCTGACCCCACGCAATTAGGAACAGCCATATGATCAGTGCTGGCCGTGGACCATAAATGGTTGCTTTGTTCTCTGAGTATGAGGAGGTCATGAGTTCCAGAGGATGAAGTTACAAAGTAGGTGGAGTCCCTCCATTAGTCAGGGCCTCTGTTGACCTGTGATGAACATGAAGCATGGGCTTTATTTTTTTAAGATTTTATTTATTTCACACACACACACACACACACACACACACACACACACACACACCCAGAATGTATGCACAAGCAGGAGGAATGGGAGAGGAAGAAGCAGACTCCCAGCTGAGCAGGGAGCCCAATGTGGGGCTCGATTCCAGGACCCCAAGATCATGACCTAAGCCAAAGGCAGATGTTTAACTGAATGAACCACCCAGGCATCCCTGAAGCATGGGCTTTAAAAAGGGAGGTTTTGTGATAATAAGTCACTAGGACTGGAGGCTGTCAATTTTGTAGCATAACTTATCCTATCTTGAACAGTCCCCATAGTCTGTTGTTAGGCATCTGGTCTAATGGGGCTACTGATTTCTATGTACGTTTATGAATATCTATGGATGATATCATTTGTATGGTTAATAGGCAATGGAAGTTATGTTTTAATTCAAGATGGCTTCCTTTTTTTTCCTCTTGGAAGGTAATATGCATGATGGTTAAGGGTCTAGTCTTTGGCACTAGACTGCCTGGGCTTCTGTCTAGCTTTTCCACTTAGAGTTTTTACTCGCTGGCCTCCTTCTTTACCTGAATAATGGGAATGAAATCTAGGTTCATAAAGATTAAGAGTTAAAACATGTATCTTGTACACTTGGAGAAAAATGTGAGGCAAATCTCTCCCTGAACCTGATCCTCATTGTCACTTACAGATCATTCTCCTCTCCCTTTCCCTAAAAACACAAAAATTTGACCATCCTGTCATCAGACTCTGCTAGCTTCTCCTCTTTCCTGCTGCAGTCATTGATAACTCTAGGTCAGTAGCTCTCCTTGTAGACTATAGCTCCTGGATGAAGGTTTGTTCTCCTCTTCAAGCCATGAAGGGGGATGGCTCTTTCCTTCTCTCTAACTGCAGTTTATCTTTCCTCTTCTTTTCCCGGCCCTGAAGTGTTACAGTTCCCAGGTTTCCCTTCTCTTCCTTGTGTTCACTTCGTAGTATACTCTCCCTGAATAATGTCATCCTGGCTTCAACTATGACTTTTAACAATGTCTTCCAAATCTTTACCTCTAGCTTCTACTTCTCTGCCAAGCTTTAGATAAAAATTTCTAAGACTACTCAACACACACAAAACAGATAATCATATCAAAAATGGGCAGAAGATATGAACAGACACTTCTCCAATGAAGACATACAAATGGCTTTCAGACACATGAAAAAGTGTTCATCATCACTAGCCATCAGGGAGATTCAAATTAAAACCACATTGAGATACCACCTGACACCAGTTAGAATGGCCAAAATTAGCAAGACAGGAAACAACCTGTGTTGGAGAGGATGTGGAGAAAGGGGAACACTCTTACACTGTTGGTGGGAATGCAAGTTAGTGCAGCCACTTTGGAGAACAGTGTGGAGATTCCTGAAGAAATTAAGAAAAGAGCTTCCCTATGACCCTGCAATTGCACTGCTGGGTATTTACCCCAAAGATACAGATGTAGTGAAAAGAAGGGCCATCTGTACCCCAATGTTTATTGCAGCAATGGCTACGGTCGCCAAACTGTGGAAAGAACCAAGATGCCCTTCAACGGATGAATGGATAAGGAAGATGTGGTCCATATACACAATGGAGTATTATGCCTCCATCAGAAAGGATGAATACCCAACTTTTGTAGCAACATGGACGGAACTGGAAGAGATTATGCTGAGCGAAATAAGTCAAGCAGAGAGAGTCAAGTATCATATGGTCTCACTTATTTGTGGAGCATAACCAATAACATGGAGGACGTGGGGGGATGGAGAGGAGAGGGAGTTGAGGGAAACTGGAAGGGGAGATGAACCATGAGAGACTATGGACTCTGAAAAACAACCAGAGGGTTTTGAAGGGGCAGGGGGGTGGGAGGTTGAGAAACCAGGTGGTGGGCAATAGGGAGGGCACGTACTGCATGGAGCACTGGGTGTGATGCCAAAACAATGAACACTGTTATGCTGTAAATAAACAAATAAAAAAAATTCTAAGACTACTGAGAATTCCATGAGCATCTTATTTTTAGTGTATCCAAAACTCAAACATTATTTCCCTTACTATTCTTGAAATCTTTTCTTAAAAAGGAAACTCCTCAACTGCATCTCTTTTCTACATGCTTTGCAACTGTGCATCTTCATTGCTAGGATTTCTTTAATTTAAATTTAATCCAACAAATATGTAACAAGCATCCACTATGGTGTCACACTTCATCCAATTCAGTCCCAGACCTATAGGCTGCCTCTTGTATACCTGGCCCAGGAGAACAAAAATGAGAAATAAATAGCCCTGCTCCATCTTGTGTGTGTGGCAGGGGCTGGCAGGTGGGGGAGAAGGAGAGACAGAAAGTATATATAGTCAAGTTACTATAGCACAATGCTGAGTTAAGTACTCTGAGGAACCTGAAGGAGTGAATCTATTAGAAGAGAGATCAATAGATCAGAAAAAGTTTCACAGAGGAAATCTGAATTGGGTCTAGAAGGATAGATAGGGGTATGTGTGTGTGTGTGTGTGTGTGTGTGTGTGTGTGTGCATGTGTGTGTGTGATTATAAATATGTGTGAGAATGTGCATGTGAGAGAATGAGTATGATTTATGTGGAAGAGGTGTTTATGAATGTGTGGAGAGAATATGTGTGCATGAGTATGCATGTATATGGCTTCTGTACATGTATGTGAAGGCACACGTATGTGTGTGAATGTATGCAGTGTGTGTGTATGTGTAGGTATCTGTATGCAAATAACAATGTATATGTGAGAGAATGTGTGTAAGAATGCAAATGACTGGTGTGAATGTGTATGAGTGCATGTACGTGAGAACATTTGTGCATGAGACTGGGTAAGTATGTGTGTTGGGGATGGGCATATATGCATGTATGTGTGAGTGTGTGTGAGAATGTGTGAGTGTGTAAGTTGTATATGAATGCTGTGATTGTGTATTGTGAGTGCACATAGGCGAGGACATATGTGTGTGAGAGTAAATGAGTCCATGTGAGTGTGTGTGCATGGACAGCTAGCATATATGTATGTATGTGTTTAAGAATGTATGTGACAATATGTGTGAAAGAATGGGTGTGTGTGAATGTGTGCAGAATATAGCTGAGAGAGAGAGAGAGAGTGTGTGTGTGTGTGTGTGTGTGTGTGTGTGTGTGTGTGTGTGTGTGCTGGGGGTTTAGGGCACGGCAGAAGAGGAATTTCAAACAGACAGGAGTCTGAATGAGAACAGAGCCAGAAATAGAGAGGAATTACTACCAGTCATCTTTGATTCTTTCTTC
Organism: Meles meles; assembly: GCF_922984935.1. NCBI lineage: Eukaryota > Metazoa > Chordata > Mammalia > Carnivora > Mustelidae > Meles > Meles meles. The sequence goes on along the minus strand of NC_060087.1, from coordinate 130,589,949 downwards.
TCTTGACTTGGCATCACTAACATAGCACCAGTCTCACCTCAGGCCTCTCCTCTACAGTCTCACCACCACAGTTCAGGCTCTTCTTGTTTTTCACTACTAGAAAATGACCTAATCAACTGATTTCTGTGATTCTACTCTCCCCTCTAGACATTGAGCTAAGGCTTTTGATTCCAAATCTCTGGGGAACTTTTTTTTTTTAAATACAATAAGGATGTTACAGCAATGTCAGATTGCCATAAAAGTTTCTAAATTCTTGGTTTCTGTTTCTGTAGGGAAGGACACATGATGTGGTGAATGAATTACTGAACACTACATCTGAAAATAATGACATACTATATGTTGGCTAATTGAATTTAAATAATTTTTTAAAAAAAGAATAATTGGAACTCCGTACTGTCTTTGCAGTGGTTCTGTGAATCTAAAAATTATTTTATTTTTTATCTTACATAGCATTATTTTATTTTTGTTTTTATTTATTTTTTAAACTTTATTTTATTTTTTCAGTGTTCCAAGATTCATTATTTATGCATCACACCCAGTGTGTCTTGTCTACATTGATTTCTTTCTATTATGTTAGTCAGCATATAGTACATCGTTGGTTTCTGATGCAGTATTCAATGATTCATTAGTTGTGTATAACACCCAGTGCTCATCACAACACATGCTCTCCTTAACACAACACATGCCATCACCTTGTTGCCCCATCCCCCCACCCCCACCCCCACTCTAAAATCCTCAGTTTGTTTCCCAGAGTCCATAGTCTCTCATGGTTTATCTCCCACTCTGATTCCCCCCCGTTTAATTTTTTTCCCTTCCTTCTCCCAATGTCCTCCATGCTATTCCTTATGTTCCACAAGTAAGTGAAACCATATGATAATTGACTTTCCCTGCTTGACTTAGTTCACTCAGCATAATCTCCTCCAATCCCATCCATGTTGATGCAAAAGTTGGGTATTCATCCTTTCTGATGGCTGAGTAATATTCCATTGTGTATATGGACCATATCTTCTTTATCCACTCATCTGTTGAAGGCCATTCATCTGTACCTTTGGGGCAAATATCAGGTAGTGCAATGGCTGTGTCGTAGGGTAAAATAAAAAAAAATTTTTTAAAAGACTATTCAGAAGCTATTTTAGCTAATAAAAATAAATAAATTTTTGCAATTAGTGGAATGGTGTGTTTCTGGGATTAATAATTTTTTTATTCTCAATGTTGACTGAACCTCAAATTATTTTGACTTATCCCCCTCACCTTGTGAAAAGCAGGGTAATGATATCAATCTCGCAGGAGTACTGGCTGAATGAGTCACACGTAAGTTATTTGGTGGTCAGCACACATCACAATTTGCCTGGTTTACTCTGGTTGTCCTAGAGTTCCATCCAATTTAGCCTTCTAGCATTCTCTAAACTACCCTAGTTTGGACAATAAATTGTAAAGCTACTCTCGGTAGAGCTATCATAGAGAAGGTAGCCAATAAATGTTTGGATAAATACAAGATTCCCTGTGACACCTGTCACTGGGTATATAGTCAGTCAGGCTGGGGAAAAAAGCCCCTTACCAAAGTATCGTCATCCCCAATTCCCATTTCACCTTAGGTGACATATCTGGGGAAAAAGCCACTATCTCTCAACCACTCTTCTTGTGTATCCTGAAAAATTCCCAACTCCCTGCAAGTACATCAAACTCTCTCACCCACTACCTTTCTCAGTTGCAATCATCTTCCAACATCTGCCCCTGTCACTTCCTACTCCCATTCACGGATTATAGGCCCTGACTTCCTGTGTTTCTCCCTATTTCTATGTCTATTGTTATTTTTGGAATTTCATTATCCTTATGGATTCCCATTCCCTACCTGGCCTTTCAGTATCCTGACCACCTCAGTCCAACTATCTTTCCCTAAACCCCATCTTAACCACTAATTCCTGAGGTCACAGCGTTCTCATCACCTGGTTGTTATGAATACTTGCAGTGTCTCCAAATCCTTGGTTTCAAGCACTCTGTTCTCTGATTACCACCTCTTGCTATTTAGCCATTAATCTATTCCTTTTTTCATTATCCATCACACCCAGCACACATGCATGTGCACACACATGGGCCACATTCACATGCCTCCTCCCCCCACCCCAAACTCCATGCCCATATTTCCCTATTTATCCAGTTAGATGTTATGGCCCATTGTCTGTAGTGGGCTGACATCCAAGATCTATAAAGAACTCCTCGAACTCAACACCCAAAAAACAGATAATCATGTCAAAAAATGCGCAGAAGACATGAACAGACTCTTCTCCAAAGAAGACATACAAATGGTTAACAGACACATGAAAAAAATGTTCATCATCATTGGCCATCAGGGAGATTCAAATCAAAACCACGTTGAGATACCACCTTACACCAGTCAGAATGGCCAAAATTAACAGGACAGTAAACAACAAGTGTTGGAGACGATGTGGAGAATGGGGAACCCTCTTACACTGTTGGTGGGAATGCAAGTTGGTGCAGCCACTTTGGAGAACAGTGTGGAGATTCCTCAAGAAATTAAAAATAGAGCTTCCCTATGACCCTGCAATTGCACTACTGGGTATTTACCCCAAAGATACAGATGTAGTGAAAAGAAGGGCCGTCTGTACCCCAGTGTTCATAGCAACAATGACCACAGTCACCAAACTGTGGAAAGAACCAAGATGCCCTTCAACGGATGAATGGATAAAGAAGATATGGTCCATATGTACTATGGAGTATTATGCCTCCATCAGAAAGGATGAATACCCAACTTCTGTAGCAACATGGACGGGACTGGAGGAGATTATGCTGAGTGAAATAAGTCAAGCAGAGAGAGTCAATTATCATTGGTTTCACTTACTTGTGGCTGGTTTCACTTACTTGCGGAGCATAAGGAATAACACGGAGGACACTGGGAGAAGGAGAGAAGTGAGTTGGGGGAAATTAGAGTGGGAGATGAAGCACGAGAGATGTGGACTCTGAGAAACAAACCGAGGGTTTTGGAGGGAAGGGAAGTGAGGGATGGGTGAGCCTGGTGGTAGGTATTAAGGAGGACATGTATTGCATGGAACCATGGGTGTGGTGCATAAACAATGAATCTTGGAACACTGAAAAAATAAAATAAAATTTAAAAAATAATAATTTTGGTAGAAAAAAATAAAGTCAAATTGCTATTAGAACAAACAAACAAACAAAGAAATATTATGGTCCAATCCTGTAACTGCTCCTTTGCCAACACTTAGTTTCTTTGCACCCTCTCCTTCCAGTGCCCTTCTTTATCCAAAGCCCCATGGCTTCCTGAAACCTGGGAAAAGGCTACTTTTCAGCTGTACTCAAACAGCTGAATGTTGTTGGGGCACATATCTCTCCAGTGCTGAATGGCTTAAACTTAATGGCCCTTTTCCTGGTATTATACTAGTCCCTCTCTCTAAATTACTCTTCAATAGTATCTCCTCTCAGCAGAATTCCAATCTCTCACCTAATGACCTTGCCCCATACTTCACTGAGAAGACAGGTGCGATGTGCCAAGATTCATGTCATCCTCCCACCATTACACCTACCCATTGCCTGTGTCTGTGTCCCTATTTCCAGCCCTGACCTGGTGACAATAAATGAACTGTCTCTGCCTCTAAGGTCAACTTCCATCCCTTCCCACCTCCTAGAAGTACATGCTAATGCCCCTTTCCCTTCCTTTTTGCTGTATCATTACCTCCTATCTTTTTATCAAATCTATCCCACCAGCACACACACATGTTCTTTATCTCACATCCTTAGAAAGCTCCCTTTGTCTTCATGTTACTTTTTAATTACAGCCCTGGTTCTCTGTACTCCTCACCAAAACTTAATAAAGTCTGAACAATTTTTCTTTTCTTCCTTCACTCACTCCACGGGGACCACTTGAACTCCTGGGAGTGGTGGAGGGAATGAAAATGCACTAAGGAAAGAGGAAGCCCATGGACCACAGGAGGATGGCCTCAGTCTTACGAAGTCCCAGGCCTTCAGAGTCAGCAGGATATGGTGATATTTCCCAATTGTACATATGGGGAAACTGAGGCCCAGGGAGGAAATGGATTTACTCTATGTCCCACAATGATGGGACTGCATTGCTAGAGCTGAAACTTGTTCATGTTCCTAGTTCTCAAATATACCAGGCTGCTTTCAATTATTTTTTAATTTAATTTAATTTTTTCAGTGTTCCAAGATACATTGTTTATGTACTGCACCCAGTGCTCACGTCAATTATTATAGTGACTTCTTTTTTTAAAAAATTTTTTTAAGATTTTTATTTATTTATTTGACAGAGAGAGATCACAAGTAGACAGAGAGGCAGGCAGAGAGAGAGGAGGAAACAGGCTCCTTGCCAAGCAGAGAGCCCGATGCGGGACTTGATCCCAGGACCCTGAGATCATGACCTGAGCCGAAGGCAGAGGCTTAACCCACTGAGCCACCCCGGCGCCTTATTATAGTGACGTCTTTCATGGTTTTCATGGCTTTTGTCCCATAGTAATAACATAGTAATAGTAATAACACAAAATATTATATGTAAAAGTATTTAAACAGTCCAGATTTATGTAGAATAAAATATAAAAGCACACCACGAACCTCTTATAGTCCCACATCTACCTCCCTCTCCTCAGTGGTACCCACTGTCAATGATAATAATGACAAAAAGAATCACACTCCACTGAACTGCCTCTGGAGAGTTTGCTGTACTTTCTCAGACTCATTTGCCCTGGATGTGAACTTGCCTTGGGCCAGCCCCTCTCAGGCTGAGAGATCACTCTGCCAAATCTATCACTTGGCTCCCTTTTATTGCTCATGGAAGGGTCTTGGGTTATTTTGTCCTAAGGAACTTCATTATGTCCCAGAAAGGCTCCTCAGTTTAGAAATGACCCTTCCTCCAGTCCCTGTGATCTTGATAGCTTCCTCCCTCACCCTTCCTCTCACATCTTTGTTCATAAATGATAACCACATCCCTGTGGTAGTCCATGCTAGAGGTCTGGGACTAATTTCTCATATCTCCTTCTCTCCCTTATACACCCACTTTTACTCTGTCACCAAGTTCTGTCCATTTGTCTTCCAGCAGTCTTCCAAATCTATCAACCTCTATCTCCATGGCTACACCTTAATTCCAAGATGCCACAATCTTTAGCTTAAACTACTGACTGCATTCATCTCCTATTTGGTCCTCCTTTGACCTCTCTTTCCCTCTCCATTTTTGTTTCCCAAGATAGCTAGAAAGATCCTTTAAAAAGTAAATCCAAACCTGTCACATCTGTCTCTGGAAAGATGCCAGGCAGGGGCTTCCTAACACCCTTGAAAATAAATCTTGACTTCTATCCATGGTCTTCTGCCTCACTGCCTCAAGTGCCCATCTGACCTCACCTCATGCTGATTTCCCTATTTACTCTGTTCCAACAACTCAGATCTCCCCGTTCTAGGGACATACCAAGCTCTCATATGTGTGCTATTCCTTCTTTTAGGAGCATTCTTCTTCAGGTGCCCAACACCTCCTCATCCCTCAATTCTTCATCCAATACCACTGTTTCAGCATATGTGGTAAGAAGATTTATTTGATCACAGGTCTCCCTTCCCTCCATGTCCTTGCCATGGTTCGCTGTAGGTAGAATACACTTCCATGTCCGTTTGGGCTTCAATCCGTGACTTGCATTGGCCAACAAAACGTGAATGGACATGAGGTACACCATGTCCAGCCAGAGGCTTTAATGTGATTGCATGGTTTGGTTTGTCCTCTTTCACCCCTTCCCTCAACCATGGGGAGACTCTGCCTTACTCAGGTGGCCACTGCTCTTTCCATCTGAATCCCCAAATGAGAAGAAACATGGAGCAGACCTGAAGCCTTGTCCACAAGTTGATGCACACCACAACTGACCCAAAGGCCTGTGCATGAGAAATAAATGTAAGCTACCAAGGTTTGGGGACTGAAGTATTCCAGCAATTGCTGATTAATGCCTTTGGGTAGAAGCACTTACTCAAAACTGGAGAATGAAGTGAAAGTCTAGAGAGATGAAAAGTGAGACATCCAGCTTCATTTCTCATCCAGTTGCCAGACTACTGGCAATAAGGTGAAAATCTCCCAGGGAAAAGATAAAAAAGGATTTTTCCATCAAGAAAAAAAAGGAGGGGGGAACTAAGTCAAGAGAAAAGACACTACAGACACTAGCCAGGAGAAAATCCACCATAGGAAAGTCAGTTTACCTTCTTGTGACCCCACAACCATGACCTCTAGTGAGTAGGGCTCTCTGACCCCCAAACACATAGAATTTCCAATCAGTTCCAATCCATTTTTAAGGGCCTCACTCTTTTCCTTTAACAAAAAAATGTACCAAATGTTCATTTTGAAGTGGGAAAGATGTGAATGTTTATCAAAAGAGGCTCTTCTGCCTTTGTAAAAGAGGGCTATAGTGTGCAGCTTGGAGCCAGTCTTGTCTCCCTGCAGCACTTCTGCATTGCTCCATGTCCACTGCCATATGTACCCTGCACAACTCACTATGCTTCCAACCACTCTCTATTTGTCTGGGTTTCTTCTGCACTCATTTTCCAAAAAGCAATAAGGGGGCCATTCCAAAATACCTATCTGATAATATCAATGCCTGGCTCAGTGGCTGTGCCAAATGGCTCTCCTGTGGCTACAAAACCCCTATCCATGGTCGATGAAGCCCTTGCCTAGTCTTCCCAGTGCATCTCCTACTCATCTCTATTTCACTTGTTCTACTCCAGGCAAAGGACATAAGCCTTTTTATAACTCGAGAACACCTGTCTCAGAGATTTCACTCTTGTTGTTTCCTTCACTTGTCTAGGCTTTTTTCCAAATCTCCCCAAATTGGGGCTCATTTTCATCCTTCTCTCATCTTCTTAAAGTGGCTTTTTTAACTACCCTGTCTGCAGTAATTCTTCCCCAATGCTTAATTTTCATCTCTTTGTCTTCACATTCACATGATTTTCAATTATATAATTTTTTCCTGTATTTATTGTCTGTTTCCCTCATTAATTATAAGGACCACTGCAGCAAGCTTCACTATGACATTCGCTATGGAATCCCCAGCATCTGGTGCAAGGCTTGGTCCAGAGAAGGCCTTCCAGAAATGGCTCTGAATGAAAGGGAAAAGTGGCATTAGTGTTAGAGTACAAAGTGCTTGATGTAAGTACCCTGTCTCTGTGTGTGTGGTTTGGGGTAGAAGGGTCGGGCTTATGGACAAATGAAATCTGACTGTTTCTCTGCCCCACTGTCAACTTTTCTGCATTCCCTCTGCAGCATTTCTCTCCCCTGGCCCCACCCCTGAGTCCCTGGGCTGAGGACTGCAGCAAAGGCAGAAAGACTGGAGAAAAGGGAGAAGACTGGGTCCTCTGTGTAGAGCAAGGTTCCTGGAAAAAGTGGGAGCCCAAAGGGGCTGGAAAGAAAGAAGTGAAGGAGGAGAAAACTAGGTCCACATGGGGAAGGAGAAGGGGCCATTCCCTCAAGTGACGAGGAGGCCCCTCAGCCCCGCTGGCTTCTCCCCACCCCCACTGCCCAACGGCCACAACACCCCTGAGCCCCACAACAGAAGAAACATACTCAGGCCCTCTTCAGGGGCGATGGCAACATGAAAGGGGATCGCTGGCTCTGGCCGAGGTTGGATGGGATGGACTCGGTGGGACAGTACCCTCTGAACTAGGGTCTTGTGGGTGCCGGTCCCACCCCTCCATACTGGAGCGACAGAGAACAGGAAGACCCCCTTCCCCTCACACATATCAGCAGCCAGCGTGCACCATTGGGCCCAGAGACAGCCACCAGGAGCCCAAGGCCCCTCGGGAAATCCTGGAGAGACAGGGACACGGGCCCGAGGCAACAGGCCCCACCTCCCACCTGTGCGGCTGGAGCCCCAGGGGAGAGGGGAGCTGTCCCAGATCCCCAGGGGTGTGAGTGAGGGGGCAGGGTGGGGGATGGGGGGGAGGGTGCCCCAAGGGCTGTGCCCGGCAAGGCTGAGGGCCTCGCTTGGCTCCGGGTCAAGAAAGCCCAGCCCCGGGAACACCAAGTGCCATCTAGGGGACAGGAGCTCCCTGCCTCAAACGGCGTGCTCGCTGCTGGCTGAGGGGGGAGGAGAGAGGCCTGGCGAGGGACACAGGGTCCCCAGCGTGTATGTGGGCAGTGGCCTGGCCCTGTGGCCTGACTGGGGTCTTCCTCAGGCCTATTCCGGGGTCCAGTTTCTGCCCCAGGAAGGACCGCAATGGCTCTGGAACAGGGTGGACAAAGGTGTCCCCTCAGCCAAGCTCAAACCCGCAGGAGGCTCCCCACCTTCTGGAGCAAAACCTCATCTTGCCCCCTGCCCACGGGTCCAGGTCCCCTCCCCACTCTAAGGTTGTGCCAAGCCCTTTCAGTCCTGCTTCTTGGTCTCTACCAGGGAGTCTGACTCCCAGGATGGGGTGGGAGCGGAGATGGGGGCATGAGCCTTGCCTGACATGCACCTCATTCCTAAACCACTGATCTGGCTTCCCTCTGGATGTCCTGTATTGCTCTGGGCTTCTACAGAGCCCTAGTGCTGGTCCCTACATCTTGTGGTCTGAGGGCAGCCACAGCACAAGACAGAGGACCTGGGGAGAACACAGGGGTTCTCCAAGGTCAGGTACAATGGGGTTAGAGCCCACATATGCAGGTCCTGTGTCTGGCATGGGGCGTGCTTTCTGGAACAGGGACTTAGTAAGGTGAGCTGAAAGGCCCATTCCAGTTCGGCCTTAGCCCCTCTACTGCTCACTTCCTTTCCATTTTAAGCAGGACCCTGCTGCCTTTGCTTGTCATCATGCTTAGACCAGGGTGCCATGTGTGCAACAAGTTTGATCTGGCTGAGAATAAGCAGGTGGTGTGCACAGAGAAATGGTGCACAAGGAAGTACCCAGCAGGGCCCTGGGGACAGGGAAGGGATGACAACCCAAAAGATGCCGGAATGACACCCCAATACCTGGCCCAGCAGAAGGCTGGCAACAGGGTCATCCTTAGGAGAAAGTGGGAGCTGAATATCAGGGTCCACTCCACTGAGGTGCCTGTGTCGCTGTGTCTAGGAGTATACACTTGACTGGAGGCTACAGAAGAGTAACTGAGAACTCACTGCCGTTATGTCTTGTGCGCAGGCAATTGCCATGAATATGTGGCACGTGTACATCCAGTCTTTTTCTTCAAGGCTTTAAAAAGACATGGATATTCTTGAGTTTTTGTCCTGATTGCAGAAGCAACGGATGTTCACTATCCAGGGACCATGCATCACTACTACCCACATGTGGTAGGTCCTTCCTCCAGGTATTTCCCAGGGCTGTCACCATTACCAACATACTGTGTGGCCCTCAGCTCTGCTTCCAGGACTGTCACTGCTATCCACATGCCTCAAGGGTCTTTCCACCATTTCCAGGGCGTGGGCTGTGCAGTCTGCCAGCCTGGCCTAGAGTTACAGCACATCCACTGAGGAGCTGTGGGACTTTGAGCAAGTCTCTGAATCTTTCTACACCCAGGGGTCTCATCTGGAGAAAGGGGGTCATAAGAGTACCCACCTCCTCCCAGGACTCCTCTGAGGACTCCTGGAAAGAGCACAGGCCCAGATGCTCAGGCCAGTGCCTGGCATGTAATATGAATTCATGTTACTTTTACTGTCTTTTCATAGTTAAGGTCATGCTATCTATGTATACAATTTCACGTTTTGGTTTTTTTCTTTAGCAAAATATTAACCATGTATCCCTGTTCTTTAAGTCTTTATTTTTGCTTGATTGATTGGTATATTCTATCATATGCTATTATATCTAACACAATTTAATGCTTTTGTAATGTTTCAATTAAGCATCTTTTTGCATGACTATTTATTTGCATTTTAGGTGTTCTCTTAGAAATATCACTGGAGGGTCAAAGAATAAAAACATCTCTAAGACTGTTGATACAGATTCTCTAGCAGGCCTTTTGGCAAGAAATAGCAATTCGCTTTCCTAATGCCAGCAAATGAAAGTGCCAATTTGTTTTCCCACAAATTATCATTTTTAATTGTTCTTTCACAAATGACAAAAGTTATTCTCTCTTTATTTTCATTTTTTGGATGACTATTATAGTAGGACTTAATACTTAATGGCTACCTGTATTTCTTCCTTGGTAAATTGCCTGTACCTATCCATTACCCATTTAGAGAGACTTAGTATTTTTATTTTCAATTTTAAGACTGATTCATATATTAACCTTTTATTCGTTATATTTGTTGCAGATGTTTTGTTCCACCTTTCATTTATAGTTTAGTTGTGCTTATGATGGTTGATATAAAGATTTAAAAAAATCTTTCATTTTGTTGAATTTATTAAAATTTTCTATCCATAATTTCTTTCCATTTTTTAAAATTTCGTTTCGGCGTAACAGGATTCATTGTTTTTGCACCACACCCAGTGCTCCATGCAATGCGTGCCGTCCATATTACCCACCACCTGATTCCCCAACCTCCCACCCCCCACCTCTTCAAAACCCTCAGGTTGTTTTTCAGAATCCATAGTCTCTCATGGTTCATCTCCCCCTCTAATTTCTGTCAATTCCCTTCTCCTCTCCATTTCCCCATATCCTCCATGTTATTTGTTATGCTCCACAAATAAGTGAGACCATATGATACTTGTCTCTCTCTGCTTGACTTATTTCACTCAGCATAATCTCTTCCAGTCCCGTCCATGTTGCTACAAAAGTTGGGTATTCATCCTTTCTGATGGAGGCATAATACTCCATCATGTACATATGGACCACATCTTCCTTATCCATTCTTCCGTTGAAGGGCATCTCGGTCCTTTCCACAGTTTGGAGACCGTGGTCATCGCTGCTATTAACATTGGGGTACTGATGGCCCTTCTTTTCACTACATCTGTCTCTTTGGGGTAAATACCCAGCAGTGCAATTGCAGGGTCATAGGGAAGCTCTATTTTTAATTTCTTGAGGAATCTCCACATTGTTCTCCAGAGTGGCTGCACCAACTTGCATTCCCACCCACAGTGTAAGAGGGTTCCCCTTTCTCCACATCCTCTCCAACACACGTTGTTTCCTGTCTTGCTAATTTTGGCCATTCTAACTGGTGTCAGGTGGTATCTCAATGTGGTTTTAATTTGAATCTCCCTGATGGCTAGTGATGATGAACATTTTTTCATGTGTCTGATAGCCATTTGTATGTCTTCATTGGAGAAGTGTCTGTGTTAGTCACCATGCAGTACATCCTTAGTTTTTGATGTAGTGTTCCATGACTCATTGCTTGCGTATAACATCCCATGCTCCATGTAATACGTGCCCTTCTTAATACCCACCACCAGGCTCACACATCCCCCCATCTAAAACCCTAAGTTTCCCAGGGTCCACAGTCTCTCATGGTACATCTCCCCCTCCAATTTCTCCACATTCATTTTTCCCTTCTTTTTCCTAATGTCCTTTGTGCTATTCTGTTTGTTCACAAATGGTTAAACCATATGATAATTAACTTTCTCTGCTTGACTTATTTCACTTAACATAATCTCCTCCAGTACCATCATGGTTTTTAAGCTCAGAATATTCTTTCTTATCCAGAGAGAATGTAAGTATTCACAGGTATTTTATTCAATTTTTTTTATATTTAGCCTTTAATCCTTTTTTTAAAAGATTTTATTTATTTATTTGACAGAGATCACAAGTAGGCCAAGAGGCAGGCAGAGAGAGGGGGGTGAGGCAGGCCCCCTGCTGAGCAGAGAGCCCAATGCGGGCTCGATTCCAGGACCCTGGGATCATGATCTGAGCCAAAGGCAGAGGCTTTAACTCACTGAGCCACCCAGGCGCCCTACCCTTTAATCCTTTTGATATATGTTTTAGAGTATGGCATGTGTTAAGGCTCTGCACTGCTTTTTCCTCCAAATAGCTGAATGTTCTGATACCATCTTTTAATCATCTCTCCATAGTGTCGATTGCTGATTTCCTTTGTATATATTATACAGATGTATGCATATATATCCTACATGTACTCTCTTTCTTTGGTTTGATTTATTTTATTTTTTTTTATTTTGATGCCACAGTGACTTCGTTACTCTGTAATCTAGAGTTCTATCTTGTAGCACTAGCAGAAATGTGAAATTATAACATCAAGTAAACCATAGGCAAAAGTATATGAAAAACAATTTGTAAATATCAAGTTTGTTGTGAAGATAACCTAAGTTGGCACTGTGTTAGTACCTAAGTTTTAATTTGTTTTAATGAACAGAGTTAAGCTTTGTACCACATTTTGTCAAGAAACTCAACCTCAGCAAGGAGGCAGGAATTCCCTCCTCCCAACGTACAACCCTGAGGGCCATTACTCTCAGAAATTACTGTCTGAGTTGCCCCATTAGTGACCATATTCAATTATTGCAAGGCAATCAATAAAGGTCTATGTGTCTTCTAAAGTAAACCAAACGAGTAGCAGCTATGTGAAAGGCACAGCTGGTGAAGGGAAAGGAACCAAGGAGCATTTGAAAGAGGCCCAGTAGTAGGCAAAGCTATCAAAAGTGTAGCACATTGTGACAAAGCAAATGTTTTTAAGAAAATCCACACTGTCCAAAATGGCAGAGAGGCATAAGAGAACAACAGTGAGGGCCAGCCAATGGGGATCTCCCTAAGGGACAGGGGTCACATGCTGAATACACAATAGAGGAATCTCACAAATTCAGGAGACATGCTTCGTAAAAGAAAAGGTAATAGGAATGAGCATGAAGTTCTGATTCTGATGGAAAGCAGAGAAGGCATGACTTCAAGAGAAAAGGATGAAGTTACTGAAGAGAGAGAAGATGTAATAATTATGGGGGCATGAGCATGAGGAGGCATTAGGATGGGCTTCGGAATGCAAGCAGAATGGTATGCTTCAAAGAGGAAACTAGAAGGAGTAAGACAGTCTAGATGTCCAGGTTAAGGGTATATGGTTCCCCAGATCCCATCATTAAAAGGGGAACCTGAAGGAACAAATAAGAATAAAATAAGAAATAAAATAAATAAAATAAGAAATAAGAAATGGCCAACAAACACTTGAAAAAAGTTCAAAGTTAAAACTGTTTTGCCATTTTCAAATTGGCAGGGATTTTTAAAAACTATAGTACATGCTAGCAGGGTGTAGTGATATACACATTCTCATATGTCGCTGCAAGAATGTAAACTGGAAAGCTTTTTGATAAGCAATTCATAACACAAATCAAGTACCTTGCACACTCCTGTTTCAGTTATTCTGGAAGGAAAAAAAAATAGTGCTGTGGAGAGATGTTTAAATGCAAGGATGTGCATAACAATGTATTCACTATGAAAAGGGAAAAATTAAAATTTCCTACAACAGAGAAATTATTAAATTATATATCTAGATGATGAAATGGTCATTGAAGATAATGGTTTTGAAGAATTTTTAATGATTTGTAAAAATGGTTATGATATAGAATTAAACAAAAATAAGTATACTATTAGTGCCTTGGTGGCGAGATCAATTAAATGTCTGCCTTTGGCTCAAGTCATGATCCCAGGGTCTTGGGATCAAGCCCCAAGTGGTCCGGCTCCCTGCTCGGCAGGGGGTCTTCTTCTCTCTCTGCTCTCCCCACCCCCCCCTTGTGTTCTCTCTCTCTCTCTCTCAAATAAATAAATAAAATCTTTTTTTTTAAAGATTTTATTTATTTATTTGACAGACAGAGACCACAAGTAGGCAGAGAGGCAGGCAGAGAGAGAGAGAGGAGGAAGCAGGCTCCCTGCTGAGCAGAGAGCCCGATGCGGGGCTCGATCCCAGGACCCTGGGATCATGACCTGAGTTGAAGGCAGAGGCTTTAACCCACTGAGCCACCCAGGTGCCCCAAATAAAATCTTTTTTAAAATCAGTATACAAGTACATGACCACAATCTGTTTATAGTTAATGTATAACTCTAAGTACATACATACTTACATATACGCCTAAAATATGGAAGGAAACACACTAAAACATTAATAGTGCTTTTTCTCTAAAAGTGATTTTATTTGCTTCTTTATACTTTTCTTCTGTTAATTCTTTTTCTGCAAACAACACATCATACTTTTATGATTAAAAGCCAGGTGGTGGGTATTATGGAGGGCACGTATTGCATGGAGCACTGGGTATGGTGCATAAACAATGAATTCTGTTACACTGAAAAGAACTTAAATAAAAAAATTTTAATAAAAAAAAAGAAACTCTGCCAACAAGAGACATTATCTACCAACTGGGAGGGGAGAAATCCGAGTTTCCTCCAGCCCTGAAGCTTAGAACTGCATGAAGGAATCAAGCTCCTATGCAAAACTGCCCAGTGCTTTGGATATGGAACCAGAAGGGACTTTTGTTCTGGACTGAGTGGGGTTGAACTTGGCTTTGAACAGTAGGGAGGGGAAAGAGATGTAGAAAGCAGGATCATATATTAGCTCTGGAGGGTTCATTCACATACAAGAAGAGGCATATGTCCTACCAAGTGAACACAGGTAACTGCCACATCTTAATTCAACTGAGATGGAGTGGGAGGAGGGAATACCACTGGCTGCTCACAGAAGTTGGCTAGCTAGAGCTTGGAGCACCTGTGTCTCCTACTTTGTGAACTGGCAAGGGAATGCACACTGGCTTAGATGCACCTGTAAGCCTCTGGAACCAACCGCACAGATATTACCCCTGCCTCAACCACAAATTTTCTGTGTGAACTTGGACAAATTACTTCATCTTTCAGAGCCTCCATTACTTTGTTGGTGAAATGATGATGATAGCAACACTAGCTAAGGCTTTCTGTATGATGACCTAAGTTGTAGAAAAGTACATATGACTGCATGCCTGGCACACAGTAAATGCTCTGCAAGTGTTTGTTACTGTTATCATTTGTTGCCATTACCTGCATACTGATTTGAGATGGACTGAAATACAAATAGCGAATACTAAGGAGCTCAGTTCTAAAATGGAGAAAGTCATTAGTCTATCAGGGAGGCCCAGAAGGACTAAAAACAAGAAACTAGAGACTTGGGTGAAAATGAGGTAGTTAAAGGGAACCCCCACATCCCAGCATCATCAGTCTTCCTCACGGGCCTGGGGAACTGTTTAGAAAATGTTGTTTAAGACCAAATCAACTACATTTTGCATTTGGTTAAAAGTGAGTCAGGACTATTGTGAGTTTAAAGGAAAGAATATATTTTAGATGACTTGAACTTCACCATTTGCCCCATCAAAACACTGCAAGGAATTTATCCAGAGGAGCCAGCCTGACAGGTATGCAAAGATGTAGTATTGATTTTGGTGTTGTACAGAATAATGAAAACCTGGAAACAGTCTCCTTATCAACTGTGGATTGGGGTAGATATAGATTTTGACACGCTGCTAAAGTGGAATGCTATGCAGTCATTAAAGGGGATGAATTTCTATGTATACCTATATATGCGCTGACATGGAAAGCTGCCCACAATACATTATTGAAGGCAAAATAGCAGGTTGAGGATCACAGCAGGCACCTTAGAGTAGCTGCATCTCCACATGTACTTGTGCAGAAAGGGATTAGAAGAATGCTTCTACAAACGTAGATAGTGATTGTAGGTAGGGTTTCAAGACATTTGTGTTTTCTTCTTTATGTCTGTCTCTATTTTTTTTATTTGTTTATTCGTTTATTTACAGCATAACAGTGTTCATTGTTTTGGCATCACACCCAGTGCTCCATGCAATACGTGCCCTCCCTATTACCCACCACCTGGTTCCCCAACCTCCCACCCCCCACCCCTTCAAAACCCTCAGGTTGTTTTTCAGAGTCCATAGTCTCTCATGGCTCATCTCCCCTTCCAGTTTCCCTCAACTCCCTCTCCTCTCCATCTCCCCATGTCTACCATGTTCTTTGTTATGCTCAACAAATAAGTGAGACCATATGATACTTGATTCTCTCTGCTTGACTTATTTCACTCAGCATAATGTCTGTCTCTATTTTTAAAATTTCTAGAATGAGCATGTATTATCTTTGTCATAGGCAAACCTGATTGGGTAAAAAAAAATCTTTTGTCAAATGAATGAATGAGTGTCTTTAAACACACACACACACACACACACACACACACACACACACACAAAGTGTTAAACCTATTAGAACTCATCCTGGGGCACCTGGTTGGCTCAGTTGGTTAAGTGTCTGCCTTTGGCTCAAGTCATGATCTCCAGGTCCTGGGATCCAGTCCCACGTTGGGATCCCAGTTCAGTGGGGTGTCTGCTTCTCCATCTCCTCTGCCTCTGCCTCTCCCCCCTCTTGCACTCTCTCTGTCTCTCTCTCTCACTCGCAAATAAATAAATTTAAAAAAGAAAACAACAAAAACCCCCCACAAAATGCAACAAATCCTTTCCTTTGTCACCCTCCTCCCACTGCTTTGGGGTCAAGTCATCATTATTAAATATGCTATCCTTTTGACTGGAATGTAAATGTCCTGTGAGGGAGAATGCAATTAGGAACATCTCACACATAATTATGAATGCTGAATATGAGTAGGTATCAGAGGACAACATGACACATGTTAGAATTCAGAAAAAAGTTCATTTTTCTTCTCAGAACTAGAATTGCAAACTCTATTTCAATCCAGGGCTTCCAAATGGTCGGTTTTCACTTTCTATGAATGGATCAGGAATGAGTACCTCTCCTGGGGGATACAAAATAAACATAAAACTGCTCTCACTACCAGCAATTGAAAAAGGCCATGCACTTCTTTGCTGACCAGAAGGATATCAACCTACCTGACTTTCACTCACTCACCTGGACAGAAACCTCATGGCAATTCTCTTTTCAGCATCCATGGTTCCTCTGCTGGCTGTAATTGGGAAATCACGTCTGGTTTGGAAATTGTAATCCCTGATTTTTGGAAAATAAAGGGACTTAACTATTTGTGCTGGATACACAATTGTGTCCCAGAGATCCATTCCAATCACTTGGCCTTCAGGAGGAAAAGGTATTCTAGGACACCCCACAGACTGGTACCGAGAATACCTCCACAGGGCCCAATTTGACTTCTAAGAAGTACTGGAGGAAAGGAAAGAGGAAGGAGGATTAATGTGGGATAGGGAGTGGGAAACTCTCTCAGCTGCAAGGAACAACTGGCTTTGTCTTCTCAGATAGAATGGAAATCTGGTCATCCCCAGGGGAGTCTGATCTAGAAGAACAGAGGACAGAGAGACCAAAGTCTCTGAAGCAGCACAAGAAAGTTTACTAACAACTTCATCTGCCACTGGGCTCGCAAAAGGATAGAGAAACAGAAACTATCAGTTTTCGGCTCCCAAGGAAACACCAATTTGAACCCTGGCTCTCCATCCCTAGCTCATAAGATCCACAAAAGGAATGCTGTCCTTACCTAAGGAGATCAGGGTCGTATATTTTACCAGTGTCCCTTCCTTACCTACATCCCTCTGAGCAGGGTCCAGTTAACTCCCACATTCCTGACAGAGGTCTGAAGGCACATCTGTAAATATCAGACTCTTAAAAGACACAAACCATTCCTGCTGACCCCGAGCTTCTGTGGGGAAGGCTGGAGTTGGTAGCATTGTAGGAAGAGAAGATGGACAGGAAGGTCTCCTTTGCTCCAAGTCCAATGCCTACTGAGCACCTAGTATGTGTCTGAGTGCTTTACTTCATGAAAACTACGAAAAAGAGTAGACACATCTCTCTCAAGAAGAAAGTAACTTAATCAAAAAGAAAAGAGTTCGAGCAGATTCCAGTGAGCCTCTACATGCTGGGCACGGTGGAGATGGGAAGTTCAGCAGCAAGGAACTGGCTTGATTTGCCCCTCAGTATATGCGGAGGAGTCCCAGTTCCAATCCCTTCAGCCCCAGCTCCCTGCCTGCTCAATAAATATTTGTCAGGTGGATAATTAAAACAATTTCAGAACAAAAGCACTGAGTACGAAGCCAAAGGATTAGTTTTATTGTAGAGAGCATAAGGCTTGCTGGAGCAACAGAGAAGGAAGAGAGGTGGGGGTGGTGATGGTGGATGACTGAGAGTGGCTTTGTGAAGGAGGTGGTCCTTAAGGGAGGCTGAGACTTGGATGGGACACTTCACACCTTTGGCTCATGGCACCAGCAGTCCTTACAACGGCAGTTTAAGTCCCTTCATCTGCTATTGCTTTGCAGGAGGGATCCCCACTGCCAAAACTTCTGCTGGATTACTTCAACTGTCTTATAACTGGATTTCCTGCCACCTCTAATCTCATGTTCTACCATTCCATTGTCTATACCAGAGTGACCATTTGAAATAACAAAACATAATAAAAAAATTTTTTTAAAGTTTTTTAAAATTTTGTTAAAAAGAAAGAATAAATAAATAAATAAATGCAAACCTAGGCACGGCACACTTCTTTTAAAAAATCCTCTGCAGAGGAGAAGTGTGCACCCCTTCTAAGACGAAACCACATTCCTTCAGGTGGTATTCTAGACCTTTGCCAACCTGGCCCTGATGTACCTGTCTGGCCTCATCTCCTCCTACTTCTGCCCACATAGACTCCATACTCCAGGAAAACAATCATTTTCACTGTTTCTGAATGCAAATGTTATGCTCTTTTAAGTTTCTAGTGCTTTTGTAGTTGCTTTCAAACATATTCACGTTCAAAGGTAATTACCATCTAATTTTAAAAACACCCTAACTGTCTCCTTGGGGATTTAAAACATCTAGAACCTCATAATTACATGCATAAGTGGAAAAGGTGATATGATGACAAAAATACATACACATTGGTACGAAGATTAGAAGGAAATGCACAAATGTGAGATAAGTCTTGTTGAATAATAGAGTTATAAACAGTTTCTTCTCTTCTACAAGAAGAAATATGTTAGTGTTGCTACAACATATTTTTTACTAATTAAAAAAAAACAGCAAGCATTAGTATACCAAATGATGGGAGGCTTTAAGGTAAAGAATCTGCTTTGGGGACAATTATTCAAGCGAAAGAGCAGAGTAGGCTGGATTTACCCCAGACACCATCCTGGAAGAGAAGAGTTTTGACTTACAGTGGGAGGGAATGGCCTGAACCACATCACAACAAGTAGAAGGAGCAGAAGACACAACCAATATTGCTGCCTGTAAAAGGAGGGTCAGAGACTAGAATGGGCTGGCTCTGGGCGAGCAGGCAAATGGATGGAAGTCAGACAACTCATAGACAAGAGATAATATGACCATACTTGGTGTCTAATGGCCACCAATTATCTAGAAATAACACATGGCTGGTACTTGAGAACATACTGACTTTGCTGCAGTAACCAGGACTGTATTCTTGGGGGTGGGAGGAAAGTAGTTAATTCCCAAGGTAATATTATCCTTTGGGAATAGCAGAAGTTTCTGAGGGTGAGAGAAAGCAGGAAGGGAAATACTTGTTGAGTATCTGCACATGCTAGGCACCATGGTCAGAAGTTACAAATATGAACCTTCATAACAACCCTGTGAGGTATATACCTTGTATACTCTTTCATAACATAAATACACTCAGAGTGGCTCTAGAACTTGCCTAGCACCTAGCACTTAAGTGACAGAGTCAATGACTGCCTGTGTATATTTCTGAACAGCCTGAAAGGGAACACAGACAAACGAAAGTTGATCACATTGAACATTGAGATCATGGGTGCTTTCCTGATGACTTCTGGTTTTCTTAATGTTGTTATAATATTAAAACAATTTCTTCTGACTGTAAATTAAAAATGATTGATGGATTCCTAAACGTTCTCCTCCCCCATATCCATTAATGTGATCTGAAGGCCAGTTTAACAAATTTAAGGATTAGGATTAAAGTCTCAAAAGGCAACTGTTACAATTTTTCAAGAAATTCCCAGAAAGATAATAAAAGCAAGATTTTAAAAACACAATACAGAAAGCTCTTGAAATGCCAAAAAAAGCAATCATTAAACTCTATAATCAATTTTTTTTTGCAAATAAGAGAATGAAAATGTATGACAGTTCCCTGAGAAGCAGCCAAAGGTCAGGGATCTTGGCTCAAATCGATGAAGCACTGCAGGGATTGATGTCCCTTGCCAAGAGGACTGGAGAGAATCTGGATATTTATGTTCCCAGAGGGAAGAGAGTTTTCAAAACGAAGCTTCTAGAGGAGTTGGCTTTGTCAGAGGCTGCACTGTTGAGTCTTACATCACAATCTAAATGCAAACAGCACAATTTTATATGATGCGGACAATTAAGACTAAAAAGGTTTATGCTCTGAATAGTCCATAAAATGCAACTAAACTGTTTATTCTCATATCTGTGAAAGAACTAATTCCTTTAAGCTGCTTCTCTTTCAAATTCTGTGTCTCAGGTGTGTAAATCATGTTTAACAAATTAGCCTAAATTACAGAAAGCAATAGTGTTATTTAGATCTCAAAGTCTCTGAAAACCTTGTGCCAGTTCATATGATCAGCACAAAAAATAGAGGTAAAACCCGAAATCTATTCATTTATTTTTTGCTCTAAATCTTCTTCCATAGTCTTGAAAAGAGACGCACTGCTATTAGATTTGTAGATTTGAATTTATATGCAATGTGGAATGTTGAAAAATTTGCGCCTGGGTGGCTCAGTTGGTTGACTGTCGGGCTCGGTTTCAGCTCAGGTTGTGATCTCAGGGTTGTAAGATGGAGCCCTGCATCAGGCTCTGTGCTCAGCAGAAGTCTGCCTGCGATTCTTCTCTCTCTTTCTGCCCCTCCCCCACTTCATGTAAATAAATAAAAATCTTTTAAAAAATTTTGCCACTTTGAAAATTGACTTAAATTTCTTAATTTTGAAACTGACCTAAAATCATAGTAAATAAACACCTTCTTTATTGTGGCTAATAAAATAAAAGATAAACTCTCTTCTGCCTGTTTTCTTGCATCCAGTGAAGACAACTAGCTGGCACCAAAAACCAAGCATTTCCCCCGGGTCTCTGCATAGGCTTGACCAGTTTGTGCCTCCTCAGTAGGTCACAGGAAACCCTGCAGAAATCCATGAGTGACTACTTGAGCTAACTGTTCTGGAAAAAGTGGTTGTTTTTTTTCCTTTTACACATTTGCAAAGTACTATAAATTAGATCTTTGAAACCCTTCTGATGTGTAGAACCACAGATTCTTGGAGGGCTTCCTGAGGCCCACTAATAGTTTTTCATTTAGGTCATACAAAGACTGTAATTTTGCCAGACTTCTGAGCTAAACAAAACAAACAAAAACCAAATCAAACAACCAACCAATGAGCCCAACAAACAAACAAACAAACAAAACCCCAAGCCATGTTAGGTCCCTTTGGGTCTTCCCTTCTCCAAACCCCCTCTAGGATTGCCCTAAAATACTGCCTGCAACATGGCAATCTTCATTCTAAACTTCTTTTCCCTTCTTCGTGATGCATACACAGTAAGGTCCAGTGAAGCTGACTGTTAAGCATGTACACACCTACCTTGAGGACACTGTGTTGAGCAAAACAAGCCAGACACAAAAGGACACATACCATAGATTCCACTTTCTAGAGCAAGGTCATACATGGTGGTTACCAGGGGCTGGGGGTGGGAGGGAGATGTGGAGTTAGTGTTTAATGGGGACAGAGATTCAGTTTGGGAAGATGAAAAAGTTCTGGGGATGGATGGTGATGATGGTTCAGCAACAATGTCAATGTGCTTAATGCCACTGAGCAGCACACTTAAAATGGTTAGAATGGTAACTTCTGTGTTATATATATTTTGGCACAATAATTTTTTAAAAGAGTGTAAACACCATCTGGGTTTATTCATATGCGTAAACCTCAATTTATGCCCTGACATATCTTCTACCGTAGCCTGTCTTCTCATTAGTCCTTGAAAAAAACTGTTCATTTTTGTCCCTGAGCCTCTGTCATATTCTTCTCTAGCCTGGAAACTGCCTATCATTTCTAGGTCTCCAAAGGTAGCTTAAATTTCTCCTTCTTTTGTTCCCCATAGTACTTCCTGTTTAAACTTGTGATGTGGGTGGTTAATCATGCAATTTCTTATTACTTCATCATTGCATATTCAGATCTTGTCCTGTTGTATCTTCCCCAACAGGCTGTAAGTCCCTTCATGCCCAGGATTGGGTCTTACATGTTGCATAATAGAGAAGTTTGAGGTAGAGAGTAATCTCAAAGGTATGATTAATGATCAAATGATGGGTGGAAAGGAGAAAACTACAGAAGGGTGTCCTATGGGTTCCATTTTCTTCCAAAATGGGCAATCTGTGAGGACTTTGAGACTCAGTCTCCTGAAGGCGACTTGCTTGGCAGAAACACTGCAGGGCAGGGAGGATGACACACTGTCTACGTAAGAATTGAGGGAGACTCTCAGAGAGGAAAAAGAAATCCCAGTTCACTTCTAAATAGACTGTCAGGACCCCAGTGTTTCCCTATTCTTCTGGGTCATTCTTTTGGGGTAAGAGATGAGTCCTGGGAAGGTAGTGCTGGAGAAGGAGGAATAAACCACGAGAGACTCTGGCCCTGTTCTGCAGCAAGCTAAGGTAAAAAGTGACTGGGTGCTCCTTGCCTGTGAAATTGTGTTATCACCTATCCTCCCTGCGTTACAGGCACTGCAGTTCAAAATGAGATAAGAGACATGGCAGTGCTTTGTTAAGTGGAACCAGAATGAAATAAAAAGAATGACCGGATACCTAAGTAGCAGAAATCTTGGCAAGGCAGGGTTTACAACAGGCAGTAGATGACATCTGAGTTACTCGTCTATACCCATCCCCATTGAGGCGGTAGCCAAGAGAACAGTCTGGGGCTGTGCTGTCCACTGGGGTAGCTGTGCAGTTTTATGTGTATGTGTACTGAGTGTGACTTGAGAGGTGCTGTGCAGGTCAAATACACAATGGATTTTGAAGAGTTAGTGAAGGAGAAAAGAACGTGAAATATGTCACTGATAAATTCTTACATTGATCACACGCTGAAATAATACTTTTGGATATGGTGGCTTAAATAAAACACATCGTTAATGTTAATTTCACCACTTTCTTTTAACTTCTAATTCAGCACACACGGAGCTCGCATTATATTTCTATTGGACAGCGGTGCCCCCTAGGGAATGGTGGATGCGTGACATCTCCAAGGCAACGGATGCCTCTTCCGCACCAAACATCCAGTCTTGTAGTTCTCCCCGCTTCCCAACTTCTCGTCCCTCACTCTGTGGAAGGACTGACCCACTCCTTCAGGTGCAGCCTGAGGGGCTCGCCTCTCTGTCCCTACTATCACTCTTCCTCCGGTCTGAGGAGTGGGCTCCAACACGGAGCCCTTTAGCTTCCAAACACTGTGGCAGAGAGGCGCCGCTGTGGGCAGTGCAGTCAGTCCGTGCGCCAGCTTACCTCCAGTGCTTAGAGCTCAGTCTCCTCCAGTGAGCTCCCATCCAAGTGTCACACGCTGCAACGCACGGCCGTCACCATGGCAACTCAGTCTTCCGGGCCGCCAAAGTCACTCCACTACCGCCTAGCCGCAGGCTCCGAAAAACCTGCCACAGGCACACAGGGCACATGCGCTCCGAGGCCATCGCCACCTCCCAAGCTCCTCCCGGGCCGCAGCCGAGTTTCTGGAGTCGCAACCTCTCCTTTACACACTCCTCTGAAAGGGCTGTTAATCACGCCTGGCTCCCAAGGGCGCACAGAGGCGCTCCTGCCCTGCCGAAGGATCCTGGGAGTTGTAGTCCGTAGGCGGCGTCTACACGGGCACCTTCCCCTCATAGGTGACTAGCGAGGAAGCACCTGTCCTGGCAGCTGACTCAGCCGCAAGGACCTCGAGAACGAGGACCTCGGTGATGAGCTAGTGCCTACTGAGCCGGCTCCGGCGCCCTTGGCCCAGCTACCTCCTAACACACCTGTAGCCATGGATGTGCTGTCAGGGAAGGTACCAGTGTAGTTATAGGACGCAGACTACAGGGGACAGTGAGGTCGTAAAGATTAACTTGTGCCAAGCTATGGGTTGAGCGTCTTCCATGGATCAGATGCTAGCTCAGGCTCAGAAGAGCAGAGAACCCAAACAGGCACAGGCCCTGCCCTTAGGGAATTAAGCAGTTAGTTACAGAGCAGTAATTCCAGGCACAAGGATGCAGGAAGTTACTGAAAAGGCTACCTAGACCACACCAACAGTGGAAGTGAGACTCTGTAGGGGACTTTCAATCACAAAAGTGCTTGACATACCCAGGCCTCAAATCCACAGAGCCTAATTCCGTTCTGGGTCTACGGACCATCTGCATGTATGAAAGCACTGCTAAAAGGAACAACACAATTTAGCAGACAAAGGTGAAAGGCAAATACCACTTGCACCAAGAATCTCCTCTAACACCCCCAAACACTATCAAAACCAACCCCAAATCATGTTCATTCTACCTTCAAACTATCAAATTTGTTTACTTTTCAACACTTCCTTACATATACCCCCATAGTCCAACTGTCGGGGAGGAGGTCTACAAAAAAGGGGTTTCTGTGCCTCTGGGGATGTGCACACATTCCAAGGGTTAAGGGGGCAAGTCAATGTTTAATTTTCAAATTCAGGTGCTAAGGACCTGAAATTTTGTTAATGCATGCTACCCATCTCCACAATCACATTCTTGAACTTTACAAAGGAAACCATACTCATTATTCATCCTGAAATATTCATACTGATAACTGAAGGGTATTATGCCAGGATTTTGAAACCCCAGGGAGCTGGCAAAATAAATGAATACTACCAATTACCAGTTTATTTTTAAAAATTATTTATTTATTCATTTGACAGATAGAGATCACAAGTAGACAGAGAGGCAGGTAGAGAGATAGAAAGGGAAGCATACTCCCTGCTGAGCAGAGAGCCCGATGCAGGGCTCATTCCAAGGACCCTGGGATCATGATCTGAGCCAAAGGCAGAGGCTTTAACCCACTGAGCCACCTAGGCGCCCCCCCATCCCCAATTAATAGTTCAGAAAAACTTTCTATCAGTGGCTTAATTGAATCATCAAAAAATTCTGTAAGGCTTGGATTTTCCTACCTTACACACATTAAATTCTGCTGGGAATGATGCATAGTTCCAAACTACCAGTATTTTAGCCTGTGTTGATGAGTTGAAATCTAATGTGCCACAATATTATTACATAATTTATACATTCTGGAAAATAGACTCCTTTTTCCCCCATAATAATTTTTTGGACAGTTATTCTTGATGCTTGGGCCTGAAAGGAAAAGACACAAATAACTGAATCAGGTTAGAATAATCATTTTCACAGTACCTTGAGTATGTCATTTTATATATGGAGTATTTTCTGATGCTACCATATATTCTAGACACACTTAATAAAATGGACAAATAAAAAGTTCACAAGGTTTTTGAGATAAATGAGCTTCTTAAAATAGTTAAAAGCTATTTTGACCAAATTAAATCAATAAACATTCCAATAATCATTACTGTATTTCACCTGACAAAATATCTTATATTTTCTACCTCTTTTAAATAAACTAAAGGCCAGTTAACAAAACAATTAATATTTAGCTCTATATCCATTTCTTTTTCTTAAAATGACACGAGGAAAGGCTGACCACAATGCCTAATAAAATTAGTGAAGTTATTTCTGAGGTTTACATGATGGTGATTTATTGATTCCCAAAAGACCAACACAAGAGCGAAAAAGACGCAGGGGTGCCTGTCATACTTTCTATTATAATGCCTTATTTGATAGCATAGCGTTTTAGTTACAGATCACGTAGGTTTATAACATACCAGGTGATGAGTCTTGTTACCCAGTTCTGCAATTGATTAGAAAATGGACAACATGTGATACCTGTAGAGCATTTAAACCTCAGTATTGAAGACGTTAGTAATATATTATTATTATAATATTCAAAGAGGTATCCTATCACGTGTTTCTTAGTGGTTTAAAACATATTCTTCCAGGGGCGCCTGGGTGGTTCTGTCAGTGAAGCGTCTGCTTTCGGCTCAGGTCATGATCCCAGCGTCCTGGGATCCCGCCCAGCATCGGGCTCCCTGCTCCGCAGGGAGTCTGCTTCTCCCTCTCCCTCTGCCCCTCCGCCCCACTCGTGCTCACTCTCTCTCAAAGAAATAGATAAAATCTTTTTTAAAAAATTCTTCTGTCTGCGTATTAACGCAATTATTTAATTTGGCGGGGAAAAAGTCAGACTGTTCTACAGAAATTAAGGGCGATGTGCTTCATCGGTGTGACAACGATGAGGGCTTTCTCTAGTAAAGTTCCAGGGCATATATTCCCCATACGTTGAATGACCTAGATCTGCAACTTCAAAGTTTTAGCAGCAATAGGTGGAAAACATGCATAAGGTAAGGGCATTTTAATCAAGAACTAATTATTGTCAAAAGCGTATTTAAATTAATGCTCAGTGTGCCCAGACTTTTCCAAGCAAATCACTTGAAGCAAAGTAGTAGTCACTCTTCTTTCTTTCTTTCTTTCTTTCTTTCTTTCTTTCTTTCTTTCTTTCTTTCTTTCTGTATTATTTGAACATAAATGTATTCTTTGTTTCGGGGGTACAGGTCTGTGAATTATCAGTCTTACACACCTCACAGCGCTCACCATAGCCCATACCCTCTCCAATGTCCATCCCCCAACCACCCCATCCCTCCCATCCTCCTCCACTCCAGCAACCCTCAGTTTGTTTCCCGAGATTAAGGGTCTCTTATGGTCTGTCTCCCTCTCTGGTTTCGTCTTGTTCCATTTTTCCCTCCCTTCCCCTATGATCCTCTGTCTCGTTTCTCCAATTCTTCAAATCAGTGAGACCCTGTAATTGTCTTTCTCTGACTGACTTCTTTTGCCTGGCGTAATACCCTCTAGTTCCACCCACGTCGTTGCAAATGGCAAGATTTTTTTTTTTTATGTTTTTTTTTCTCATTTTATTTATTTTTTCAGCGTAACAGTATTCATTCTTTTTGCACAACACCCAGTGCTCCATGCAAAACGTGCCCTCTCCATTACCCACCACCTGTTCCCCCAACCTCCCACCCCTGACCCTTCAAAACCCTCAGGTTGCCCCAACCTCCCACCCCTGACCCTTCAAAACCCTCAGGTTGTTTTTCAGAGTCCATAGTCTCTTATGGTTCGCTTCCCCTCCCCAATGTCCATAGCCCGCTCCCCCTCCCCCAATCCCACCTCCCCGCAGCAACCCCCAGTTTGTTTTGTGAGATTAAGAGTCATTTATGGTTTGTCTCCCTCCCAATCCCATCTTGTTTCATTTATTCTTCTCCTATCTCCTACCCCCCCATGTTGCTTCTCCATGTCCTCATATCAGGGAGATCATATGATAGTTGTCTTTCTCCGATTGACTTATTTCACTAAGCATGATACGCTCTAGTTCCATCCACGTCGTCGCAAATGGCAAGATTTCATTTCTTTTGATGGCTGCATAGTATTCCATTGTGTATATATACCACATCTTCTTTATCCATTCATCTGTTGATGGACATCTAGGTTCTTTCCATAGTCTGGCTATTGTAGACATTGCTGCTATAAACATTCGGGTACACGTGCCCCTTCGGATCACTATGTTTGTATCTTTAGGGTAAATACCCAGTAGTGCAATTGCTGGGTCATAGGGTAGTTCTATTTTCAACATTTTGAGGAACCTCCATGCTGTTTTCCAGAGTGGTTGCACCAGCTTGCATTCCCACCAACAGTGGAGGAGGGTTCCCCTTTCTCCACATCCTCTCCAGCATCTGTCATTTCCTGACTTGTTCATTTTAGCCATTCTGACTGGTGTGAGGTGATATCTCATTGTGGTTTTGATTTGTATTTCCCTGATGGCGAGTGACGTGGAGCACTTTTTCATGTGTCTGTTGGCCATCTGGATGTCTTCCTAAAGCAATCTACACATTTAATGCAATCCCTATCAAAATACCATCCATTTTTTTCAAAGAAATGGAACAAATTATCCTAAAATTTATATGGAACCAGAAAAGACCTCGAATAGCCAAAGGAATATTGAAGAACAAAGCCAAAGTTGGTGGCATTACAATTCCGGACTTCAAGCTCTATTACAAAGCTGTCATCATCAAGACAGCATGGTACTGGCACAAAAACAGACACATAGATCAGTGGAACAGAATAGAGAGCCCAGAAATCGACCCTCAACTCTATGGTCAACTAATCTTCGACAAAGCAGGAAAGAATGTCCAATGGAAAAAAGACAGCCTCTTCAATAAATGGTGCTGGGAAAATTGGACAGCCACATGCAGAAAAATGAAATTGGACCACTTCCTTACACCACACACAAAAATAGACTCCAAATGGATGAAGGACCTCAATGTGAGAAAGGAATCCATCAAAATCCTTGAGGAGAATGCAGGCAGCAACCTCTTCGACCTCAGCCGTAGCAACATCTTCCTAGGAACAATGGCAAAGGCAAGGGAAGCAAGGGCAAAAATGAACTGTTGGGATTTCATCAAGATCAAAAGCTTTTGCACAGCAAAGGAAACAGTTAACAAAACCAAAAGACAACTGACAGAATGGGAGAAGATATTTGCAAACGACATATCAGATAAAGGGCTAGTATCCAAAATCTATAAGGAACTTAGCAAACTCAACACCCAAAGAACAAACAATCCAATCAAGAAATGGGCAGAGGACATGAACAGACATTTCTGCAAATGGCAAGATTTTATATTCCTTTTGATGGCTGCATAGTATTCCATTGTACGTATACAGACCACATCTTCTTTATCCGTTCATCTGTTGAGAGCCTAGTACTCACTCTTCTAAGTGAAAGAGTAAGAGATAGAATCTATAGCCATGTGTTGCAAAGGCTTGTGGTTTATTTCTCAGAAATTGTGAAACAGCGGGCTCTAATGAGTGGAGGACCAATCCTTTTGCAGGCCAGGTGGCTTCCTAAAGGACTTAAGTGAGCTGTCAGCTGGTTGGTAGGCCCTTAAAAACAGCTTTTGATGAGAGATTGTTGTGCGATTGTTGGCTGGCCTCATGGAAGGAATTTAAAGAATGAGATGGCATACTACATTAAGTCTGCTTTTGGTCCCTTCCGCTTCTTCTTCTTTTTTTCTTCCGATTTTTTTTTTTTCAACTGGAGAATAATTGACGTACACTATTGTATTAGTTTCAGGTTTTCAGCATCGTGATTTGACACTCGTATACAGCACAAAACGGTCACCACAGTCAGTCTCATCACCATCCGTGTCCATACAAAGTCGTTACAGTGTTATTGGCTACGTATTCCCTATGCTGTACACTACATCCCCCGTGTCTTATTTGTTTTATAACTGGAAGTCTGTACCTCTTAATCCCCTTCGCCTATTTCATCCACACTACCCCTCTACCCTCCTCCCCCTCTGGCAACCATCATTTTGTTCTCTGTATCCATGAGTCTGTTTCTATTTTGTTTCGTCTGTTTTGTTTGGGATTCCACATGCAAGTAAAGTCACACAGTTATTTGTCTTTCTCTGTCTGATTCATTTCACTTAACAGGACACCCTGTAGGTCCATCCACATTGCCCCAAAGGGCAACATGTCCTTTCTTTGTGTGGCTGAGTAATATTTCGCGGTCTATACACCAGATCTTCTTTATCCATTTATCTATCGATGGACATTTAGGCTGCTTCTATATCCCAGCTATTGTAAATAATGCTGCGACGAACATAGGGGTGCATATTCCTGTTTGAATTTGTGTTTTTATTTTTTTACTTTTTGATAAATACCTAGAAGGGAGATTGCTGGATCACATGGTTTTTCTCTTTTTAGGTTTTTTTTTTTAAAGATTTTATTTATTTATTTGACAGATAGAGATCACAAGTAGGGAGAGAGGCAGGCAGAGAGAGAGAGAGAGGGGAGGAAGCAGGCTCCCCGCCAAGCAGAGAGCCCGATGCGGGGCTCGATCCCAGGATCCCGGGACCATGACCTGAGCCGAAGGCAGAGGCTTTAACCCACTGAGCCACCCAGGTGCCCCTCTTTTGGGGTTTTTTGAGGACCCTCCATACTGTTTTCCATAGCAGCTGCACCAGTTTACACTCCCACCAACAGTGCACAAGGGCATCGAAAATAGAGCTATCATATGATGCACTACTTCCACTACTGGTATTGACCCAAGGACAAAGAAAACTCTTCTTGGAAAAGATATGTGCACCCCTGTGTTTACTGCAGCTTATTTACAGTAGTCAAGATACGGAAGCAAACTAAATGTCCAGCAGTAGACGAATGGATAAGGGAGATGTGGAGCATGCGCACGCGCCCACGCGCGCGCGCGTGCGCACACACACACACACACACAAATATTACACAGCCATAAAAAAGGATGCGGTCGTGCCATTTTTAGTCTGACTGAGTCAGACTGAGAAAGACAAATACCATATGATTTCACTCCTGGGTGGAATCTAAAAAACAAAACGAATGAATAAACAAACAAGCAGCAGAATCCGAGCTGCAAATTCAGAGAACAAACTGCTGGTTGCTTGAGTCGCGGGGGAGGCAGGGATAGGGTGGCTGGGTTATGGACACTGGGGAGGGTATGTGCTCTGGTGAGTGCTGTGAATTGTGTGAGACTGATGATTCATAGACCTGTACCCCTGGGGCAAATAATACATTATATGTTAATTAAAAAAAAAAAGACTCAAGCGTGGGTTTATTTCTGGGCTCTCTATTCTGTTTTACTGAACTATGTCTCTGTTTTTGTGCCAGTACCATACTGTTTCGATTACTACAGCCCTGTAGTATGACTTAAAACCTGGGAGCATAATACCTCCAGCTTTCTTCTTCTTTCTCAAGATTGCTTTGGGTATTTGGGATCTTTTGGAATTCCATACAAATTTTAGGATTGTTTGATCTAGCTCTGTGAAAAATACCATTGGTATTTTTGATACAGATTGCATTGAATCTGTAGATTACGTTGGGTAGTGTGGACATTTAATTAATTAATTTATTTATTTTTAACACATAATGTATTATTTGCCTCAGGGGTACAGGTCTGTGAATCATCAGTCTTACACAATTCATAGCACTCACCATAGCACATGTCCTCCCCAAGGTCCATCACCCTGCCACCCTATCCCTACCCCCCCACCCCCTAGCAACCCTCAGTTTGTTTCCTGAGATTAAGAGTCTCTTATGGTTTGTCTCCTTCCCTGGTCCCATCTGGTTTCGTTTTTTTCCCCTCCCTACCCCCCACAACTCCTTACCCTGCCTCTCAAATTGCTCATATCAGAGAGATCATATGATAATTGTCTTTCTCTGATTGACTTATTTCACTCAGCATAATACCCTCTAGTTCCATCCACGCCCTTGCAAATGGCAAGATTTCATTTCTTTTGATGGCTGCATAGTATTCCTGTGTGTGTGTGTGTGTGTGTGTGTGTGTGTGTGTGTGTGTGTTGTGTACATACCACATCTTCTTTAGCCATTCATCTGTTGTTGATGGACATCTAGGCTCTTTCCATAGTTTGGCAATTGTGGACATTGCTGCTATAAACCCTGGGGTGCACGTGTCCCTTCGGGTCACGACATGTGTATCTTTAGGGTAAATACCCAGTAGTGTGATTGCTGGGTCATAGGGTAGCTCTATTCTCAACTTCTTGAGGAACCTCCATGCTGTTTTCCAGAGTGGCTGCACCAGCTTGCATCCCCTCCAACAGCGTAGGAGGGTTCCCCTTTCTGCGCATCCTCGCCAGCATCTGTCGTTTCCTGACTGGTTAATTTTAGCCCTTCTGACTGGTATGAGGTGGTATCTCATTGTGGTTCTGATTTGTAGTTCCCTGATGCCCAGTTGATGTGGAGCGCTTTTTCATGTGTCTGTTGGCCATCTGGGTGTCTTCTTTGCAGAAATGTCTGTTCATGTCCTCTGCCCATTTCTTGATTGGATTATATGTTCTTTGGGTGCTGAGTTTGGTAAGTTCTTTATAGATCTTGCATACCAGCCCTTTATGTGATAGGCCGTTTGCAAACATCTTCTCCCATTCCCTCGGTTGTCTTTTGGTTTTGTTGACTGTTTCCTTTGCTGTGCAGAAGCTTTCGATCTTGACAAAGTCCCAGTAGTTCATTCTTGCTTTTGTTTCCCTCGCCTTTGGTGATGTTTCTGGGAAGAAGTTGCCGCAAGGCTGAGGTCAAAGAGGTTGCTGCCGGTGTTCTCCTCAAGGATTTTGATGGATTCCTGTCTCACATTGAGGTCTTTCAGCCCTTTGGAGTCTATTTTTGTGTGTGGTGTAAGGAAATGGTCCGGTTTCATTCTTCTGCATGTGGTTGTCCAATTTTCCCAACACCATTTGTTGGAGAGACTCTCTTTCTTCTATTGGACATTCTTTCCTGCTTTGTCAAAGATCGGTTGACCATCGAGTTAAGGGTCCATTTCTGGGTTCTCTCTTCTGTTCCATTGGTCTAGGTGTTCTGTTTTTGTGCCAGTACCACACTGTCTCGATGATGACAGCTTTGTAATAGAGCTTGAAGTCTGGAATTGTGATGCTGCCAACTTTGGTTTTCCTTTTCAACATTCCTCTGGCCATTCGGGGTCTTTTCTGGTTCCACCTAAATTTTAGGATTATTTGTTCCATTTCTTTGAAGAAAATGGATGGTATTTTGATAGAGATTGCACTAAATGTGTAGATGGCTTTGGGTAGCATAGACATTTTCACAATATTTGTTTTTCCAATCCGTGAGCATGGAACGTTTTCCCATTTCTTTTGTGTCTTCCTCGAGCTCTTTCATGAGTACTTTATAGTTCTCTGAGTACAGATTCTTTGCCTCTTTGGTTAGGTTTATTCCTACGTGTCTTAATGGTTTTGGGTGCAGCTGTAAATGGGATAGACTCCTTAATTCCTCGTTCTTCTGTCTTGCCGTTGGTGTATAGAAATGCAACTGATTTCTGTGCGTTGATTTTATATCCTGACACTTGACTGAATACCTGTATGATTTCTAGCAGTTTTGGAGTGGAGTCTTTTGGGTTTTCCACATAAAGTATTAGTATGGACATTTTAATAATATGAACTCTTCCAGTCCATGAGCATGGAATATCTTTCTGTTTATTTGAGTTGTCTTCAGTTTCTTTCAGCAGTGTCTTATAGTTTCCAGAGTGCAGGTCTTTTATCTCCTTGGTTAAGTTTTTTCCTAGGTCTTTTATTCTTTCTGGTACAGTTGTAAATGGGATTGTTTTCTCAATTTCTCCTCCTGGTAGTTAGTGAATAGGGCATAGAAAGGCAACAGATTTCTGTATGCTGGTTTTGTATCCTGCAAAAAATCTACTGAATCCATTTATTAGTTCTAATGGTTTTTTTTTGGGGGGGCAGGGGTGGAGGTTTCAGGGTTTTCTACATACATAAATTATCATGTCATCAGCAAATAGTGACGGTTTTACTTTGCCTTTCTGATTTTGATGACTTTTCTTTTCTTTTTGTTTCCCAGATGCTGTGGCTAGGCTCATCTGCTTCTTTGGATTTAAAAAACTCCAAAGAAATTCTAAAAATTTTTTGGAAAAAAAAAAAAAGTTGAATCATCTTACCTCGCATTCACACGCCTCATACTTCTCCGTGAAAACATTCATTCATTGGGGGGGGAAAAAATCCCATCCATCTCTCCTAAAAATTCATTTCCAACCAAGATTTTGCCTTTCAGGTCAATGAATTCGTTTTTGAAAACTCTACTATCTGTGTTATTCTGAGCAACTGGGTATTATGATCAATAATTGTGGTGGTGGATGCTTCAAAAATGCGGAGTCTTGGCATAGTGAATAAAAGTCACAATGAATAAAAGAGCATTTCAATTTGCTTATACACTTTTGTTGCAGAGAGGCACTATAGGGTTCCACAAGAGACGCTGAGGATAAAAGACAGATTACATTCGGATAACATTATGTGAGGGAAGGGGGATGGAGACCTAAGTTCATGGAGATGAAATGTGGATGTCGATTTTCCAACTTAAAGGAGAGCGTTTTCTTGTGTTTTTAAGTCAGCGGTGATGGGTGTCAAATTGCCAGGATCTTTAGATTTCACTGGGTGCCATCAAAATAGTGACGTTCAAGTTTTGTTTTTAAAAAGAATGTCGACACTTAACGATACAGCAGAAGCGACATATTTACTACTTGGGCTTAGACTGAAACATTTTAGATGTCAACTCCCATGTGCCAGGGGATCCACAGTTTCTCAGAGTTGTTTGAGAGGGTTTGTGAGCAAACACTGACTCCTTCCCATCTAAGCTGTTCTCTGCTGGCTGGGATTCTACAGTATCCCACTAACTGGTCTTCCGGAAGACCACCTTGCCCCACCCAGAACCTTCCCCACACTGCAGCAAGAGTGATCCCTTCAGATGCGAATCTGACCACATTAATCTCTTGCTTAGGAATTCTTCTGCGGCTTCCCACTGTGCTTTGAGTTCTTAACCCTGGGCCAAAATTCTTAACCCTGATTCACACAGCCTGAGAACTCTGATAACCAGTCTGCCAATCAGGATGATCTCAAGCCAGCCTTTCACCCTTGCTTGACCTGTCCTATTTCAGCCCCCCTTAGGCAATATTGTTCCCACCACTGGACATTTGAACATTGTTGTACCCTTGGCCCGGAATGCGCTTGCCTTCTTCCTTTCCCTGGGCATCACCTACCCGTCCCCCAGGTCTCAGCGCCCGTGCCATTTTCTTAGGAGAGACTTCCTTGGCTTTCCAGACCGATTCTTATCCCCCTTGAGAGTGCTCACACAGCATTGTGTGCCTATGACACAGCACTAGTCCTATTTGCCATTCTGTAGGTATCAGCAGGTATGATACTTAGCGCAGCTCCACAAAGACTCGGGAGTGATCAGAAGTACAGCCCTCCCCCATGTACTCCCAACCCATCCACAGGTCAAGCTCTCAGTTCCTTTTGAATGAGATAACAGCTCTTTGGCCTCCCTTCACTCCTCCCTACGCTACCATTTATGGGGCACTGCCTGGGCTCTGAGATCGCCACACTTGATGAGTCTTGACACTAAAAGTTTTGTCTTGACGCTGAAACGTTTCTGTTTCAAGCACCTGACCCCAACAGCCAAGAGTCCTGGTTTTCAAGAGGATGGTCTTTGCCAGGCTCCACAGAAGTGAAAAATAAATAAATAAATAAATAAATAAATAAATAAATAAATGGCAGAGGGGTGGGGGTGAGGGGTTGGGGAGAAGAAGAAAAAAGAGGCCAAGAGGTACACCCTTTATTCTCTTTGGACTTTTCTCGTTACGTTCACTGCCCAGATCCCTGAACTCTAGAGCCATACTTGACTTGGAGGGCGCACTCAGTGAACATTGGTTGACCTTTGTATCTCTGTACCATCCACCCCCTGGGAGGAAATGCGCACAAAGAGTGCACTTGCTGCCACCTGGGTGGATGCTAGGGCACTGGGGTCGGGGTGGAGTGGATCCCCTTGACGGGTATGACAGAGTGCATCCCTCACCGTTTGCTTGGGGGATGGTGTCCTTAGGGTCTGTGGTCACCCCTTAGACGACGCCCTGAGTTAGGGCAGGGTGTTCTTCTGCTCTGATGTCCAGGCGTAGGCTCAGCACATGGTGTAATGAGTGGAACGTAGAGGGTACAGCTTAGCTCCTTGTTGGATGAATTAAAGAAGGTCCTCCTTTGGTCTGGGGAAGGCCCTGGGAGCTCCCTAAGTTCACAGGGGTGGAATTTCCTTCCCTCCCCGTGGAGAGGACGGAGGGAGGGAAAAGATAAAACAAAAAGGCATCTTTCCTTCCCCAGGGGCAGGGACAGGAAGTCCCCTGTACGCGTGGGGTTCCCGGAGGCTGAAGGAGCACTCGCATTTGGAGAAGGCTTGAGGTTGGTTAGGAGAGAGGCAGCCCAGGAAGGGGGGGGGGGCGTGGGCAAGTAGGCAAAGGCTTCAGGGCTCACTTGAGGGAGCACTGGACTGGGTTGGGTTGGACCGGGCTGGGCTGGGCCCCCGAGAGGGGAAGTAGACTCAGTTCACCTGGGTCAAAGCATTAGAGGGCAGGACACACCCTTATTCCAGGCACAGTGGTGGCAGGTCAGGAGAGACAGATTTGCCCTCCTTTCAGGGGCTTCGGTCCTAGGAACCGGCAACGGCCATGGCTAGGTTCTGGGGGGGTGGGGCTGGGCTGGAAGATGGGGATCAAGCCTGAGAACCCTGGGCCAGCCCGGCCTGGCAGTAGCTCCCCTCCGCAGCCTGGAAGTTGCCATTCCCAGAACCTTCATGACTGACAGCTCTTGAGTTTCCTCTACCTCCTCCCTCACTGGGGGCTCTGACCCCCGACTCCCTCACCCTGCAGGATATACAGGATGCGGAGCCTGGAGAGAGGCACTGTACCCACTGTGGCGGGGAACACAGTATCACCTCAGGAGAATACAAGCACTCGGAATCTTCAGAACACTACCACCTAACAGTCTCTCAGGGGATTCTCACGGCCTCCCTGTGGGACAGGCAGATGAGCCTGATTGACAGATGAGGAAACGGGGGTTCTCTAAGGAAGTGAGACTCTCCCAGGCAAACACAAGGGAACCCGGGTGTCTTAGCCAGCTCTGGCCACCATCAGGAAATACCGCGGAATGGGCAGCTTCAATGACAGACCTTGGTTTTCTCGTAGTTCTGGAGGCGAGAAGCCTGAGATCAGGGTGCCAGCATGGCTGGTTTCTGCTGAGAGCTCTCTTCCCGACTTGTAGGAGGCTGCCATCTCCTCGTGTGCTCACAGAACCTCTTCTTTGTGCACTTGGGGTGGGGGAGAGGGAAGAAAGAGAGGCAGCAAGAGAGAGACAGACAGACAGACAGAGCTCTCTGGCATCTCTTCTTAGGAGAACGCTACTCCTACCGGATCCGGCCCTTAGGAACTCATTTAACCGTTAATTGCCCCCTTATAGGCCTCATCTCCAAATACAGCCCCTGGGGTTTAGGGCTTCCGCATACAAACGGGCATACACACACACACACACACACACTCACTCTCACACTCACACACACACACACACACACACACACACACACACACTCATACAGACCTTGCGGAGACCAAATTCATAGCACTGGGTGCTCCGTAATGGACGGAGCCTTAGAGAACATGGCTCCTCTTACCGTTGCCTCTGTTCGAAGCATACACAGTTCGGTGCATCTTGAAAACTGCATCCGCCCAGTGACTGACCCAGCCCCCTGTCAAGCTACAGAGAGCATTTACGTCTTCCCAGAAAGTACCTCTGACCTCCTTGCCAGTGACTCCTACCTCCCTGGAGGCAACCGCCCTCGGGATCTCCTGCACCACAGATCCTTTTTGCCCGCTCTTGCATTCTGTGTCGGTGGAATCCCACGGTGCCCCACTCTGGCGTCTCACATTTCTCACTTCGCATATTGCCTGTGAGACAGACCCATGTGGTTGTGAGGGTCAGAGGTCCACAGCGTAGGGATTCCCAGCAAGCCCCTTGTCCCTCCTCCTGCGGATGGGCATTTGGGTGGGCTCCGGTGTGGGGCTATTAGGATGAGAGCTGATGGGAACATCCTTGTGTGAGTCTCTTTGTGTTCCATTCTCCTGGGTAAAAAAGTAGGGGTGCCGGGGCTGGGTCACGCGGTGGGTGGCTAGGCTGTTTCAGATGACTGCACGCAGATGTCTAAAGGTGTTCTGATAATTCACACTCCCATCACCAATTCTCGACATGAGAACCACGCAAACCCTGACCCAAGGCAGAGGCCGGCCGGCCACCACTTGAGTCTGGCCACGTCCTGTGTCCCATGTTTGGACTGAGCCTGCTGCCACCCAGCTTCCCACCCCCCGAGGGGCTGTCATGAGTTACGGAGTGTGCTGCCGCCAGCCAGGTCTGTGAAGGACCGACGGAAGGCATGCTGCCACTTACCCAGTACTCGGCAGCACCCCGAGTGGGGAAGCGTGAGTGCCATGTTGGGGTGATGCTCCAAAGGACGTGTGGGCCCAATGGGAGCCTCCTGTACCCGTGAGGTTCCAGTGGGCAGCTGGACACAGAGCTGGCAGCCTGGAAGGAGCTGAGGAGGTACCGTTCCCCAGGTAGGAGCAGCCAGCAAGGGAATGGCGGGTAGAGAAAGGGAGGAGAGGGCCCGCCGGGCTGCCCAAGCACCCGTGGAAGGTTTGGGGCAGGTTGGGGAGCCCCCAGACTCTGGGAGCGGGAGCTGGGTGTGTGAGCAGAGTGGGTGGTGGAGGAAGAGGGCTGTCGAGCAGCCAGAGCCGTCTTCGGCTGGCAGGGACCTGGTCTGAAGCCACAGTTTAGGAAGCGTGGGTGGGCACTGCCTGGTTAGAAGGTAGGCGGGAACCCCAGGCTCTCCCTGGAGGAGACAGGAGGGGCCCATTCAGCTGTGCAGGGCTTGGGCCCTTGGCGACTGTGGTGCAAAGCAGAGAAGCCCTTCCTGGGTTGTGAGCAGACAGTGCTCCCCCTCAACCCGTGGAGGTTAAGGGGCACAGCCGAGGTCGCCCTGCCGGGCAACAGCCAGGTGAAGAGAAGCCCTGGAAGCCCCCTCGGCTGCCCCGCCCGTGTTCTCTGTGCTCAGCTAGGCTGGCCGTCGTCCCTCGGACTGCATTCGCAACAGCTACTGCTAGAGGAGGTGTGTTATGGGAGCATCCCGTCCCCTAGCAGCCCAGGCCCTCTGTGAGTCTTGATTGAAGCGTCTCTGTGCCACCCCACAGTGAAGTGTTTCTGAGCTTGTTTCTCCCCGTGGCTACCATCTGCTGGGCACCGGCTCTGTGCCGGGCCCAGAACCGGCAATCGGGCGGACCGAGCCAAAAAGACGGAAGACCCTGGGAGCCGAGCCAAGCAGGTGGAACAGTTACAATTCCTTGGCGTCCAGCAGGGAGCCCAGCCGTCCACAGGGCCTGGGTGGTGGTGGGGGTGGGAGGAAGAGGGCACAGTGCGTACCTACCTGGTGTCACACAGGGCTCTCGAATGCGAGCGTGGACACAGGAACTCATCCCTGCCTCTGTCACCTCACTTTCCAGCCCCCCTTCTCACGAAAGGCGAGAGGAAAGGCAGCTGCCGGCGTGATCCCCATGTCAGAGAAGCACCGTCCCATCCTCTGGGCCCACACACAACTGGGAAATCTGGGACCCTGCTCGAGCCCACCCTGTGCCTTCTCCCTCCCTGGAGGCCGGATCCCCTCCTTTCTCTCAAGCCCTCTGCCTTAGGAGGCCCAGACCACCCCCATCTGGTCTGGCCTTCTGGCCTGCTGCAGAAGGCGCCCTCTGCTCCAGACTCGCCTCCCTGCTGCCCAGTTCACCACACAGTGGGTCTGATCATTGTCATCCCCTCACTTCAAACCCACCGGGGCTCTCCACAGCCCTCGGGGTAAAGGTCCCGGGCCCCTGGCAGACAGGAGCTGGCTGACAGATTCGGGCGCTCACTTGAAGGATGGTGCCGAGAGCCTCCTGTGGGTCAGACTCTGTCCTAGACACTGGGGACCCTCGGGTGAGAAACATGGGCAAGGCCGCCTGGGGAGGAAGGCCACAATGCCCCCAAAGCAGAGACCGAAACCTCTGCCGTCTGTGTGTCACGGGGTGACCCATAAACCACTGTTGCTGATGTGAAATGTGGACAGGGAGTATTCCAGCCCCCCCCCCCACTTTTGATGTGGGTGGCCGGGCAGAAGAGGCCTCTGGGAGGAGAGGACGTTTCTGCCGAGATTTGAACAAGAAAGAGGAGGAGGAGGAGGAGGAGGCGGCGGCCACCACGGGAAGTTCTTGGGCAGGGTTGTCCCACCCAGAGGAGGAAGGAAGGCAAAGGCCACCGGTGAGAAGGAGCTGGGTGTGGTGCTCTGGGGCCAGCCGAGAAGGCCAGTGAAGCAGGGGTTCGGTGAGAGGTGCTGGCGGCGGGTGGTGGGGAAAGGAGAGGCCAGCTCCTTGCGGGGACGGGTGGAGAGGGGTTGTCGGCCAGGGAGGGGACTTTGGAGTTTTCCTTAGTCTGAGGAGTTGGGGAGCCACAGGGACGACTTGTCACTGGCGGGGAGCGGGGTCTGGTGGCATTGCAGACCCCGCGAGTTGGCTCCGGCTGCCATGTGGGTGGGAGTAACGTAGACAGAGAGGCCGGACCGGAGGCTGGGGAGCAGGAGATGGGGCCAGGACCCATGGAGACGTGGAGAGGATCCGCAGTCACCAGCGAGAGCTGATAAGATCCCACAACGGGTTAGACTGGGAGTGAAGAACAAAGGAGAGGGGACAAAGACTCCTGGCGTCCTTGATTCTTTGCCGCAGCAGCAACCAGGTGGGAGGCGGCGGAGCCCTTGGGGGGAGCCCAGGGAAGAGGCTAGTGTGTCCAGCGGGGCTGGAGCGCTCCTGTCTGGACATCTTCATTCTGAAGTTCCCAGGGGGCATCCCAGTGGGCAGTTTGATGAGCATGTGTGGGGCTCGGGGAAGGGGTCCCACCCAGAGACAAGACACTTGGAGCCATCGGCAGGCAGACGGTCGCTCAGACGAGAGGACGTCAAGTGAGAATGGTGCTGGAGGCACCAAGGGTCCTGGGGCTGAGCCTGGGAGTCTACCCGCACCACCCTGAACTCAAGCAAAGGAGAGGGAGGAGGGAGTCCTGAGGGTGGGCAGGCAGAGAGGGAGGAGGAGCTTAGCCCGAAGGTGGGGGCTCACAGAAGCCGAGAAAGGAAAGGGTTTTGAGAAGGAAGGAGCGTCAGCTGTGCTGAGACGTGGAGCAAAATGGGGGGCCGAGAGGTGACAAAGGAAAGGTAGTTGGGGCGTCACAGCCCAGCCCTGGCAGAGGGGGGAAACGGGTACCCCAAGGGAGAGCCAGAGAGTCCTGGACTCGGAGTCAGCAGGTACGGAAGGAAGGAGAGTAGGAGAGGCGAGGCTGAATGCAAAGGGAGCGAACTGACAGTTGGCCTGCAGGTCAGCTGGCCCGCTGGTGACATGGAACCCACGTATGTTCCCACGGGAGCACCCTCTCTGGGGAAGGATCCCAGACAAATCATGGCAGAAACCAAGAAAGAGGACAACGTGGGGTGCAAGCCATGGCAGGGCCAACGCCAAGGTTTGGTGGACAGACATTCTCGAGGTGGGTGTTAAGAGCAGCAGTGCACCTGTAGTAGGAGGGGCCGTCTTGGCCGTCGGCAGGGAGAAAGGGAGGGAGCCCACCCACAAGGCCGACTGGGAAGGCGGGTCTGTGACAGAGCACCTGTGTTTCCTCATCTACCCAGCATTTACCACCCAGGAGATAAGAAAGCTGGGGGAGTAAGACCACACGGGCCAGCCAAGCTCCGACGATGAGACCAACTCCAACATGGCCTGCTTCTGGGCCATGGGTGAGTGTAGGGAAAAAAATGAGAGTGCCTTCGGCCTCGATGCTAGGGAGGTTTCTCCTAGAAACAGGCCAGTGAGGCTTCTGCGCAGTGGGAAGGAAATGAGCAAAGGAGATTCACAGAAGCGGAGCTGGGGATGGCTGACACACTCGTGCAAGGATGCCCGACCTCACTGCCGACCAGGGAAACACAAGGCACCCAAAAATGAGGTAGCGCTTCTCCCCGTGGAGCTGGGCAAGTGGTCAAGGCTGGACAAGACCAAAGGCTGCTCAGGCTGCGGAGCGCACAAGACCACGCCCAGGCTGCCGGTGGGAGCGAACACAGCTTCAGCCACCCATGGGAAACAACAGATTAGCAACACCTGGCCGTGGCGGCGATGGGCACCCCAGGGCCCAAGTCCCAGCAGAACCCCTTCTTGGTGTACGGGCCAGAGCCTGTCGTGCCAACAGCGGCTCAGACAGGCATGTGCAAGGTGCCGGTGGCAGCCGTGTCTGTGACAGCCGAAGACCGCGAACGGTGCAGACGAACGCCCGTCCGCGGGGTCATGGACAAGTCAACCAGGGCTCTGATTCGACCAGGAGCATGAGTGAGCCGGATGCTCGGAGGAAACCTTGACCAGTACAGCTTGAGTGTGCAAAGCAAGTCACGGGAGAGGATGTCTGGCCAGATGCCAGGCAAGGATAGAGAAGGGGGGTGGACAGGCGACAACACCTGTGCCTGAGGGTGTGACCCTGAGGGAACCTGTCTGCCATCGGACCAGCAGAGAGGCTGTGCCCGCGGCACAGACGCCCATGACAGGACAGGTGCAGGGTGCCGAGACCCAGAGGGACTGGAGCTCCATTCTGAGCGCTGGCAGCACTGCCCTGGTGTGGTGACTCGCCTAGGTAGCAGAGGAAAGGGGAAGGATCTGTGGAAGAAGGCGGACTCGGAGGTCTCTGGGGAGGCACTGCACCCCGAGCGGCCCTCAGGGGCCCAGAGAGCAAATGTCTCTGAGCCCATTAGGCTGGCAAGGGCACCAGGACCAGGGGACACATCCAGGGCTCCACTCCCAGCCCACCAGCTCTCCTGCACACACGCACACCCCCTCAGGTAGAGACCCCAGTTCTGTCGTTCCACTGAGGCCCAGAGAAGGTGCAAGTACTTGCCCAAGGACACATGGCAAGGTAACAGGCCCAAGGGGTCAACCTCTGAGTACTTGGAGTGAGCAAAACAGGAGAAGAGTCCGTGGCACCCTCCTCGAGACAGGCCACCGGCACTGGGGTAGCGACGCGCCTTGGCCGGTGGGTCCGGGTCGGCGGGTCCTGCGTGCACCCACCGTGGCCTCGCCCCCGCCCGCCCCCCAGCGAGCCTGGGGACTGCAGACCCTCCGTTGGGGTGGAGTGTGTGAGTGCTCCAGCGTGCGCACGAGGCGTCTCCTCCACGTAATTAATGGCACCTGGACGAGGTGCTGCCCGCCGAGCTGGGACAGGACCAGTCCTGGGTGGGGTGGAGGAGGGGGGAAACAGGCGAAGAGGCCCCCAGGACACCCTCCCTCCCCTCCCCCCACCCCAATCCCGTTCCCCACCCACGCCAGAGCGCAGCGCCGGCGGGCGCACGCATCTCGGGCCTGCCCAGCCCCTCTCTGGCGGGCCCCCGTGGACGTGGGGGCCCCGCGGATGTGGAACCCTCGCCACGCCGACGCCCCGAGGGCACGCTCCGGGAGCGGCGGGCGGTGGACGGGGCTGGGTCAGGGATGGGGGCACCGAGTCGCGGATCCCCCGGGTCCCCCCACCTGTGCCAGCGGCCCCTCAGGGGGCGGGGTGGGGGGGGGGCGGAAGGGGCAGCTGACGTCACGCGCGGTCCCGGGGTGCCCGCGGCGGTGGCCGCAGCCCGGCCGCGTGATCCGCGCGCGCCAATGGCCCGGCGGTCTCCGGGGCGACGCGGAGGGTCCGCGCTCCGCCGCCGCCGCGCCCCCGCCCCGAGTCCGCACTGCAGAGAGTGGTGGCGAGCAGGCGCCGGCGCGCTGGCCCACGTGCCGCGCGGAGAGAGGGACCGCGAGAGGAAGCAGGGGAGCCGCGCGAGAGAGCCAGGGAAAGAGACGCGCAGCCCCTGCGCCCCTCCTGCTGGGACCTCCGCCGGGAAGGACCCCGGCCCAGAGGAAGGTACCAGACCCCGGGGAGGGTGCGCTTGACCCCGGGAGACCCCGCCGCCCGCCGCCCCCTCCCGCGGGACTGCGCCAGCCCGCGGGGGCAGGGGGTGGAGGGTGGGGGTGGGGGTGGGGGGTGGGGAGCGGGGTGAGGAGCGTGCTGTGGCCCCGGCCGGTCGGAGGAAGGCGGGGCAGGGATCGAGCCTGGGCGGCAGAGGCACCGCCCCGGGCGAGGAGGGTCACCTGGCGGTGGGAGGAGGGTCACCTGGCGGTGGGAGGAGGGTCACCTGGCGGTGGGAGGAGGGTGTGGGCATTAACCTCGCTCTCGCACGGTTCCTGTTCACAGGCAGTGGAGACCTGAGCTGTTCTCTCCGAGTCCTAGCCGC
Organism: Meles meles; assembly: GCF_922984935.1. Classification (NCBI taxonomy): domain Eukaryota; kingdom Metazoa; phylum Chordata; class Mammalia; order Carnivora; family Mustelidae; genus Meles; species Meles meles. Next base: position 130,546,316 of record NC_060087.1, on the reverse strand, counting down.
CCTCCACCACCAACCCCCCGCCCCCCTTCATTCTTTCTTCTCTCCCAGTAGCACCCTCCCTGGTGTGCGTCGGGAACGGTTTCCTGCTCGTAGTATTAGCCCCGCGCCCGCAGAAATCGCGCGCGATGGCGGTGACGTTGCTGCAGGACTGGTGCAGGTGGATGGGCGTCAGCGCTCGCAGGGGCCTGCTCATTCTGGGCATCCCGGAGGACTGTGAAGAAGCCGAACTCCACGAGTCCCTGGAGGCCGCCCTGTGGCCCTTGGGCCAATTCACCGTGCTGGGCAAAGTGTTTCGAGAGGAGGATAACGCCACTGCGGCCCTGGTAGAGCTTGACCGGGAAGTCAACTATGCTTTGGTCCCCAGGGCAGTCGCGGGCACCGGGGGTCCCTGGAACGTGGTCTTTGTGCCCCGTTACTCAGGCGAGGAGTTTCTCAGTCGCGTGTACCACTTCCTGGAGCAACAGGGGCAGATGGTGGAGACCGTGGCTGGGGTCCTGGGGCTGGGACTGCACAGGGTGTGCTGGCTCCGATCGCTCACTCATGCCATCGAGCCCTTGGTGGAGACCCTGCGGTATGAGCGCCTGGGCGTGTTCTCCGGGAGGGATCCGCTCGCCCCGGGGGAGGAGCCCTTTGAGGCCTGGCTCGACCACGCCTCCGATATGCTGCAGGTGTGGCAGAGTGTCTCAGAAAGGGAGAAGAGGCGGCGGCTGATGGAAAGCCTTCGAGGCACGGCCCTGCAGGTCATGCACGTGCTCCTGGCGGACAACCCCGCCAGGACCGCGCAGGACTGCCTGGCGGCCCTGACCCAGGTGTTTGGAGACAACGCGACCCAGAGGACCATCCGGATGAGGTGTTTGACCGCTCACCAGCAGCCGGGCGAGGGGCTTTCCGCTTTCGTGTTGCGGCTGGAAGTCCTGCTGCAGAAAGGCATTGAGAAGGGGGCCCTGGCCAGAAGCTCAGCTGACCTCCTGCGCCTGAGGCACATGCTCACCAGGGCCATCGTCCCTGAGCCTCTGGATGAGACACTGAGGAACCTGAGAATGTCTGGGAGGTGTCCAAGTTTCCTAGAGATGATGGGGATTGTTCGAGAGTTTGAGGCATGGGAGGCCACTCTAGCCAGGATCCGGGGAGCCCAGGCAGAGGAAAGGGCCCGTGCCCAGGCCAGGGCTAGGGCGGAGGATGATAAGATGGAGGAGAGGCAGCTGGAGGAGCCCGAGTGGGAGGAGGAGGACAGTGACGATTGTGACACTCTCCCCGCAGACCTAGGTCAGGCAAGCCCCTCAGAGGCCCCTGGGGGCCCCACTCCTGCCCAGATGGGCCGAGCTTCCAGGGCGGGCCCAGGAGGTCCTGGCTATGAGCCCGAGGAGGGGCTTGAGCCCTTCCCAGAGGGGTTCGGAAACATGGATGGGGCTGGGGAGATGATCTCCCCCATGTTCTCCTCAGGCTAATAGGCTCAGAAGGCCCAGGGGCCCCCTCTGTCCTCTCAGGGAGCAGAGCTCTGGAGGCAGGGGGAGGCCATGCCGGGGCAGCAGCCCCACCCCACGTGGGGCGGCAGGACCGAGGGAAGGCCCCACCCAGCCCTCCCACCCAGCCCAAGCCAAGACCCCAGGCACTCCACCACCCATAAGGGGACCTGAACACCACCATCAGCCCTTCCAAGTGACCAGGATGACCACACTTGACACCACGTGGGGCACCACATGGCGGGGGGGGGGGGGGCAGCCATGGCAGCACCATACCTGGCCCCAGCCCCAGTCCCAATCCATGCCAACTCAGGCAGCCAGTCTGGGAAGCACCCCTGAGTGGCTGACCCTAGCCTAGGTGAGGGGCACCCGAAGCCATCTGCCACCCACTCTGGACTGGGAGATGTTAGGGACCGCCTCAAGGGTGCCAGCCTCTTGGGTCTCCCAAGAGGGAGACCCTCATGTACATCCCCCGGGGCACGTCGCTCCATGTTCTGGGAAACCCGCTGGTGTCCCTGTAGGGCCCTTAGTGACCCACGTGTCACGTTACTCCCTTCCCCACTAGATCCTGTTCCTGCGCAGAGCCTTGAGATGCGCAGGAGCCCGCGGTGGGTGTCCTGGCCTACCGGGGCAGCCGCCCCCCAGCCCGGGGAGCCTGCCGTGAGCTTCGGTGGCGACCGAGGCTCCGCTCGCTCTCTCCCAGTGTTGTGAGCTCCACCTCTGCTTTCTCAGTGTAGATTTAAGCCGGCCACTGCTTGTTCTCGTGGAGATGTGTGTGTGTGCTTCTCTGAGCAGCTGTCCATCAGCAGCAGCAGCCCCATCCCCGAGATCCCCAGCCCAGTTCCAGGAGATGGCGGGAAGGATGCCCGAGGGCACGGCTGCTGCTTGGCCCGCGACCTCGGGAAGGAGGAACCGACCAAGGACCGAGGTCTCCTCGGGAGTCTCCAGCGGGAGTCTCCACGGGAACCGTCTCTGATGTGCCACCCCGTTGTTTCTTGTGACTCCGTGTCCCCGGCTTGGCCGAGTGTCCCCTCCTGCGTTTTCTGCCATCCTGGGACTGTCCTGTGCAGGCCATAGGGTGGGACCAGGCCCCAGCATGTCGGCCAGAGGGGAGGGTGCGTGCCCTGGGGTGAGGGGACGTGGCCAGCGTCCGTCGTCCTGGCCAGAGGCTGATCATGGGGCCCCCAGGAAGGGAGACTGAGGCGGGAGGGCCATGGTGTTGGGGGAAGCAGAGACACCTCCTCGTTTGGGACCCCAAGAGGAGGGGGAGGCCATGACCCATGGGCTCTAGTGGCCGTTAGATGTTCCTCTCTCTGTTGTCATTCCCTCTCTTCGATGGTTTCAGTAAATGTTTCTCTTCAATAAAGTTCATTGAATGTGTCAGCTGAGTCTCGTCTCTGCTGTGGGCAATTGAGCGAAGAGTGTGCGGGCATTGGGGAAGGGGGTGGGTTGGCAGGTGGCAACTGTGGTCTGGTACAGGGGTTAATTCAAGGGTGCATCCAAGAGAGGCTGTGTGATCCCTTGGGCTGGGTGGAGAGTGGGGACAGGAACTTGGCACAAGCTGTGGCTGGCAGGGACTCCTAGAAAACTCAGAGAGTCTTTAGGGAATATGTGGGTTAGACCTTCAAGGCAGGGAGAGGGACAGCAGGTAGGGCCTGAGGCTTCAGGATCTGTGGAAGGGCTGTATGGCTCAGGGCATCCACTGGGTTAGAGAAGTCAGGCATGTGATCGCACAGGCCAGCCAGTCATGGAATGGCCAGGGCACGAGGTCGGGTGTCCACACCAGGAGCTGCACGGCTGTGTCTGTCATAGAAGGATATCCCAACCATGTGCGGTCATCTGAGTCTCTCCTCTTTATAAATGTCGGTACCCCCCACCCCCCGATCCCGAAAAAACAATGCAGACTATCAACTTTTCTTTCCTAATACGGAGTTACAAGTTTTACACGTGGACTATTATACTGGATTTATTTGTTTTAACATTTAGTGCATGAGATAAGTTTTATCCCATAAAAGATAGTTCAACTATTGCATTTAATTTTGTCTTGGGGAAATGAGGTCATTTGCTTGTCTATGGCAAAACATTCAACCCATGGGGGAAAATGTGCACAGTATATAGGACAACCAAATTATAGAGCGAAGAAAAGAGGTACAGAGAGGGAATCAGCACAAACATAGCCCAGAGATTTTTTTTTTCTTGAGAAAATCCAGCAACGCAATATTGTTTTTCTGAATATTTCACAGGTTCTTAAATGTAATGTTAAATGCTCATATTTACCATATGACCCCACATTGTTTCTTCTCAAAATGGAAATATCACAAAGATGGTCAATGAAGCTTCCTGAATTTCAGGTACATCTAGGCTAAGGAGGGAGAGCAAACAACAGGTGAGGGTTTATAAATAAAATTCCTGAACTATGGAGGATAGCTACTCCTGTATTAAGCACCAAAGGTATAGAAATATCTGAAGTATCTATTAGCTTTACATTTTTTTTTGACTTTAGTTCCATGATTAAGTTATTGTCTGACTGTAGTACTAAGTGAAGAATGCTAGAGAGCAACATAAGCTCACAGCTTTCAGTATGTAGAGGGCCGGGAGGCGGTGGGGGGAGGCGGGGAAGGAGGGAGGGAGGGCGAAGTCCTTGAGTGGCATGGATCAAACTGCTAATAGCAATTATCACGGAGGTGACAGGAGACACTCACTTTCTACTTCATGCACTTCTGTGAAGTTTAGATACTGTTTTAAAAGATTTTATTTACTAATTTGACACACAGAGAGAGATCCCAAGTGGGCAGAGAGGCAGGCAGAGAGAGGGGGCGGGGGAGCAGGCTCCTTGCTGAGCAGAGAGTCTCATGCGGGGCTTGATCCCAGGACCCTGAGTCCATCACCTCAGCTGAAGGCAGAGGCCTAACCCTCTGAGCCACCCAGGCGTCCCAAGTTTAAATACTTTTTGTTACCAATCAGAGATTACTCTTGTAATCAGGAAAAAATTATAATAATCACAGCCATCTGACTTCAGGCAATGCTTTAAACACTTTCAAGTCAATTTCACTGAAAACCTAGAGAAAATTCCAATAGACTTTCTTATTAAGTTACTAATCGGCTTTTGGGTGTCCACAGACAAATCTCCACTAACGTATAAACGTGCTTCAGTGTCTCTCAAAAAACCATTAACCAACCTACGTTGGTTCCTCTAATGTCTCTCCTCTGAAACCCTCACCCCACCTCCCCTTCCTTTCCTCCATATTAGACAAGCTAATTGAAAAGCAGTCTATATGCGGAGAAAGGGGAACGCTCTTACACTGTTGGTGGGAGTGCCAACTGGCGCAGCCACTCTGGAAAACAGTATGGAGGTTCCTCAAAAAGGTAAAACAGAGCTACCCAGTGCACCACGGAACCCAGTGGTTCAGTTGCTAAGCGTCTGCCTTCAGCTCAGGTCATGATCCCATGGTCCTGGGACCCAGCCCTGTGTCAGGCTCCCTGCTCTGCGGGAAGCCTGCCTCTCCCTCTCCCACTCCCCCTGCTTCTGTTCCCTCTCTCACTGTCTCTCTCTCTCTCTGTCCAATAAATAAAATCTTAAAGAGAAAAAAAAAGGATTAGAGCTACCCCTATGACCCGGCAATTGCACTACTAGGTATTTATCCAAAGGACACAAACATAGTGATTCAAAGGGGTACATGCACCCCAATGTTTATAGCAGCAATGCCCACAATAGCCAAACTATGGGAAGAGCTCAGCTGTCCATCAACCGATGAAGGGATAAAGAAGATGTGAGTCATATATAAAATGGAATATTACTCAGCCGTCAAAGAGAATGAAATCTTGCCACTTGCAACGACATGGACGGAAGTAGAGGGTAATTTGCTAAGCGAAATAAGTCAGTCGGAGAAAGGCAAATACCATGTGATTTCACCCACTTGTGGAGTTTAAGAAACAAAGCAGATGAACACAGGTGAAGGGAAGGAAAAATAAAATAAGATGAAAATTGACAGGGAGGCTAACCGTAAGAGACGCTGAACTCTAGGAAGCAAACGGAGGGTTGCTGGAAGGAAGGTTGTGGGGGGGGATAATTGGGTGATGGGCATTAAGGAGGGCACTTGATGTAATGGGCACTGGGTGTTCTATGCAACGATGAATCACTAAATTCTACCTCTGAAACTGCAAAAAAAAAAACTCTACATTTGCAACTTACTCCTTACCCTCACATTTGCTTCTTACCGCACTGATATCTGGAGTTTGGCCACATTATTCTTACTAAACCTGTTTAAGGTAAGCATTGACTTTCTTTCTTTCTTTCTTTCTTTCTTTCTTTCCTTTGTTTCTTTCTTTCTTTCTGAGGGGGCGAAGGGGGGAGAGCAGGGGAGGGGCAGAGGGAGAGGGAGAGAATCCCAAGCAGACTCTGCACTGAGCGGGGAGCCTGAGCAAGGTGGGTCTCCATCTCACGACCCTGAGGTCATGACCTGAGCCAAAATCAAAAGTCAGGCTCAACCAACTGAGCCGCCCAGACACCCCAAGCATTGGCCTTCAATTGCATTTCACTAATAACCTTGCAAAACCTCTCTGCAGTATTTGACGGGCTGGTCACTTCCCCTTTTTGAAATGCTTTGCTATGCTTTCATTTAGTCCATGTTCTTCCTTGGTGGAAACTCTTCTCCAGCTCCTTCTTAGACTGCTTCTTCCTCCCTACCTTTAATTTTTCAGGATTCCATCCCTTCTCCTTTTATATTCATTGAACAATTTTATGTGGACTGAAAACTACCATCTGTATGCTAAAAGCTGGTCCTGCACAACAAGTAGTTTGGAAGTAGTGGTCAACAAATGTCTGCATAAGGGGCCGAGCATCATGTTTGTTGCATGGTGGATTTAATACCGTGTGGGAATTCCCATGCTTTTGAAGGAAAGGAAAATTAACACTGAGTCTAAACAGTGGGACTCACGTAGGGATGCCTGGGTGGTTCCATCGGTCAAGCCTCCAGCTCTTGATTTCGGCCCAGGTCATGATCTCACGGTTGTGAGATCGAGCCCCGCGTCAGGCTCCACGCTCGGTGTGGAGCCTGATTAAGATTCTCTCTCTCCCTCTCCCTCTGCCCCACCCCACCCCCCATGAAACAAAAAAAAAGAAAAGAAGTAAGTAGTCACACATAACGAGCAATACATACCACATAGTAATGTTAACATTGGATTTGACCTTAGAATGATTGGTTGGGACGTTAAAAGGTGAGCTGTAAGCACTTCTTCTGAATTACACAAGACCCTTGCTACTTGGATTCGAACATACAACTAGGACATGACTTATCCCAAGACTAGCATTAATTAGTACAGGGGGCAGATTTCAACTGTACATTCATAAAAGTTTTCACTAACTACATCCAGAAAAATACCAGCTGATTAGCCTAAAACAACCTCTAGCTAGCGGTTGAAGAATAGGGTTACGTTAAAATAGTTACTAAGTTTCTCAGAGTCCTCAGTCTCTCATGGTTCCTCTCCCCCTCCAATTGCCCCCAACTCCTTTCTCCTCTCCGTCTCCCCATGTCCTCCGTGTTATTCCTTATGCTCCACAAGTAAGCGGAACCATATGATAACTGGCTCTTTCTGCTTGACTTATTTCAAACTCAGCATAATCTGCTCCAGTCCCGTCCATGCTGATACAAAAGTTGGGTATTCATCCTTTCTGAGGGAGGCATAACACTGCATAGCGTATATGGACCACATCTTCCTTATCCATTCACCCGTTGAAGGGCATCTCGGTCCTTTCCACAGTTTGGCGACCGTGGCCATCGCTGCTATGAACGCTGGGGGTACAGATGGCCCTTCTTTTCACTACATCTGTCTCTTTGGGGTAAATACCCAGTAGTGCAATTGCAGGGTCATAGGGAAGCTCTATTTTTAATTTCTTCAGGAATCTCCACACTGTTCTCCAGAGCGACTGCACCAACTTGCATTCCCACCCACAGTGTAAGAGGGTTCCCCTTTCTCCACATCCTCTCCAACACACGTTGTTTCCCGTCTTGTTGATTTTGGCCATTCTGACTGGTGTAAGGTGGTATCTCAATGTGGTTTTGGTTTGAATCTCACTGATGGCTAATGATGATGAGCATTTTTTTCAGGTGTCTGTTAGCCATTTGTATGTCTTCTTTGGAGAAGTGTCTGCTCGTGTCTTCTGCCCATTTTTTGACGTGATTATCTGTTTTGTGTGTGTTGAGTTTGAGGAGATCTTTACAGATCTTGGATACCAGCCCTTTGTCTGTACTGTCATTTGCGAATATCTTCTCCCATCCCGTGGGTTGCGTCTTTGTTTTATTGACTGTTTCCTTCTTTTTTTTCCAGTGGAATTTTTCCTTCTTTATTGTGGTAACATACACATAATGTAACATTTACCATCTGAACTATTTTCAAGTGGACCATTTAGTGGTACTGAATACAGTCACAATGTTGTACAACCATCACTATCCATCTGCAGAATGTTTTCCATCTTGCAATATTAAAACTCTATGCCCATCGTTATAGAATATTTTAACTTGGAAAATTACAGAATAACAAAACATAAGGCTATAGAAAATTTAAATAATTATTATTCATAATCCCAATATAACACACACAGAGAGAGAGAGAGAGAGAGAGGACTATGAAAACAGCTTATATTCACTGTTTCGGGACTACAAATATCTGTGGTCCTACTTTAGACCACAAGGAAATGATTCATTAATTCTGTGGTTATGGAAAATAAAAACCTAAAAACCTTATTTAATCTTAAAAAAAAAATCCTTTCAAACTCTAGATGTTAAGTCACACTGGTATTAAATGGGAAACCTTGAGACGTGATAGCCTTGTTCATACAGGTATTTTCCTTTGCTGTGCAGAAGCTTTTGATCTTGATGAAGTCCCAAAAGTTCATTTTCGCTTTTGTTTCCTTGGCCTTTGGAGACGTATCTTGAAAGAAGTTGCTGTGGCCGATGTCAAAGACATCGTTCTCCTATGCCTATGTTCTCCTCTAGGATTCTGATGGATTCCTGCCTCACGTTGAAGTCTTTTATCCATTTCGAGTTTATCTTTGGGTACGGTGTAAGAGAATGGTCGAGTTTCATTCTCCTACACATAGCTGTCCAATTTTCCCAGCACCATTTATTGAAGAGACTGTCTTTTTTCCACTGTGTATTTCTTCCTGCTTTGTCGAAGATTATTTGACCATAGAGTTGAGGGTCCATCTCTGGGCTCTCTGCTCTGTTCCCCCGGTCTATGTGTCTGTTTTTGTGCCAGTACCATGCTGTCTTGGTGATCACACTTTGTAGTAAAGCTTAAAATCAGGCAACGTGATGCCCCCAGTTTTGTTTTCCTTTTTTTCAACATTTCCTTAGCAATTCGGGGTCTCTTCTGGTTCCGTACAAATTTTAGGATTGTTTGTTCCAGCTCTTTGAAAAATGCCGGTGGAATTCTTTTTTTTTAAGATTTTATTTATTTGACAGAGAGAGAGAGAGAGAGAGATCACAAGTAGGCAGAGAGGCAGGCCGAGCGGGGGGGAGGGGCTGCGGCGGGGAAACAGGCTCCCCGCTGAGCAGAGAACCTGATGCGGGGCTCCATCCCAGGACCCTGAGATCATGACCTGAGCCGAAGGTAGAGGCTTAACCCACTGAGCCACCCAGGTGCCCCATGCCAGTGGAATTTTGGACTGGAACGGCATTGAAAGTATAGATTGCTCTAGGCAATCTATACACATTATATACACAATCTAGGCAGTAGAGACATTTTAACACTGTTTGTTCTTCCGATCCATGAGCATGGAGTGGTCTTCCAACTTTTTGTGTCTTCTTCAGTTTCTTTCATGAGTGTTCTGTAGTTCCTCGAGTACAGACCCTTTACCTCTTTGGTTAGGTTTATTCCCGGGTATCTTATGGTTCTTGGTGCTATAGTAAATGGAATCGATTCTCTAATTTCCCTTTCTGGGATTTCCTTGTTAGTGCATAAGAAAGCAACTGATTTCTGCACACTGATTTTGTATCCTGCCACATTACTGAATTGCTGTATGAGTTCTAGTCGTTTGCGGGCGGAGTCATTTGGGCTTTCCGTATAAAGTATCTTGTCATCTGCGAAGAGAGAGAGTTTGACTTCTTCTTCTTCTTCTTCATTGCCAATTGGAATGTTATCTTTAATTTCCTTTTGTTGTCTAATTGCTGTTGCTAGGACTTCTCGTACTATGTTGAACAAGAGTGGTGAGAGTGGGCATCCTTGTCGTGTTCCTGGTCGCAAAGGGAAGGCTGTCAGCTTTTCCCCATTGAGGATGATACTCGCTGTGGGTTTTTCATAGATAGCTTTTATGAAGTTGAGGAATGTAGCCTCTATCCCTGTACTTTGAATTGTTTTAATCAGGAACGGATGATGGATCTTGTCAAATGCTTTTTCTGCATCAATTGAGAGGCCCATGTGGTTCTTCTCTCTTCTCTGACTGATTCGTTCTATCACATTGATTGATTTGCGAATGTTGAAGCACCCCTGCGTCTCGTGGATAAACCCCAGCTGGTCATGGTGGATAATCTTTTAAAGGTACTGTTGGATCCTATTAGCTAGGATCGTGTTGAGAATCTTGGCATCCATTTTCATCAGGGACAGTGGTCTGAAATTCTCCTTTTTGGTGGGGTCTTTGCCTGGTTTGGGGATCAGGGTAATGCTGGCTTCGTAGAAAGAGTTTGGAAGTTTTCTTTCTGCTTCCACTTTTTGAAACAGCTTCAGGAGAATAGGTGTTATTTCTTCTTTGAATGTTTGGTAGAATTCCCCAGGGTATGCTACCTGAGGGTTTTGGAGGGGAGGGAGGTGGGGGGTGTGGGGTGAGCCTGGTGGTGGGTATGAGGGAGGGCACGTATTGCATGGAGCACTGGGTGTGGTGCATAAACAGTGAATTCTGGAACACTGAAGAGAAATTCAAGAAAATAGTTATTAAGTAATGTTTTGTGGCTTATGTGATCTAGTTCAAGGTAACAGATTCACATTTGTACTGATATCTACCTATTTTAAAACATAAAACATAGGGGCACCTGGGTGGCTCAGTGGGTTAAAGCCTCTGCCTTCGGCTCAGGTCATGATCCCAGGGTCCTGGGATCGAGCCCCGCATCGGGCTCTCTACTCAGCAGGGAGCCTGCTTCCCTTCCTGTCTCTCTCTGCCTGCCTCTCTGCCTACTCGTGATCTCTGTCTGTCAAATAAATGAGTAAAAATCTTAAAAAAAAAAAAGAATTTGGGAATTTCAGTTTAAAACAAAAGACACCAATGTAAGACCAAATTAATCAAAAGACACCAATGTAAGACCAAATTAATCTTAAATTTGAATGGAAACAGCAGGAACTCATGAGTAGGAGGGAGCATGGGTTCATTTGGTATGAACTCTGATTGTCAGTATGGGCCCTCAAAGAAGTGTATTTCCTAGCTCTGTCCACTGCAAAGATCCGGAAGCAATGAACATTATCGGTTGCAACAATGAGAACCCCTAGTGCCCACCTTGCGATCTCTAGAAGAAACCAGAGGTCCTTGGAGAAATGGCTGGTTTCGGATCCAGGGCAGAATAAGGACGAGAAAAGTGTGGAACATCTTAGAGTATCCAAAAGTTAGGATATGTGTTGAAGTTATGTCAAAAAGACACCGGGAGGCATGTGAAGGGGCTCCCAATGTCCAAGTGTCAAGCAATGTGAGCCTCAGAAAGAATAATAACGGCAATGGTTTGGGTCACCAATACATTAATACCCATGAGTTCGCCGCGATACTGAAAGAGTCCCCAAACGATCCTTGTTCACTTTAAGAGACCAGAAGACAGCAACCCATCCCTCTGAAAGGGAAAGAATAAAGCAACAATTCTACCTTTCTTGTGTGAATTATATTTCAGGAAAACAAAGCAGTTCGTAGTTACCTTCCATAGGAGAATTCCAGCCAATAAATGGAGCAAGAACAATAAAGTAGGAAAATTACCATTTTACAGCACCCAATGAATTAATGGATCTACATAATAACCCTCAATGGCTGCCAAATATTTTACATAGAGGTTGAAATACAGGGTGAGCATACACTACGGTTTTCCCTGGGGGCAAGTCCTGGTTTACATTGGTTGTCCTATACCACACCCTCCCTCGCTCTCAAACTTGTCTGCATTTAGATGATGCATTATATCACCACCCTAGTAACAGGGAACTTTGTAAAGAATGAGGAAAACTAGTAGCACCTGAACCCACTGCTCAATCTTAATATTATCTATATCTATATCTCTGTGTATATATGGAGAGAGAAAGAGAGAGAGAGAGAGGCCCTCAGATATTAAGGATCTCCTGATGGGATGCGGAGATAGCTGGAAATGAGCCAACGGCAGAAAGTTCTTAAAGACTCAGACAGAGAGGAGGAGTGCCTGGGTGTCTCAGTTGGTTAAACGATCGACTCTTGGTTTGGGCTCTGGTCATGAGATCAAGCCCCATATTGGGCTCTGTACTCAGCAGGGAGTCCTCTTGAGATTCTCTCTCTCCCCCTGCCCCTACCCCTACTTGTGTTCTCTCTCTCTCCCTCCCTCCTTCTCTCTCTCTCTCTCTTTCTCTCTCTCTCAAATGAATAAATATGTCCTTGGGGTGACTGGGTGACACAGTTAGTTAAGCGACTGACTCTAGTTTTCGGCTCAGCTTGTGATCTCAGGGTCATGAGATCAAGCCCCGCATCAGGCTCTGCGCTCAGTGCAGAGTCTGCTTGAGAGTCTCTCTCCTTCTCCCCCTGCCCCTCCTGTCCGTTCTCTTGTTCTCTCTCTCTCTCTCATAAATAAGGAAATCTTAAAAAAAAAAAAAGAGAGAGATTCAGGCAGAGAGGGAGCTACAAGGGCAAGAAGAAAGAGATTAGCTTCTCTGTTTAGTGCACTATTTCCTAGTGTCTCTTCTAAGAAAGAGATGTCTGTATATCAACTAGTGTTTGTTAGCACTTTTTAAATTCTTTAAAATATTTAAAATTTATGTATTTGACAGAGAGAGAGAGAGAGATCACAAGTAGGCAGAGAGGCAGGCAGAGAGAGGGGGAAGGCAAGCTCCCCACTGAGCAGGGAGCCCAATGCAGGGCTCCGTCCCAGGACCCTGAGACCATGACCCGAGCTGAAGGCAGAGACTTAACCCACTGAGCCACCCAGGTGCCCGTTTGTTAGCATTTACAAGGGGTTTTCACCTTGTATTACCAGTTGTCATAGTGCAGAGTCTCCTGGTCACCTCTTGTTGGTGACGGCTGTGAATGGGCAGAGTCCCTTTTGACACAGAGGAAGGTTTTCACAGAAAAGGACCCACGGACTTCTTATCACATTATATCATTAAAAAACCAACTGCTGCTTACTTGAGCAATGTGTGCCAATTTGTTCTATACTACTTATGTCCCTTATTTTTGTCATCCTACTGTCGGTTGTAAGCCTAGCATTGCAGGTAAGTCACACCTTTTAGAATGGCCACCTCCCCACAAGACAAGAGGACCATCGCTGGCAAGGATGTGAGAAAAGGGAACCATTGCGCAACTGTTGGTGGGATTGTAAGCTGGTGCAGCCTCCATGGAAAACAGCAGGGAAGAACCTCAGAAACTAAACAGTAGAACGACGGTACCATCCATCAATTCCACTTCCGGGTATATATCCAAAAGAAGCAAAAAGACAGGGTGAAACAGATATTTGTGTACCTGTGTTCAGATAGCATTAGCCACAGTAGATACAAGTGGAAGCAACCTAAGTGTCCATCAAGAGATGAATGGACAAGAACAAACAAACAAACAAACAAACAAATTTTTAGAAGTGACATATACCTGCAATGGATCATTATTCATCTCTTTAAAAAGGAAAGAAAAACTGAGACATGCTACGATATGGACGAATCTTGAAGACATTATGCTCAGTGAGATCTTCCAGTCACAGAAGGACAAATACTGTACGTATGAGGCATCCAAACTCATAGAGAGAGTATAGTGGTGGTTGCCCGGAGTTAGGAGGAGGAGGAGGGAATGGGGAATAGGTGTTTGATGGGTACATAGTTCCAGTTCAGAAAGAGGAAAACGTTTGAGAGATGGATGGCAGTGACGGTTGTACAACAATGGGAATATACTTAAGGCCACTGAGCTGTATGTCTAAAATGGCTTAAAAGGTAAAATTTGCATTATTTGTGTTTTGTAGCAATAAGAAGACAGAGGGGAAACCCTGTTGTAAAGACTGATATCTGGATAAGGAGGATGTGGTTCATATACGTATAATGGAATATAACTACTCAGCCATCAGAAAGGATGAGTACCTACCATTTACATCGACGCGGTTGGAACTGGAGCATATTATGCTAAGTGAAATAAGTCAGTCAGAGAAAGAAAATTATCATATGGCTTCATTCATATGTGGACTATAAGGAATAGCGTGGAGGACAATAGGGGAAGGGACGGGAAACCGAATGGGAAGAAATCGGTGAGGGAGACAAGTTGTGAGAGACTCTTGAGTCTGGGAAACAAACCGAGGGTTGCAGAAAGGCGGGGTTGGGGGGGTAGATGGGGGGATGGGGTAACTGGGTGATGGGCATTAAGGAGGGCATGCGACGTGTTGAGCACTGGGTGTTATACGCAACTAATGAATCATTGCACATTATACCGAAAGGAATGATGTACTGTATGTTGGCTAATTGAATTTAAATTTTAAAAAAAGATTGACATCTGGGCTACATGAAATGCTTCCACAAAACTGCAAGAAAGAAAGTCACCCTACCCATTTGAAGAAAGGTCACGACACCCACATGGATGATGCCATGGAAAAGGAAATTGAAGTGGCCTCTAAGCATATAAGGAGGGCAATCCACTTAGTGGTTGGAGAAATGCAAAAGAAGACCACCACCGTCAGCCCAAATGTAATCCAATTATACTCAGTATTGATGAGAATATGGAACAGTTAGTACCCAGCCTGCTGGTGGGAGTCTTACGTTGGAAATAATTTGGCTGTACCGAATCTCACTTAGCCTATGACCTAGCAAAGGGTCGTTAGCGGCTCTCAACTCGCGGAGTCCTTTAAACGCCGCGAAACACCATTGCACGTATGCCAGACGTCAGAGTGTTCCCAGCATCACTGCTTTTCGGGGCTCTGAAGTGGAAAGTATGCACCTGTCCATGGACAAGGGAACGGATGAACGGACTGGGGAGCGGTGCCACAATGGCGTGCGCTACAGCGGGGAAGATGAAAGCAGTAGGGCTCCGCGGGATAGTATAGCTACTGTTAGGACACAGTGTCGGGCGAAGAAGGAAGTGGCGGGACACGGGGCAGAACGTGATACAGTTTATTGCACCACCCAGGCAGCACACCAGGAGGCCAGGACCGTCAAGGATACGTACACGGGTCTCTAAAACAAAACAGAAAAACCAACCAACCAGCCCACCCAGACGACGACGACGACGACGACGACAATGACAACAAAACCCAAACAAAGAAACGAACGACAACACGCTAGAAAGCGGGGCAGGGGTGGTTTACACAGGGCAAGCAGGAGGATGGCTATTCCTCTGCGAGAGGAAGCAGTGGGTGGGAAGGGCCCCAGGAGAAGACGGAGTGGGAACTGTCCAAGTGTCCCAGGTCAGGAAGGTGGAGGCTTGAGCACCGACCTGTTCCACACTCCCGTGTCCTTTTGTGATTTCCGCGGAAGATGACCTGTGTAACGTCCTCGAACCGCAGCCGGGGCCTCGGACCTCGACCCTCGACCCTCGACCCTCGTCCCTCGACCCTCGATCCTCGACCCTCGACCCTCGACCCTCGACCCTCGATCCTCGATCCGCGACCCTCGACCCCCGGTCCTCGATCCTCAGCACCAGTGAGTGCCTGGACAGCGGTTGGTCGAGGGGGCGTGTCTCGGCCACGGCCCCGCCTCCCGCATGCGCGCTGTGCCAGCCAATCAGCGACGCTCCCGCCTAGGCGTGGCTGGCTGCCTCCTCTCCCTCACGACGCCCTCAGAGGAGCTTCGCGGAGGACGTGGTGTGGAGGTTGCTGTGCGGCTGGAGGGATGGAGGGAGGGACAGAGAGAGACAGAGGACGGGGGTGGGGCATAGGGACCCTCAGGGAGGCCGCGGCGGGTAGGGAGGCGGACCCGGGGGCACTGTGTGGCCATGGGGGGGGGGGGGGTCTCCTCAGACGTGAGGGGACCAGGCTGTGGGGCAGCGGCGGCCGGGCTCACCTCTGACGTGATGTGCCCGCGGGGTCCTCTGGGGCTCCGACAGGACACGACGAGGCCCCTGAGGGCAGGGCCGGCAGGGCCGGCCGGGCGGGGAGCGGGTCCGTCGGTCCCCACTTCCTGGGAGGGTCGGTCACAGCTGGTGAGGAGGGGCCGTCTGCCTCTGTCCCTCCTGCCTGGCCGACCCGGCAGGACAGTTTGGTCCCCTGAGGTCGTCCGGGGGTCCAGAAGGAGCGTCGAGGAGCCGCCCCCGCCACCACTAGACCTGACCGTCCCCGGACAGGGGCGGAACGGTTTATTCCCCATCCATTCCAAGGGGACCCTTGTTTTTGTCCCGGGCCCGGCGGGGCCTCCAGACCAGCACGGGGTCCGGCGGGCCCCGAAGGGGGTGGGGACGGCTTCTGTCCCAAGGCAGGAGCAAGAATGTGGCGGAAGGTCCGGACACTCCGATGTCCCGGGTCGGGTCGCATGCCCTGGGTCGGGGCCGGGGCCGGGGCCGGGGCCGGGGCCGGGGCCGGGGCTGAGCACGGAGCCAGGAGCGCTGAAGGGTCGGGGGTGGGGGTGGGGCTGGGGGTGAGGGTGGGGAACGGGGAGGCGGGGGAGAGGGGTCCACCAGCCGCATCGTCTTCGCCCCCTCCTGGGCCAACCAGAGACATGAGGACACACACACTCTGATCTGCGCAGGGGACCCTTGCCTGGCGTCGCTCCCTGAACATGTCCCCATTTCTTTAACACGTGTTTGCGCTCACAGGGCGCAGGAGAGCTCGGAAGACACCTCGGGATGCCGCCGGCTGGGAGCAAGCGCCTGGGGAGGGCTGCGAAGGCCCCCGTGGAGGCTCAGGGCATGGCAGCCTATGACCTGGGGAGACAGGAGAGAAGACAGCTGAGCGGGCCAGAGGTTGCAGGTACTGTCTGTCCCACACCTTTGCAGAGATAGCGCGTGTAGATACGGCGCACGGGGCAGGTCACTGCTTCGGAGTCCTCAGCGTTGCAAACAGTAAATTCCTCGCGCGTGCGTGCGTGCGTGTGTGTGTGTGTAGTGTGTGTGTGCGGGGTGTGTGTGTGTGTGTGTGTGTGTGTGTGTGTGCACGCGCGTCCCCGCGCGCACGCGCATGTAAAAAGCAGTTGCAGGTACCGGAGGTTGCCCCCTTGATCCTCCTGTCCCAGACCGGGATTACAGAGGCGTAGATAGCCGCTCTTCTGCTCCCCCCGCAGTCCTTCTTTCCAAAATCTCTCACACCTGCTGGGTGAGGTACTCTGGCATCAACCTTGAAAGACTTGTAATGCTGTCTCCGTCGCGTGGTCCTGGTCCCTGATCTAGTTGCATCGGGCCTTGCACGGGCATGCTTCCTTTCCTATGCCTGCCTTAAAAACCTTGTGGTTGCACGGGGGAGGCCTGAAGAGCTCCACGGTTGAGGATATTGCTCCCCGAAAACTGACCCCCAAATGCCACACTTTGTCGTTTTTTTGTTCTGTTTTGTCTTTTTTTTTTTTTTTTTAATTTAAATTCAATTAGCCAACCTGTAGTACACCGTTGGTTTGTGATATAACGTTCATCAGCGATTCGTCTGTTGCCTAGAACAACCGGCGCTCATCGCATCACTCGCCACCACCATACTTCATTTTAAAACGTTTTCCGCTTTTATTTCAACGCAGGAAACAATCCAGTAACCCACGAACGGGGGCGAAAAAGGCCTTCTGCAGAAACATTTGAGGAAGATGTCGGGTAATGTGCTCATAGTATTTCCACTGGCCAGATCAAGTCAACCTGGCTTACCTAACGATTATTCTCTGTAAAATCCCAGAATGAGACATTTCCTCCGAAACAAATATGATCTCTGTTTGTCCTTAATAATGTTTGATGTAACATCTTCACAGGAATGAAGTGCGGAAGATGCTGCAAGGACTAGGAGGTACGCTTAAATGATATTTGCAGTGAAAAAAAGAATAGTTTTAAACCATACGGCTTTTATAAATGAAAATGTTAACGAGGGGTCTGCAACGCTGATTTTAATGCCTTGTTCTCGTGTGTAGGATATTATACAAGTGTTTAGTGTGATTCAACTTTGCAAGTTTCTTTACTGACCTTTTCCATTGTTGATGTGGAAAAGTAAAAATGGTACTAACATTGATGAGGTAAGAATGATGCTATTATTTTACACACATTTACATTTCATATCAATTAATATAAATTAAATGAAGAAAAGTGCATACCTCCTTTTGTGTACAGAGATTAGGTGATATGCCAATTTTTCATGTCGATTTTAAATTTTCTTAATTTAATTACTTGTCATGGCTTTCCGGTGTCCTTGTCTTTGGAGTAGCAGCACAAATTGAATCCTCTAAAAAACAAACAAACAAAAAATTCTTTATTGTTATTTTTCATTAGCAAACCATGTAGCTGCAAACTAAAGAACTCTCCCAGCTAGTGAGAAATATATAATCACACCCAAACTCCCAAGTTTTATGTTGTTCTGTCAGATGCCGGTTACACCATCTGCGCTACAGGACAGTACACTTAGCAGAGTCCGAGTCAATTTGCGGCTCTTCCATGGAGATCAACCCTACAAGCAAGTATGGCTTGAAAGCTTTGCTCTATTTGGTGGTCACAAAGAGCTGGCTTTGGGAGCTCTCTAATACACTTCTTACTATAGATGGATTCCGGGTGTGTAAAATATTTTGTTATAGAGCAGATCCTTCATGACTACTGAAAAATAACTACTGATTGTAGATCCGTAAAGTCAAATCATAGGATTCGCAAAGGATTTAGTTGAAGTATTAAGATTCTGTGAAATGCAGCCCTTACTGCATAAAAGTGTTATGTAAAAAGCTCCGTGAGAATATTTTAAAAATGTTTTTGGATTCATTTATTTAAATTAGGGTTTTTACACCTACAGCCCTTGTCTCTTTTAGTAGAACACGGTTAAAAGCATCACTCACTAGACTGCTTGAAAAAGAATTTTTTTAAATGTGCGATATAATTATTTTCATCCTTCTGAGGATCATCTTTAAGAAAATTGCACATTTTATATAACGCATCCTAATGACAATCCATCTAGACATGTCCCTTGAATTGGCGGGTATATTATAAATTTAGAAAAACTTGCCTTTTAGCTGTTTTCTCACAAGGAAATTAAAGTCTGTCTTTGGGATTCTCGATACACGTTTTGATAATGGAAAATATTTTTATTATTATCCCCTTTCCACTATCTCTAAACTAAAAGGTGACCTGCATTTAGAAAAGTTAGAATTGGGATACTAGTACTAGAGAAGATTTTACAGAAAACGGTGAGCAAATCTTGCTTTTTGAAATGATGCCTGCGTTATAATTTTTATTTTACTTATTTTATTTCTTGAAGTGTAACTGACATACAATATTATATTAGTTCCAGGTATACAACACAGTGATTGGACATTTATGATGTCTGTATTATGAATTTCGAATGTCTTTGCATATTGCCGAGGCAAAATTTACCCATATTGATTTGTATATATGAAAACAAAATAATTTTCAACGCTCAATGTCAATGAATATTCTCTATACAGCTGACATTAAACAGGCTCTTCTTGCAAAGAGAACAATGTTCGAAATGAACACAAAAGCTTCTGTCAAAACCACCAACGAAAAAATTGAGCATGTTTGGAAGATACAGCAAGAAGAAAGGTGACGTTGTTGTTGTTGCTTTTTCAAGTCACGATGACATTTGTATCATTTCTTAGTATTCACTGGTGCAAATAACCTAAGACAAATTCTATTATATTGAATTTTCCAGTAAAAAATAGATTTTGCTTGATTTTTTTTCTAAGCGGATTAATTCTGTTAACCTCACTCCTTAACAGAATTGAGAGGTATCTCCTAGAAGCCCGTAAAGATGACCCTTTCCTCCCTTTCAAATAACAATTGAGTTTTCTTCCTATAACATTAATTCATATTTATTCTAGACCTACACTACCCGAGCTTCGGGTAAGTGTCTTAAACCATTATTCTTGTGATAGTTAACTGTATTCAGTTATGTAGAAAAGGTTAATCTTATATTATAAATAATTTGCCTATTTTAGCTAACTCGTGTTCACTGTTCTTTCTTAAAAATCATTGTTGTACCAAAGAGGGGAAATATTTAAGTGAAATATTCCTGTTTGGAAGTCTTCTATGACAAATGCATACGATATCCTTATTGAATCTACTTATCGTATCAGAACATACATGTTCTTCAGTAAGAAGAAATGAAAAGTAAACTGCTTTTAGATAAAATGAATTCTTCTGGGAAACTGATAGCACAGTAAATCCTCACTAGTTTTTAAGAGGTAAGGCATATGAGAGAGCTTATATGTTGGCCAGTTAGGAACAATACTTTTGGAATAAGAGTAAATTGTTCATGTACCCTTTCTGTTTCCCATGAGACTATTTCAGCCGCCATTGTGCTATTACTGCCTTCTCCTTTTATAGTGTAAATTGTGTCGAATCAGTTTTGTTTTGAATATGGTTAGATTTTCATATCTTCTTGAAGTATGACAGTGCTTGTTGCTGTGGTTTACAGGCAGAATCTTCGTCTCAAGTATTCGCGGCAGTTTCTGACTTTGTTTTGGGAGTGGGATGCAGACATGCGGAAAGCCCAGGAACAAGAAGAAAAACTAGCTGTTGGTATCAGCCTTGGCTTTAAAATTGATTTATTTGTTGTACCAAAGTCTCAAGTAGCAATAGGTCATGCAAAAACACAGGAGAGAATGTAGAGTCCACGAGCCCAGATGGGTAAATGTGGGTAGAAGGTGTGGCGGTGGGAGACTGGATGTTCTATTTGGATTGCTTCTGTCTATTTAGTGATACAGGAAGGTCACCCGTTAAGAGTGAGAGTGGTGGAGGAGGTGTTCCCTTTAGGGGCCAGAGAAGAGTCCTGGAATTGTTTCCTGAGAGCGGGCCAGCAAACGGACTAGGGAAATATCACTGCCAAGAAGCATTATGGGTTTAATTTAGGTTAGTGTCATAGTGATCATGAATTTAAAGTGAGACCACTCTGCATGGTTGTGGCAGGGCAGCTGGAGAGTTGGGTTTTCCAGGGTTGCGATTTTGCCAGGCAGATTGACAGAGGGAAAGGGAGGCAAGGTACGTACGTGTGCAAGCGCATGGGTATAATGATTGGCCATGGACTTTAAGCCGAGAAGGAGGAAAAGGGAGAATATGAGAGTGGGGACTGGGGACAATGAAAAGTCGTAGGATCAACGGGATGTTAATCCTGAAAGAGTTTTTTTTTTTTTTTTTTAAACGTTTTTTTTTAAATATTTTATTTATTTGACAGAGAGAGATCACAAGTAGATAGAGAGGCAGGCAGAGAGAGAGAGAGAGGGAAGCAGGCTCCCCGCTGAGCAGAGAGCCCGATGCGGGACTCGATCCCAGGACCCTGAGATCATGACCTGAGCTGAAGGCAGTGGCTTAACCCACTGAGCCACCCAGGCTGAATGTTGGGGGGAAAGTGGAGAAACAGTATAGTACAGTGGTCAAGAGCCTGGACTCTGGAACCATTTGGAGGGGTGGGGGGACCAATCCTGGTTAACCCATACTAGCTGTGAAATCAGGGACAAATTGTTTATCTCTGCACCTCACTCAGCTTCCTCACCCATGAAAGGAGACGAGACATAATAAGGGTGCTACAATGAATCTTGGAACACTACATCAAAAACTAATGATGTAGTGTATGGTGACTAACATACCCCAATAAAAATTTTTAAAAAAAGAGTACTTGCCTCGTAGAGTTGTTTTGAGGATTAAATGAGATCATATATAATAAGTTTATTTAAAATGGTCCAGAACAGGGGCACCTGGGTGGCTCAGTGGGTTAAAGCCTCTGCCTTCAGCTCAGGTCATGATCCCAGGGTCCTGGGGTCAAGCCCCGCATCGGGCTCTCTGCTCAGCAGGGAGCCAGCTTCCTTTCCTCTCTCTCTGCCTGCTTCTCTGCCTACTTGTGATCTCTGCCTCTCTGATAATAAATAAAATCTTAAAGAAAGAGAGAGAGAAAGAAAGAAAGAAAGAAAAAAAGAAAGAAAGAATATTTCTTCCGTAACTACTGTTAGGAAGGATTGTTGTATAGATTTTTACCTACCTGTGGTAAACACATTATTGGAAAGGTCATTTGTGGATTTTGAAGTAAAAAATTAAAACGTGTTTTCAATATGGGTGAGAAAGACAATCTCCTACTTAATGGCTACTAGGTAGGATCATCGTATTGTCTTTGTATATTAGTGGTGAACACAATAACCTAAACTTGGTCACAAAAAGTTGTTAAAACAGGAAATGTTAACAAGTATTGATTTAAAGAATACTCCTTTCAAACTTGATGTGTAGTGATGTTTTATAAGTATTAAATGTTACTCACATTTTATCACCCTTTTCTATTTTAGGGTATGTTCCAAGAGCAACGAAAGCTTCTTCAACAAGCTAGAGTGGTTCAGAACCAGAGACTGCAAAAAATTAAAAAGTTATATGAGCAATTCTCAGAGGTCTGTTGTATTTGGCAACACAATATATTCTTATGAAACATCACGTGAAGGGGCGCCTGGGTGGCTCAGTCGGTTGAGCAACCGACTCCTGGTTTTCGCTGAGGTCGTGGGTTCTGATTTCGTGGATTGTGGGATTGAGCCCCGCCTCATGCTCCCTGCTTAGCGGGGACTCTGCTTGAAGATTCTCTCCCTCTTCCCCTCCTCCCACGTGCATGTGCACATGCGCTCTCTCTCTCTCTCTGAAATAAGTAAGTAAATATTTTTTAAAAACACACAATATGTATATAAAAGTGGAAGATACTTTGTTTCTTTCCAAATCTATGGGGAGGAAACATTTAGGTTATGCATGTATATTGTTAAACATTTTCCATTTGAAATTCATTGTTTTGGATTTAACATAACTGGCAAATGCGTTTTTATTTTTAGGGTTAATTAATAGTTTTGTGGGAGTCATTTAAAACAGGGAACTGTAAAGTGGGAATCTTACCTAGAAATACAGGTACTATGAAGAAAACTGGTACTTTATTAACACTTCAATCATAATTTTTTGCTCAACAATCAGTCTGGAGGAGATCAGCAATAAATATGTAGTGGAGACTCGGGAAGTCTATAAATCACTCCTACGTGTCTTTGACTTGTATTAACGGTTTCTGTTAAATATGAGTAGGCAGTTGTAATTGATGCATAAACACACTCTCATATTCAAATGTGTTACATGAGTGCTTTATGGCATATTTGCTTTTGGGATATTGGACTAATAATGACTTTATGTGCATGCTTAAAATCCTAAGGAAAGGTCTAAATGTATAACAGAATGAAAGAGCGAGAAGAGGACTAAATGTAAACTGAGAATGATCTGCTGTGATATTTGCACATTAGCAAATTGCTCTCAGTGACACAGACCTCTTCTTCGTGCAGATATATACTTATTTAGGAGGCAATGGAATCCTGCACATTCCCCCTTTTTTTTCTTGGTGTGTGTGTGGGCGGGGGCGGGGTTGGGTGGGGGAGGAGGGGTGTGGGAGGTGTCCTTTACCTCTGTAACTGTACCTTAATATCTTTCTTTGAATTCCCGCTGCCACTGCCCTAGTTCAGGATCTCATCCTTTCCTGCTTATACTATTAAACTCTCATCTGAGTTCTCTCTTCTTCAGCCCATCCTTCACAGTTCTGCAATATGATGTTCCAAAATGTATACCTTCCCTCCTGAAAACCTGTCATTAGCTTCCCATTTTAAACACTCAGGAATTCAACGTCTGCCCTGTAGCAAGACCCCCTTTGTAGTTTTATACTTATATTCCTCCTTTTCCTCCCACCCCTCCAGTACTCACCAACTAACCCACTCACTAGACTTACTTCCTTGTTTCTAGAGTACTTTCAATTCCCTCTTCCCTTTACCTACTGAAATCTTATTCTTTTGCCAATGAAATCAGAATCAATTTTATTTTCCAGTACACAGTCATGGCAAGTTGGGTTTCCTTAATCGTGTCGTTTTCATTTGCATGTCTTTTTATTCTCACTGGAATAGGGAAGGAAGAGATCGTGCATTCACTTTCAAATTCCTCCACAGCCCTTAACGGTACTTTTTACGTAGTATGCCCTAGATCACCATTTGCTAAATGAAGATTAAAGATTCAGAACGTGTTTGTTTTTTCATCACCTAAAGAGGTCGTGTTACAGGTCATTTTATTCCCGCCAATGGGATCATGTTACAGTGATTTTTACTCGTTATAAGTGCACTGTTCCGTGGTGTTTAGAAAGCTTATTAGAGAGTTTTGAAATTATGGTATTTCATTCTATGAGACTGTCAGTCCTTTTCTTTTCTTTCCTCCACCTTGACCTTAACTGTTTATAACCCATTCTTTCGAGCAAAGTGTACTACCGCCGTGTCTCTGTAATAATTATATTTGACTCAAACACAACATTTAAAAAATTTCTTAAGTGGGTATTTTGATCTCCATGTATTAGGTGTAGTATTTTATTTGGAATAAATAATGAGCATCCTTTGAATATTAAGAATTGTTACTTTCGAAATTTGATTTTTTAAAGATTTTATTTACTTATTTTTGCGGGGGTGGTCGGGGGGACAGAGAGAGAGACAGAGCGAGTGAGCGAGCACAAGCAAGTGCATGAGCAGGGGGAAGGGCAGAGGGAGAGGGAGAAGCAGACTCCCCACTGAGCAGGGAGCCAGATGTGGGACTCGATCCCAGGACCCTGAGATCATGACCTGAGCCAGAGGCAGGGGCTTAACTGACTGAGCCACCCAGGCACCCCTTGAAATTTTTAATTCTACGTGTTTGGAGCATGAGATGAAAAGTGGTGATTTATAACTGAACAAGGCTTTTTGTTTTAGAGTACGCAGGACTTAGAGAAGGAGCATGAACGTCTTCTTGCTGATGAACAAAGAGAAGTTAGGGAAGAAATGACCAAGTTGCAAGACAAAATTATGATGGAAGCTGTAAGTAGTGTATATTTAATATTAAGAACACTTGGTTTAAGTGTTACGGAGGGATGTGAGCTTTGGGGTATTTTGTTTGCCAAAACGTATATAACAATTACCTAAATAACATGCAAATCTTTAATATTCCCTTCCTTGAAACAGCAACGGCAAAAGCTGGCAATTGTTCAAAAGCATCTTCATTCCTTGTTGTTCTGATGACTTTGAAGAAAGAACAGGAACCTAAGTTTTACAGTACAAGTGTAACATTAGCTACGCCGAACCACGTTGTAGTCGTTTAAAAATTAGAGTTGAAATCAGTACATCTTGTTTATCATAGCTTTCTTGTTATGTGCAAGACTCTTTTCCTGTTCAAACCCCAAACCCTGAACAGCTATGTGGGCAGCAGCAGTTCCACAATTATATGCATTAAGCTTTCAGTCCTTCATTAGTAATGGTGACTTTTTGTACTTAACACTGTCAACTAACTTTTAACAATAAGGATGATTTAATTTTAGGCTTGGCCCCAGTGGATCTGTATCAGTCCCCAAAGTTTCAATGCACAAGTACAGAAAGAAGGCTACATTGCTTTTCGAAAGGAAAAAAAAATAAACAATATAAAATCTATCTTAACTGTGTACCCGCTTGTATTTACTCACTAGTTTACAGAGACAATGCCAATAAAAATATGATTTCAGAAGAAAATGCACTCTACCGCCTTATAAAAATCATTGAAAGTAAACATGAGATTGTGTTTTTGAATAAAGTGAACTGCCTAAAACCACTGGGAGAACAGAACTACATATATAAATACCAGTGCTGAGACATGGGTTTGTAGGTATGTCCTTTCCACAAAGACATCAAAGTGTCATTTACTTGGTGTTGCTTCACTATTAAATGACACCTGCCGTTAGGATTGATCGAAAGTATTTCATTAATATGCACATACACTTAATTGCTTATGGTTTGAGTATTTCACATCTGTCTTTAAAGATAAATCACCTACAGTTCTTTGGTTTTGTTTTCAAGTTTAATATTCACTGAGTATGCGGAAAGTTGATTTTACATTTGAGAACTAGGAACTTGAATAATTAATTCTTATACACTTGCTTCCGTAATGGGCACTTTTTTTACATTTAATAACATAACACCATCTTCACTTGGGCATGTCATTTAATAAACATGACATTGTTTCAGAATATATTTGGGATAAGTCAGTTAAATGTATTTTTTGTGAATTAATAAATTGTTTTCATGTATCATTTAAAACAAAACAATCCCATTTGGAGGAGAGGAAGGATTTTCACCTGTTTTTTCTGCATGGTGTTTTGTTCTGTTTTACGTTAGTTCTGACCCCTATATACCACCACCCTTCTGTTTGTTTTGAGGTTTTTCCAAGTTTTTTAAAATAAACCCATATAAGATCTCATTTTCTAACAGCAACAGTGTATACAGGAATAAATGAGTCCCCCACCACTATCCAATATTTGACATTACAGGGAGAATTTAATTGCTCAATTTTGTGTGTTTGTAAAGCACTTTCCTTTCAAGCCAAACAGGTGTTGGTATATGCGTCTGAAGTTCTGTTCCAAACCTCTAATAAGGTCCTCATTTGGGAAGTTTTCTATTAGCTATAGAGACAAAAATAGGTACTCCAAAGGTCCCCCATGAAAGTTCCAGTGTTCATACTAAGCCATCTAATTTTATGTGAGAGCGCAGAGACGATAATCGGTACATAATGTACTTAGTGTTCAAACAGTTGACATTTATTTCATCCCCCGACAACCTCAAATGAGTAAATACGTACTCGAAGCAACTTTGGCTGATATTCTAAGGGGAAAAAATATTTTGCCGTTATAATTATTTATATATTTGTACATAATTTGCCATTATATATTATTTGCATACATATTACAATCTACACACACACACACACACACACACACACGTTCTAACATATATATTAAACATTATTCTTTAAAAAGATTTCATTTGTTTATTTGAAAGAGAGAGAGAGCATGAGAGAGGGAGAAGGGCAGAGGGAGAAGCAGACCCCCTGCTGAGCAGGGAGTCCGATGCGGGGCGGGTGGGGGCGGTGGGGGGCTCGATCCTGGGACTCCAGGATCATGACCTGAGCTGAAGGCAGTCAGTCAACCAACTGAGCCACCCAGGTGCCCCTAGAGCTGGACGCTTAACCGATGGAGCCACCCAGGAGCCCCACAGCATCCATGCTTGATTAAAAAATAAAAAAAACCCTCAATAGGGGTGCCTGGGTGGCTCAGTGGGTTAAAGCCTCTGCCTTCAACTCAGGTCATGATCCCAGGGTCCTGGGATCGAGCCCCACATCAGGCTCTCTGCTTGGCAGGGAGCCTGCTTTCCCCTCTCCCTCTCTGCCTGCCTCTCTGCCTACTTGCGATCTCTGTCTGTCAAATAAACAGACAGACTCCTGGCAACCACCACTATACTCTATGAGTTTGGATGCCTCATACGTACAGTATTTGTCCTTCTGTGACTGGAAGAACTCACTGAGCATAATGTCTTCAAGATTCGTCCATATCGTAGCATGTCTCAGTTTTTCTTTCCTTTTTAAAGAGATGAATAATGATCCATTGCAGGTATATGTCACTTCTAAAAATTTGTTTGTTTGTTTGTTTGTTCTTGTCCATTCATCTCTTGATGGACACTTAGGTTGCTTCCACTTGTATCTACTGTGGCTAATGCTATCTGAACACAGGTACACAAATATCTGTTTCACCCTGTCTTTTTGCTTCTTTTGGATATATACCCGGAAGTGGAATTGATGGATGGTACCGTCGTTCTACTGTTTAGTTTCTGAGGTTCTTCCCTGCTGTTTTCCATGGAGGCTGCACCAGCTTACAATCCCACCAACAGTTGCGCAATGGTTCCCTTTTCTCACATCCTTGCCAGCGATGGTCCTCTTGTCTTGTGGGGAGGTGGCCATTCTAAAAGGTGTGACTTACCTGCAATGCTAGGCTTACAACCGACAGTAGGATGACAAAAATAAGGGACATAAGTAGTATAGAACAAATTGGCACACATTGCTCAAGTAAGCAGCAGTTGGTTTTTTAATGATATAATGTGATAAGAAGTCCGTGGGTCCTTTTCTGTGAAAACCTTCCTCTGTGTCAAAAGGGACTCTGCCCATTCACAGCCGTCACCAACAAGAGGTGACCAGGAGACTCTGCACTATGACAACTGGTAATACAAGGTGAAAACCCCTTGTAAATGCTAACAAACGGGCACCTGGGTGGCTCAGTGGGTTAAGTCTCTGCCTTCAGCTCGGGTCATGGTCTCAGGGTCCTGGGACGGAGCCCTGCATTGGGCTCCCTGCTCAGTGGGGAGCTTGCCTTCCCCCTCTCTCTGCCTGCCTCTCTGCCTACTTGTGATCTCTCTCTCTCTCTCTCTCTCTGTCAAATACATAAATTTTAAATATTTTAAAGAATTTAAAAAGTGCTAACAAACACTAGTTGATATACAGACATCTCTTTCTTAGAAGAGACACTAGGAAATAGTGCACTAAACAGAGAAGCTAATCTCTTTCTTCTTGCCCTTGTAGCTCCCTCTCTGCCTGAATCTCTCTCTCTTTTTTTTTTAAGATTTCCTTATTTATGAGAGAGAGAGAGAGAACAAGAGAACGGACAGGAGGGGCAGGGGGAGAAGGAGAGAGACTCTCAAGCAGACTCTGCACTGAGCGCAGAGCCTGATGCGGGGCTTGATCTCATGACCCTGAGATCACAAGCTGAGCCGAAAACTAGAGTCAGTCGCTTAACTAACTGTGTCACCCAGTCACCCCAAGGACATATTTATTCATTTGAGAGAGAGAGAAAGAGAGAGAGAGAGAGAAGGAGGGGGGGAGAGAGAGAGAACACAAGTAGGGGTAGGGCCAGGGGGAGAGAGAGAATCTCAAGAGGACTCCCTGCTGAGTACAGAGCCCAATATGGGGCTTGATCTCATGACCAGAGCCCAAACCAAGAGTCGATCGTTTAACCAACTGAGACACCCAGGCACTCCTCCTCTCTGTCTGAGTCTTTAAGAACTTTCTGCCGTTGGCTCATTTCCAGCTATCTCCACATCCCATCAGGAGATCCTTAATATCTGAGGGCCTCTCTCTCTCTCTCTCTCTCTCTCTCTCTCTCCATATATATATATATATATATATATATATGGATATATGGATATATATATACACACAGATATAGATACAGATAATATTAAGATTGAGCAGTGGGTTCAGGTGCTACTAGTTTTCCTCATTCTGTACAAAGTTCCCTGTTACTAGGGTGGTGATATAATGCATCATCTAAATGCAGACAAGTTTGAGAGCGAGGGAGGGTGTGGTATAGGACAACCAATGTAAACCAGGACTTGCCCCCAGGGAAAACCATAGTGTATGCTCACCCTGTATATCAACCTCTATGTAAAATATTTGGCAGCCATTGAGGGTTATTATGTAGATCCATTAATTCATTGGGTGCTGTAAAATGGTAATTTTCCTACTTTATTGTTCTTGCTCCATTTATTGGCTGGAATTCTCCTATGGAAGGTAACTACGAACTGCTTTGTTTTCCTGAAATATAATTCACACAAGAAAGGTAGAATTGTTGCTTTATTCTTTCCCTTTCAGAGGGATGGGTTGCTGTCTTCTGGTCTCTTAAAGTGAACAAGGATCGTCTGGGGACTCTTTCAGTATCGCGGCGAACTCATGGGTATTAATGTATTGGTGACCCAAACCATTGCCGTTATTATTCTTTCTGAGGCTCACATTGCTTGACACTTGGACATTGGGAGCCCCTTCACATGCCTCCCGGTGTCTTTTTGACATAACTTCAACACATATCCTAACTTTTGGATACTCTAAGATGTTCCACACTTTTCTCGTCCTTATTCTGCCCTGGATCCGAAACCAGCCATTTCTCCAAGGACCTCTGGTTTCTTCTAGAGATCGCAAGGTGGGCACTAGGGGTTCTCATTGTTGCAACCGATAATGTTCATTGCTTCCGGATCTTTGCAGTGGACAGAGCTAGGAAATACACTTCTTTGAGGGCCCATACTGACAATCAGAGTTCATACCAAATGAACCCATGCTCCTACTCATGAGTTCCTGCTGTTTCCATTCAAATTTAAGATTAATTTGGTCTTACATTGGTGTCTTTTGATTAATTTGGTCTTACATTGGTGTCTTTTGTTTTAAACTGAAATTCCCAAATTCTTTTTTTTTTTTAAGATTTTTACTCATTTATTTGACAGACAGAGATCACGAGTAGGCAGAGAGGCAGGCAGAGAGAGACAGGAAGGGAAGCAGGCTCCCTGCTGAGTAGAGAGCCCGATGCGGGGCTCGATCCCAGGACCCTGGGATCATGACCTGAGCCGAAGGCAGAGGCTTTAACCCACTGAGCCACCCAGGTGCCCCTATGTTTTATGTTTTAAAATAGGTAGATATCAGTACAAATGTGAATCTGTTACCTTGAACTAGATCACATAAGCCACAAAACATTACTTAATAACTATTTTCTTGAATTTCTCTTCAGTGTTCCAGAATTCACTGTTTATGCACCACACCCAGTGCTCCATGCAATACGTGCCCTCCCTCATACCCACCACCAGGCTCACCCCACACCCCCCACCTCCCTCCCCTCCAAAACCCTCAGGTAGCATACCCTGGGGAATTCTACCAAACATTCAAAGAAGAAATAACACCTATTCTCCTGAAGCTGTTTCAAAAAGTGGAAGCAGAAAGAAAACTTCCAAACTCTTTCTACGAAGCCAGCATTACCCTGATCCCCAAACCAGGCAAAGACCCCACCAAAAAGGAGAATTTCAGACCACTGTCCCTGATGAAAATGGATGCCAAGATTCTCAACACGATCCTAGCTAATAGGATCCAACAGTACCTTTAAAAGATTATCCACCATGACCAGCTGGGGTTTATCCACGAGACGCAGGGGTGCTTCAACATTCGCAAATCAATCAATGTGATAGAACGAATCAGTCAGAGAAGAGAGAAGAACCACATGGGCCTCTCAATTGATGCAGAAAAAGCATTTGACAAGATCCATCATCCGTTCCTGATTAAAACAATTCAAAGTACAGGGATAGAGGCTACATTCCTCAACTTCATAAAAGCTATCTATGAAAAACCCACAGCGAGTATCATCCTCAATGGGGAAAAGCTGACAGCCTTCCCTTTGCGACCAGGAACACGACAAGGATGCCCACTCTCACCACTCTTGTTCAACATAGTACGAGAAGTCCTAGCAACAGCAATTAGACAACAAAAGGAAATTAAAGATAACATTCCAATTGGCAATGAAGAAGAAGAAGAAGAAGTCAAACTCTCTCTCTTCGCAGATGACAAGATACTTTATACGGAAAGCCCAAATGACTCCGCCCGCAAACGACTAGAACTCATACAGCAATTCAGTAATGTGGCAGGATACAAAATCAGTGTGCAGAAATCAGTTGCTTTCTTATGCACTAACAAGGAAATCCCAGAAAGGGAAATTAGAGAATCGATTCCATTTACTATAGCACCAAGAACCATAAGATACCCGGGAATAAACCTAACCAAAGAGGTAAAGGGTCTGTACTCGAGGAACTACAGAACACTCATGAAAGAAGACACAAAAAGTTGGAAGACCACTCCATGCTCATGGATCGGAAGAACAAACAGTGTTAAAATGTCTCTACTGCCTAGATTGTGTATATAATGTGTATAGATTGCCTAGAGCAATCTATACTTTCAATGCCGTTCCAGTCCAAAATTCCACTGGCATGGGGCACCTGGGTGGCTCAGTGGGTTAAGCCTCTACCTTTGGCTCAGGTCATGATCTCAGGGTCCTGGGATGGAGCCCCGCATCAGGTTCTCTGCTCAGCGGGGAGCCTGTTTCCCCGCCGCAGCCCCTCCCCCCCGCTCGGCCTGCCTCTCTGCCTACTTGTGATCTCTCTCTCTCTCTCTCTCTCTGTCAAATAAATAAAATCTTCAAAAAAAGAATTCCACCGGCATTTTTCAAAGAGCTGGAACAAACAATCCTAAAATTTGTACGGAACCAGAAGAGACCCCGAATTGCTAAGGAAATGTTGAAAAAAAGGAAAACAAAACTGGGGGCATCACGTTGCCTGATTTTAAGCTTTACTACAAAGTGTGATCACCAAGACAGCATGGTACTGGCACAAAAACAGACACATAGACCGGGGGAACAGAGCAGAGAGCCCAGAGATGGACCCTCAACTCTATGGTCAAATAATCTTCGACAAAGCAGGAAGAAATACACAGTGGAAAAAAGACAGTCTCTTCAATAAATGGTGCTGGGAAAATTGGACAGCTATGTGTAGGAGAATGAAACTCGACCATTCTCTTACACCGTACCCAAAGATAAACTCGAAATGGATAAAAGACTTCAACGTGAGGCAGGAATCCATCAGAATCCTAGAGGAGAACATAGGCATAGGAGAACGATGTCTTTGACATCGGCCACAGCAACTTCTTTCAAGATACGTCTCCAAAGGCCAAGGAAACAAAAGCGAAAATGAACTTTTGGGACTTCATCAAGATCAAAAGCTTCTGCACAGCAAAGGAAAATACCTGTATGAACAAGGCTATCACGTCTCAAGGTTTCCCATTTAATACCAGTGTGACTTAACATCTAGAGTTTGAAAGGATTTTTTTTTTAAGATTAAATAAGGTTTTTAGGTTTTTATTTTCCATAACCACAGAATTAATGAATCATTTCCTTGTGGTCTAAAGTAGGACCACAGATATTTGTAGTCCCGAAACAGTGAATATAAGCTGTTTTCATAGTCCTCTCTCTCTCTCTCTCTCTCTGTGTGTGTTATATTGGGATTATGAATAATAATTATTTAAATTTTCTATAGCCTTATGTTTTGTTATTCTGTAATTTTCCAAGTTAAAATATTCTATAACGATGGGCATAGAGTTTTAATATTGCAAGATGGAAAACATTCTGCAGATGGATAGTGATGGTTGTACAACATTGTGACTGTATTCAGTACCACTAAATGGTCCACTTGAAAATAGTTCAGATGGTAAATGTTACATTATGTGTATGTTACCACAATAAAGAAGGAAAAATTCCACTGGAAAAAAAAGAAGGAAACAGTCAATAAAACAAAGACGCAACCCACGGGATGGGAGAAGATATTCGCAAATGACAGTACAGACAAAGGGCTGGTATCCAAGATCTGTAAAGATCTCCTCAAACTCAACACACACAAAACAGATAATCACGTCAAAAAATGGGCAGAAGACACGAGCAGACACTTCTCCAAAGAAGACATACAAATGGCTAACAGACACCTGAAAAAAATGCTCATCATCATTAGCCATCAGTGAGATTCAAACCAAAACCACATTGAGATACCACCTTACACCAGTCAGAATGGCCAAAATCAACAAGACGGGAAACAACGTGTGTTGGAGAGGATGTGGAGAAAGGGGAACCCTCTTACACTGTGGGTGGGAATGCAAGTTGGTGCAGTCGCTCTGGAGAACAGTGTGGAGATTCCTGAAGAAATTAAAAATAGAGCTTCCCTATGACCCTGCAATTGCACTACTGGGTATTTACCCCAAAGAGACAGATGTAGTGAAAAGAAGGGCCATCTGTACCCCCAGCGTTCATAGCAGCGATGGCCACGGTCGCCAAACTGTGGAAAGGACCGAGATGCCCTTCAACGGGTGAATGGATAAGGAAGATGTGGTCCATATACGCTATGCAGTGTTATGCCTCCCTCAGAAAGGATGAATACCCAACTTTTGTATCAGCATGGACGGGACTGGAGCAGATTATGCTGAGTTTGAAATAAGTCAAGCAGAAAGAGCCAGTTATCATATGGTTCCGCTTACTTGTGGAGCATAAGGAATAACACGGAGGACATGGGGAGACGGAGAGGAGAAAGGAGTTGGGGGCAATTGGAGGGGGAGAGGAACCATGAGAGACTGAGGACTCTGAGAAACTTAGTAACTATTTTAACGTAACCCTATTCTTCAACCGCTAGCTAGAGGTTGTTTTAGGCTAATCAGTTGGTATTTTTCTGGATGTAGTTAGTGAAAACTTTTATGAATGTACAGTTGAAATCTGCCCCCTGTACTAATTAATGCTAGTCTTGGGATAAGTCATGTCCTAGTTGTATGTTCGAATCCAAGTAGCAAGGGTCTTGTGTAATTCAGAAGAAGTGCTTACAGCTCACCTTTTAACGTCCCAACCAATCATTCTAAGGTCAAATCCAATGTTAACATTACTATGTGGTATGTATTGCTCGTTATGTGTGACTACTTACTTCTTTTCTTTTTTTTTGTTTCATGGGGGGTGGGGTGGGGCAGAGGGAGAGGGAGAGAGAGAATCTTAATCAGGCTCCACACCGAGCGTGGAGCCTGACGCGGGGCTCGATCTCACAACCGTGAGATCATGACCTGGGCCGAAATCAAGAGCTGGAGGCTTGACCGATGGAACCACCCAGGCATCCCTACGTGAGTCCCACTGTTTAGACTCAGTGTTAATTTTCCTTTCCTTCAAAAGCATGGGAATTCCCACACGGTATTAAATCCACCATGCAACAAACATGATGCTCGGCCCCTTATGCAGACATTTGTTGACCACTACTTCCAAACTACTTGTTGTGCAGGACCAGCTTTTAGCATACAGATGGTAGTTTTCAGTCCACATAAAATTGTTCAATGAATATAAAAGGAGAAGGGATGGAATCCTGAAAAATTAAAGGTAGGGAGGAAGAAGCAGTCTAAGAAGGAGCTGGAGAAGAGTTTCCACCAAGGAAGAACATGGACTAAATGAAAGCATAGCAAAGCATTTCAAAAAGGGGAAGTGACCAGCCCGTCAAATACTGCAGAGAGGTTTTGCAAGGTTATTAGTGAAATGCAATTGAAGGCCAATGCTTGGGGTGTCTGGGCGGCTCAGTTGGTTGAGCCTGACTTTTGATTTTGGCTCAGGTCATGACCTCAGGGTCGTGAGATGGAGACCCACCTTGCTCAGGCTCCCCGCTCAGTGCAGAGTCTGCTTGGGATTCTCTCCCTCTCCCTCTGCCCCTCCCCTGCTCTCCCCCCTTCGCCCCCTCAGAAAGAAAGAAAGAAACAAAGGAAAGAAAGAAAGAAAGAAAGAAAGAAAGAAAGTCAATGCTTACCTTAAACAGGTTTAGTAAGAATAATGTGGCCAAACTCCAGATATCAGTGCGGTAAGAAGCAAATGTGAGGGTAAGGAGTAAGTTGCAAATGTAGAGTTTTTTTTTTTGCAGTTTCAGAGGTAGAATTTAGTGATTCATCGTTGCATAGAACACCCAGTGCCCATTACATCAAGTGCCCTCCTTAATGCCCATCACCCAATTATCCCCCCCCACAACCTTCCTTCCAGCAACCCTCCGTTTGCTTCCTAGAGTTCAGCGTCTCTTACGGTTAGCCTCCCTGTCAATTTTCATCTTATTTTATTTTTCCTTCCCTTCACCTGTGTTCATCTGCTTTGTTTCTTAAACTCCACAAGTGGGTGAAATCACATGGTATTTGCCTTTCTCCGACTGACTTATTTCGCTTAGCAAATTACCCTCTACTTCCGTCCATGTCGTTGCAAGTGGCAAGATTTCATTCTCTTTGACGGCTGAGTAATATTCCATTTTATATATGACTCACATCTTCTTTATCCCTTCATCGGTTGATGGACAGCTGAGCTCTTCCCATAGTTTGGCTATTGTGGGCATTGCTGCTATAAACATTGGGGTGCATGTACCCCTTTGAATCACTATGTTTGTGTCCTTTGGATAAATACCTAGTAGTGCAATTGCCGGGTCATAGGGGTAGCTCTAATCCTTTTTTTTTCTCTTTAAGATTTTATTTATTGGACAGAGAGAGAGAGAGACAGTGAGAGAGGGAACAGAAGCAGGGGGAGTGGGAGAGGGAGAGGCAGGCTTCCCGCAGAGCAGGGAGCCTGACACAGGGCTGGGTCCCAGGACCATGGGATCATGACCTGAGCTGAAGGCAGACGCTTAGCAACTGAACCACTGGGTTCCGTGGTGCACTGGGTAGCTCTGTTTTACCTTTTTGAGGAACCTCCATACTGTTTTCCAGAGTGGCTGCGCCAGTTGGCACTCCCACCAACAGTGTAAGAGCGTTCCCCTTTCTCCGCATATAGACTGCTTTTCAATTAGCTTGTCTAATATGGAGGAAAGGAAGGGGAGGTGGGGTGAGGGTTTCAGAGGAGAGACATTAGAGGAACCAACGTAGGTTGGTTAATGGTTTTTTGAGAGACACTGAAGCACGTTTATACGTTAGTGGAGATTTGTCTGTGGACACCCAAAAGCCGATTAGTAACTTAATAAGAAAGTCTATTGGAATTTTCTCTAGGTTTTCAGTGAAATTGACTTGAAAGTGTTTAAAGCATTGCCTGAAGTCAGATGGCTGTGATTATTATAATTTTTTCCTGATTACAAGAGTAATCTCTGATTGGTAACAAAAAGTATTTAAACTTGGGACGCCTGGGTGGCTCAGAGGGTTAGGCCTCTGCCTTCAGCTGAGGTGATGGACTCAGGGTCCTGGGATCAAGCCCCGCATGAGACTCTCTGCTCAGCAAGGAGCCTGCTCCCCCGCCCCCTCTCTCTGCCTGCCTCTCTGCCCACTTGGGATCTCTCTCTGTGTGTCAAATTAGTAAATAAAATCTTTTAAAACAGTATCTAAACTTCACAGAAGTGCATGAAGTAGAAAGTGAGTGTCTCCTGTCACCTCCGTGATAATTGCTATTAGCAGTTTGATCCATGCCACTCAAGGACTTCGCCCTCCCTCCCTCCTTCCCCGCCTCCCCCCACCGCCTCCCGGCCCTCTACATACTGAAAGCTGTGAGCTTATGTTGCTCTCTAGCATTCTTCACTTAGTACTACAGTCAGACAATAACTTAATCATGGAACTAAAGTCAAAAAAAAATGTAAAGCTAATAGATACTTCAGATATTTCTATACCTTTGGTGCTTAATACAGGAGTAGCTATCCTCCATAGTTCAGGAATTTTATTTATAAACCCTCACCTGTTGTTTGCTCTCCCTCCTTAGCCTAGATGTACCTGAAATTCAGGAAGCTTCATTGACCATCTTTGTGATATTTCCATTTTGAGAAGAAACAATGTGGGGTCATATGGTAAATATGAGCATTTAACATTACATTTAAGAACCTGTGAAATATTCAGAAAAACAATATTGCGTTGCTGGATTTTCTCAAGAAAAAAAAAATCTCTGGGCTATGTTTGTGCTGATTCCCTCTCTGTACCTCTTTTCTTCGCTCTATAATTTGGTTGTCCTATATACTGTGCACATTTTCCCCCATGGGTTGAATGTTTTGCCATAGACAAGCAAATGACCTCATTTCCCCAAGACAAAATTAAATGCAATAGTTGAACTATCTTTTATGGGATAAAACTTATCTCATGCACTAAATGTTAAAACAAATAAATCCAGTATAATAGTCCACGTGTAAAACTTGTAACTCCGTATTAGGAAAGAAAAGTTGATAGTCTGCATTGTTTTTTCGGGATCGGGGGGTGGGGGGTACCGACATTTATAAAGAGGAGAGACTCAGATGACCGCACATGGTTGGGATATCCTTCTATGACAGACACAGCCGTGCAGCTCCTGGTGTGGACACCCGACCTCGTGCCCTGGCCATTCCATGACTGGCTGGCCTGTGCGATCACATGCCTGACTTCTCTAACCCAGTGGATGCCCTGAGCCATACAGCCCTTCCACAGATCCTGAAGCCTCAGGCCCTACCTGCTGTCCCTCTCCCTGCCTTGAAGGTCTAACCCACATATTCCCTAAAGACTCTCTGAGTTTTCTAGGAGTCCCTGCCAGCCACAGCTTGTGCCAAGTTCCTGTCCCCACTCTCCACCCAGCCCAAGGGATCACACAGCCTCTCTTGGATGCACCCTTGAATTAACCCCTGTACCAGACCACAGTTGCCACCTGCCAACCCACCCCCTTCCCCAATGCCCGCACACTCTTCGCTCAATTGCCCACAGCAGAGACGAGACTCAGCTGACACATTCAATGAACTTTATTGAAGAGAAACATTTACTGAAACCATCGAAGAGAGGGAATGACAACAGAGAGAGGAACATCTAACGGCCACTAGAGCCCATGGGTCATGGCCTCCCCCTCCTCTTGGGGTCCCAAACGAGGAGGTGTCTCTGCTTCCCCCAACACCATGGCCCTCCCGCCTCAGTCTCCCTTCCTGGGGGCCCCATGATCAGCCTCTGGCCAGGACGACGGACGCTGGCCACGTCCCCTCACCCCAGGGCACGCACCCTCCCCTCTGGCCGACATGCTGGGGCCTGGTCCCACCCTATGGCCTGCACAGGACAGTCCCAGGATGGCAGAAAACGCAGGAGGGGACACTCGGCCAAGCCGGGGACACGGAGTCACAAGAAACAACGGGGTGGCACATCAGAGACGGTTCCCGTGGAGACTCCCGCTGGAGACTCCCGAGGAGACCTCGGTCCTTGGTCGGTTCCTCCT
This sequence comes from Meles meles, assembly GCF_922984935.1. NCBI lineage: Eukaryota > Metazoa > Chordata > Mammalia > Carnivora > Mustelidae > Meles > Meles meles. The sequence goes on along the minus strand of NC_060087.1, from coordinate 130,508,215 downwards.
TCCCGAGGTCGCGGGCCAAGCAGCAGCCGTGCCCTCGGGCATCCTTCCCGCCATCTCCTGGAACTGGGCTGGGGATCTCGGGGATGGGGCTGCTGCTGCTGATGGACAGCTGCTCAGAGAAGCACACACACACATCTCCACGAGAACAAGCAGTGGCCGGCTTAAATCTACACTGAGAAAGCAGAGGTGGAGCTCACAACACTGGGAGAGAGCGAGCGGAGCCTCGGTCGCCACCGAAGCTCACGGCAGGCTCCCCGGGCTGGGGGGCGGCTGCCCCGGTAGGCCAGGACACCCACCGCGGGCTCCTGCGCATCTCAAGGCTCTGCGCAGGAACAGGATCTAGTGGGGAAGGGAGTAACGTGACACGTGGGTCACTAAGGGCCCTACAGGGACACCAGCGGGTTTCCCAGAACATGGAGCGACGTGCCCCGGGGGATGTACATGAGGGTCTCCCTCTTGGGAGACCCAAGAGGCTGGCACCCTTGAGGCGGTCCCTAACATCTCCCAGTCCAGAGTGGGTGGCAGATGGCTTCGGGTGCCCCTCACCTAGGCTAGGGTCAGCCACTCAGGGGTGCTTCCCAGACTGGCTGCCTGAGTTGGCATGGATTGGGACTGGGGCTGGGGCCAGGTATGGTGCTGCCATGGCTGCCCCCCCCCCCCCCGCCATGTGGTGCCCCACGTGGTGTCAAGTGTGGTCATCCTGGTCACTTGGAAGGGCTGATGGTGGTGTTCAGGTCCCCTTATGGGTGGTGGAGTGCCTGGGGTCTTGGCTTGGGCTGGGTGGGAGGGCTGGGTGGGGCCTTCCCTCGGTCCTGCCGCCCCACGTGGGGTGGGGCTGCTGCCCCGGCATGGCCTCCCCCTGCCTCCAGAGCTCTGCTCCCTGAGAGGACAGAGGGGGCCCCTGGGCCTTCTGAGCCTATTAGCCTGAGGAGAACATGGGGGAGATCATCTCCCCAGCCCCATCCATGTTTCCGAACCCCTCTGGGAAGGGCTCAAGCCCCTCCTCGGGCTCATAGCCAGGACCTCCTGGGCCCGCCCTGGAAGCTCGGCCCATCTGGGCAGGAGTGGGGCCCCCAGGGGCCTCTGAGGGGCTTGCCTGACCTAGGTCTGCGGGGAGAGTGTCACAATCGTCACTGTCCTCCTCCTCCCACTCGGGCTCCTCCAGCTGCCTCTCCTCCATCTTATCATCCTCCGCCCTAGCCCTGGCCTGGGCACGGGCCCTTTCCTCTGCCTGGGCTCCCCGGATCCTGGCTAGAGTGGCCTCCCATGCCTCAAACTCTCGAACAATCCCCATCATCTCTAGGAAACTTGGACACCTCCCAGACATTCTCAGGTTCCTCAGTGTCTCATCCAGAGGCTCAGGGACGATGGCCCTGGTGAGCATGTGCCTCAGGCGCAGGAGGTCAGCTGAGCTTCTGGCCAGGGCCCCCTTCTCAATGCCTTTCTGCAGCAGGACTTCCAGCCGCAACACGAAAGCGGAAAGCCCCTCGCCCGGCTGCTGGTGAGCGGTCAAACACCTCATCCGGATGGTCCTCTGGGTCGCGTTGTCTCCAAACACCTGGGTCAGGGCCGCCAGGCAGTCCTGCGCGGTCCTGGCGGGGTTGTCCGCCAGGAGCACGTGCATGACCTGCAGGGCCGTGCCTCGAAGGCTTTCCATCAGCCGCCGCCTCTTCTCCCTTTCTGAGACACTCTGCCACACCTGCAGCATATCGGAGGCGTGGTCGAGCCAGGCCTCAAAGGGCTCCTCCCCCGGGGCGAGCGGATCCCTCCCGGAGAACACGCCCAGGCGCTCATACCGCAGGGTCTCCACCAAGGGCTCGATGGCATGAGTGAGCGATCGGAGCCAGCACACCCTGTGCAGTCCCAGCCCCAGGACCCCAGCCACGGTCTCCACCATCTGCCCCTGTTGCTCCAGGAAGTGGTACACGCGACTGAGAAACTCCTCGCCTGAGTAACGGGGCACAAAGACCACGTTCCAGGGACCCCCGGTGCCCGCGACTGCCCTGGGGACCAAAGCATAGTTGACTTCCCGGTCAAGCTCTACCAGGGCCGCAGTGGCGTTATCCTCCTCTCGAAACACTTTGCCCAGCACGGTGAATTGGCCCAAGGGCCACAGGGCGGCCTCCAGGGACTCGTGGAGTTCGGCTTCTTCACAGTCCTCCGGGATGCCCAGAATGAGCAGGCCCCTGCGAGCGCTGACGCCCATCCACCTGCACCAGTCCTGCAGCAACGTCACCGCCATCGCGCGCGATTTCTGCGGGCGCGGGGCTAATACTACGAGCAGGAAACCGTTCCCGACGCACACCAGGGAGGGTGCTACTGGGAGAGAAGAAAGAATGAAGGGGGGCGGGGGGTTGGTGGTGGAGGGCGGCTAGGACTCGGAGAGAACAGCTCAGGTCTCCACTGCCTGTGAACAGGAACCGTGCGAGAGCGAGGTTAATGCCCACACCCTCCTCCCACCGCCAGGTGACCCTCCTCCCACCGCCAGGTGACCCTCCTCCCACCGCCAGGTGACCCTCCTCGCCCGGGGCGGTGCCTCTGCCGCCCAGGCTCGATCCCTGCCCCGCCTTCCTCCGACCGGCCGGGGCCACAGCACGCTCCTCACCCCGCTCCCCACCCCCCACCCCCACCCCCACCCTCCACCCCCTGCCCCCGCGGGCTGGCGCAGTCCCGCGGGAGGGGGCGGCGGGCGGCGGGGTCTCCCGGGGTCAAGCGCACCCTCCCCGGGGTCTGGTACCTTCCTCTGGGCCGGGGTCCTTCCCGGCGGAGGTCCCAGCAGGAGGGGCGCAGGGGCTGCGCGTCTCTTTCCCTGGCTCTCTCGCGCGGCTCCCCTGCTTCCTCTCGCGGTCCCTCTCTCCGCGCGGCACGTGGGCCAGCGCGCCGGCGCCTGCTCGCCACCACTCTCTGCAGTGCGGACTCGGGGCGGGGGCGCGGCGGCGGCGGAGCGCGGACCCTCCGCGTCGCCCCGGAGACCGCCGGGCCATTGGCGCGCGCGGATCACGCGGCCGGGCTGCGGCCACCGCCGCGGGCACCCCGGGACCGCGCGTGACGTCAGCTGCCCCTTCCGCCCCCCCCCCACCCCGCCCCCTGAGGGGCCGCTGGCACAGGTGGGGGGACCCGGGGGATCCGCGACTCGGTGCCCCCATCCCTGACCCAGCCCCGTCCACCGCCCGCCGCTCCCGGAGCGTGCCCTCGGGGCGTCGGCGTGGCGAGGGTTCCACATCCGCGGGGCCCCCACGTCCACGGGGGCCCGCCAGAGAGGGGCTGGGCAGGCCCGAGATGCGTGCGCCCGCCGGCGCTGCGCTCTGGCGTGGGTGGGGAACGGGATTGGGGTGGGGGGAGGGGAGGGAGGGTGTCCTGGGGGCCTCTTCGCCTGTTTCCCCCCTCCTCCACCCCACCCAGGACTGGTCCTGTCCCAGCTCGGCGGGCAGCACCTCGTCCAGGTGCCATTAATTACGTGGAGGAGACGCCTCGTGCGCACGCTGGAGCACTCACACACTCCACCCCAACGGAGGGTCTGCAGTCCCCAGGCTCGCTGGGGGGCGGGCGGGGGCGAGGCCACGGTGGGTGCACGCAGGACCCGCCGACCCGGACCCACCGGCCAAGGCGCGTCGCTACCCCAGTGCCGGTGGCCTGTCTCGAGGAGGGTGCCACGGACTCTTCTCCTGTTTTGCTCACTCCAAGTACTCAGAGGTTGACCCCTTGGGCCTGTTACCTTGCCATGTGTCCTTGGGCAAGTACTTGCACCTTCTCTGGGCCTCAGTGGAACGACAGAACTGGGGTCTCTACCTGAGGGGGTGTGCGTGTGTGCAGGAGAGCTGGTGGGCTGGGAGTGGAGCCCTGGATGTGTCCCCTGGTCCTGGTGCCCTTGCCAGCCTAATGGGCTCAGAGACATTTGCTCTCTGGGCCCCTGAGGGCCGCTCGGGGTGCAGTGCCTCCCCAGAGACCTCCGAGTCCGCCTTCTTCCACAGATCCTTCCCCTTTCCTCTGCTACCTAGGCGAGTCACCACACCAGGGCAGTGCTGCCAGCGCTCAGAATGGAGCTCCAGTCCCTCTGGGTCTCGGCACCCTGCACCTGTCCTGTCATGGGCGTCTGTGCCGCGGGCACAGCCTCTCTGCTGGTCCGATGGCAGACAGGTTCCCTCAGGGTCACACCCTCAGGCACAGGTGTTGTCGCCTGTCCACCCCCCTTCTCTATCCTTGCCTGGCATCTGGCCAGACATCCTCTCCCGTGACTTGCTTTGCACACTCAAGCTGTACTGGTCAAGGTTTCCTCCGAGCATCCGGCTCACTCATGCTCCTGGTCGAATCAGAGCCCTGGTTGACTTGTCCATGACCCCGCGGACGGGCGTTCGTCTGCACCGTTCGCGGTCTTCGGCTGTCACAGACACGGCTGCCACCGGCACCTTGCACATGCCTGTCTGAGCCGCTGTTGGCACGACAGGCTCTGGCCCGTACACCAAGAAGGGGTTCTGCTGGGACTTGGGCCCTGGGGTGCCCATCGCCGCCACGGCCAGGTGTTGCTAATCTGTTGTTTCCCATGGGTGGCTGAAGCTGTGTTCGCTCCCACCGGCAGCCTGGGCGTGGTCTTGTGCGCTCCGCAGCCTGAGCAGCCTTTGGTCTTGTCCAGCCTTGACCACTTGCCCAGCTCCACGGGGAGAAGCGCTACCTCATTTTTGGGTGCCTTGTGTTTCCCTGGTCGGCAGTGAGGTCGGGCATCCTTGCACGAGTGTGTCAGCCATCCCCAGCTCCGCTTCTGTGAATCTCCTTTGCTCATTTCCTTCCCACTGCGCAGAAGCCTCACTGGCCTGTTTCTAGGAGAAACCTCCCTAGCATCGAGGCCGAAGGCACTCTCATTTTTTTCCCTACACTCACCCATGGCCCAGAAGCAGGCCATGTTGGAGTTGGTCTCATCGTCGGAGCTTGGCTGGCCCGTGTGGTCTTACTCCCCCAGCTTTCTTATCTCCTGGGTGGTAAATGCTGGGTAGATGAGGAAACACAGGTGCTCTGTCACAGACCCGCCTTCCCAGTCGGCCTTGTGGGTGGGCTCCCTCCCTTTCTCCCTGCCGACGGCCAAGACGGCCCCTCCTACTACAGGTGCACTGCTGCTCTTAACACCCACCTCGAGAATGTCTGTCCACCAAACCTTGGCGTTGGCCCTGCCATGGCTTGCACCCCACGTTGTCCTCTTTCTTGGTTTCTGCCATGATTTGTCTGGGATCCTTCCCCAGAGAGGGTGCTCCCGTGGGAACATACGTGGGTTCCATGTCACCAGCGGGCCAGCTGACCTGCAGGCCAACTGTCAGTTCGCTCCCTTTGCATTCAGCCTCGCCTCTCCTACTCTCCTTCCTTCCGTACCTGCTGACTCCGAGTCCAGGACTCTCTGGCTCTCCCTTGGGGTACCCGTTTCCCCCCTCTGCCAGGGCTGGGCTGTGACGCCCCAACTACCTTTCCTTTGTCACCTCTCGGCCCCCCATTTTGCTCCACGTCTCAGCACAGCTGACGCTCCTTCCTTCTCAAAACCCTTTCCTTTCTCGGCTTCTGTGAGCCCCCACCTTCGGGCTAAGCTCCTCCTCCCTCTCTGCCTGCCCACCCTCAGGACTCCCTCCTCCCTCTCCTTTGCTTGAGTTCAGGGTGGTGCGGGTAGACTCCCAGGCTCAGCCCCAGGACCCTTGGTGCCTCCAGCACCATTCTCACTTGACGTCCTCTCGTCTGAGCGACCGTCTGCCTGCCGATGGCTCCAAGTGTCTTGTCTCTGGGTGGGACCCCTTCCCCGAGCCCCACACATGCTCATCAAACTGCCCACTGGGATGCCCCCTGGGAACTTCAGAATGAAGATGTCCAGACAGGAGCGCTCCAGCCCCGCTGGACACACTAGCCTCTTCCCTGGGCTCCCCCCAAGGGCTCCGCCGCCTCCCACCTGGTTGCTGCTGCGGCAAAGAATCAAGGACGCCAGGAGTCTTTGTCCCCTCTCCTTTGTTCTTCACTCCCAGTCTAACCCGTTGTGGGATCTTATCAGCTCTCGCTGGTGACTGCGGATCCTCTCCACGTCTCCATGGGTCCTGGCCCCATCTCCTGCTCCCCAGCCTCCGGTCCGGCCTCTCTGTCTACGTTACTCCCACCCACATGGCAGCCGGAGCCAACTCGCGGGGTCTGCAATGCCACCAGACCCCGCTCCCCGCCAGTGACAAGTCGTCCCTGTGGCTCCCCAACTCCTCAGACTAAGGAAAACTCCAAAGTCCCCTCCCTGGCCGACAACCCCTCTCCACCCGTCCCCGCAAGGAGCTGGCCTCTCCTTTCCCCACCACCCGCCGCCAGCACCTCTCACCGAACCCCTGCTTCACTGGCCTTCTCGGCTGGCCCCAGAGCACCACACCCAGCTCCTTCTCACCGGTGGCCTTTGCCTTCCTTCCTCCTCTGGGTGGGACAACCCTGCCCAAGAACTTCCCGTGGTGGCCGCCGCCTCCTCCTCCTCCTCCTCCTCTTTCTTGTTCAAATCTCGGCAGAAACGTCCTCTCCTCCCAGAGGCCTCTTCTGCCCGGCCACCCACATCAAAAGTGGGGGGGGGGCTGGAATACTCCCTGTCCACATTTCACATCAGCAACAGTGGTTTATGGGTCACCCCGTGACACACAGACGGCAGAGGTTTCGGTCTCTGCTTTGGGGGCATTGTGGCCTTCCTCCCCAGGCGGCCTTGCCCATGTTTCTCACCCGAGGGTCCCCAGTGTCTAGGACAGAGTCTGACCCACAGGAGGCTCTCGGCACCATCCTTCAAGTGAGCGCCCGAATCTGTCAGCCAGCTCCTGTCTGCCAGGGGCCCGGGACCTTTACCCCGAGGGCTGTGGAGAGCCCCGGTGGGTTTGAAGTGAGGGGATGACAATGATCAGACCCACTGTGTGGTGAACTGGGCAGCAGGGAGGCGAGTCTGGAGCAGAGGGCGCCTTCTGCAGCAGGCCAGAAGGCCAGACCAGATGGGGGTGGTCTGGGCCTCCTAAGGCAGAGGGCTTGAGAGAAAGGAGGGGATCCGGCCTCCAGGGAGGGAGAAGGCACAGGGTGGGCTCGAGCAGGGTCCCAGATTTCCCAGTTGTGTGTGGGCCCAGAGGATGGGACGGTGCTTCTCTGACATGGGGATCACGCCGGCAGCTGCCTTTCCTCTCGCCTTTCGTGAGAAGGGGGGCTGGAAAGTGAGGTGACAGAGGCAGGGATGAGTTCCTGTGTCCACGCTCGCATTCGAGAGCCCTGTGTGACACCAGGTAGGTACGCACTGTGCCCTCTTCCTCCCACCCCCACCACCACCCAGGCCCTGTGGACGGCTGGGCTCCCTGCTGGACGCCAAGGAATTGTAACTGTTCCACCTGCTTGGCTCGGCTCCCAGGGTCTTCCGTCTTTTTGGCTCGGTCCGCCCGATTGCCGGTTCTGGGCCCGGCACAGAGCCGGTGCCCAGCAGATGGTAGCCACGGGGAGAAACAAGCTCAGAAACACTTCACTGTGGGGTGGCACAGAGACGCTTCAATCAAGACTCACAGAGGGCCTGGGCTGCTAGGGGACGGGATGCTCCCATAACACACCTCCTCTAGCAGTAGCTGTTGCGAATGCAGTCCGAGGGACGACGGCCAGCCTAGCTGAGCACAGAGAACACGGGCGGGGCAGCCGAGGGGGCTTCCAGGGCTTCTCTTCACCTGGCTGTTGCCCGGCAGGGCGACCTCGGCTGTGCCCCTTAACCTCCACGGGTTGAGGGGGAGCACTGTCTGCTCACAACCCAGGAAGGGCTTCTCTGCTTTGCACCACAGTCGCCAAGGGCCCAAGCCCTGCACAGCTGAATGGGCCCCTCCTGTCTCCTCCAGGGAGAGCCTGGGGTTCCCGCCTACCTTCTAACCAGGCAGTGCCCACCCACGCTTCCTAAACTGTGGCTTCAGACCAGGTCCCTGCCAGCCGAAGACGGCTCTGGCTGCTCGACAGCCCTCTTCCTCCACCACCCACTCTGCTCACACACCCAGCTCCCGCTCCCAGAGTCTGGGGGCTCCCCAACCTGCCCCAAACCTTCCACGGGTGCTTGGGCAGCCCGGCGGGCCCTCTCCTCCCTTTCTCTACCCGCCATTCCCTTGCTGGCTGCTCCTACCTGGGGAACGGTACCTCCTCAGCTCCTTCCAGGCTGCCAGCTCTGTGTCCAGCTGCCCACTGGAACCTCACGGGTACAGGAGGCTCCCATTGGGCCCACACGTCCTTTGGAGCATCACCCCAACATGGCACTCACGCTTCCCCACTCGGGGTGCTGCCGAGTACTGGGTAAGTGGCAGCATGCCTTCCGTCGGTCCTTCACAGACCTGGCTGGCGGCAGCACACTCCGTAACTCATGACAGCCCCTCGGGGGGTGGGAAGCTGGGTGGCAGCAGGCTCAGTCCAAACATGGGACACAGGACGTGGCCAGACTCAAGTGGTGGCCGGCCGGCCTCTGCCTTGGGTCAGGGTTTGCGTGGTTCTCATGTCGAGAATTGGTGATGGGAGTGTGAATTATCAGAACACCTTTAGACATCTGCGTGCAGTCATCTGAAACAGCCTAGCCACCCACCGCGTGACCCAGCCCCGGCACCCCTACTTTTTTACCCAGGAGAATGGAACACAAAGAGACTCACACAAGGATGTTCCCATCAGCTCTCATCCTAATAGCCCCACACCGGAGCCCACCCAAATGCCCATCCGCAGGAGGAGGGACAAGGGGCTTGCTGGGAATCCCTACGCTGTGGACCTCTGACCCTCACAACCACATGGGTCTGTCTCACAGGCAATATGCGAAGTGAGAAATGTGAGACGCCAGAGTGGGGCACCGTGGGATTCCACCGACACAGAATGCAAGAGCGGGCAAAAAGGATCTGTGGTGCAGGAGATCCCGAGGGCGGTTGCCTCCAGGGAGGTAGGAGTCACTGGCAAGGAGGTCAGAGGTACTTTCTGGGAAGACGTAAATGCTCTCTGTAGCTTGACAGGGGGCTGGGTCAGTCACTGGGCGGATGCAGTTTTCAAGATGCACCGAACTGTGTATGCTTCGAACAGAGGCAACGGTAAGAGGAGCCATGTTCTCTAAGGCTCCGTCCATTACGGAGCACCCAGTGCTATGAATTTGGTCTCCGCAAGGTCTGTATGAGTGTGTGTGTGTGTGTGTGTGTGTGTGTGTGTGTGTGAGTGTGAGAGTGAGTGTGTGTGTGTGTGTGTGTGTATGCCCGTTTGTATGCGGAAGCCCTAAACCCCAGGGGCTGTATTTGGAGATGAGGCCTATAAGGGGGCAATTAACGGTTAAATGAGTTCCTAAGGGCCGGATCCGGTAGGAGTAGCGTTCTCCTAAGAAGAGATGCCAGAGAGCTCTGTCTGTCTGTCTGTCTCTCTCTTGCTGCCTCTCTTTCTTCCCTCTCCCCCACCCCAAGTGCACAAAGAAGAGGTTCTGTGAGCACACGAGGAGATGGCAGCCTCCTACAAGTCGGGAAGAGAGCTCTCAGCAGAAACCAGCCATGCTGGCACCCTGATCTCAGGCTTCTCGCCTCCAGAACTACGAGAAAACCAAGGTCTGTCATTGAAGCTGCCCATTCCGCGGTATTTCCTGATGGTGGCCAGAGCTGGCTAAGACACCCGGGTTCCCTTGTGTTTGCCTGGGAGAGTCTCACTTCCTTAGAGAACCCCCGTTTCCTCATCTGTCAATCAGGCTCATCTGCCTGTCCCACAGGGAGGCCGTGAGAATCCCCTGAGAGACTGTTAGGTGGTAGTGTTCTGAAGATTCCGAGTGCTTGTATTCTCCTGAGGTGATACTGTGTTCCCCGCCACAGTGGGTACAGTGCCTCTCTCCAGGCTCCGCATCCTGTATATCCTGCAGGGTGAGGGAGTCGGGGGTCAGAGCCCCCAGTGAGGGAGGAGGTAGAGGAAACTCAAGAGCTGTCAGTCATGAAGGTTCTGGGAATGGCAACTTCCAGGCTGCGGAGGGGAGCTACTGCCAGGCCGGGCTGGCCCAGGGTTCTCAGGCTTGATCCCCATCTTCCAGCCCAGCCCCACCCCCCCAGAACCTAGCCATGGCCGTTGCCGGTTCCTAGGACCGAAGCCCCTGAAAGGAGGGCAAATCTGTCTCTCCTGACCTGCCACCACTGTGCCTGGAATAAGGGTGTGTCCTGCCCTCTAATGCTTTGACCCAGGTGAACTGAGTCTACTTCCCCTCTCGGGGGCCCAGCCCAGCCCGGTCCAACCCAACCCAGTCCAGTGCTCCCTCAAGTGAGCCCTGAAGCCTTTGCCTACTTGCCCATGCCCCCCCCCCTTCCTGGGCTGCCTCTCTCCTAACCAACCTCAAGCCTTCTCCAAATGCGAGTGCTCCTTCAGCCTCCGGGAACCCCACGCGTACAGGGGACTTCCTGTCCCTGCCCCTGGGGAAGGAAAGATGCCTTTTTGTTTTATCTTTTCCCTCCCTCCGTCCTCTCCACGGGGAGGGAAGGAAATTCCACCCCTGTGAACTTAGGGAGCTCCCAGGGCCTTCCCCAGACCAAAGGAGGACCTTCTTTAATTCATCCAACAAGGAGCTAAGCTGTACCCTCTACGTTCCACTCATTACACCATGTGCTGAGCCTACGCCTGGACATCAGAGCAGAAGAACACCCTGCCCTAACTCAGGGCGTCGTCTAAGGGGTGACCACAGACCCTAAGGACACCATCCCCCAAGCAAACGGTGAGGGATGCACTCTGTCATACCCGTCAAGGGGATCCACTCCACCCCGACCCCAGTGCCCTAGCATCCACCCAGGTGGCAGCAAGTGCACTCTTTGTGCGCATTTCCTCCCAGGGGGTGGATGGTACAGAGATACAAAGGTCAACCAATGTTCACTGAGTGCGCCCTCCAAGTCAAGTATGGCTCTAGAGTTCAGGGATCTGGGCAGTGAACGTAACGAGAAAAGTCCAAAGAGAATAAAGGGTGTACCTCTTGGCCTCTTTTTTCTTCTTCTCCCCAACCCCTCACCCCCACCCCTCTGCCATTTATTTATTTATTTATTTATTTATTTATTTATTTATTTTTCACTTCTGTGGAGCCTGGCAAAGACCATCCTCTTGAAAACCAGGACTCTTGGCTGTTGGGGTCAGGTGCTTGAAACAGAAACGTTTCAGCGTCAAGACAAAACTTTTAGTGTCAAGACTCATCAAGTGTGGCGATCTCAGAGCCCAGGCAGTGCCCCATAAATGGTAGCGTAGGGAGGAGTGAAGGGAGGCCAAAGAGCTGTTATCTCATTCAAAAGGAACTGAGAGCTTGACCTGTGGATGGGTTGGGAGTACATGGGGGAGGGCTGTACTTCTGATCACTCCCGAGTCTTTGTGGAGCTGCGCTAAGTATCATACCTGCTGATACCTACAGAATGGCAAATAGGACTAGTGCTGTGTCATAGGCACACAATGCTGTGTGAGCACTCTCAAGGGGGATAAGAATCGGTCTGGAAAGCCAAGGAAGTCTCTCCTAAGAAAATGGCACGGGCGCTGAGACCTGGGGGACGGGTAGGTGATGCCCAGGGAAAGGAAGAAGGCAAGCGCATTCCGGGCCAAGGGTACAACAATGTTCAAATGTCCAGTGGTGGGAACAATATTGCCTAAGGGGGGCTGAAATAGGACAGGTCAAGCAAGGGTGAAAGGCTGGCTTGAGATCATCCTGATTGGCAGACTGGTTATCAGAGTTCTCAGGCTGTGTGAATCAGGGTTAAGAATTTTGGCCCAGGGTTAAGAACTCAAAGCACAGTGGGAAGCCGCAGAAGAATTCCTAAGCAAGAGATTAATGTGGTCAGATTCGCATCTGAAGGGATCACTCTTGCTGCAGTGTGGGGAAGGTTCTGGGTGGGGCAAGGTGGTCTTCCGGAAGACCAGTTAGTGGGATACTGTAGAATCCCAGCCAGCAGAGAACAGCTTAGATGGGAAGGAGTCAGTGTTTGCTCACAAACCCTCTCAAACAACTCTGAGAAACTGTGGATCCCCTGGCACATGGGAGTTGACATCTAAAATGTTTCAGTCTAAGCCCAAGTAGTAAATATGTCGCTTCTGCTGTATCGTTAAGTGTCGACATTCTTTTTAAAAACAAAACTTGAACGTCACTATTTTGATGGCACCCAGTGAAATCTAAAGATCCTGGCAATTTGACACCCATCACCGCTGACTTAAAAACACAAGAAAACGCTCTCCTTTAAGTTGGAAAATCGACATCCACATTTCATCTCCATGAACTTAGGTCTCCATCCCCCTTCCCTCACATAATGTTATCCGAATGTAATCTGTCTTTTATCCTCAGCGTCTCTTGTGGAACCCTATAGTGCCTCTCTGCAACAAAAGTGTATAAGCAAATTGAAATGCTCTTTTATTCATTGTGACTTTTATTCACTATGCCAAGACTCCGCATTTTTGAAGCATCCACCACCACAATTATTGATCATAATACCCAGTTGCTCAGAATAACACAGATAGTAGAGTTTTCAAAAACGAATTCATTGACCTGAAAGGCAAAATCTTGGTTGGAAATGAATTTTTAGGAGAGATGGATGGGATTTTTTTCCCCCCCAATGAATGAATGTTTTCACGGAGAAGTATGAGGCGTGTGAATGCGAGGTAAGATGATTCAACTTTTTTTTTTTTTCCAAAAAATTTTTAGAATTTCTTTGGAGTTTTTTAAATCCAAAGAAGCAGATGAGCCTAGCCACAGCATCTGGGAAACAAAAAGAAAAGAAAAGTCATCAAAATCAGAAAGGCAAAGTAAAACCGTCACTATTTGCTGATGACATGATAATTTATGTATGTAGAAAACCCTGAAACCTCCACCCCTGCCCCCCCAAAAAAAAACCATTAGAACTAATAAATGGATTCAGTAGATTTTTTGCAGGATACAAAACCAGCATACAGAAATCTGTTGCCTTTCTATGCCCTATTCACTAACTACCAGGAGGAGAAATTGAGAAAACAATCCCATTTACAACTGTACCAGAAAGAATAAAAGACCTAGGAAAAAACTTAACCAAGGAGATAAAAGACCTGCACTCTGGAAACTATAAGACACTGCTGAAAGAAACTGAAGACAACTCAAATAAACAGAAAGATATTCCATGCTCATGGACTGGAAGAGTTCATATTATTAAAATGTCCATACTAATACTTTATGTGGAAAACCCAAAAGACTCCACTCCAAAACTGCTAGAAATCATACAGGTATTCAGTCAAGTGTCAGGATATAAAATCAACGCACAGAAATCAGTTGCATTTCTATACACCAACGGCAAGACAGAAGAACGAGGAATTAAGGAGTCTATCCCATTTACAGCTGCACCCAAAACCATTAAGACACGTAGGAATAAACCTAACCAAAGAGGCAAAGAATCTGTACTCAGAGAACTATAAAGTACTCATGAAAGAGCTCGAGGAAGACACAAAAGAAATGGGAAAACGTTCCATGCTCACGGATTGGAAAAACAAATATTGTGAAAATGTCTATGCTACCCAAAGCCATCTACACATTTAGTGCAATCTCTATCAAAATACCATCCATTTTCTTCAAAGAAATGGAACAAATAATCCTAAAATTTAGGTGGAACCAGAAAAGACCCCGAATGGCCAGAGGAATGTTGAAAAGGAAAACCAAAGTTGGCAGCATCACAATTCCAGACTTCAAGCTCTATTACAAAGCTGTCATCATCGAGACAGTGTGGTACTGGCACAAAAACAGAACACCTAGACCAATGGAACAGAAGAGAGAACCCAGAAATGGACCCTTAACTCGATGGTCAACCGATCTTTGACAAAGCAGGAAAGAATGTCCAATAGAAGAAAGAGAGTCTCTCCAACAAATGGTGTTGGGAAAATTGGACAACCACATGCAGAAGAATGAAACCGGACCATTTCCTTACACCACACACAAAAATAGACTCCAAAGGGCTGAAAGACCTCAATGTGAGACAGGAATCCATCAAAATCCTTGAGGAGAACACCGGCAGCAACCTCTTTGACCTCAGCCTTGCGGCAACTTCTTCCCAGAAACATCACCAAAGGCGAGGGAAACAAAAGCAAGAATGAACTACTGGGACTTTGTCAAGATCGAAAGCTTCTGCACAGCAAAGGAAACAGTCAACAAAACCAAAAGACAACCGAGGGAATGGGAGAAGATGTTTGCAAACGGCCTATCACATAAAGGGCTGGTATGCAAGATCTATAAAGAACTTACCAAACTCAGCACCCAAAGAACATATAATCCAATCAAGAAATGGGCAGAGGACATGAACAGACATTTCTGCAAAGAAGACACCCAGATGGCCAACAGACACATGAAAAAGCGCTCCACATCAACTGGGCATCAGGGAACTACAAATCAGAACCACAATGAGATACCACCTCATACCAGTCAGAAGGGCTAAAATTAACCAGTCAGGAAACGACAGATGCTGGCGAGGATGCGCAGAAAGGGGAACCCTCCTACGCTGTTGGAGGGGATGCAAGCTGGTGCAGCCACTCTGGAAAACAGCATGGAGGTTCCTCAAGAAGTTGAGAATAGAGCTACCCTATGACCCAGCAATCACACTACTGGGTATTTACCCTAAAGATACACATGTCGTGACCCGAAGGGACACGTGCACCCCAGGGTTTATAGCAGCAATGTCCACAATTGCCAAACTATGGAAAGAGCCTAGATGTCCATCAACAACAGATGAATGGCTAAAGAAGATGTGGTATGTACACAACACACACACACACACACACACACACACACACACACACACACAGGAATACTATGCAGCCATCAAAAGAAATGAAATCTTGCCATTTGCAAGGGCGTGGATGGAACTAGAGGGTATTATGCTGAGTGAAATAAGTCAATCAGAGAAAGACAATTATCATATGATCTCTCTGATATGAGCAATTTGAGAGGCAGGGTAAGGAGTTGTGGGGGGTAGGGAGGGGAAAAAACCGAAACCAGATGGGACCAGGGAAGGAGACAAACCATAAGAGACTCTTAATCTCAGGAAACAAACTGAGGGTTGCTAGGGGGTGGGGGGGTAGGGATAGGGTGGCAGGGTGATGGACCTTGGGGAGGACATGTGCTATGGTGAGTGCTATGAATTGTGTAAGACTGATGATTCACAGACCTGTACCCCTGAGGCAAATAATACATTATGTGTTAAAAATAAATAAATTAATTAATTAAATGTCCACACTACCCAACGTAATCTACAGATTCAATGCAATCTGTATCAAAAATACCAATGGTATTTTTCACAGAGCTAGATCAAACAATCCTAAAATTTGTATGGAATTCCAAAAGATCCCAAATACCCAAAGCAATCTTGAGAAAGAAGAAGAAAGCTGGAGGTATTATGCTCCCAGGTTTTAAGTCATACTACAGGGCTGTAGTAATCGAAACAGTATGGTACTGGCACAAAAACAGAGACATAGTTCAGTAAAACAGAATAGAGAGCCCAGAAATAAACCCACGCTTGAGTCTTTTTTTTTTTAATTAACATATAATGTATTATTTGCCCCAGGGGTACAGGTCTATGAATCATCAGTCTCACACAATTCACAGCACTCACCAGAGCACATACCCTCCCCAGTGTCCATAACCCAGCCACCCTATCCCTGCCTCCCCCGCGACTCAAGCAACCAGCAGTTTGTTCTCTGAATTTGCAGCTCGGATTCTGCTGCTTGTTTGTTTATTCATTCGTTTTGTTTTTTAGATTCCACCCAGGAGTGAAATCATATGGTATTTGTCTTTCTCAGTCTGACTCAGTCAGACTAAAAATGGCACGACCGCATCCTTTTTTATGGCTGTGTAATATTTGTGTGTGTGTGTGTGTGTGCGCACGCGCGCGCGCGTGGGCGCGTGCGCATGCTCCACATCTCCCTTATCCATTCGTCTACTGCTGGACATTTAGTTTGCTTCCGTATCTTGACTACTGTAAATAAGCTGCAGTAAACACAGGGGTGCACATATCTTTTCCAAGAAGAGTTTTCTTTGTCCTTGGGTCAATACCAGTAGTGGAAGTAGTGCATCATATGATAGCTCTATTTTCGATGCCCTTGTGCACTGTTGGTGGGAGTGTAAACTGGTGCAGCTGCTATGGAAAACAGTATGGAGGGTCCTCAAAAAACCCCAAAAGAGGGACACCTGGGTGGCTCAGTGGGTTAAAGCCTCTGCCTTCGGCTCAGGTCATGGTCCCGGGATCCTGGGATCGAGCCCCGCATCGGGCTCTCTGCTTGGCGGGGAGCCTGCTTCCTCCCCTCTCTCTCTCTCTCTGCCTGCCTCTCTCCCTACTTGTGATCTCTATCTGTCAAATAAATAAATAAAATCTTTAAAAAAAAAACCTAAAAAGAGAAAAACCATGTGATCCAGCAATCTCCCTTCTAGGTATTTATCAAAAAGTAAAAAAATAAAAACACAAATTCAAACAGGAATATGCACCCCTATGTTCGTCGCAGCATTATTTACAATAGCTGGGATATAGAAGCAGCCTAAATGTCCATCGATAGATAAATGGATAAAGAAGATCTGGTGTATAGACCGCGAAATATTACTCAGCCACACAAAGAAAGGACATGTTGCCCTTTGGGGCAATGTGGATGGACCTACAGGGTGTCCTGTTAAGTGAAATGAATCAGACAGAGAAAGACAAATAACTGTGTGACTTTACTTGCATGTGGAATCCCAAACAAAACAGACGAAACAAAATAGAAACAGACTCATGGATACAGAGAACAAAATGATGGTTGCCAGAGGGGGAGGAGGGTAGAGGGGTAGTGTGGATGAAATAGGCGAAGGGGATTAAGAGGTACAGACTTCCAGTTATAAAACAAATAAGACACGGGGGATGTAGTGTACAGCATAGGGAATACGTAGCCAATAACACTGTAACGACTTTGTATGGACACGGATGGTGATGAGACTGACTGTGGTGACCGTTTTGTGCTGTATACGAGTGTCAAATCACGATGCTGAAAACCTGAAACTAATACAATAGTGTACGTCAATTATTCTCCAGTTGAAAAAAAAAAAATCGGAAGAAAAAAAGAAGAAGAAGCGGAAGGGACCAAAAGCAGACTTAATGTAGTATGCCATCTCATTCTTTAAATTCCTTCCATGAGGCCAGCCAACAATCGCACAACAATCTCTCATCAAAAGCTGTTTTTAAGGGCCTACCAACCAGCTGACAGCTCACTTAAGTCCTTTAGGAAGCCACCTGGCCTGCAAAAGGATTGGTCCTCCACTCATTAGAGCCCGCTGTTTCACAATTTCTGAGAAATAAACCACAAGCCTTTGCAACACATGGCTATAGATTCTATCTCTTACTCTTTCACTTAGAAGAGTGAGTACTAGGCTCTCAACAGATGAACGGATAAAGAAGATGTGGTCTGTATACGTACAATGAAATACTATGCAGCCATCAAAAGGAATATAAAATCTTGCCATTTGCAGAAATGTCTGTTCATGTCCTCTGCCCATTTCTTGATTGGATTGTTTGTTCTTTGGGTGTTGAGTTTGCTAAGTTCCTTATAGATTTTGGATACTAGCCCTTTATCTGATATGTCGTTTGCAAATATCTTCTCCCATTCTGTCAGTTGTCTTTTGGTTTTGTTAACTGTTTCCTTTGCTGTGCAAAAGCTTTTGATCTTGATGAAATCCCAACAGTTCATTTTTGCCCTTGCTTCCCTTGCCTTTGCCATTGTTCCTAGGAAGATGTTGCTACGGCTGAGGTCGAAGAGGTTGCTGCCTGCATTCTCCTCAAGGATTTTGATGGATTCCTTTCTCACATTGAGGTCCTTCATCCATTTGGAGTCTATTTTTGTGTGTGGTGTAAGGAAGTGGTCCAATTTCATTTTTCTGCATGTGGCTGTCCAATTTTCCCAGCACCATTTATTGAAGAGGCTGTCTTTTTTCCATTGGACATTCTTTCCTGCTTTGTCGAAGATTAGTTGACCATAGAGTTGAGGGTCGATTTCTGGGCTCTCTATTCTGTTCCACTGATCTATGTGTCTGTTTTTGTGCCAGTACCATGCTGTCTTGATGATGACAGCTTTGTAATAGAGCTTGAAGTCCGGAATTGTAATGCCACCAACTTTGGCTTTGTTCTTCAATATTCCTTTGGCTATTCGAGGTCTTTTCTGGTTCCATATAAATTTTAGGATAATTTGTTCCATTTCTTTGAAAAAAATGGATGGTATTTTGATAGGGATTGCATTAAATGTGTAGATTGCTTTAGGAAGACATCCAGATGGCCAACAGACACATGAAAAAGTGCTCCACGTCACTCGCCATCAGGGAAATACAAATCAAAACCACAATGAGATATCACCTCACACCAGTCAGAATGGCTAAAATGAACAAGTCAGGAAATGACAGATGCTGGAGAGGATGTGGAGAAAGGGGAACCCTCCTCCACTGTTGGTGGGAATGCAAGCTGGTGCAACCACTCTGGAAAACAGCATGGAGGTTCCTCAAAATGTTGAAAATAGAACTACCCTATGACCCAGCAATTGCACTACTGGGTATTTACCCTAAAGATACAAACATAGTGATCCGAAGGGGCACGTGTACCCGAATGTTTATAGCAGCAATGTCTACAATAGCCAGACTATGGAAAGAACCTAGATGTCCATCAACAGATGAATGGATAAAGAAGATGTGGTATATATACACAATGGAATACTATGCAGCCATCAAAAGAAATGAAATCTTGCCATTTGCGACGACGTGGATGGAACTAGAGCGTATCATGCTTAGTGAAATAAGTCAATCGGAGAAAGACAACTATCATATGATCTCCCTGATATGAGGACATGGAGAAGCAACATGGGGGGGTAGGAGATAGGAGAAGAATAAATGAAACAAGATGGGATTGGGAGGGAGACAAACCATAAATGACTCTTAATCTCACAAAACAAACTGGGGGTTGCTGCGGGGAGGTGGGATTGGGGGAGGGGGAGCGGGCTATGGACATTGGGGAGGGGAAGCGAACCATAAGAGACTATGGACTCTGAAAAACAACCTGAGGGTTTTGAAGGGTCAGGGGTGGGAGGTTGGGGCAACCTGAGGGTTTTGAAGGGTCAGGGGTGGGAGGTTGGGGGAACAGGTGGTGGGTAATGGAGAGGGCACGTTTTGCATGGAGCACTGGGTGTTGTGCAAAAAGAATGAATACTGTTACGCTGAAAAAATAAATAAAATGAGAAAAAAAAACATAAAAAAAAAAATCTTGCCATTTGCAACGACGTGGGTGGAACTAGAGGGTATTACGCCAGGCAAAAGAAGTCAGTCAGAGAAAGACAATTACAGGGTCTCACTGATTTGAAGAATTGGAGAAACGAGACAGAGGATCATAGGGGAAGGGAGGGAAAAATGGAACAAGACGAAACCAGAGAGGGAGACAGACCATAAGAGACCCTTAATCTCGGGAAACAAACTGAGGGTTGCTGGAGTGGAGGAGGATGGGAGGGATGGGGTGGTTGGGGGATGGACATTGGAGAGGGTATGGGCTATGGTGAGCGCTGTGAGGTGTGTAAGACTGATAATTCACAGACCTGTACCCCCGAAACAAAGAATACATTTATGTTCAAATAATACAGAAAGAAAGAAAGAAAGAAAGAAAGAAAGAAAGAAAGAAAGAAAGAAAGAAAGAAAGAAGAGTGACTACTACTTTGCTTCAAGTGATTTGCTTGGAAAAGTCTGGGCACACTGAGCATTAATTTAAATACGCTTTTGACAATAATTAGTTCTTGATTAAAATGCCCTTACCTTATGCATGTTTTCCACCTATTGCTGCTAAAACTTTGAAGTTGCAGATCTAGGTCATTCAACGTATGGGGAATATATGCCCTGGAACTTTACTAGAGAAAGCCCTCATCGTTGTCACACCGATGAAGCACATCGCCCTTAATTTCTGTAGAACAGTCTGACTTTTTCCCCGCCAAATTAAATAATTGCGTTAATACGCAGACAGAAGAATTTTTTAAAAAAGATTTTATCTATTTCTTTGAGAGAGAGTGAGCACGAGTGGGGCGGAGGGGCAGAGGGAGAGGGAGAAGCAGACTCCCTGCGGAGCAGGGAGCCCGATGCTGGGCGGGATCCCAGGACGCTGGGATCATGACCTGAGCCGAAAGCAGACGCTTCACTGACAGAACCACCCAGGCGCCCCTGGAAGAATATGTTTTAAACCACTAAGAAACACGTGATAGGATACCTCTTTGAATATTATAATAATAATATATTACTAACGTCTTCAATACTGAGGTTTAAATGCTCTACAGGTATCACATGTTGTCCATTTTCTAATCAATTGCAGAACTGGGTAACAAGACTCATCACCTGGTATGTTATAAACCTATGTGATCTGTAACTAAAACGCTATGCTATCAAATAAGGCATTATAATAGAAAGTATGACAGGCACCCCTGCGTCTTTTTCGCTCTTGTGTTGGTCTTTTGGGAATCAATAAATCACCATCATGTAAACCTCAGAAATAACTTCACTAATTTTATTAGGCATTGTGGTCAGCCTTTCCTCGTGTCATTTTAAGAAAAAGAAATGGGGGCACCTGGGTGGTTCGGTTGGTTAATGATCCAGCTCTTGATTTCAGCTCAGTCATGATCTCAGGGCCATAAGATCAAGGCTCATGTTGGGCTCCACATTCCGTGCAGAGTCTGCTTGAGATTCTCTCTCTCCCTCTCCCTCTGTCCCTCCCTTTTCATGTTCTTTCTCTCTAAATAAGGAAATAAATGAATAGAAAAATTTTTTTTAAAGTTATTATCTATTTATTTGACAGAGACAGGGACAAGATGCACAAGCAGGGCCAGTGACAGGCAGAGGTTGAGGGAGCAGCAGGACCCTGGGAAGCAGGGCACCATCCCAGGACTCTGGGATCATGATCTGAGCCAGAGGCAGATGCTTCACCGACTGAGCCACCCAGGTGACCCAGTAAAATATTTTTTTTTAAAAAGAAAGAGAACTGGATATATTGTTACAATTAATTGAATGTGTTACCATGGTTAATGTCATATGAACCATAATATTTGAGGCGGTATTTTTGATTACCTGGTGCTATAAACATATTTTCTACCCCCAAAATTTGTTTGGTAAGTTCTAGTCCCTAGTTCCTCAGAATGTGAACTTATTTTGCAATCAAGTGCTCTCCCCCTGAGCTATATTGCCTCTGCTAGAATGTGAACTTCCTTTAAAATAGGTTCATTGCAGATGTAATTAGTTAAAATCGAATACAACTGATGCCCTTATAAAAAGTGGAAATTTGGACACAGAGACATACACAGTGGAGAATGCCATGTGCACACTGGATTTGTGCTGCCATATACTAAGCGTTCCGGAAGCTAGGATAAAGAAATGGGACAGGTTCTCCCTTAGAGTTTCCAGAAGGATCAAACTCTCCTTACACCTTAATTTCCAATTTCTATCCTCCGGAACTGTGGGACAATAAATTTTTCTTTTTTGAGAAATTGCCAGTGATGGTAACTTTTATTGCATCCATAGGAGCCTAATACACCTGGGAAAGGTGTATTCCTCTTGAATTTCCAAAGGAACTTCCTGGGTTTCCTTTTTGGCACTAGCTCTGAAGACTTTGCTGTGCTCGCCCACATACTGTGGGAGGGTTGGGACCTTGGTTGCCAAGGAAACCTCAGGGTTTTGTGGGAGCTGGCCATGTGTATTTCCTGTGCATGCTGCTCTGTCACCTGTCACCAGTTGGGGCTTCTGAGGTTAGGCCCCTCCTCTGTGTCCTTGTTGGTGGGTCTGTAGGTGGTTTCCCCAAAGCTCTAGTGAGCCGCAGACAAACCAGCCTATGATAGCTCCAAATCACGAGTGTATGTGTGAGGAGGGCAGTGATCAGAATCCCTGGAGGGAATGCCAAGGAAACGTTACCTTTAGGCAAAGAGGTTGTGAGCAATCCAGTAGCACTTGCTACTAGGAGTGGTAGTTAACTGTAAACAAGTTGTTTGGCCTTCATTGGGATGACATACTGGGGCAAAGTCGGGCCAAATCAATTCTGCCTCAGCTTGTGGTCCTCACACACCCCCTGGCAGAAATGAGCCTATTCAAGGTCAACTCACACAAGAGTGGAGCCAGTAGAACATGGCCTCTAGACAGAACCTAGGCCCTTCCTCTTGGGACATTGAATGCCTCCTGTAGTTTGGTTTAGAAAAGAGCAGGTACTAGCTGACAAAGACAGCTGCCTCTAGGAAGTGGGAGATGGCTAGGCAAAATGCCACTTTTCAATGGAGAATTTTGACTTAGGTCTGCAAAGAGATCCTGTCCAACAGGAATCTGTTTGACTCCCAGCTTTGGTGTTCCTCTAACCTCAGTACATAACACTCAGTAGCCTCTGGGTTCACTTATCACCTGGACCTGTATAAGCACTTCTGATATGACACAAAGCTCCCTCTAGTTCATCACAAACACTTTTTTCTGACTGACTTTTATAGTTCACAGACATGAGCAGGTTACTCCTCTTCTTTACAAACTGCTAGGGTAGTGATACTTCCGTGGAGATTCCCGCAGCCTGCTGCATATCTGGAGCAGAAGTCCGAAGTTAGCATGGGCACCATAGGAACTGCACAGCCCCATACATGTTCCCTGTGGATCTGCTCCCTTTCCTTGCTCCTCTATTCATCACTCTGGGCCCCATCTACACTAACCTTTTCTCCAGGTACCAAATATCTTCTGACCATTTAACTCCTTCCTCTACAGGATGAGCTTCTTGGCTGTGGGGAGCTTGCCAGGATTGTGAGACCCGAGAGAAGGCAAATAACCAAGGTGGGGCCAAAGATCAGTGCAGCTATTGACATGGAGGTACTTCACAGTTTATGGCATAGTGAGAGGGAATCCAAGAAGCAGTGACAATCTTGCTGAGCTGTGGATTTGGATATTACTCCATTTTGCAAGCAGTACACTAGAGAGAAGGGAACTGGGCAAAGAAAGACTCCAGAGTATTGCACAAAGTTATTGCTGAGTTTATAACTGCATACTAACTCTGCATGCACAGATTCAGACACCACAAGTTTGGACACAGAACACCCACCAGGAGCTATAAGATAGAGAGCTACCAGAGCTTACACAGTGTTCCCGCCAGCCACAGTAGAGATACCACACTGAAGTCCCCAGATGTTCATCACAGAATGCAGTGTAGTCATACATTAGGAAAATGGCTCACGTAGCTCTATAAGACCTACATTAACAAAGCTTAACAACAAACCCTGAAAGGCTCATTCTAGTAAGTGAACAAAGTGCATACTGGAAAAAAAACTGAACATATAAATAAGATAAACAAAACTTAGACACTTAACAACATAGCAACCAAAACGGCCTCTATGTAAAACTTCTAGATATGTGAAAGAAAGAAACATGACCCATAAACAAGGGAGAAATGTGCCAGTAGGTCCAGAAATGGCTAGGATTATGGGGCTAACACAGAGCAACTTAATACATTATTTTTTTAAAGATTTTATTTATTTACTTGACAGAGATCACAAGTAGGCAGAGAGGCAGGCAGAGAGAGAGGAGGAAGCAGGCTCCCCGCTGAGCAGAGAGCCCGATGTGGGGCTTGATCCCAGGACCCTGAGATCATGACCTGAGCCGAGGGCAGAGGCCACTGAGCCACCCAGGCTCCCCTACACACAGCGACTTTAAGACAGCTATTGGAAATAAATATGTTCCAGAATTGAAAGGAAACATAAAAATAATGAAGGAAACAATGAGGAAAAGTCTCTATAGGAAAGTGATATCTATAATGAAGAACCAAATGGAAAGTCTGGAACTGAAAAGTACAGAAGAGGGAAATATGGAAGACCATCATAGACCCACAAGAACAGAACTAATTTTTTACTAACACTCCAAATAAAATCACTGTCAAAATGTATTTTTTTTCAAATGCATCCTGACCCCACACCTCCCCTCAAATACAAAAATTAATTTAGGCACATCCTAAGACCTAAATGCAAGGCTAAAACTATGGGGCTTCTAGAGGAAAACAAGACAATACCTTTGCAAATATGGGTTAGGGAAAGATCTCTTGGGCAGGACCCATTAAATAGTCACTATAGAAGAAAAGAAAGGATTCAGTGAACCTCATCACAGTTAAATCAATCTACTTATGAACAGACACCACTAAGAATGTGCATAGACAAGACATAACAGGGAGAAAATAGTCCCAACAGGTATATCTTTTTTTTTTATTTGTTTATTTTCAGCGTAACAGTGTTCATTGTTTGTGCACCACACCCAGTGCTCCATGCAGTACGTGCCCTCCCTATTACCCACCACCTGGTTCCTCAACCTCCCCCCCCCCCCGCCCCTTCAAAACCCTCTGATTGTTCTTCAAAGTTCATAGTCTCTCATGGTTCATCTCCCCTTCCAGTTTCCCTCAACTCCCTCTCCTCTCCATCTCCCCATGTCCACCATGTTCTTTGTTATGCTCCACAAATAAGTGAGACCATATGATACTTGACTCTCTCTGCTTGACTTATTTTGCTCAGCATAATCTCTTCCAGTCCCGTCCATGTTGCTACAAAAGTTGGGTATTCATCCTTTCTGATGGAGGCATAATACTCCATTGTGTATATGTACCACATCTTCCTTATCCATCCCTCCGTTGAAGGGCATCTTGGTTCTTTCCTCAGTTTGGCGACCATGGCCATTGCTGCAATAAACATTGGGGTACAGATGGCCCTTCTTTTCACTACATCTGTATCTTTGCATAAATACCGAGCAGTGCAATTGCAGGGTCATAGAGAAGCTCTATTCTTAATTTCTTGAGGAATCTCCACACTGTTCTCCAAAGTGGCTGCACCAACTTGCATTCCCACCAACAGTGTAAGAGGGTTCCCCTTTCTCCACATCCTCTCCAACACATGTTGTTTCCTGTCTTGCTAATTTTGGCCATTCTAACTGGTGTCAGGTGGTATATCAATGTAGTTTTAATTTGAATCTCCCTGATGGCTAGTGATGATGAACATTTTTTCATGTGTCTGATAGCCATTTGTATGTCTTCGTTGGAGAAGTGTCTGTTCATATCTTCTGCCCATTTTTTGGATATGATTATCTGTTTTGTGTGTGTTGAGTTTGAGGAGTTCTTTATAGATCCTGGATATCAACCTTTTGTCTGTACTGTCATTTGCAAATATCTTCTCCCATTCCGTGGGTTGCCTCTTTGTTTTGTTGACTGTTTCCTTTGCTGTGAAGAAGCTTTTGATCTTGATGAAGTCCCAAAAGTTCATTTTCGGTTTTGTTTCCTTTGCCTTTGGAGACATAGCTTGAAAGAAGTTGCTGTGGCTGATATCGAAGAGGTTACTGCCTATGTTCTCCTCTAGGATTCTGATGGATTCCTGTCTCACGTTGAGGTCTTTTATCCATTTCGAGTTTATCTTTGTGTACAGTGTAAGAGAATGGTCGAGTTTCATTCTTCTACATATTGCTGTCCAGTTTTCCCAGCACCATTTATTGAAGAGACTGTCTTTTTTCCATTGTATATTTTTTCCTGTTTTGTCGAAGATTATTTGACCATAGAGTTGAGGGTCCATATCTGGGCTCTCCCCTCTGTTCCACTGGTCTATGTGTCTGTTTTTATGCCAGTACCACACTGTCTTGGTGATCACAGCTTTGTAGTAAAGCTTGAAATCGGGTAACGTGATGCTGCCAGTTTTGATTTTGTTTTTCAACATTTCCTTAGCAATTCGAGGTCTCTTCTGATTCCATACAAATTTTAGGATTACTTGCTCCAGCTCTTTGAAAAATACCGGTGGAATTTTGATTGGAATGGCGTTAAAGGTATAGATTGCTCTAGGCAGTATAGACATTTTAACACTGTTTGTTCTTCCGATCCATGAGCATGGAATGGTCTTCCAACTTTTTGTGTCTTCTTCAGTTTCTTTCATGAGTGTTCTGTAGTTCCTCGGGTACAGGTCCTTTACCTCTTTGGTTAGGTTTATTCCCAGGTATCTTATGGTTCTTGGTGCTATAGTAAATGGAATCGATTCTCTAATTTCCCTTTCTGGGTTTTCATTGTTAGTGTATAAGAAAGCCACTGATTTTTGTACATTGACTTTGTATCCTGCCACGTTACTGAATTGCTGTATGAGTTCGAGTAGTTTGGGGGTGAAGTCTTTGGGGTTTTCCATATAAACAATCATGTCATCTGCGAAGAGAGAGAGTTTGACTTCTTCCTTGCCAATTTGGATACCTTTTATTTCTCTTTGTTGTCTGATTGCCATTGCTAGAACTTCTAATACTATGTTGAACAAGAGTGGTGAGAGTGGGCATCCTTTTCGTGTTCCTGATCTCAACGGGAAGGCTGCAAGCTTTTTCCCATTGAGGATGATATTTGCTGTGGGTCTTTCATAGATAGATTTTATGAAGTTCAGGAATGTTCCCTCTATCCCTATACTTTGAAGCGTTTTCATCAGGAACGGATGCTGGATTTTGTCAAATGCTTTTTCTGCATCAATTGAGAGGACCATGTGGTTCTTCTCTCTTCTCTTATTGATTTGTTCTATCACATTGATTGATTTGCGAATGTTGAACCAACCTTGTAACCCAGGGATGAATCCCACCTGGTCATGGTGGATAATCTTTTTAATGTGCTGCTGGATCCTGTTTGCTAGGATCTTGTTGAGAATCTTTGCATCCATATTCATCAGTGATATTGGTCTGAAATTCTCCTTTTTGGTAGGGTCTTTGCCTGGTTTGGGGATCAGGGTAATGCTGGCTTCATAAAGAGTCTGGAAGTTTTCCTTCTGCTTCAATTTTTTGGAAGAGCTTCAGAAGAATTGGTGTTATTTCTTCTTTGAAAGTTTGGTAGAATTCCCCAGGGAATCTGTCAGGTCCTGGGCTCTTATTTTTGGGGAGGTTTTTGATCACTGCTTCAATCTCATTACTAGATATCGGTCTATTCAGGTTGTCAATTTCTTCCTGGTTCAATTTTGGGAGTTTATAGTTTTCCAGGAATGCATCCATTTCATCTAGGTTGCTTAGCTTATTGGCATACAACTGTTGGTAATAATTTCTGATGATTGTTTCTATTTCCTTGGTGTTAGTTGTGATCTCTCCCTTTTCATTCATAATTTTATTGATTTGGGCTTTCTCTCTTTTCTTTTGGATTAGTGTGGTCAATGGTTTATCGATCTTATTGATTCTTTCAAAAAACCAGCTTCTAGTTTCATTGATACGTTCTACTGTATCTCTGGTGTCTACCTCATTGATCTCTGCTCTAATCTTGATTATTTCCCTTCTTGCGTGTGGAGTTGGTTTGATTTGTTGTTGATTCTCCAGTTCTTTAAGGTGTAGAGACAGCTGGTGTATTCTGGATTTTTCAATGTTTTTTGAGGGAGGCTTGGATGGCTATGTATTTCCCCCTTAGAACAGCCTTTGCTGTATCCCATAGGTTTTGGACCGAAGTGTCTTCATTCTCATTGGTTTCCATGAATTGTTTAAGTTCATCTTTGATCTCCTGGTTGATCCAAGCATTCTTAAGCAAGGTGGTCTTTAGCTTCCAGGTGTTTGAGTTCCTTCCGAACTTTTCCTTGTGATTGAGTTCCAGTTTCAAAGCATTGTGATCTGAGAATATGCAGGGAATAATGTCAGTCTTTTGGTATCGGTTGAGTCCTGTTTTGTGACCCAGTATGTGGTCTATTCTGGAGAAGGTTCCATGTGCACTTGAGAAGAATGAGTATTCTCCAACAGGTATATCTTATAAAGGGCTTGTAACCAGAGTATTTTGACAATTTGCATGAGTCGATAATGAAACAAAGGCAAAGACCCCACTTGAAAATTGGGCAAGAGACTTGAATAGGCAGTTCATTAAGGAGGATAGCTAATAATCACACAAAAAAGTATTCCATATCATTAATCATCACAAAAATTCAAATTGATAGCACAGTGAAATAGCACAATGAGTCACTGACCAGAATGGATAAAAGTTCAAAGGTGACAATATAAAACTTTTGAGAACTCCAAGAAACAGGCACTACTGATGGGAGTCCAAATTATCATAACAGCTTTGGAAATCTGTGAAAAGTTTTTCATAAAGTTAAACATAACCCTATTCTGTGGCCCAGCCATTCCAATGCTAGGTGTTTATCCAAGAGAAAGGAAAACAAAAGTCCAGAAAAAGACTCACAAACATGTTCACATAGGCTTTGATCACACAAGAATATTAGTAACACACACAACTGTAGAAACCTTGATAAAAGTAACATGCCAGGGGCTGCAAATGGATGATTGCATAGTAGACGCAACTGTAGGGTTCATCAGCTTGGTACCTACCAACATAAGTCTTGCTCCTGTTTTGTGAAGCACTGACATGTGTCTTGCTCTGCCTTCTTCCATGTCTGTTTGATTCCTCAAAGAAATAAAAAAAACACCATTTAACACATGCACTCACACAAGCGCTCACACATTTTCTCGTTCATTCACTCAAACACTAACACATGTACACTCACCCATTAGCACATATTTACTCATACTCATACACACACTAACTTACACAAACTCATACATACTTATACACCAGACATTTTTACTCTTGAACACTTTCACACACACATACATTCGCTGACACAAATCTACTTATACACATTAACACTCATAAATATATACTTGGACACTCATATAGTCATACTCACTCACACACAGTTATGTACAGACAAGCTTGGACATGCTCACAAATTCATACATACTCACACAGTCACACACAAGACACATTAACCCATGTACACATTTACACACACATGCATTCCACTACATCTGTTCATTTCACTCTCATGCTCACATATAGACACTTACACATTGACACACATTTTCACTGAACACACTAACACATATAAACATACACCCACATACCTGCATACTCACATAGTCACACATACTCATGCACAAAGTAACACATACTCATACATGCTTACACTCAACACACATTTAGATACATTCACTAACACAGTCTTACACACTCACACATATTCATCCACATTCACTGACACACTATAGGGACACAGTCACAAACTCATACATACTTCCACATACTTACTCATATACACACTTATAGATACAATAACACAGGCTGGCTTGATTTTGATGATCTAGGCCTGGATGCCCAGAGCCCCAATAAGACAGGGAGGGATCCTGGGGCCTCTGGGTACTTCCTGCTGTCCCTTACCCTCCCTTATTCATGCAAGTGCCCTGAGTTCCCTGAGAATCCAGATAGCCACTGAACACTCCCAGCAACGTTCTGTTCACTGGCACCATCTGGCTCTGCTGAGCTTTGTTCCCTTGCCAGGTCCATAAGCCAATGTTCCCTAGATGTTCACCACCTTTTGCAATGAACACACTGCCAAGCTGGTACATCTGGGTGGCTCAGTCGTTAGGGTCTGCCTTTGGCTCAGGTCATGATCCTAGGCTCCTGGGATCAATTCCCGCATTGGACTCCCCACTCAGCAGGAAGCCTGCTTCTCCTTGTCCCACCCCGTTACTTGTGTTCCCTCTCTTGCTGTGTTTCTCTCTGTCAAATAAATACATAAAATCTTAAAAAAAAAAAAAGACACTGCAAAGTTCTCATGGAACTTACCCCACATATACTCCCATGTTGACCAGGCCACTGTTTCCCCCCTGCACCCACATCCCCAGTAGATCCTTCCCTCAATTGCCCACAGTAGAGGCAAGACTCAGTTGACACATGAAATTAACTTTATTGAAGAAAACATTTACTAAAACCATCAAAGAGGGAATGACAACAGAGAGAGGAACATCTAACGGCCACTAGAGCCCACAGGTTATGCCCCCCTCCTCTTGGGGTCCCAAAGGAAGTGTCTCTGCTTCCCCCAACACCACGGCCCTCCAGCCTCCCTTCCTGGGGACCCCAAGATCAACCTCTGGCCAGGACGACGGACGCTGGCCACGTCCCCTCACCCCAGGGCACGCACCCTCCCCTCTGGCCGACATGCTGGGGCCTGGTCCCGCCCTATGGCCTGCACAGGACAGTCCCAGGATGGCGGAAAATGCAGGAGGGGACACTCGGCCAAGCCGGGGACACGGAGTCACAAGAAACAACAGGGTGGCACATCAGAGACGGTTCCCGTGGAGACTCCCGCTGGAGACTCCCGTGGAGACCTCGGTCCTTGGTCGGTTCCTCCTTCCCGAGGTCGCGGGCCAAGCAGCAGCCGTGCCCTCGGGCATCCTTCCCGCCATCTCCTGGAACTGGGCTGGGGATCTCGGGGATGGGGCTGCTGCTGCTGATGGACAGCTGCTCAGAGAAGCACACACACACATCTCCACGAGAACAAGCAGTGGCCGGCTTAAATCTACACTGAGAAAGCAGAGGTGGAGCTCACAACACTGGGAGAGAGCGAGCGGAGCCTCGGTCGCCACCGAAGCTCACGGCAGGCTCCCCGGGCTGGGGGGCGGCTGCCCCGGTAGGCCAGGACACCCACCGCGGGCTCCTGCACATCTCAAGGTTCTGCGCAGGAACGGGATCTAGTGGGGAAGGGAGTAACGTGACACGTGTGTCACTAAGGGCCCTACAGGGACACCAGCGGGTTTCCCAGAACATGGAGCGACGTGCCCCGGGGGATGTACATGAGGGTCTCCCTCTTGGGAGACCCAAGAGGCTGGCACCCTTGAGGCGGTCCCTAACATCTCCCAGTCCAGAGTGGGTGGCAGATGGCTTCGGGTGCCCCTCACATAGACTGGGGCTGACCACTCAGGGGTGCCCCAAGCCAGCTTCCCAGGTTGGCAGGGATTGGAGCTGGCCTTGGCATTGGCATCTGCTGAATTGTCATTCATCAGGCCAGTCCCAGGTCTCCTTGCCCGTGGTCTCCCGGTCTCCAGTGACACTGTGCAAACAAAAGCAGAAACACCTCCCACCACGAAGTCCTCCCCCTTCCTACTCCTCTCCTCTCCCTTTTCCTTCTCTTCCTCCTTCACCTTTTCCTCTTCCTTTCCTATACCTTTTTCTCCTCCTCCTTTCCTCTTCCTCTTTCTCTTCTTCTTCCTGCTTTGGAACAAAAGTTTCCCTGCACATCCAGTCACACTAGATCCAGCTGTGGGGTACTGGTCTGCCAGGTATGCGGCACCCCACCTCTCAGGCCAAGACTCTGTGTGGCCCACGGGTCTTCGCCTCACAGTCTTTGCTCTCCTTGCCCTCATAGCCCTTCCAGGCTGTAGGGGAAGGAAGCTGCCCGTAGGCTGGTGCTAGGCTACCAGGGCGTTTGGGTCTCCTCCTCTCACTCGTGCAGGTGCTCGAGGGTGTTGCCTTCTTGGGGCTCCCCTAGAGCAGTGCAGACAACCCCCAAGACGGGCTGGGCCATGTGGCATCCGCTCCAGGGCATTCTCTCTTGGTTGTGCAGCTCTTCCTTGCTTGAGCTGACTCTTTCTGGCAGGGATGGCCATGGGGAAGTTTCCTCCAGGCCCAGTGTGGTCTGAGGGCCAGTAGGCATCTTCAGCTCGGAGCCCATGGGGTGGGCATGTAGGGGTGGCCAGACAATGGGACTGATGACCGAGTCCCCGGCTGCACCTTCTTCAGCCTCTGCTATGTCGGAGTCTTTGCCTGCGTCTGGTGCCCCCCATGTGCTGAGTGTGGCAGCCTGCCACTTGTATCTCTGGCACCTCTTCAGGGCACTGCTCTTGGCCATCACTGAGCCCCATGTGGCTTGGTGAGTGGGGTCCCTTTCAACTGATGGAGGATGAGGGGGCTCAGCCTGGGCCTGGCTTCTTTGCCCCTCCACCCCACTCGAGTACCCTGCTGTTTGTGTAGACTGCCCCTTTCCATTCGTCCAATAACTCTTCCATTTCCTTGGCCTATAGTAAGAGGAGCTGCCCTGTTCTCCTGAGCCTACTTGGCCTTGGGCTTGGGATGGCTCTTTTCCCAAGCCCAGTTCCCATTTCCCGACTCTGCTGCAGCCTGTTTCCTCTGCCTTACCAAGAGCAGATTTGGAGCGTTGGTGCACTGCGCCTTAATGTGGCCATCTTCTCCACAGCTATAGCAGAATGTGTGGTGTTTCCATTTCCCTGAACCTCGAGACCTGGCCCTTAGCACACGTCCCCTTCGGTGCTGTCCTCTGCCCCTCCTGCGTCTGAAGCCTTGGGAAGGCCTGGCCTGAAGAGTGTTGCCAGGGCCAGGGAAGGACACTGCTCTGAAAGCGCTGGCTCTGGCAGATGACCTTATGCCTGCATCCAGCCCTGGTATCCTCTCCCTGTCTAGCCCAAAAGTGGCCTCCCACTCCTCTTCCTCACGTAGGAGCTTCACCAGTGCCAGGAAACCAGGTGGCTTCCTTCGCTGTTTCATCAGCTTAAGCCTCTCTCGAAGTTTGTCAGTAAGGGTAGCCCCATTTAAGACTTGTTTCAGGCGAGCCTGATTCACATTCCTCCGTAACACTGCATTTTTTTCTACGGCTCTTTGGAGCAGGGGCTCCAAACGCAACACAAAGCTGGAGACTTTCTCTCCTACCTCCTGATAGGCCTTACAAAATTTTATATGGGCGATTTTGCGGCTCTCCACAGGTCCAAACACCTGCTGCAGGGCGGCCAGGCACTCCTCCACAGTTATAGCGGCATTGCTGGCCCGCAGCCCACTGATCACCTGCAGAGCCGGGCCCCGCAAGCACTCCATCAGCCGCCGCCTCTTTTCACCCTCAGGGACCTGCCACATCTGCAGCATGTCAGTGGTGTGCTCAAGCCAGGCTTCAAAGGCCAATGCCCCTGGGATGGACACAGTGTTCCCAGAAAACACTCTTAGTTCTCTGTACAACACTTGTTCTAGCAGCGGCTGCACTGCAGCCCCCAGGGTCTGGGCCCAAGTCCAGAAGCCGGGAGATATGGCCAGTCTTGGAGCAGGACAGTTGGTGTCCGATCCAAGCACCCTGTTCATGTCGGACACTGTCCGCCTCTCTTCCTCTAAGAAGCGGTTCAGTCTATTGAGAAATTCCCCATCTGAGTTCCGAGGTTTTACAACCACTTCCCAGGGCCCTCCCTTTCCGGGAATTTCCCTGGGGATCAAAGAATAGTCAATATCTTGGGCAAGCTCCAAGAGAAATGCTTGGGCATTCTCTTCCCTCCTAAACATCCTACCAATGACCCTATACCTGCCCAGGTGCCTGAGAGCCTCCCGAAGAGTCTCCTCGAATTCATCCTCACCACAGTCCTCAGGAATCCCCAGGATGAGCATGGACCGCTGGGTGTTCAGGTGTTCCCCCCTACACCAATCCTGCAACAGGGTCAACGGCATGTCCCCAATCTCTGTGGAGTCTAGTTGAGGGGGGAATGGTCACTGCGTGATGCACATATATCTGAGACAAGTCCCAGGGCGACAGCAGACAGACCAGGTCTCCACAGCCTGTGAACAGGAACCGTGCGAGAGCGAGGTTAATGCCCACACCCTCCTCCCACCGCCAGGTGACCCTCCTCCCACCGCCAGGTGACCCTCCTCCCACCGCCAGGTGACCCTCCTCGCCCGGGGCGGTGCCTCTGCCGCCCAGGCTCGATCCCTGCCCCGCCTTCCTCCGACCGGCCGGGGCCACAGCACGCTCCTCACCCCGCTCCCCACCCCCCACCCCCACCCCCACCCTCCACCCCCTGCCCCCGCGGGCTGGCGCAGTCCCGCGGGAGGGGGCGGCGGGCGGCGGGGTCTCCCGGGGTCAAGCGCACCCTCCCCGGGGTCTGGTACCTTCCTCTGGGCCGGGGTCCTTCCCGGCGGAGGTCCCAGCAGGAGGGGCGCAGGGGCTGCGCGTCTCTTTCCCTGGCTCTCTCGCGCGGCTCCCCTGCTTCCTCTCGCGGTCCCTCTCTCCGCGCGGCACGTGGGCCAGCGCGCCGGCGCCTGCTCGCCACCACTCTCTGCAGTGCGGACTCGGGGCGGGGGCGCGGCGGCGGCGGAGCGCGGACCCTCCGCGTCGCCCCGGAGACCGCCGGGCCATTGGCGCGCGCGGATCACGCGGCCGGGCTGCGGCCACCGCCGCGGGCACCCCGGGACCGCGCGTGACGTCAGCTGCCCCTTCCGCCCCCCCCACCCCGCCCCCTGAGGGGCCGCTGGCACAGGTGGGGGGACCCGGGGGATCCGCGACTCGGTGCCCCCATCCCTGACCCAGCCCCGTCCACCGCCCGCCGCTCCCGGAGCGTGCCCTCGGGGCGTCGGCGTGGCGAGGGTTCCACATCCGCGGGGCCCCCACGTCCGCGGGGGCCCGCCGGAGAGGGGCTGGGCAGGCCCGAGATGCGTGCGCCCGCCGGCGCTGTGCTCTGGCGTGGGTGGGGAACGGGATTGGGGTGGGGGGAGGGGAGGGAGGGTGTCCTGGGGGCCTCTTCGCCTGTTTCCCCCCTCCTCCACCCCACCCAGGACTGGTCCTGTCCCAGCTCGGCGGGCAGCACCTCGTCCAGGTGCCATTAATTACGTGGAGGAGACGCCTCGTGCGCAACGCTGGAGCACTCACACACTCCACCCCAACGGAGGGTCTGCAGTCCCCAGGCTCGCTGGGGGGCGGGCGGGGGCGAGGCCACGGTGGGTGCACGCAGGACCCGCCGACCCGGACCCACCGGCCAAGGCGCGTCGCTACCCCAGTGCCGGTGGCCTGTCCCGAGGAGGGGTGACCCACCGTTCTGGTTTGCTTGGGCTTTCTCCATTTTGATTGCTTCAAGTCCACTGTCTGGAAATGGAGCCCAACACTTTGGGCCTGCATTTTCCTCCTGGCAGT
Source organism: Meles meles (assembly GCF_922984935.1). NCBI lineage: Eukaryota > Metazoa > Chordata > Mammalia > Carnivora > Mustelidae > Meles > Meles meles. The sequence continues at coordinate 130,473,517 of NC_060087.1, read as the reverse complement.
AGGCTGTGGGTTGGTCTGCATGCCTAGGACCCTAGGGCCATCAGAAGAATGGAGGGAGTGGCTGCCCTCGCGCAAAGGGTCCAGTGGTCTGGGTGCTCCTGCCTGCCCTGCCAACTACATCCTCGCCTCCTGTGGGCAGGACTCTCCCCAGTCACACAAGGAGGAGCCTGTGCTTGATGTCCCTTGGGAGACTCACTCACCCAACCAGGTCTGGAAAGCCACCTTGTACCAGGTGGGGCGTAGAACTGTCCACTCGCATTCCCAGTTTAGATCCTAAATTGGTCCCCATAACTCTTTGAGTAGACTTGAGGCTATGTCTCTTTTGGTTGTTTCATCCACATTAGAATTTACTTCCACTCACAGTCCTGGTAAGGAGGAAAAATCCTCCTCATATTTACTAGAGACAAAACTGGCTACGCCTCAGATTTGTAGGTTTCCTTCTGCTCAATCATGTGGGGAAATGGCAAGACTGTCTAAAATTGTTTTCTCCAAAACTCGTGATTCACTTTCCATGGTATATGGAATGGGATCTAGTCAGGGGTGCCTTGAAAGTTTACCACGTGTGTCTTCTTTTTCCTAAAAACATCTAGAGGTTAATCAGAATCCATGTCTCTGATAAATACTTGGTTGCCAATTTTCAAATCAGCTTTTTGTGATCCCGGAAAGGCAATGAAATAGCATGGTGACCTGGAAGGCTACATACTGGTCCAAGTTTTGCCACTCTGAGGACTTAACCATCTGCTCCACTTACAGAGGCAGAAAGGGAGTCTCAGAGAAGGGACACAGCCAGCCCAGTCACACAATGAGTAAATGGCAAAGTTATGAGACATTATGGAGAGATGCAAAGTACAGCCAAGGCAAGAGGGGAGTCCAGAATTTCTCTTGGCGGAAGCATGTAGAGGTCCCAATCAGGTGCAATGAAGCAGGCTGTGGCTGTCCTGGATATCAGGAAAGAGGGGTTTAGGGACACCAGGGTCGAACTGATAGATTTCAACATGTTCAGTTTGAAAGTTTTTGAAACCTTTTGTAATTGGAGTTAACTTTCCCTCTCATTTTACAGCCTCCTCAACTCTCTGCTCAAAGGCCAACAAAGAATAATGTCTCCTCCACCCAAAGAGAAGACCCACGAAGCAAGTAAAAAGATCTTGTTTGTTTTTATGTCCCCATTGTCTTGCATGGTAACTAGCACAAAGGCACTAAAATTGAGGAACTGATAGGTAAATGTCACTTATAAAGTGAAAGTGTAATAATACAGCATGAAGTAGGCCACCTCCACAGGGATGGGCTTCTCCTGGCTTAGACCCCCTAATGTCAGGGTTACCTAGGGGGCAAATTCTTGAGCCCCACCTCTGGGGGTTCTGATCTGCTGGGTCTGAGACACACCTGGGAATTTTTTTTTACAAGAGCTTCTGGTAAGTAACTACTATAAAAAAATACATTCTACAATATTTAACATACAAAATGGTATAAAAGTGCAACCAATACTTCTATACCTAGTACCTAAGACATAAAATACGGCTAATGAAGTTAACCTCTTTGCATATTCCTTCTCAATAGCCTCCAGCTCTCTGCCCCATAGAGGGACGCACTGTTCTTCATTTACATTTCTTTGCATTTCCTTGTGTTCTCATGTTTTAGACTCTATATAAATGGTATCATATTTTCTGTATTCATCCATTTAGCTAACTAATCATGTTTGTGAGAACTGCCATTTTGAGATATGCAGATTTGTTTAATCAATTTTTTAATTCTGTATAATATCTCATTGTAGGACTGTGTATGTGTACAAAAATTCATTTATAAATTTCCCATTGACAGAAGTTTGTTTCTCATTTTTAGCTCTCACAAATAATGCTGCTCTAAATAATTTTGGAGAGTTTCATTAAGGTGTGTACCTAACTGTGGCATTGCTGAGTCAAAGAATATTTTCAGTTTTAAGATAAATTGTCAAATTGTTCTCTAGGTTGCTATACCAATTTAAACCTCTATCAATTCCCACATCATCATCAACATTTATTTTTTAAGTTTTAATTCAGTTAGCCAACATATAGTACATCATTATTTTCAGATGTAGTATTCAATGATTCATCTGTTGCATATAACACCCAGTGCTCATCACATCACATGCCCTCCTTTAAAAAAAAAGACTTATTTATTTATTAGAGAGAAATAGTTTGAGCAGGGTAAGGGGCAGAGGGAGAGGGAGAATCTTTGAGCAAACTCCTCGCTGAGTGAGAAGCCAGACACGGGGCCCCATCCCAGGACCCTGAGATCATGACTTGAGCTGAAATTGAGAGTTGGCTGCTTAACTGACTGAGCCACCCAGGTGCCCCCACCAACATTTAATAGTATGTGACTCAAATATTATTTCATTGTGTTTTTATTTTGAATTTCTCTGATTATAAATGAAGTTAAATACCTTAGTTAGGGGTCCATTTCTGATTCCTTTTGTTTGAAATTTTTATTTTTCCTATTTCTTCATTGGGACGTTTCTCCTTTTTTATGCTTCATAGAAGTTCTTTATTAATCTGGGAACTTTTTCCATTTAAGTTATTTTTGCTGTGTTACCAATTACCCAAAACATACTGGCTTAAAACAACCATTTTATTCTGCTCACAATTTTGTGAGTTAGGAATTGGGGGAAAGTTTGGCTGGGCAGTTCTCTCTTGAGATTTCTCATGTGGTTGAAGATGTAATTTGGAAATTTAATGATATGAAGGCTTAACTGGGCTGGAAACCCAAGATGGCTCATTCACATGGCTAATAACACTGATCATTTTGGGTACTCAGAGCCAATAACATTCTAATTTTTACACACACTTGGACTACAATAGCTCTTCTGAATCAACAGTTTTGGATCAATGAAATTTTTGATGTGAACTATAAAAAATTTCTGTGGGAGAATACATGGATAGACAGAAATTACTCCCCTTAATTGTTCAAGATTGTTTTTAAAAGATTTTATTTATTTAATCACAAGAGACAGACAGAGAGAGAGAGAGAGAAAGGAAAAAAGCAGGGAGCCCAATGCGGGACTCAATCCCAGGACCCTGGGATCATGACATGAGCCGAAAGCATCCCCTTGACCATCTGAGCCACCCAGGCACCTGATTGTTTAAGATTGTTATGTGTTAAACTGTGTCCTCCCAAAATTCATATGGTGAAATCTTAACCCCCAATACCTCAGAATGTGCCCTTATTTGCAAATAAGGCCATTCATTGCAGATGTAATTACTTAAAAGTTATGCAGTATCATTTTGCATTATTTTTAATTAATAAACTTTATTTTTTTAGAACCATTTTTGGTTCACAGCAAAACTGAGTGGAAAATATAGAGATCTCCCATATACTCCTTACTTCCCCCAAAACACAGCCCGTCCCCTATGTTATTGACATCTCACACTACAGTGGTACATTTGTTACAATTAGTCAAACAGTTTACATTAAGATTTACTCTTGGTCTCGTACATCCTCCTGTTTTGACAAATGTATAATGATATGTATCCACCATTATAATGTCATGCGAAGTGGTTTCCCTGCCCCCCAAATCCTCTGTGTTCTGCTCATTCATCCCTCCTTCCGCACTAAACTCTGTCAATTACTGATCTTTTTACTGTCTCCAGTTTTGCTTTTTCCAGAAGGTCATGTAGTTGAAATTATATAGTATATATCCTTTTCAGATTGACTTCTTTTATTTAGTAATATGCATCTAAGATTTCTCCATGTCTTTTCATGACTTGATAATTCATTTCTTTTTAATGCTGAATAATATTCCATTCTCTGGATACACCATATTTTATCCACTCAGCTACTGAAAGATTTCTTGGTCGTTTCTAAATTTTGGCAATTAGGAATGAAGCTGCTATAAGTATTCGTGTACAGGTTTTTGTTTGGACATAAATTTTCAGCTCTTTTGGATAAATACTAAGGAGCACAACTGCTAGATCATATGGTAAGAGTATGCTTAGTTTTGTAAGATACCTGCAAACTGTCTTCCAAAGTGTCTTTACCTTTCACATTTCCACAAGCAATGAATGAGAATTCCTGTTGCTCCATATTCTCACCAGCATTTTGTGTTGTTAGTGCTCCAGATTTTGGCCATTCTAAGGTGGGTAGTGGTATCTCATTGCTTTAATTTACATTTCCCTGATGACATATAATGTGGAGCATAGTTTCATGTGCTTACTTGACACCTGTATGTCTTATTTGGTGAAGTGTATTTTCAGGTCTTTTGCCCATTTTCAAATAGGGCTGTTTGTTTTCTTATTTTTGAGTTTTAAATGCTCTTCATACATTTTGAATAACAATCCTTTATCAGATGTGTGTTCTGCAAATATTTTCTCCCAGTCTGTGGCTTGTCTTTTTTTTAATCTTTTTAATTTTTTTTCATTGTTCCAAGAGTCATTGTTTATGCACCACATCCAGGGCTCCGTGCAATACATGCCCTCCACAATACCCAGCACCAGGCTCACCCATCCCCTCACAAAACCTTGTTTCTCAGAGTCCACAGTCTCTCATGCTTCATCTCCCCCTCTGATTTACCCCAGTTCACTTTTCCTTTCCTTCTCCTAATATCCTCCATGTTATTCCTTATGCTCCACAAGTAAGTGAAACCATATGATAATTGACTTTCTCTGCTTAACTTAGTTCACTCAGCATAATCTCCTCCAGTCCCATCCATGCTGATACAAAAGTTGGGTATTCATCCTTTCTGATGGAGGCATAATACTCCATTGTATATATGGACCATATCTTCTCATTCTCTTGATATTGTCTTTCACAGGATTTTTAAATTTTAATGAAGTACAGCTTATCAATTATTTATTTCATGAATTGTGTCTTTGGTGTTGTATCTAAAAAGTCATTGCCATACCCAAGGGCATTTAGCTTTTACCTTGTGTTATCTTCTAAGAATTTTATTGTTTTGTGTTTGACATTTAGGTCTATAGTCCATTTTATTTTTTTAAAGATTTATTTATTTGAGAGAGAGAGAATGAGCAGGAGGGGCAGAGGGACAGGGAGACAGAATTTCAAGCAGACTCTGTGCTGAGTGTGGAGTCCAGTGTGGGACTGGATCTTATGACCCTGAGATCACAACCTGAACCAAAACCAAGAGTCAGACACTTAACCAACTGCACTACCCAGGCACTCTTTTTATTTTTTTTCCTTTTATTAAAATTTTTTATTTTTTAATAAACATATAATGTATTTTTATCCCCAGGGGTACAGGTCTGTGAATCGCCAGGTTTACACATTTCACAGCACTCACCATAGCACATACCTTCCCCAATGTCCGTAACCCAACCACCCTCTCCCTACACCCCCCTCCCCGGCAACCCTCAGTTTGTTTTGTGAGATTAAGAGTCTCTTATGGTTTGTCTCCCTCCTGATCCCATCTTGTTTCATTTTTTCCTTCCCTACCTCCCAAATCCCCCACTTTGCCTCTCAACTTCTTCGTATCAGGGAGATCATATGATAATTGTCTTTCTCTGATTGACTTATATCGCTCAGCCTAATAGCCTCTAGTTCCATTCATGTCGTTGCAAATGGCAAGATTCATTTCTTTTGATGGCTGCATAGTATTCCATTGTGTGTGTGTGTGTGTGTGTGTGTGTGTGTGTGTACCACATCTTTTTTTAAAAAGATTTTATTTATTTGACAGAGAGAGAGATCACAAGTAGTCAGAGCATCACAAGTAGGCAGAGCAGCAGGCAGAGAGAAAGGGAAGCAGACTCCCCGCTGCAGAGAGCCTGATGTGGGGCTCAATCCCAGGACCCTAAGACCATGATCTGAGCCAAAGGCAGAGGCTTAACCCACTGAGCCACCCAAGTGCCCCACCACATCTTCTTTATCTATTCTTCTGTTGATGGACATCTAGGTTCTTTCCATTTTTTAATTTATTTTTGTGAAGGGTGTAAAGTCTGTGTCTAAATTTTTTTTGTGTGTAGATGTCCAGTTGTTCCAGCACCATTTGTCTAAAAGACTGTCTTTGCTCCTTTGTGGAAGATCCATTGACTATATGTTGGTCATTTTATGGGCTCTCTATTCTGTTCTATTAATCTGTTTATCTATTGTTTTGCCAATACTACACCATCTTGATTACTGTAGCTTTACAATAAGTCTTGAAATTGGGTAGTGTCAGCCCTCCAACTTTGTTCTCTTTCAATATTGACTTGGCTATTCTGGGTGTTTTGCCTCTCCATATAAACTTTAGAATCAGTTTGTTAATATCCACACAATTCCACAATAACTTGGTGGGATTTTCACTGGAACTGCCTTCAACTTACAGATCAATTTGGGAAGAACTGACTTCCTGACAATATTGAGTCTTCCTAATTTTTTCATGTTATTTGTATTTTTCATCATTTGCTTGATTAGTAGGGAGAAACACATAACTTGTAGTATTATAGTGCTGAGTACTGGAATGGTGCTTTGAATGGAGATCGTATTGAACAAAATATGATGTTATAAACAGAATTAAGTGGAAAATAAGAATGAGCAATGGAACTGATTGTTTCTAGGTAGGAAGAATATGGGTAATATTTTCATGGAAAAAGAAGACATGGGTTTTTTCAGACATTTGGGCACTCATTAAAAACACAAAGTAGAGATGTTGTGTAATACTTATGTGCCATTACGTCTTATAAATTTTTAGGATTATCTTTGTTATACAGTAAGCTTGGACTTGGGGGTTCCTTCATGTTTTTCCAGTGGGAAGGTGGGTTTTATTCTTTATTTCTGGCTGGCTTCTGTCATCATATTTACTTGACTTCACTTATTCAGGTCAAAATGATGACCATTCTAGATTATATGATGACTGGAGGGTCCCAGTGACTGAGGTTGAATTTTACACTTCTGAAGAATACACAGGAAGCACAGGGATGTTGTAGGCTAGAGAATATTGCCTGCCTTTGAGATGATGAAAGAGGACTGCCTTGTGGAGGCAACATGTTAATGTTGCTCACTTGAAATCAGTAGGGTGTAGGCCTAGATTTGGACAAGCTGGAATGTCCTTATCTTGGTCAGTAGTTCTTGTAGCTAACCACTATCCTAGAAACCTTGATCAGCTCATGGAGACATGAGGTTTTGTCCATGCCTACCTACTGCTGCATGAGTCCTAGCCTTGAGCAGTGATCTTATGTGAGAGTGGTGACATATCAGTATCTGGCTCCAGACTTAACATTTCTTATTCTCGGGTCTAATAACCCTGAAAACTCCAGAAATGTAGGCTTCCTGCCAGCTCTTGGGGAGGGGCTTCAGTTTTTCATTTTTGAGGTGTCAGTTTTCCAAAGGATGCCAAATTAACAGACCAGTAATAGTTCTCTATGCAAATGCTCCATTCAGGGGCTTAGCATTTCTATTCTAGACCTTTTAATCTTTCACTTCTAACATTACTTGTGGTTCTTAGCAACCAAGGAGGATGGAGATAGAAACACATTCAGTGAGTTTAGTCATCCCAGCATGTGTGCAAGCTCTTAATTGCCACTACAAAATTTTCACTATACAAAAATTTCCTTTTAGTCCCATAAAGAAATGAGTTACAACACCTATACGCATACTTCAGTGAGAGATCAAACTTAAATCAGTATCTCAAAAAATGACAATAGCTTTCATATCCAATATTTCATAAATGGAGTCTTAAGTGTCCTTCACCCAATAAGGAATGTATATCAATTACACTTAAAACCTCAGCCTCAAGGACATGGGAAGGAAAGGAAAGACTAGGGAATGATTGGAAGCATAGGAGGCATTTTCCTGAGTAACTGAGTAGTGGTTCAAGGATTCCCCAGGTTGTGGGTGGCTTTTGCCAAAAACAGTGTTTCTTGAGCTCAGTCTGGAGATGCCAGGTGTAGCTGGCTTCCAAAAGACTTCACTTTAAACACGTGTTTGTTCGTTTTGCAAATTAAGTGTTGAATTTGTATGGCCATACATATCTGGACCACTGAAGCTAATAGACAACTTCTAGGCTCTGGACAGAGTAGTTGAACTAAAACCTTAAGTGCACTAACATCATTAGCTGCCAATACTCTGCAGTAACCATTTCAGTTCCCTATACCTGCAAAGGATCCAATGTCAAATCAGGGAGTCTCCTCTAGGTTGACAGCAAGGCCAATGCTTACATCTAGAAGCTTTTCAGGATCAGTGTCTTTGTTATCACTAACAACAGACTAGAAATATATCTAGTTAACCTGAAGAATACTAAAGCTAATTTGAAAAAGAAATAATGGGAGGGGCGCCTGGGTGGCTCAGTGTGTTAAAGCCTCTGCCTTTCGCTCAGGTCGTGATCTCAGGGTCCTAGGATCAAGCCCCGCATCAGGCTCTCTGCTCAGCAGGGAGCCTGCTTCCTCCTCTCTCTCTCTCTGCCTGCCTCTCTGCCTACTTGTGATCTCTATCTGTCAAATAAATAAATAAAATCTTTAGAGAAATAATGGGAATCCTTGAAAGTTTTTAATTGTGTTGCCCAAAATAATGAAAAAATTCCAATAGAAGTGCTGAGGACACTGTTGATGACTAAACTAGAGAGGTGAAAGTTAACAGTATCTCTAAGAAGACAAAGAAACAGGAACCATGATGAAAAGAACACTGACAGGATTTCCCAAAAGCAAAAGAGAGGGAAAAGGAAGACAACTTCTTCCCTTCCAATGTGGAGAACTCCCAGTCCTGGGAATCCCCGTCCCTCCTCCATACCTCTCTAGCCATACTGCTCTATTAGATGTTGTCTTCCTCTCTGTGTTTTCTCCAGTGGGAAAAGGCTATTTCAGAGCATTATAATCTGGCTGAATCCATCACAGTCCGGAGCAACTCTTTAGAGCTGCCTCTGCAAATCCACTTTAACTCTGGTTGGGACAATCCCAGTGGGTTGTAATCTGCACATGTTTGGATAGTATATGATCTGCACACACATACTCCTTGCATGAACTAGAAACAGTTTCTTCTGCTCCCCAGCATCCTGTGGGGAGAGCACTCCTCTGGACTTTCAGGCTTCTGTGTAGGGGGAAGGGAACAAGGGAGAATGTAAAAGGTAATTCTCAGAACTTTCCTCCCTTTCCAAGTCCAGAGGCCATGCTATCTGGACTGCCACCCTCTGCTGGCGGGAGGTATTAGTACCAGCACAGTCCTGGAGTCTAGTCTAGGAGTACTGAGACCCTGATAGTTCAAACATCTCTTCCACTTCTGCCTGTTTTTAAAGGTGTATGAAACACTAAAGAGAGTCTGATATACTAGGCTGGTACTTTATATTAATTTCTTAAGTGTCTGATTATATTTTTAGCCAATGCTCAAAGTTTTGGAAAAAGTACTTTGTTAAATCCATAAATAGCATGGGAATGTTCATTCAGAGGTATCTCGGCCATTTGCCTTTTTAGAATTATTATTATTAAACTGAAAACATCCTTAAAGTGGAGAAGGAAATAGACACCCAACTCCAAGGAGCACATAGTTTCAAACAAGATGAACCCAAGGAGGTCCACATCACTACACATCATAATGAAAATGTCAAAGGTTAAAGACAAAGAGTGAATCTAAAATCAGTAAGAGAGAAATAGAAAATTACCTATAAGTGAAATCCTGTAAGGCTATCAGCAGAAACTGCAGGCCAGAAGAGAGCGGCCTGATAAATTCAAACTGCTAAAAGGAAAAAGTCTACAACCAAGAATATTCTACCCAGCAAGGTTATCATTCAGATTTGAAGAAGAGATAAAAATTTTCCCAGACAAATGAAAAATAAAGGAGTTTATCACCACCAAACCAGCCTTATGAGAAACATTAAAGGGACTTCTTTAAGTGGAGAGAAAAATGACCATAATTAAGCATAAGAAAATAATGAATAAAAAGATGTAATATGTGATAATATATACATAAAATGTGGAGGAAAAAGAGAAGGGAAAAAGAAGGGGTTTTTTCTCCTTTTAAAAATGTATTTGAACTTAAATAACCATCAAATTAATACAGACTGCTACTAACATAGGATTATATATGAACCTCATCATAACCACAAACCCAAAACCTATGATAGATACACAAAAAAAAAATAAAGAGAAAGAAAGCAAAACCTAACACTATATAAACTCATCAATCACAAAAAAAGAGCAAAAGAAAAAGAAAGGAACACAAAAGAACTATACAAACAACCAGAAAACAAACAACAAAATGGAAATAAAATACCTCGGAATAAACCTAGCAAAAGAAGTGAAAAACCTGTACTCTGGGAACTATAAAACACTGATGAGAAAAACTGAAGATGACATAACAAATGGAAAAATATTCTATGCTCATAGACTGGAAGAATTAATATTGTTAAAACATCCATGTTACCTAAAACAATCTACAGATGCAGTGCAACCCCTATCAAAATACCAACAGAATTTTTCACAAAATACTAAGATTTGTATGGAACCACAGAAGACCCTGAACAGCCACAGCACTCTTGAGAAAGAACAAAGCTAGAGGCATCACAATCCCAAATCTCAAGCTATACTACATAGCTATAGTAATCAAAACAGCATGGTACTGGCACAAAACCAGACATATAGGTCACTGGAACAGGATAGAGAGCCCAGAAATAAACCCACACTTATATGGTCAACTAATCAATGACAAAATAGCCAAGAATATGAAATGAGGAAAATAGTATCTTCAATAAATGGTTCTGGGAAAACTGGACAGCTACACATAAAAGAGTGAAATTGGACCATTTTTTAACACCATGCACAAAAATAAACTTAAAATGGATTAGAGACCTAAATGTGAGACCTGCAACAATACAACTCCTACAAGATTCTAGATATGTCTCTTAAGGCAAGGGAAACAAAAATAAAATTAAACTATTGGTATTCCATCAAAATAAAAAGCTTTTGTGCAGCACAGGAAATCAACAACAAAACAACAAGATAATGTACTGAATGGGGTTAATATCAAAATATATAAAATATATAAAGAAGTTATAAAGTCAATAACCCCCAAAATAATGCAATTAAAAATGGGAATTCCCCCAAATAAAAATATTAGATCTGTGGATCTAAGCATGTTGGGGGTTGCCTCTCGAAAGCTCCTAAGTCTTCTATGACCATCTAATCTTTAACATTGGCTTGCCAGGTGTTTATGGAAGTTGTGGCTGACACTTGAAAAATTAGATTTGGTCCTGTATGAGTTTTCTAGATCTGCTTTAACAAATTACCACAAACTGGGTGGTATAAAACAGAAACTTATTCTACTACAGTTCTGGTGGACAGAAGTCTAAAATTAGTATCACTGGGATGAATCAAGGTTGGCAAGCCTAAGCCCCCTCTGGAGGCTGTAGAGGAGGATCCTTCCTTGCCTCCCAGCTTCTGTTGGTTGCCAGCATTCCTTGGCTTCTGCTTACATCACTCCACTCACACAATTCAGTATTTTCTAGTCTCTACTCCTCCACATTACTTTCTTCCCCACTGCCCCCCACCGTGTGTGTGTGTGTATGTGTGTGTGTATGTGTGTGTAACATAAAGAGATCTCCTCTGCCTCTCTCTTATAAGGACAGTTGTGATTGAATTATCCTGGATAATCCAGGATAATATTCCCATCTCAAAATCCTTTACTTAATCATATGCACAAAATTCTTTTTCCCAGATCAAGTGATATTTACAAGTTCCAGGAATTAGAACCTACTTTCTTTTGAGGTCTTTATTCAGCCTGCTACACGTCCAAATTTATGCCCCTGCTCTGGTCCAACCTACTAGGCCCACACTTCCCTTCCCCTGGTATTTTTCTTGGAAACTTCTGCAGATAATGGTCTAATAAATCCACACAATCAAAGCCTTGGCTTTCTTGTTGAAAAATTATTCTTGACCATTATATACTTCTTCAATCTGGGAGCTTATAGTACTTGACTCCAGCTTTATAGGGAAAGGGTGATTTCTACAGCTGTCAGACAGTCCTGCATAGGAATGGCCTTAGGTTGTTCACATGCTTCTTAGTGGCATATGTGCAAGTCAAACAAGCTTCTTTCCTATTCATATAGATCATATCATATGACATAATCTCAATGTCATATCATGCTTTTCTGGATATAATTTATGCAGGAGTGAGAATGGAGAGGAAGAAAGCACATAAAGGAGAGAGAGCCGGGGGTGCCTGGGTGGCTCAGTTGGTTAAGTGTCTGGAATCAGGTCCTGGGATCGACCCCCACCCCCGCTGCTAAGCACCCCCCCCCACCGTTGGGCTCCTTGCTCCACGGGGAGCCTGCTTCTCCCTCTCCTGCTGCCACTCCCACTGCTTGTGCTCTGTCCTTCTGTCAAATAGATAAATAAGATCTTTATTTAAAAAGGAGACAGAGTCAAACCCTGCCATCTTCACCTCTGTATATAATATTCTGTCTACAGTTTTCATAGGTACATACCAAATGATAACAACATTTACTTTTGAGAAGAACAGTGAAGTTCAGGAAAGAGTCAAAGAGATTCTTTTGCTCTTTATTCAATGGTATCATTCAATGTTGTAAACATTACAACATTTATTCAATGTTGTAAACATTGAACATTTATTCAATGTTGTAAACATTGAATAAATGTTTTGTTTGTCCAAGTTACAAAAAAGATAAATATATATGACTTACCATTCAAGAGGGAAAACAAGAACAAAACAATTGTTATAGAATGATCCCATTTACATAAAATAATATCAAATTATATATGTATATATTTGTATGTATAAATATTAAGGGGACAGGCAGAGTTCTTGACTAAGCTATACTTCCCACTTCCTTGGTGAAACATCTATACAAATGTTGCTGTGGAGATATTTTTATATGTGATAAACATCTGAATTAGTGGACTTTGAATAAAGCAGATTACTCTCCATAATCTGAGTGGACCACATCTAAATGGTTGAAGGCCTTAAGAGGGAAGACTAAGGTTCCTCAAGGAGGAAGAAAATTTTCACCAAACTGCCTTCAGACATCAGCTGCAACATTTACTCTTCCCTGGGTCTCCAGCCTTTCTGCCTACTCTAAAGATGTCAGACTCAGCAGCCCCCACCCTACAATTGTATGAGCCAATTCCTTTAAAAAAAAATGTTTCATTCTTTCTTTTCAGCGTAACAGAATTCACTGTTTATGCACCACACCCAGTGTGCCATGCAATATGTGCCCTCCATAATACCCACAACAAGGCTGGCCCAACCTCCCACCCTCTGCCCCTTCAAAACCCTCAGATTGTTTTTCAGAGTGCATAGTCTCTCATGGTTCATCTCCCCCTCCAATTTCCCTCAACTCCCTTCTCCTCTCCATCTCCCCATGTCCTCCGAGTTATATCTTATGCTCCACCAATAAATGAAACCATATGATAATTGACTCTCTCTGCTTGACTTATTTCACTCAGCATAATCTCTTCCAGTCCCGTCCATCCATGTTGATACAAAAGTTGGGTATTCATCCTTTCTGATGGAGGCATAATACTCCATCGTGTATATGGACCACATCTTCCTTATCCATTCATCCGTTGAAGGGCATCTTGGTTCTTTCCACAGTTTGGCGACCGTGGCCATTGCTGCTATAAACATTGGGGTACAGATGACCCTTCTTTTCACTACATCTGTATCTTTGGGGTAAATACCCAATAGTGCAATTGCAGGGTCATAGGGAAGCTCTATTTTAAATTTCTTAAGGAATCTCCACACTGTTTTCCAAAGTGGCTGCACCAACTTGCATTCCCACCAATAGTGTAAGAGGGTTTCCCTTTCTCCACATCCTCTCCAAAACTTATTGTTTACTGTCTTGTTGATTTTGGCCATTCTGACGGGTGTAAGGTGGTATCTCAATGTGGTTTTGGTTTGAATCTCACTGATGGCTAATGATGATGAGCATTTTTTCATGTGGCTGTTAGCCATTTGTATGTCTTCTTTGGAGAAGTGTCTGCTCTGCCCATTCACAGTCATAATTGGGCAAGGGGGTACCAAGAGTCAACCAAGGAGATCATCTGGGTTCCTCACATATTCCTCTCTGTCCCCATCATAATAGCAGTTCTACCTCATTCTTTATAAATATCAATTACCCCTGCCAAAATAGTGACTTCCTGCCTGCTGGTTTCTGGACACAGCAGTCATATCTAGAGCACAACAGGACTCTGGTTGTGTGACCTAGTAAGAGAGCACTCTCTTTAGGGACCAGAACCTCTACCCCTGCAGAGTTCAGAGCTCAGGAGATTGGAAGGTCCATCTCTGAATAGGTCACTGGGAAAGATAGAAAGTGGGGCCAATCTACCTTCTACTCCTTAATTCCCAGATCCATGTATTCTTCCTAAGGGGGACACAGCACCACATGGAGGTCTTAGATTTAATGCACATACTGTATCCTGGAGGATGGTACTCCACCCTTACGTAGTATTACTTCTAAGTTTGTGCTTCAGCTGCATGTTAAGCAGGACATTCTGACATTCTATCAAGCTAGTAGCTTCTGGATAATGCAATGGGTGATACCAGAGGATCCCATGCTTATGGGCCCAACTACACACATTTTTCATTCTGAAGTATATCCCCTGACAGTATATTATCTTGTGTGGGATTCTAGGCCTGCAGAATTCCTTGGAGAGTGATGTTGGCTGAAGCTCTGCCAGAAAGATAAGTAACCATTCTCAGAATAGGTGTCTATTCTTATAAGAAAGAAACAATGTTCCTTCCAAGATAGAAGGGGCACACATGTAGTTGACATGGAAGAATGGTAACATAGTGGGGTCTGTGTTGCTGGAAGACTGGATATTCTGAGCCAGCAGTGGCAAGGTAGGCCTTGGTAACTAGGATTAAATAATGCTGGACTCAAGAGTAGTGTCCATCTGTCCTGTGGCTACTCCATTCATGTACCCATTGTGTCAGTTCCAGACTGGATAATGATGAAAAATGGCTAATATCAACTTGAAAAGTCATTTTTTTCTTTTTAAAGATTTTTATTTATTTATTTGTTAGAGAGACAGCATGAGCACAAGTGGGGGGGCAGCAGGCAGAGAAGCAGGTCCCCTCATGAACAAGGAGGATGATGTGGGACTCGATCCTAGGACCAGAGGATCATGACTTGAGCCAAAGGCAGATGCTCAACTGACTGAGCTACCCAGGAGCCCACAAAAGTCATATTTTTCTAATTGGCTGTTAAGTTCCTCTTTAATTGTTGTTGCTTTCTGGTGGGCGTTAATATGTGATATAAAATCATTCTCCTTCCATGCCTACTTTCATACACACACACACACACACACATACACACACACACACACATTTATAGGCTTCAACCTTAGATCTTCCTGTCTCCAATCTTCCAGGTCTTTTCCTTCTAGGCCCTCAGTTAGGTATTGGCCCCTGCTCAGGAATCTATATAATCTCATCCTGGGCTACTTACACAAAAATGATGATGAAGTACATCCCTTTTACCTCCACTCATTGGGAAGATCTTCTTTCTCCATTGTCTTTCAGGGACATCCCTGGGTATATCTGGAATGTAGCAGCCATTCACTTTCAACTGTTACCCAAATACCAGGCCAATATGGGATCATGTGATCATAGGTGTCAGCTGAGAGAGAGGTTATAGTGTAACTGTGATGGATAACATAAGTGTTTGGGCTACTGTTCACAGAGCTTACTCTTACCTCTCTTTGTGCCCAGGCTATACTCCAGATATACCATTTATATCCTACAGTGAATTGCTGATGGACCATCTGAATTTGGCTTCATGACTGTGATAGGACCCAGCTCATAATGGAAAGTTCCAGACACACAGTCACTTGGTGTCCCATAGTCAAGAATTCTGCCTCTACCATGGCCCAGAAACACAGCAGAAAGGCATATAATTTTGTTTGTAGAAAGGCATATAATTGTCTGAGATGCATGGCATGGTCCTGTTCTGGAGCCCTATGGGCCAGGGTGGTGATTCTCCTACAAAGGCAGGTCTCAAACTCTATACTGCATCCCTGCCCACCACTGACACTTCTGATGCCATGGAGTCTGCCAGATGAGACGGTCCAGTACTCCTTGCCCAGTAGCCTGCGTCTGCTGCAGATTAATGTCCTGCACCACACCTCTCAGCCTTCTATGTCACCTGATATATGGACAAGAGCGATAATCCTGGGGGTGGGATGTTTTGTCCCCAGAACCCAAAGAGGCCTACCAGGTACACTACTTCCTTCTTTGTGGTGGAGGATTCCAGACACGACTTGTCTTTTACTTTGGAGGTGGAATCCTGATATGCCCCTGACTACTAGACTCCTAAAAATTTCACTGAATTGATAACTTCCTGAGTCTTCGCAGGGTTTATCGCCTACCCTGGGGAACATGTTGTGTCTTATGGAAGCCTTGTACTCATCCTGTCCAATCAGGATGATGCTGTCAGTGTAATGGAGATGACTGATGTTCGGATGTTCTACAGACTGTCCAGTTGGTTCACGTCTCTGACTAAATTATGAGACGGTAGGTGTGACATAGGGCAGTAGAATTAATATGGCCATGGAACAAATTGTAAATAAATATTTTTGTATGCATAATTGAGAACTGCTTCTTATCCTTTTCTTAACTGCTTGGGACATAAATGATTGCATTTATCAGGTCAGTGGCTATATACTATGTACCTAAGGTGTCATTTTTAAAGACAAAACTTTAAATAAATTTATTTTACTTTAATTAAGAACTTTTACTTGAAAATGTATAAGTCGTTTTATAAAAGTTGACATATAGGTCTTAAAATATTCCTTGGGGGGGCGCCTGGGTGGCTCAGTGGTTTAAGCTACTGCCTTCAGCTCAGGTCATGATCTCAGGGTCCTGGGATCGAGTCCCGCATCGGGCTCTCTGCTTGGCGGGGAGCCTGTTTCCTCCTCTCTCTCTCTCTCTCTCTCTCTCTGCCTGCCTCTCTCCCTACTTGTGATCTCTATCTGTCAAATAAATAAATAAAAATCTTAAAAAAATATTCCTTGGGTACTTAGTTATGTCTTTTTGCTTTCCAGAATTAAAATAAAGCTATCATTCCACAAATATTTTGTAGTAACAGTTGAACCATTAAGACAAACAAGAGGAACAAAAATCTTTACCACTATTACCGGCACTAAAAAGATCCACCAACAGATTCATTTGTGAGGGAAAGACATGCCATACTTTCATGAGAGATAGAGGGGCTTCAAAATCTGTTGTTGTTGTTGTTGTTGTTTTTTAAGAGAGTGCCCACATGTGGGTTGGGGAGGGGTGGAGAGAGAGGGAGAGAGGAAATCCCAAGCAGACTCCATACCCTGATTCCAAGCTGGTTGTGGGGCTGGATCCCACAACCTGAGTTCATTAACTGAGCTGAAATCAAGTCCAAGACTTAACTTCCTCAGCCACCCAGGTGCTTCAACATCTGATTTTATTCTATTTTTTAAAAAGATTTTATTTATTTGACGGAGAGAGAGAGAGAATGAATGAGCGAGCAGAGGGAGCAGCAGAGGGAGAGGGACAAGCAGGCTCTTTGCTGAGCAGGGAGCCCGATGCGGTGCTCAATCCCAGGACCCTGGGATCCTGACCTGAACTGAAGGCAAAGGCTTTAACCCACTGAGCCACCCAGGCGACCCTTGATTTATTTTTTAAAAAATATTTTATTTAACCATCTTTGAGAGAGAGAGAGAGAGAGAGAGCGCAAGTGAATAGGGGAGTTGGGGAGGAGCAGAGGGGGAAGTAGAGAGAATCAGAAGCAGACTGTGAGCTGAGCACAGAGCCCCTCACAGGGCTCAATCCCACTACTACCAGAAGATCCTAATCAGAGCTGAAACCAAGAATCCAGCACTTAATCAACTGATCCGCCCAGGAGCCCTTCAACTTCTGCTTTTGTACTTGGTTCTTTTGGTACCTAAGGCCTTATTAATCTGGTTGGGCAATTATACCATGTCCAGCACACAGCATGTAACTGGAACTACTAGTCGGTGAAGTTCTGGGTAGTATAGAGTCATTAAGACTGGCAAAGGTGATGGTACCCATCATCTCTCCATCCTTTAAATCTTTAAGAGTCGCTCTAATCTTGTGTCACCGTTTGTAATTCACTTTCTTGGCTGTGTGTGCATGACAGAGGGTGCAGTAGTACAGACTCTCATATGGCTTTTTTTTTAATATTTTATTTATTTGACAGAGATATATCACAAGTAGGCAGAGAGGCAGGCAGAGAGAGAGAGAGAGGAGGAAGCAGGCTCCCCGCTGAGCAGAGAGCCCGATGCGGGACTCCATCCCAGGACCCTGAGATCATGACCTGAGCCGAAGGCAGAGGTTTAACCCACTGAGCCACCCAGGCGCCCCTCTCATATGGCTTTTAACAATGGTTTCCAAAGACATAAATAGATGCCCCCACCCCCAGATTTGCTTTGCATGCCGAGACTGATGACATAAAACACGAAGGCACACACAGACACACAAATGTTCTTTACTTACATAATTGAAGAGCCTCTTTCGGTTCCTTGCGGGCACCGAGCCCGCCCGCTTTCAGCCGCCTCTGCCTGGAGTGCGCCGGTGGTCCACACGGGGTCCGAGGGGCCTGCGGCAACCCCAAGGCCGGTGACGCCGCCGGCTTCCTCCAGGCCCGCGGCGCCAGGACGGCGGGAGCCCGGGGCGGCCCCGACGGGGCGTCCGGCCCATTTCTGATCCTCGCGCGACATCTAGCGCCCGGAACCAGCACGGCAGAAGGAGAAGCTACACCGGGACCTTCGCAGCCTTGGACAGCCATTTCGCTTTCGAGATGGTCGCATTTCCCGATAGGCACTGCGACCCGAGCGCCCCATGCAGGAAATGGCGGTGCGCGCAGGCGCACACAAGCTGCGGTGCGCTCGCCCCGCCGCGCAGGTGCACACAAGACGGTGTCGCCCTGCACTAGGGGCCAATTAGAAGTGTATGCGCGAAGCTGAACGCTTTGTATTCCTGCTGCCCAGACCTCTGGAAGGCTGGTGGAATCTCACCCTTTTAACTTTCCAATCGAGAATCTCTGGTTTTCCCACAAATATCTTAAAACCTCTACAACAGTAGCTGTACTAACTGAATAGATATGAGAATAAACTGAGGAGCTATTAAATATGTATCTGTACTGCAGCATCAATCCACAATTCCATCCGCACGCTGTCCCTGAACATTGGCCTACCCCCAGCCTAAATCCCTTCTGAGAATAGGCTGGCCTCAGGGGAAAATATTCTCCAATATACTATGTGATCATGTCACGTTTCAGCCCACTTTTCCACATTTGGTTCTTTCTAGCCTTTCTGACTCTTCTTTATAACAGAAAAACACTTTTTGCATAATCCAAATGCTTTCAGACTTTATAGTCACAGCACAGCAGTCTCCCTATTGCAGTAGTCCCTTTCCCCTCTAGTAGTTATTATTCTCTTATTATACTCTTCTTACTAAGTCTATATTTTTTGACAATACTTAACATACAATAACACACACCCAATTTAACTGTACAGTCCACTGAATTTTGATAAATGTACGCACATACATAATCACCATCCCAATCAAGATTCAGAATGTTTCCATCACTGCATCAAAGAATGCACACTGTATAATTCCACTTATGTAAAACCCTAAAAAATGCAAACGAACCCGTAGTGACAGATTACAAAAAGGCACAAGGAAAGAGGATGCGTGCATTCACTATTTTAATGGGGTGATGGGTTCTCAGATGTATACATGTGTGAAAACTAACTGAATACATACTCTTTAAACATGCTGTTTCTTATATATTAAATATCTATTAATAAAATTGAACACATACACTTTTTAAATATGCCTCACTTCTTATATGTTAAATATCCATTAATAAAGCTGTTAAAAATAGGAATATGAATGGAACCCTCTTGCACTGTTGGTGGGAATGCAAACTGATGCAACCACTCTGAAAAACAGTATGGACATTCCTCAAAAACTTAAAAATAGAACTACCCTATAACCCAGCAATTGTGGTGCTAGGTATTTATCCAAAGGATCCAAACATCGTGATCTGAAGCAGCACATGCACCCAATGTTAATAGCAGCAATGTCCACAATAGCCAAACTGTAGAAAGAGCCCAGCTGTCCATTGACAGATGAATGGATAAAGAAGATGTGGTATATATATATATAGGAATATTCCTCAACCATCAGAAAAAATGAAATCTTGGCATTTGCAACAATGTGGATGGAACTAGAGGGTATAATGCTAAGCAAAATAAGTCAGTCAGAAAAAGACAAATACCATATGATTCCACTCATATGTGGAATTTTAAAAAACAAAACAGATGAACATAGGGGAAAGAAAGGAAAAATAAAATGAGATGAAAATTGAGAGGGAGGCAAGCCATGAGAGACTCTTAACTCTAGAGAACAAACTGATAGTTGCTAGACAGGACGTGGAATTGATGGAGTAACTGGGAGATGGGAATTAAGGAGGGCACTTGATGTCAAGAGCACTGGGTTATATGCAACCAATGAATTATTAAATTCTACCCCTGAAGCTAATAAAAAATATGAATGTGCAAACAGTATTCACAGAAAATGCCCTATAATCATCTCTCACAGCCAGAAAAAACTTTAGAGAGAGACATACATATTTCCAAGGAGAAAGTAGATACAGAAGGCACCCAGAGGAAGAGATTGTGCTGATCACATTACAAAGAATGCAGCAGACAAAAGGAGTACCTGGGATCACAGGCAGCATTCATTGGCAGGGCCCAATTTTCGAAAGATATTCAGAGGGAATGGAATGCTGCAGATGGTATTAGATAACAGGCCTGGCACACAAGTTACTCCCTGGAAGACAGCACTGTGCTGAAAGTGTTCAAAAACAGTGCATAATGAGGAGGGCCTGGAGAATGGGTCTTTCACAGAACAGATGGTGTGGTAGAAAACATTCACAGGCAGAGAGCATGTTGCAGAGGCCATTCATGTAGAAGAAGGCTGGGTAAAGATAGTGTTAACAGGGAAGCAGTGCCAGTCTTTCTCAAGCAGAAAGGCTTGAAAACAGGGAATCAGTTGTTTACACAATCAATATAAGGCTAAAGCCACAAAGATCAGGGAGGCTGCCACTGGCACACAAGAGGAAAAAAATCAATGATTGCAGCATACTAGAGGAATGTCATGGATGATCCTCAGCAAGTTTCCCAGAAGCCATTGGGAAAAAACATGTGTACCCTATTTTTGACACCCCAGTGTCCATTGGTGCTGCCAGACAATAAGGCCTTCTTCTCTTCTGCCTTCCAAATCTGGTAAAAGTAACTCTCAGAGTACTTGAGTACCTGGAGGACTGAGCCCAGAAACATGCTGATGATGGATTCTGGGATGCATATTTCTTTGGATTTCCCTTATATTGAGGAGAGAATGTACAAAGAGGAAAGTATGTTGCCTAGTTGCTAACAGTCAGTCTAACATGGCCCACCTCTTTGACCACTCATCACCCATAATACTCTTCCATCCATATTTTTCTCTTAAATGATCAATAGCAACACTATGCTTCATATAGGTAACTATGACTTCACCTTCTCCAAGAAGGGGTGTCAAAAATCCCACTGGGCACACTCTCACTTTCTGGGGGATATCTGTTCCTTTTCTAGTTCTGTTACAATTACACTTTGATATGCTATAATCCATAGACTACATTATAAGATTAAGCATCATCCACACAATTTAAATGAAGATTAATAACTATTACTAATAATTATAATGTCCTTCTTCCACCAGTATTTCAAGTTCCCTATGACCTCATTCAGGTGGTTGTGGTTGTTTACCTGGTAGGAAGATACAAATCTTCATTATTGACCCTTAATGGTCTTCCCTGCATGAGTCACTATAGTTTTCCATTAACTTATACTCTCAGAGGATCAGTCTCCTAGGTTGCAGACATGGTCCTTCCTGCCCCCACTGTGTAGCAGCAATCCTATTTCCCTTTGATAATCAGGACCAATCAACCACCCAGTAACTCTCTTCTTTGTTCAGTAGAATGAGGAGCCCCAAATTGCCAGGTGGCAGTATAACTTTCTATTCAATGAAACCAGTGTTGGTTCACCTGGTGAAAGCCTTCCCTCCTTGGGACCTTCACAGAGAGACGATATTGTGCAAAGAAGCATCACAAAAGTAATGCGTTCCATGGAGACTCACAGGTGGAAGACATTCATAAGCAGAGTCCTTAGAGGGCACATGAGTATGAATGGGTTTGGGGCTCTCACAAGTGTAGATCTATGGGGGAGGAGACCAAGTACTGGGATCAACCTGCTTGATAGAAACCTGATATGCTAAGTGATTTTTTAAAATAACACTACTGTATTTCTCTTTTAGGTATTTGTGTTTTATACTGTCACCAACAGAGTCCTAGAAATATCTGGTTAGGAGCTACTGCTGTAGTCCTTGTCTTTTGAAGTAGTAAAACCTCTTTTTCCTTTCCCAATTGTACTCCTGTAGCTAAGACAGTGACTGAGGTTGGGGTGAGATACTAGCTCCAGGGACACTAGTTCAATAGCTAGTGAACATTGGTTCCAAGGTCCCTGCTCAGCAGTGGAAGGAATCCTCTGTCATGTCTGCTATCTTTGGACTGACTTTAAATTAAAAAAAGGTTTTATGTATTTGACAGAGAGAGACAGAGAGTGCACACACAAGCAGGGGGAGCAGTAGGCAGAGGGAGAAGCAGGCTCCCCATCAAGCATCGAACCTGACACAGGGCTCAATCCCAGGACCCCCGAGATCATGACCTGAGCTGAAGGCAGACACTTAACCGACTGAGCCACCCAGGCGCTCCCAGACTTTTTGATTGCCCTTTTTTTTGGGCAGGGGTCCCTTGGCTGGATCAAGGCATAGATAGCATGCAAATTGTATTTTTGGATACAAAACTCAGAAGCATGGATCACTTGACAGATAGAATGACAATTCAGCAGGATTCTGTAGCACTGGCCTTAGTGAGCAAGATGAAAATCTTGACTATTGGAACACATCTGGAGGAATGGATTTGGATGTGTGTGTGTGGGCACCTTTGAGAGGTGTTTGAGAGATGCATATATTTAGAATTACTGTCAAAGAAGAGTTGGTGGGGCCAGGGGTATTGAAATGGGAGAAGACGATGAAGGGAGAACCCAATAAGCATCGTCATCTAATTTAGGGGTTGGCATATAGGAGAGGGATGATAGATTACCAATGGGCAATAGTTAAAGGGAAACATTCTAACTCAACTGAAGAATGCATTTTCTTTTTTTTTAAAGATTTTATTTATTTGCTTGAGAGAGAGAGCATGAAAGGGGAGTGGGAGAGGGAGAAGCGGGCTCCCTGCTGAGCTGGGAGCCCCATGCGGGACTCAATCCCAGGACTCCAGGGTCATGACATGAGCTGAAGGCAGTCGCTCAACCAACTGAGCCACCCAGGTACCCAAGAATGCATTTTCTGAAACCGGACCTGTCCACAGGCAGAATGAGCTTCTCCTTCTGCCTCCTCCTCACCAGCTTGTGCTCTCTCTTGATCACTCTTTCTCTCTCATAAACAAACAAACAAATAAAATCTTTAAGGAAAAAAAGAAGAATGGCTTCAGGTAATAGGAGAAAACAAATTACACCAGCAAATACACCAAGTTAGTACACTCAAAGAAAGAAAACCTTAACATTGACAACATTGACACTTGTAATATCTCAACATTTATTTTAATCGTGTACATTATTCTGGGTTAAGCAAATATGATTAAAACACTAGACAATTAAAAAGAAGCAAAAATATAATGCAAGCACATCTCTTAAATATGCAGAATTCTGTGTCTTTTTAAAAATGAAAGAGGCTGTTTTGAATAGAAAATCAATATTGATTTTACAAGCTTTCTTTCAATTTCTTGCATATTGACTCTAAAACCCCTTTAAAGGCTAAATGTATCTTAAAGGTGGAGAAGTCAGGCTATCTTGGAGCTCTTTATCCTGTACTCCATCAACTGACTCAGGGTTGGTATGTCCCCCAATAAGGAGCAGCCTTTCTTTCTCTTTTACTCATTCATTCAACACCTATGTATCAGCATCTCCTAAGAGCCAAGTCCCATCGTGTGGGCTACACTTGAGTAATACCAGCTCACATTTAGTGTTGGTACATGACATTGTACAACGTTTCTCCTCCAGTGCAAATCTAATGCACATCTATGCAAATCAATGGAGCGTTCCCCTCCATCATTTGGTGGGAAGACAAATCCACCACCCAGTGTGCACAGGACTCACAAACTGGAGAGAGATGGAGACATTTTCTAATCAAATCAAGAGAAGAGACACTCATTTTTCATCAGAAAAACTCACAGTTTCTTCCTTCTCTCAAGGACCTTACACAGGGATGCTGGTCCCAAGGGCAAAGAAGCTTAGTTGAACGCAAGCAGAGTCATGGATGGGCCTGCAATCTGTTTAGATAACCAACATGTTTCTGTGTTCTAGGCACCTGGGACCCCAGTAGTTGCTGATATCTTGGGATAGTCTGTAGTGAAAAATAAGTTACTGAAGGCTCTGGGCTCAGATCGGTTAGCTTACTGGGGTTTCCCTGCATTGACAAGCTCTTCTTTAGGAAGGTCTGTGAATCAAATCTCTATCCAACAGAGAAATCTGAGTTCAGAAGAGCATCTTAGTTCAGAATTGTTTTCATGGAAAGGGGAGGAGAGGGAGGGAGGGCTGTTTGGCATTTGTGGCACTTTATGGGGAGACGTAGGATGCCCAGAGGAGAAGCATGATTTAATACTTTCCTGTCTTTGTAAGAAGAGTATGCCTCAGGGGAGGCCTGTGGAGGGCAGTGTTACCTGGTAAAATGAGATACACACAGTGCCCAGTACACAGTCACTACTAAATCAATGCTTGGTATTGTGCTCATTGTTACTGAAGAGAACATGGGTTCTGGAGAGAGACAGCAATGGATCCAAACAATGCAATGACCACCTTCCGAGCCTCAGTATCTTCATCTGTAAATTGGGGACAAGAATACCCTCTGCATAGGATTAGTATGAGAATTAATGCCATCCCTTTGTGACAATGCCTGGTATGTAGTAAGGCCTTGAGAAATGTTAACAACTTTCCTCCTTTCTTAATCCTTCTGGAGTCTATACACCCTAAAACCTACTTTAGAAGATTTCCCTGTAACTATCGGGAATCGAGGGCAAAGGTATTAATCAATTATGAAGATTCAGACACAGATGTTTCTTTGGCCAGTGGCCTCCTAAGAATCACATCCTATGGAATTTAAACTTAACTGTGTAGATTTTCTAATACATGTCCACATGCTTACAGGAAAAGAAAAAACCCTCAATTTATAGTGAAAAGTGGGAAGGAGAATATAATTAAAATCTGCTGTATAATTCAGTCAAAAGCAACAAGCTACTTTTAAACGTGTATGGAAAGTTAAAAAAATTTATATATATATATAAAATACATGCCAATCCCTAGCATTCAATGTTGCAATTTACCCACCAGACATCATCAAAGATCTTCAACCTGGCCCCTCAGAAGCTTCAGGGGATCTCCTGCTCTCGACTCCCAAAGATAAACTTAGAGCTGTGATGCAGAATGTGGGTTTGCTCTCTGTCCCAAAAGTCAGGACACACTGAAACCCATGCTCCTGCCTATTGTACCAGGCCACCTAAACTCATCAGGAGGCCAACCTGTCTTACGAAAGCTAAGATTAAATTCTTGTTCAATCCTTTTTTCTTGGGCCTGAAATAAGATCATGGACATAAAGTGCTTTCTAAGTTATAAAAAGCTACACACATAAGTAATTATCATAGCATCATTAAGATGCTCTACTGGATGTAAGCAGTTCAACTTGAGAGAGGGGCAAAAGCACAAAGAAATCAAATGGGGAGAAGAAAGTGAGGGAAGAGGAGCCAGCAACTTGGGGCAACTGGGGACAGCCAAACTTGTCCAGGAGTCATCAGCTTCTTCTCAGCTTGGAAGAGCTAAAAGAAAATAGTAGCAGCCATGAGATTGGAAATACACATCCAATCCAATAACCAGTCTGAAGTTCTTTGGGTGGTTGATGTTTCCAGGCATTCGGAGTAACAGGCCAGGTTAATGCATCTTCTAGAGAGAAGGCAGAACAGGCCTGTAGCTGGTGGAGAGCCTGATTGCTACTCATTCCCATTGCCTTCAAGGTAGATATTCTGCTCTGTGCTTCTAGCTGAGGAGGTGCTAAGGAGAAGGGGTTGCCAGGATCTGGACTGGCAGCGTCCTACAGGCACCGGGCCCCATGCAGCTCAGACACTGGGGTCAATTCTGCTGGCTTTTGCATGCAAACCTGTCTTCAGGCTGTGTTGAAAATGCAGTCCGGAGGCTGCCTAAGCAGCCCTTCCTGGTTAGGCCAGCCACAGGATGGCACCATCCCTGCCCACACATACACTATCCTGGCCTTTACCTGCTGCTGGTCCCCCACCTGTATCTTGTTTTATTGAACATCTTGGCTTTTGAGTCCTGATCTGATGCTGTACGCGAGTGGAGGTAGCCCAAGGGAATGTAGCAGAGAGCCCTGGATTTGAACTCAAAGTCCTGGGTGAGGTCCTGAGTCTGTCATCCAGTAGCTAGGTGTTTCCCCAGGCCCTTCTCCTTTTTAGGTCTCTATCTGCTTGCCCTCAAATGAGGCTAACAACACAGGCCTGGCCAGCATCCCAAGATAGCTGGAGGGCTCACCTGAGGTGGTTCACGGAAGGTGCTTCTTGAGAGGAAGAGACCATGACCCCTGCAACTTAGAAGTATATGTGGGGAGGGTGTTTATCTGTGCCACCTAAAGCTTCAGAGTCTCATAGGGCTTCCCCAAACATAAAGGTTAAGAGAGATAAGAATATTCTGGGTTGAGACTCGAGGAGAGACCAGGGCACATTTCTTCTCCCTAATAAATTTTCTGGCTCCTTGGCACCCACCTAGAAGAGCTTCTCATAGCATTTCCCGCAATGGACAGTGTCACGGTGGATGAAGATCTGATCCAGGAGCTCGCCCATTGGTTTACTGCAAATCCCGCACTGGAAGAGAAAGCAAGCTGGAGGTCAACATGCAAATGAAGCAACGGAAATGGGATCACACAGTAGCTAAGCGCCCAGGTTTCAGAAATGGGCCTGGGTTTGAGGCCCAAATCCACTCCTTATTAGCTGGATGAGCTTGGGGAAGTTTCTGAGTGTCTCTTTCTTCATATACAAAACAGGCACAGTGGCAAGTTAGCATGAGGATATAGTGAGGTCGTCAAACTGGGGTCACACACAAAGGAAGTCATTGCTGTTATAGGAGGGCTGTGGGAATTTAGTTGTGACGTTTAAGGTCCAAAGAAGGGGATATGAAAATCTAATAAAAGGGAAGGCTATCATAGGAGTATGCCTCTGCCGTCCTCATGACTCTTACACCTGCCACTCTAGTGGCCACCTACAGAACAAGAGTGGCCAGCTATCTGCAGCAGGCCTTCTTGCAGTCGGTCTTGAATAAGAGGAGTCATGAGTCTCCAGGTGTCTGGGTCTCCAACGATCTCCAAGACTACCCTGTGCTGAGCCTTCTGCTCATTCAGCTCCGAGTCCTGCCAAGCCTCTGACATGGAGCACAATCACACAGAGAACAAGCCTTGTTTATACTCTTTGATCCAGAAGGCTCCCTAACTCTGGACCATGTTAGCAGCACCGCCCTTCTTCCTTACCTTAAAGCAATAGTCATGGCAGCAGATGCCAAGATGCTCTAGGGTAATCTTTGGACAGTCTCTGATCTCCTGGTTGCAGTAAGTACAGATCCTTCCACTTATTCTGTGAGATGAAAAACAAGACCTTGGCAGTCAGGCTGGCATGCAGACTACTGATGTGACTAGACGCCCAGACACTCAGCCTGCCCTCTTTTTCTGTAGTGTGCAGTTGGCTGGACTGGATCTCAGCGCACAAAAGACCCTCATGATATTTCCAGAAGGTGGTCATGTATCTTTACCCTACTTGCAATCATATGACGACCGGAAGACTTCCTGGTATGATTCTTACTCCAGGCAGCTTGCCTCTCCCTGACCCCTTGCTTAGCATCCTGGGGGCACTAACCCCCTCTAGAACAGAAAGACCCATGTCTTCCTCTACAGGAGACATGCCCTTGTATGCCGTTCCTGGCCCCCTGTCTTGATGGCCCTTCTCTTCATGCCTGTGACCAGTAAACCTGCCTCGCAGATCCTATACTCTTGAACCTACCCTGCCCCATGATACTCCAAGGACCATCACAAAGACAGTGTGGCTGCAGATCCACAGATCCTGCTGGGATCTCATGTTGAAGTTCTAGAGACTAACTTCTAGGTTGCACATCTCCCCGCTTTGAGGATCCTTTGTTCTTGAGAGTCACCCCTGCCTTTCTTCCTCAGAGAGAGCCTGACGAAAGTGCCTGCCTGCCCTGATCCTTCAGGTGTAAACTGGGAGTGCTTTCTTTTAGAGATTTGAGTATGCTTTTGACGGGAACTAGGGGTGGTGCTACCAACCTGAAGCCACACGGGCTCCTCCCTTCAAGGGCCCAGAATTACTGTGAGCATCTCAGGTTTGGTCCCTCCTTCATGCTCTTGGCCCAGGGCTCAGTCTCTTGACAGTGTTGTTAAGGACTCCTTCTTTCCTCAAGACCCTGCCCGCCCCCACCACGTATTTTGGCATTACCAGTTTCAGCGCACAGGCAGATAATACAGTAGAAACCTCCCTGACCTAAGAGTGGTTATGGACTTGGGGTTTTGTCCTGGCTCCGCCACTCACTCAGTGTGTCACACATGGCACATTGTTGATTCTTTCCAGTCTTGTTTCCTCCACTGTGACCTGAACGAACTGCAACTCTAAGAGTCCTTTCTCTTCTGTTTCAAGAACTGCGGAATAGGACTTCTTTATCATTACGAGCCTCCTGTGACCACTGTGATCTAGTGACAGCTTTTGAAACTCCTGAATGGGACTCTTTCTGCAGCTTCATTCAATTCAAATGAATGGTTCTGTCTGGCTTTTTGATGACAGCAACCCAGTTTTCTTAATTTTCCACCCAGCACTCCCTTTTGTAGTTTAGCTTTTTAAAATTTCTGGTCATATGTGCAGGTTTCTCAAGTGATCATTTATGTTCTAATCCCAAGGGCCTCTCCTGCTGACATGAGCTCCCCAGCCTTTCAGACACCACCATCTGCCTTCAGGAGCCCTTTGAGCTTGCCTTCTGATCTTAGCTGGGTTTCAAGGTCACCATAAATGTGACATCTCAATAAGGGAAGCACCATCCAAGGAGTGGTGTGAGAGATCTGCAAGTGGACCAGAAGCAGTCAAGCAGAAGACAAAAGCAAATGGACTTAGTGTGGAAATGTCCCTCGGTTGTTTCTTCTCTACAGACCTGAGAGCTTCCTGGTAAGATAGCAGACTTACCTCTCAGAGTCCAGAGAGCTGTCACACGCAGGTTTCCTCTCCACGTCACATGAGTCTCCAGTGTTTCTCATACTGCAGAGAGTGTGATGGGGAAGAGGAGGGCAGAAGATGGGAGCAAGATGACTACCACAGTCATGAGAGGAACTGCTTTGCTGATATTATTAACCTTGCGGCCACAAGCTGAGACATGACTCTACATGACCTGCCATCATCTGTTATGCTGAGTGGCAGGGGAAGCTTTGAACTTCATGCCAGGGAGGCATAATTCTCTTGGAGAAGAGCCTTTCCAGTGGGGGGCAAAGAATGCCTGCCATGCTGAAGAAGATGACAAGAGGAATGGCTGCAATTCATTGGCCAGGTGGATGAGATCAGGGCTTTTCTTCCCACATACGTGACTGCCTTACAATGGGACAGTCACCAGGAGTCCACTCATAGCAGAAACCAGGCATTAGGAATGGAAACAAATAAAAGAAGGAAACATTCTAACATACTACCTATGCTTGAGTTACAGGGGGGGATTGAGGAGAAGGGTTTTTTCCCTTTTTGTATCTTCATTTTTCAATAATATGACTTTTGATAATAAACATAAATGGTTTTTTAAAAAGCCCTATTGCCAGGAAAGTGTGACTAGCTACAAGCCACAGGACACACTTTAGTGATACTGCCTTTCTCACAGGACCCATGTGGTGGCCTTAAGAGGTAGCCAGAAAAACGGCTGTGCAGAGGTTAAGTGACCTAGAATAAGCCATGAGCTAGAATTTCATCCCAAGTTCTGTTTTGTTTTTGTTTTTAGCACTAAGTTTATCTCTAAGCTTCCTGGAAGGTGAAGCAAAAGGGGAAATCACCCTAGAATATACGATCTTCCAATAGAGAAACTCTACTGCTTTCTTCATAAGATACAACATTTTAACTGAATGTAAAATTGAATTTTAAAATAAATTTAATTGTCAGACTGTGTAAGAATTAAATTTAACGCAGTGGTGGCAATGGGAAAAGAAAAACCAAGAGTACAGTCAAGTGACACTCACAGACGCAAATGCTAGATGGCAAGGAGAGCTCCCTGAAAAAAAAAAGGGCCAGAGAGACAGAAAACAGATCAATGGTGGCCAGGAGCTGTGGTTGGTGGTATGGGGGGTTGCTAATGGGTATGGGGTTTCCTTTTGCGGTGGTGAAAATGTTCTGGAATTGGATGGTGTTTATGGTTGCAAACATGGTGTTTGCAATGTACCAAACACCACTGAATTATATACTTAAAGAGTGAATTTTATGAGGCAGGAGTTGCATTTCAAAAAAGTTATTGACAAAAACCACCCTAAGGAGTTACAGATGAAGAAACTAAGGTTCCGGAAGACTGAGCATCAAAAATGACCCAACCAATGGGGTCAAGCTGGGGCTTGAACTTGACACCTATGGTCATTATTCCACAGTACCAGTGAAAGCTGGTTCAGAATCCCCAGAGGCCCGGTCCTGAAATAAGGCCAGGATGTTCCTGTTACTAAAATCTTCATCCTAGTAGCGAGATGATGTGTCATAAAAAAAAAAAAAGACATTCCCAGAGGAATGCTGTCTCCGTGCGATTATTTTTTAACTGAAGGTGGCATGAAGGTATCTTTCAGATGATGAGTGAAAAGTTATGCACATATCAGGACCTGCAGTCAAGGGTGTGTTCCAACATGTGCAGTCAAATGTGAGGCATCCTAGCATGCTGGAAAAAGCGTGGGAGCTTGAGAGAGGAGCCCTGAAACACAATGGAATTAACTAGGTAAAAAGTTCCTAAGGGCCTCGCCAGCTCTGTAAAGAGCAATGCTCTCGGAATTTTACTACAGGAAGTTTGTCTACCATGAAACAAAGCCAGACAGAAAGAGACAGCACTGAAGTGGGGTAGAGGATGAAATTAACAACAGGCACTGACTTCGGTAAAACAGCTTGAAATTCATAAACCATGACTGTGGGCAACTCCATCATTCACCCATTCAACAAATGATTACACATACACAACCCTGGGCCAAGCCCCAGAAGAGCTACTGAGGATTCAGGATCATGGAAAGATTTGGGACTCGCTCTTACCTGCTGTAGCATGAAGACACCGGCCTCCCAGAGGATACCTCACTAGCATTCATGTACTCCTTCACAAAGAGAATCCCTTTGCTGTAGAAGGAGCACAGTAGGACAGAAAGAGGTATACTGAGAGATGCCAGGGGACAGGGCCTGGCCCAAAGGAGGGGTCCAGGGCTGGGAGAGTTCCCGCCTGGTTTGAAGGAAGGGAAGACACTTATGGCAAATCCCCGGAGGAGAAGTGCTGATGGGCTTTAGCCACCACCAGGCAAGGAAAATGGCAAACAGGAGCTGTTGCCCTACTGAGCCCACCGTGGACTGGGCTGAAACTGAAGCCTGTGGGTTCAGCTTTCTGTGTGCAGGTTTGAGAACCCTAGAAAAAAGCTTTTGGAGTCAATGTCAATATGCTTTCTTTGTTCATGCAGATCTCTACACTATGGGAGGCTTGTCCCCCACATCCCCAGTCTCCAGTACAGTGAACTTTCCATCCTTCTGACTGCATTTTCTTTCCCTTCTATCTGGAGCAGAATAGCCTCAAAGCTGTAGACAGACTGTTGGTCCTTGCCACGGTGTGTGAATCTCCACCAACAATCTAATCTCTCCCTATCTCAGTCCTAGATAGGTCCCTGGCAACATTGGACATCTGCCTCATGTTGGGCTCACCATGGCCCTGAATTTGGCCTGTATCAAGCTGGCTTGATGTTGTCACAGGGACCTCTGATTTCGCTGCCCCCCTCCACTTCCTCAGCCTCCCTGCAATAATGGGATAAAAACCAAGTTCTTTAGCTCTAGGGAGGATAGAGCCCAGAGAACACTTTCCAGGCTGTCTCTTCTTACCTGGATGAACTGGAGTCCAATTCACTTGGAGAGGCTGGGACATAAACGTGAGGCTGCTCAGGAGAGGCAGTGACGGTGACAGTGACCACACACCCCGAGGGCTTTCTTATCCTGAAGGAGGGAAATGGAGGGGTGAGTGTGTAAACATTGAGAGCTGACGTCTTCCAGCATCAAACAGGATTTGGGGGGCCTACCCCGAGACTGCCGCTTCAAGGGAGTATAAAAATATGCCAATGTGTTGAAACAACCCATGCAAATCATTGAGCTTGTGTTTTACAAGGTTCCTAAGATGAGTGGGTGGAACCCCTTCCTTTACAGGTAAGGAAACCCAGGTGAAGGCCTTGACCTGTAACTCACCTGGCTTGAAGAGAGTATGAGGACTACCAGGGCTTTGACAGACACAGTCTGGCTCACCTCATTGCTGGATGAGACAGCCCCTTCCTAGGATCAAGCTCGACCCCCTCATACTCCAGAGAACTCTTTGGAGAAGAGAACACCAAGGGAGAGAGGAATAAATACAATTGGGCAGCACTAAAGAAGAGACCTGGATGCCCCTCACTCTAGAAGGCGTCTGCCATGGGCAAGAAACTGACAGGAAGGACGGCCGGCCGGCCTGAATTTCCCTCACTTGGCTGTACACACAGCTGTTGGCCTGCGATCTGACCTCCTAGCTGACTCACAAGGTCTTTTTCTGACCAGGCCTTTACCTGCTCTCATTCTGCCCTCTGTAGGTCAGGGTATTCTGCTGGGCACTGCCCCCCCGCCATTGTGTGCCATCCCCTTTACATATGCCCACTCTTCCGTGGCCTTGGGACAGCTCTATGGGCACACACTGTCCTGGGCTGAATTTGGCTTCTTTCCAACACGTTGCTGCTCAGACCCACCTCTGGCCTGGGCTCTGGAGCCACTGGGGCCACTCCCTTGCTCGAGAATCCAGTGTCCAAGAACACAACTAGTTTAACGGTGAGGGGGTAACAAGCATCGTCTTGCATTTGCCTGGCTCCCCAGTCTCACCTTCTCAAACTCTGTCGCATATACCTGAATCTCTAGCCACACTGACTGATCTGTCCCGTACCTTTGCACATAACACCACCTTCTCCTCTGGGAAGCCCTTCTGGAGCACTTGCTCTCGCCCTGTTTCCTTGGGCCCCGTCATCCTCTGCCTATTCCTATGTCACCTTATGGTATAGGAATGAACCACAGAAACTGGAGGAGGTGGATTAGCTGGGAGGAGAGGCCCCATGGGAACCTGGAAAGACAGATAGGGGATAAAATACAAGGCCAGAGAGTTAGAGAAAAAGACTTCGAGAGGAAGGCACAACTAGCAAGTGTCTGGCATCCTGTGCTCCACACCCAGCAGAAGAGTTGAAGGGGCAGTAGAACCGAGAAGGCAAGGTAAGAAAATATCCCCCGGGGATCCTTCTATGACTGCAATGTGAGCAATGACAGACTTCCCCCAGGTCAGGTAACATCCCATCTCCCTCTCAGTCTCCTCCTTCTAGTCTACAAGGCTACACCTGCCCACCTGGTGTCCCTCTCCATCCTCGCCTCACTTCCCGCCCTCCAACCACAGAGCCCTTCTTCCAGTCTCTTCTCCTCGACTCCCACTCCCGTCTTGGTCTTTGTACGTGCTGCCCACTGGTGTCTTCCCAGGTCCCTTCCAGTCTGGCTCCTCGCTATGCTTCGGGTCCCTACTGCACTCTCCCCTTCTTAGCAGAAAAGCTTTCCCCAACCATCCGAGCTACAATACCCCCTGTCCTGGCCTATCTCCATGAGAGGACCCAGTTTCCTTCTTGTCTGGGCTTATCACAAATGGAGAGGCAACAGATACAGCACAGCGGTAAGCAGTAAAGGCTCTGGACTCTGCTTCCTAATCCCTGTTAAGCCACTGCCTGGCTGAATGACGGTCGGCAAGCTAGTCAACCCTCATCTGCTTCCGTTTGTGTTCTTTAGATCTGAGATAATAACAGTACCTCCGCTATACGGTTGGTGTGAGAATCAAGTGCACAAGAACAGTGCCTGCAGGTGCATAATGGCTATCATTACGGTGTTACTGCTCTCGTGTTTATTTGTTGGTGCACCATGTGCTCCCTGAGGGTGAATGGGCAGGGCCCTTCTGTCCCTTCTTGTTCCGTGCGTATGTGGCTGCTACCTACAACTGGCTCACAGGAGATACTTATATACGGTCTCTAGGCCCATAGCTCTTGGTTCTTTCCAAACTCATGGCCACCTTGCGGAAAGATCTCCAGAGAGGAAAGGGAGCACCGTGTTGCCATGAAAGCCACGCTGGCTGGCAGTGATGGCAGTGGACGGGTTCATCCCACATCTTTTCTCTCCTGGGAGCCCCATTCAGAGTGACACATCGTCCTCAGAGATCCTCCATCTCCATTAATGGCAGGGGCGTTCCATATCCTCTCCTGACCCAGGTTTTCCTGCTCTGAATGGCTGCCAGAAAGCATGGTACTCTGTGCACTTTCTTTGTTCCAGGCTTCGTCTAATAGATAGGATGCAATAGCTCCAGATTGAAGCCCAAGAAGACCTATCCCTGGGGCATTCGTTGCTGGTCACCTTCCCACTGCCTCCTAGCCACTCACACCTGCAGAGAGTAACAGATTTGCCAAACATGTTAGAGTTTGTTCTGCATGGTGGCACATCAAAAAAAAAAAAAAAAAAAACCAAAAAAACACACCTGGGCTGTAGCAGGGCCCAGCACAGCATAACCCTTACCTGCTGGCCTGGCTGTCCAGTTCCACGAGCTGCTCAGGTCTTCTGGGGCTGCTCTGTGGCTCTGGGGTCCGGGGGGATGCAGGCTGCTGGGAGGGTGCAGCTGGGTCTCCCTGGCCACCTCTCAGGGCTGCGGGCTTCTCCTGCCAGGTCTCTCCCACCTTGGCAGCCACATTCTTCTCTTCAGAACCAGCCAACGTGCTGAGGAAGAGTAAATACCCTTATGGAGCAAGTGCTTTGGGACCAGTCCTCCTTTACCCAAAGCTTGTTGATGTTACCTCCTGTGGCCACAGTGGGCTCCTCTTCCAGAAGATGGGGAAGAGAAGAGCCCAGTATGGCCCCCACCACACAGAGACCAATCTTCCTTGTCTTTGGGAGAACCCCAGGACTACTGATCCCTTCCCACTTGACAGAGTCTGTGAGAATACACGATGACTTCAAAGAGGTTTTGAAAGACAGTCTTTCTAGCTGGAAACAAACAGTGGTATTCCTGTTCCCGTTCTCCCACTGCCATCTTTCTTTTCTCCAAGACTTCCCCATTCCAGTTCATCTGTCCTGCCTAAAGAGCCTCAAGCCATCTGGTCTTCTCGCCAGGCCCTGGTGCTCAGAAGAATTAAGAACACAGGCGGGGCACCTGGGTGGCTCAGTGGGTTAAAGCCTCTGCCTTCGGCTCAGGTCATGATCCCAGGGTCCTGGAATCAAGACCCGCATTGGCTCTCTGCTCAGCAGGGAGCCTGCTTCCTCCTCTCTCTCTCTGCCTGCTTGTGCTCTCTGTCTGTCAAATAAATAAATAAAATCTCAAAAAAAAAAAAAGGGGGAAAAACTGTCAATTAAAAAAAAAAAGAACACAGGCAGCCCTACAGGGGCCTAGCTCTCCCAGAAGGAGCTTCTCCCCTAGGCTCCCCTGGCGGGCTGGGTGAGGGTGACAAAAGAGAAACAGTATCACTTTGCTCGCTAATTTTCAAACAGGCGGGTGACCCCACAATAGGTCACCAACACTCAAAGACTCCCAGCCAGACCAGAAGTGTGTGACTCAGCCCCATTTGTGATTCTCGCGCGCCATCTGCTGGACGGCGTGGGCAAGACAGCAGCTTAAAGCATGCCAAGATCTATCTTGCCCAGGGCAGCCATTTTCCCTATTGATGGTCACATCTCCCAGGGGACACCTCCGTCGGAGTTCTGGGCTGCAGGAAATGGCGACGCACGTGGATGCACACATGCTGAAATGTGCAGGAGCGCAGCACACACACAAGCAGGCACATTCATATTGTTGCGCCAGCTTTGTTTTCACAGTTGGTAGTAATTTGTCCTTTATTGCTAAGTAATCACAGCTATTATTATGAGTCAATCGCATTTTCATCCCCTTTTTACAGATGAACAATCTCGGGTGAGGGTCCCTTTGCAGCTCATAAATGGCAATCAAAGGGCGCCTGGGGGGCTCAGTGGGTTAAGCCTCTGCCTTCAGCTCAGGTCATGATCCCAGGATCCTGGGATCGAGCCCCACATCAGGCTCTCTGCTTGGCAGGGAGCCTGCTTTCCCCTCTCCCTCTGCCTCTGCCTGTCACTCTCCCTTCTTGTGTTCTCTATGTGTCTGTCAAATAAAGAAATAAAATCTTTTTAAAAAAGACCCTTCTCAACCTCAGTTTCCTCCCCCACAACAGCCAAACATGGCAGAGCTGTCCACACTTATTCTTGTGACTTTTCATTCCTTTTCCCTTGTCAACTCCCCCTCGAAGCTACTACTGCTTCCCAATATCCCAAATTATCTGTGCCCAGCACCACTATGTGGTCCTTTAGGTCCAGGCACCCACTGGGGGCTCTCCAGGATCTCGGGGATCTCAAAAGCAACCATCTGAAACTGAAAAACGTAATTTGAATGCTCTAGATATTTTATCCAGGTAGATGAACCTTGGAGACACCACAAAGGCAGTTTCTCCTTGGTCCGCCCCACCAAACTCAGTCTACAGTCTCCATAAGATTACTATTAGGACAAAAAACTTCCTTTTTTTTTG
This sequence comes from Meles meles, assembly GCF_922984935.1. Lineage (NCBI taxonomy): Eukaryota > Metazoa > Chordata > Mammalia > Carnivora > Mustelidae > Meles > Meles meles. The sequence goes on along the minus strand of NC_060087.1, from coordinate 130,436,593 downwards.
AAAGACTTTATTTTTATTTATTTGACAGAGAGAGAGATCACAAGTAGACAGAAGCAGGCAGAAAGAGAAGGGAAAGCAGGCTCCCCACCGAGCAGAGAGCCTGATGTGGGGCTCCATCCCAGGACCCTGAGATCATGACCCAAGCTGAAGGCAGAGGCTTTAACCCACTGAGCCACCCAGGTGCCCCAGGACAAAAAAACTTCTTAAAAGCTTCCTTTACAAATATTATTAGGAACTATTACCCTTCATGTTGATCAGGTAACCTCAATTTGTCCCATCTGCCATAAACACAACTGTCATAAAAAAAATAAAGTGGGGCAAAGATGAGAGCCAACACTTATAAAACCAGCGAGTTTTGTGGCTGGGTGTTTATAACCGACTCATGCCTGAAAATTTAGAATTAAAGTCATGAGATCTCTCTTTTTCTGTCTGTCTCTATGTTTATGTATATATATATATGTTATATATGTGTAATTTGTTCCTATCTCTGGAAAGTATACCAAATTAACTTACAAAGTCCCTTATCCTCTATTCTAAATGACGCAGAGATAAATAAGCACTTATGCAAATTAAATATTCCTGAGACTTTCATAGAATAAATAAATTCTAAATTTTGAATGTAAAAAACCAGTATTCTTATAAAAACTAACCCAAATGTTTTAAAAATTCAAGTTTAAAACATTTAGCTAAATCTTTGGCAAGCAAGACTGTTTAACATTCCTAGTTTAATAAGAACAGCTATGTCTTGTGAGTTATCAACCTCACATATGATATAAGCATGTATTTTTATTCTACTTGAGTATAATCTTCCTAAACTCAATGGATTTACTAGCCCAGTAAGCTAGTATTACATCTATTAGATGTTCAAGATTACAAAAAAACATTTGCTTTTAATCAAACTGTCATTATTCTGATAAACTCTATTTCAACAGTAACTATGTTTTATATGTCAGCTTAAAGATAGTTTCTAAGATCTTTTTTTTTTTAAAGATTTTATTCATTTATTTGACAGAGAGAGAGAGATCACAAGTAGGCAGAGAGGCAGGCAGAGAGAGAGGAGGAAGCAGGCTCCCTGCGGAGCAGAGAGCCCGATGCGGGGCTCGATCCCAGGACCCTGAGATCATGACCTGAGCCGAAGGCAGCGGCTTAATCCACTGAGCCACCCAGGCACCCCTAGTTTCTAAGATCTTTTTGGAAATTTAAAACCTTACATTCATGCTAAATTAAATTAACAGATATTCCCTAAATACCTAGATAATTTCAAAGTAAGAAAAAATAGTGCAACATTAGTTATTAAGCCTAAGTTTAAGTTTATATACCTTTTGCTGCTTATTTTTTATAGTATGGAGAGGCTGTAGATAGATTTCTTGATAAAGTTTTCATTTGTCCACACTGAAAAATTATATTATAAAAATAATATAACTGAAAAATTTTATGAGATATATATTCATAAGCTTTACTAGTCTACTGTAAAATGCTGGTATATGATAAACAGTTCAAAATGATCTACCTCCTACTTTTCTTTGCAAAACAGAAGTTACATTATTAACAGTTAAAAATTATAATCAATATGTATAAATGAGACTACTAAAAATAATAACAGCAAAGGAGAACAACTTTGGGGTTTTTTTTTTTAAAGATTTTATTTATTTATTTGACAGAGAGAGAGAGATCACAAATCGGCAGAGGCAGGCAGAGAGAGAGGGGGAAGCAGGCTTCCTGCTGAGCAGAAAGCCCGATGCAGGGCTTGATCCCAGGACCCTGAGATCATGACCTGAGCTGAAGGCAGAGGCTTTAACCCACTGAACCACCCAGGCACCCAAGGAGAACAACTTTGTATGCAAGGTATTCAAATCTATTTTTGTTATATAAATATATATTTTGTTATAATATATTTTTGTAAATATAAATATATTATATATAAGTAATATATTTTTGTAAATATAAGTTTTGTGCAGTTCCCCAAATTTTGCAAGATGAAAGGTAAATGGACATTTTTAAAATTATAAAAGATTTATAGAAATTTTTTTGTTGTGGTTAAAATTTACTAAAGTTGAATGAGATTATATTTTCAAAAAGAACTCTAGTATCAAATATTGTATGATATAAAACTAAAATTTGGCTTTCTCTCTGTTAAAATAAGATTTTCTTGAGCTGACTGTGTGGCTCAGTCTGTTGAGCATCTGACTCTTGCTTTTGGCTCAGGTCATGATCTCAGGGTCATGAGATCGAGCCCCATGTTGGGCTCTGCACTCAGCATGGAGTCCGCTTGGGATTCTCTCTCTCCCTCTCCCTCTGCCCCTTCCCCCAATAAATAAATAGAATCTTAAAAAAAATTTTTTTTGGCTAATTGGCCTGCTCTTAATAAAAGGTTACTGGTCTTTCTTTCTTCCTCAGTAATCTATTGTGAAAAATAATGAAGGGAAACCTCACTAAAATGGAGTCAGGAGGCCAGAAGTGAGAGTTCTCATGCCCTATCACTCCTTCATGCCCTTTGCAAAACCAATGGAAAGAAGCCTATGTTTTACTACTACAGAAAATCTTCCAAAAGGAATCTTCTGGAAGATTTTCTCCTCACCTGACAACAGCCAAGCCCACGAGAGGTTGTCACAACTCAGCTAATGAGAGGCCACTACATTTAGAAGTCCCAATTTACTCCAATGGACTTTTTGTTTATAACAAGGCCTCCCAATGTGTTTCCTTTTCTTCTATAAAAAAGTGTTCCTCTCCTTTGTTCTCAGACTTGGTTTTGCTATAGTTTTTGTGTCCTGAATTACAATTCTCTGCTATACCCAACTAAATCCATTTTGCTGGTAAAATAAATGCCAATTTTATCTTTGAGGGTAACAGGATCTAAAAAGCTAAGTTTTTATGTCTTATCAAACTAATGTCTTATTTTTTTGTTGGCTTTATCATGTTCTCAATTATTTTTAAAAGGCCTCAATTTTAAAAGAGCTGAGAGTGTTTACAATTATATTATGTTCTATGTTTACTTAAAATTTTTTGTCACTTTGATTTAATAACAAGTATTATTTCTCACTATTCCATAATCTTAATCAAATGTCCAAAATTCCTGATAACATTTGACATTTTGCCTTTCCCAAATCAAATCTGAAATATCTTTTACACCTAGAACTGACACTGGGATTTCCCAGAGGGCCCAGTTTGTTCTTTCACCTTTTAACAAGAGAAGTGGTAAACTAATTGTGTTTATTTAATTCTGTATAAATTTTATGGGTAGCACTGTCAAATCAAAAAATAATAATAATGCTGCGCCTTTCCTAAATTAAATTTTAAGGAGTAAAAGTTTAATGATAAAAATATTTCAGAAATTATATAAAATTCCTAGGGATTTGCTAGTGCCCTCACTATCCATGACATTTCTCAGAGTCCTGGTGCTGCCTTGCCCAATATTCAACAACAACAGCTCAATGTTATCAGTCACAATTTCAATTATTTTTAAATGTAACTTAAATATGTTCTTACTACCATATGTTTGTTCTCTCACAGCTTGAAGCTTTCCCTTTTAAAAGGGTCACTATTATTACAAAAGGGCCACTAACCTTTTAGAACAAGTACACGCACATGGGGAATTCTGGCTCTTTCAAGCGACTCAGGAATCCATTTCACCAGTTAAGTCATGTAAGATAGCCAACAAGTTTGGGATGCCTGGGTGGCTCAGTTGGCTAAGCATCTGTGTTTGGCTCGGGTCATAATTTCAGGGTCCCAGAACCCAAGTCTCGCATCAGGGTCCTTGTTCAGCAGGGAGTCTGCTTCTCCCTCTGCCTTCCCCCTCCTTGTGGGCACTCTCTTGCTTTCTCTCTGACAAATAAATAAAATCTTTAAAAGCAAAAGAAAGAAATCCAACATGTTCTTCCTCTATCCCCAGTTACAGTGTCCTTATCATTGTTGGTTTTCTGAAATGATAGCACTCATGAACTATAAAAATTAAAGCTTGCCGGGGTTCCTGGCTCAGTCAGTGGAACGCGAGACCCTTGATCTTGTGGTTTTAAGTCTGAGCCCATGTCAGGTGTAGAGATTACTTAAAAATGGAATCTTTAAAAAAATTAAAGTCTGCTAAACTGTTGGAAGAACTCAATCTCCCATGGCCTCAGGTTTTACCCTTAGCATCGAGTGTCCTCTGACCCTCTTCTGCTGGGTTACACCAATTCTCCCCATCTGAAATAGTATCCACCCAGGAGAAATCCCTATTTTGTCTGGGCTCTGGAAGAGTTTAACTTGGTTAATTCAGACATTCTAAAATAAAAGGATTTTTCCAATCCTCTGTCCACTCTCCCTTACAATTTTGCTGTTATCATTGCCTACATCACTGCAGTTCTCAGTCAGCCTCACTCTACACTTCCTGGAATCCCAGGGTGAGTTAAACCTTATCTACTAGTAGGTGTGCGTTGACTGACTTTCCTCCTGGTGTATGCCCAGACTGGGGTTGAGGGACTGCTTACTACTTTGGACTACTAGCAGAATTGGTCCTTAATCCCCTGACTCCCAAATTCCAAATGCCTCCCTTCCTGAGATGCTATGAGTGGCCAGAACCAAAGACTGGAAATAGAAAACCCAGCTGGTTCTAGAAAGAAAACTGTCTACAGTTATACCCAGCATACTCCAGGATGTGGACTACTAGGAGGGAAAAAAGGAAGGACAACTCATCCAGACTGGCCCAGGCAGAGCTTCCATCTGAAAGCCAGAACCTTGCCTCAGATGCCCTTGTCTGCCAATTTGTTTAAGTGTGCTTCCTTGGCTTGGCATCTCCATGGATGGGGCATTTGCTCTATTGGCTTCATTGCCCAGTAGCTGGGAGATAACCTGGCCACAACCTGGGCCAGAAGGGGTCACACACCCCACCATGCCCATGGAGCCACAAATATGGCTTTCTGACTTAACACTCCTCCTTCTGTCACTGTTCCCTCAAGTCTTATCAGTTGCCCAGTTCTAGGTTCATTATAGTTATTTAACAGTTCTGTCCATATCCATAACGACTACCCTAGTGGGAGCCCTTCATCTCTTACTTGGTGGACTGGAACCACTTTGTACCTCTTTTCCCTGCCTCCACTCTTCCCACTTCCAGTTCATTCTTCACACTGCCAACATAGAGATAACTCTAAATCACAACTCTGACCATATCATCACTCCCTTGCTTAAAACTTTTCTGGCTCGTATGTTGGAATGTAAAATGGTAGAAAACAACCACTGTGGAAGATAGCATGGCGGTTTCTCAAAACACATAAACATATAATTACTACGTGATCCAGCAATTCCATTTCTGGGTATATACCCAAAAGGACTGAAAGCAGGATCTCAAAGAGATATATGTACACTTATGTTCATTGCAGTATTATTCACAATGACAAGAAGGTAGAAGCAGCCCAACTGTCTATTGACAAATGAACGGATGAACAACATGCAATGTGTCTATATTACGCAATATTATTCAGCCTTAAAAAGGAAGGATATACTGACATATGCCACAACATGGATGCACCTTGAAGACATTAGGTTAACTGAAAGACGCTAGTTACAAAAGGACAAATACTGCATAATTCCACTTCTATGAGGAACCTAGAGTAGTCAAATTTATAGAGATAAGAAGTAGATTGGTGGCTGCCAGGGGCTGGGCAGAAGGGGCTGGGGAGTTATTTCGTGGGGGAAGTGTTTCAGTTTCGCAAGACAGAAAGTTCTGGAGATTGGTTGCATAACAACATGAATGTACTTAATGCTACTAAACTGCATACTTTAAAACGGTTAAGATACTAATTTTTATGTTGCATGAATTGTAAAACGATTTTTAAAAAAACTTTCCTGACTTCTCTTTGTCCTCTGGAGAAAGTCCAAGTCCTTGTTAAGGCATAATGATCTGACCATGCCCATCTGTGAACATGTGGCTTTTGTCCTTTATGAGATTGATACGGTGTGTTGGTGTCCCTAAGACCGCCCCCAGGGTCAGTGATTCACTAGGAGGACTCCCAAGACTCAGCATATAGTCATCCTCAAGGCTAAGATTTATGACCATAAAAGGATACCAAGCAAAATCAATGGAAGGAAAAGGCAGTGTTTTCATTATAGCCCAAGATTATTATTAGAGACTGGTCACATAGGCACTTTCTGCCTGGCATGTACCGAAATTCCCAACTCCCAGGAGGCAAGCAGAGATTCAGCATAAAGTATATTGTTTGTACTGGTTATCCAGGTGGTCAGCTTTATCTCTTATCATTTAGGGAAAGGTTCAAATAAGTGTAGAGAACCGTTAACCTTTTCAAGTTCCCAGAGGCATATCTTACCAGCAGCATGAACCACAGCCATATCAAACCTCCAGCATGCAACACTGCCAGCTGCCCTTTAGCGCAGGAGACTCTGCTTACCCCTGGAGTCCTCCTTCACCTTCTCATGAACTTCTCCAAGAGGAACATTAACTGTCACCTCTGTGAAGCCTTCCCTAATTCAATGAGGCCAACCAAGTCACATACTCCTACTATGCTGCCATTATACCTTATCCATACCTCCTTGAGGTCAGGGACCAAATCTTATTTGTCAGCATCCTCAGTGCTTAGTACATGGGCTAGGAGTCACGAAGTAAAATTTGGTTTAATTATAGAAGGTGTGGCTCATTAACTCACAGAAAAAACAAGAAGCCCACATCACTCTGCCTATTCCTTCCACTGCCCTCCAACCTGCATTTGCCCTCATCCTTCCCTTCCATCTCTAAGACAGAGCCATCTCCTTCCTTCCCAAGTCTTTGAACCCACCACCCTAAGCCCTTACCATAAATTCAGTGATCCTTCACCTTTGGGTCTGCTCCCTCTTCAAATATCAAACTCTCTTTACCCAGAGTGCATTTCCTCACATGGGCACATAAGCACACACTTTAGAAAGCCCTCACCATCATCCTGTAGCTGTATTTCTCTGCTCACCCATCCAATCTCCATCACTTCCTGGCCAACATTTTAGAAAGAGTTGTACACCTCCACCAACTGCACCACCTCACTGCCCACTTCTTCCTCATTCCATCGTTGTCTCTGCTCTCCCAATATGCCCCCTGCCTAAGGCAGCCATAGACTCCATTTTACCAAATCTGTGCACTTATTTAAGGGTCTGCAGTATACTGGAAAGGTAGCTCCGCCTGGCTTAGTTTCTATGATGGTACTCTTTCCAGGTTCTTTCATTTATCCAAAACTTTCCTTCTCAGTACCCCTCTTCATGTCCTCTTCTGCTGTAAGACCTTTCAATATGACTATTTAGAACTCTGACCCATCTGTCTTTCTCATTTTTACCTTTTTCACTGTAAAGACTCAGAGTTTTGGGGGGCCGATAATTAACATCTCCTTCTTTTAGATAAAAGAAGAATGGAAAATAGAAATAAATGTCAGCCGATGAAGCAGATGGCTTTACACGTAGAGCCAAAAGGAAGGCTCCCCTTGCATCCTTGAACCACAGGTCCTTACTCACCCAGCCAAGGCCTGGCTGGACAATCGGCCCTGGGGGCTTATAGACAGAAGCAAAGAATTCAAGGGGAACCTTCTTGGCTGTACATCTGAAGCCATCTCCTTCCAAATACAAGGAGAACTACTGGGCCAACTGGATTTATGTAGTTCCTATTCCTAATTTGGCAACCAATAAGCCATTCTTCCCCAAGAGAAGAGGAAGAGGAAGAGGAAGGGAGGCTAATAGTATAAACAAGAAACCAGGGAAACTCCATATTCATTAAACAAAAACAAAACTGACATTAATAATACTAATATGTTATATTCATCATGAACAGACCAGACATGACTTGTAGGAAGATTCCCTCCAGCTGCCATGTGGACAATCAGGCCAGGGGATATAAAGTAAGATGATACAGGAAACCAGTTAGAAAACTGCTCAGCCAAGGGAGAGATGATAAGGCCACAAGTCTTGTTGTCTTATAAAAGGTACAGATGAAGGGAAGTGGGAACCAAGGCTCTCCCAAAATTTTGGGATTGGTCAACTGGGTGGATAGTAACGGTTCCAAACTGAGAGACAGCAAGGAAGTTGGGGGGATGTGCTATGCAGAAATACGATAAAGTCATTTGAGTTATGCTGAATGTAAAGTGCCTGTAGGGATGTGGATAATGATGTCCAGCAGACTATTGAGTAAACAGGTCTGGGGCTGAGTGAAGATTATACTGGGAGATAGAGTGGATGAGGTTGCCTAGAAAATGTGTTATTCAATCTCAATCTCTCTCTCTCTCATTCCCTGATGGTGCCATTTTATACATACAAATAATCCTCATCCTACTTGGGACCCCATGCTGGGATGCCTTCCTGCTCCACATGTCAAAAATCAGCCAGGGCTTCTTACCTCTGGGGACACACAGCCGCTTCTATCACAGTCCCTATCCCAGCTATGTGCACCACAGGAAGCCCCTCAACACTGCTTCACACCTAGGGAGTCACGATCCCAACTCCACTCATGGGACAGGATTTTGAGCACCTGGTTGACTGAGTGCCAGGCACTGGCATGAACATGGGGTAAGCGTGGATCCCATCTAGGGTGCCTGGGTAGCTCACTTGGTTGAGTGCCCACTCTTAGTTTCAGCTCAGGTCATGATCTCATGGGTCATGAGATCGAGCCTTGCATCAAGCTCCACATGCAGTGGGGAATCTGCTTCAGGATTCTCTCCCTCTACTCCTCTCTCTCTGTCTCTGGGCGTGTTTCTCTCTCTAAAATAAATAAATACATCTTTTTTAAAAAGTGGGTTCTACCTGGATCACAGCCCTGACAAAGTTTCAGCTCAGGCAGGCAGGGGCCCAGCACAGCATAACCCTTACCTGCTGGCCTGGCTGTCCAGTTCCACGAACTGCTCAGGTCTTCTGGGGCTGCTCTGTGGCTCTGGGGTCCGGGGGGATGCAGGCTGCTGGGAGGGTGCAGCTGGGTCTCCCTGGCCACCTCTCAGGGCTGCAGGCTTCTCCTGCCAGGTCTCTCCCACCTTGGCAGCCACATTCTTCTCTTCAGAACCAGCCAACGTGCTGAGGAAGAGTAAATACCCTTATGGAGCAAGTGCTTTGGGACCAGTCCTCCTTTACCCAAAGCTTGTTGATGTTACCTCCTGTGGCCACAGTGGGCTCCTCTTCCAGAAGATGGGGAAGAGAAGAGCCCAGTATGGCCCCCACCACACGGAGAGTCTGTGTCCTCTTTGGAATGACCCCAGCACTACTTCTCTCCCTGCCACTGATAAAAGCAGTGTCCACTCACAGTAGACAAAGCCTGAACCTCTGATGCTTTTGCCATCGCCTGAATCTGGCAAGGAGAAAGTGGCTTCTCAGCTATCCCACACTTCGAGCTCTTTGGGAGATCTTTCTTCCTCCCTGGCCTCATGTCACACGTACACTTGAACACCGTTACCAACACCATCCCCACCGCGACCCTTCCAGCGTTGCTGTTCTTTCTCCTGGTGCCTTCTGCATGCCTTCTTCATGACCTCTATGTGTGATGGTACTATTACCTGGAGGCCTCATAGATATATGCTCAGTAGACCAAGGACACTGAGTCGGGTTATTGAGTACATAAGCCCAGCATTCTAGAAAAGAAAAATCTAGTTCATCATTACTTGGACCCTGGCTTAATCTGAACTCAAGCCTCACAACATCAGCAGCATGCCTGCAATTACTGGCAGGGCCACCCAGGGTCAAGAAGATAACACTACCAGTTACCTCTAACCCTGAGACTCTTTATTCATATAAGTTAATCCCATAATAGGTATGTTCTGTGCCTTCAAGCAGAAATAACAAAGGGAGCAATGTGATTCTTCAGCCTCAAGTGACATGAACCAAAATACCCTAAGCAGGAATAATAAGATTATTACCATTACCAGCTGCCCAGGAAAATCTGCAGGCAAGTAGATGTTGTCTCTCTCTGTGTTGCTTCTAACATGATTGTCTGTCCCAGTCCAGCTAGATGCCAAAAGTGGTCTTCTCAGATAATGCCAGTCCCTTAGCCAGCAGGACGCACCCACCACACCCGTACTTGTGACATACATGCTTGAATGAAAGACAAACCTAGAAGGCCCGGAGAGCTTGTTTCCTGCCTCTGTAAGCCCTGAACTAGCTTTGCCATGGAGTCAGTCAGAATCCTGTCCCATCTCCTGTCCTTCATAAAATTATGGTAACAGAGTTTGACATCATCAATTTGTGAATTACATCCAAGATTCTCTGCAAAGAGTAATTTGGGGGTCCACTACAACACAAAGACAAATGGATGAATAAGGTTTCTTTGCCTAGGCCTCAGTGCAAAGTCAATACAATTATAGGAGGTATAATCCATCTGGCCTATAAAAAGGAAATCTTAGTAAAACAGTCACAGGAGAGATGTCCCCTACGGCCCTAATGAATTGCCTGGAAGTCAAGTGTTTAGAGATAGGCAAAGTAATACTTCTAGCTGTAACTAGATTAAAGATTCAGTAGCCTAATAGAGCTTCTGTCTATTTTGCACACAATCGCACTGCCCACATGGAAGATAACACTCCCTTCCACTCTTACACTACCTCCAAAAGACTCCTCTGCTGGTAGATAATGGTTGTTCACAGCAAATACATGTGCTTAAGGTTTACCTGTTCCTTGTACAGAAAGAACATAAACGTGGAAACCCCAGACTTGCAACATAACAAAGAGGAAATCTCTATGTTTTAGATGTAAAAATACCAGAAGTTTGGTGGGGAGGGGATGAACTACTCTGTGTCTTATTAAAAGTAATCAGGTCAATAAAACTGTATAGGGGAACAACAGCCAGCCCTCATCCAAATCTAACATGCTTTGCCCTTCAGCTAACTTTCTTTTGACTTTTTTTTAGCTCAAATTTCATGCCAAGAGGAGACAGTTCCTTAGATAACAGTCCACCATCTCTTTGGTTTGCTGGCTTTCTGGATAAAGTCACTTTCCTTAGGCTAACATCTTGTCTCTCCACTTACTGGCCTGTCCCGCAGTGAGCAGAATGGGCTTGGAGATGGGAAACCCGCCCAAAGCCACATAACGTGTAAGTGATAGAGCTTCTACAGGATCTCCTTGCCCAACCCCATCATTCTTCCCCACACAACTCTTGGAAATTAAGCTGCCAGAACCCCAGAGCCCTACAGACAGATCCGCCCAGGTGGTCCCTCATGGACGGAGGATTGGCTGCCCTCCCGTGTGTCCACAGGCCCTGCCTCCGGGCAGCTCTGAAGATCAGTGGCCGGGGACAACCAAGGCCACGGCACCCCGCCAAACAGGCTGGGGCCACAGGAGCCCCTTTCGGTTCCTTGCGGGCACCGAGCCCGCCCGCTTTCAGCCGCCTCTGCCTGGAGTGCGCCGGTGGTCCACACGGGGTCCGAGGGGCCAGCGGCAACCCCAAGGCCGGTGACGCCGCCGGCTTCCTCCAGGCCCGCGGCGCCAGGACGGCGGGAGCCCGGGCGGCCCCGACGGGGCTTCCGGCCCATTTCTGATCCTCGCGCGACATCTAGCGCCCGGAACCAGCACGGCAGAAGGAGAAGCTACACCGGGACCTTCGCAGCCTTGGACAGCCATTTCGCTTTCAGGACGGTCACATTTCCCGATAGGCACTGCGACCCGAGCGCCCCATGCAGGAAATGGCGGTGCGCGCAGGCGCACACAAGCTGCGGCGCGCTCGCCCCGCCGCGCAGGCGCACACAAGACGGTGTCGCCCTCCACAATGGTGGGCGCGCGCCAATCGGAAGTGACGCGCGAAGCGGGCAGTGATTCTCAACCCAGACTGGACGTGAAAATAAACTGTGAGATTTTAAAGATTTGGGTGCTGTAAGCCACCACACAACAATTAAATCTAGGGGCGCCTAGGTACCTCTGCATGGAGCTCAGGAAGTTTTGTTTGTTTTAACTTTCCTAGTGATTCTCAAGTGCAGCCAGAATTTTCTCTATTGTCATATTGCATAATAAAAAAGAGAGATCCTGCCCCAAGTTTCGGGACTATTAGATGAGATCACGCAGACAGGGTGCTTTACACTTTAACTACCTAAGACTTACTGGTTCTGTATCTTGACAGTCCGCTTCACACAACAGATTTCATAAAATAACTTTTTGAAGTTCTTCCTGAAGTGTTGTTTTTAGAGGCTCTTCCATTGGAACTCAGCTTTGGCACTTGTAAGCCCTTGGGCAAGTTACTTAACCTTTCTCTGCCTCAGTTTTCCTAGCTTACTCATTTTATGGAGTTGCTGGAAAGATTGTAAAGCATCCAGCAGAGCACACTATAGGTGTCAGTTACTGTATTCACTTTGTTAACTGTCAATGCAATTTGAATCCAAAAAGCCACATAATAGGGCTTCATGCCTGATAGCTTACCAAAGCCCTGCTCTATCTATGGTCCCTGTCACTGGCTAGGCTTCAGCCACTCTAGTATATTCAACTGCAAGTTTTGTCTGCAGTTCTCTATCTGCAACTCTTTTCTCCTTGATATTCCTAGAATTGGTTCCTTTTCCTCCCTCAAGAACTTGCCTGAGTTATCCCATGTAAGTAATAGACTTCTTCACTTCCACCACTCTGTATCAGCACCCTGGCTATTTCTTTCAGAGCACTGTTCTTCCCAGGGGGCACAGATACCTAGGTTCCAGACGTTTGTTCTTCCTTCCAATTAGGTGCAAACCTCACAGGATTGTGGGGATCAAAGACACAGTGAATTGAGGGCTGTGCATACAGTAGGTGACCCAAAGTTAAACAGTTGTTGTGATCATTAACAATATCTAGTATTAAATGCCAGTCAGCCCCTTCTATTCCACCAGTCCCTGACAAGGACCCTCAGTACTAGCCACACTCAACTACATATAGTGCCCAGGAAATAGCCGGCTGTTTGGAATCCTTTGCATATCCTGTTTCCTTTGCTTGAAGGATCTCTATTCACCTTTCAAGATTCGGCTCAAAAGCCACCTAACCCATGAAGCTGCCTCCCATTTCCCTGCTTCCACATAATGTATAGTTGCAGTGCGGGCCAGGCTTTGCCTCCCTTCAGCCATATCTGTGTGCTCCAGCCTCCAGCACAGAGTAGGTGCCATTTGAGTGATTGTTGATTGAAAGAGTGGGTGACTTCCTGATTATGGAAGACTTCCTGGCTGGAGGCAACAAGGTGTAGTGGAAAGCTTTGTGGCCCCAGAGGCAGAGGCCAGAGGGCTCTGGCTGGGGCTTCAGCTCCTGCCACATGCTCACAGGCCTTGCTGGCCTTACCCTCCAGGCCAAAGGCTAACACATACCTGACTTGCTCTCTCCACCTAAGAAGATCAGCACTGTTGCCTGATGCCTTACCCCTTCAGGTGTGCCTCTCTGTCCTCCAGGTCTGCTGGACTGTCACTCTTCTGGTCAGCTGGTCCAGCAGAGGAGACAGTAGTACCGGAACTGAGGGAGAAAGCACACATGCCTACTGAGGCCTCAGACCAAAGGAGACTGAAGTCCCTTCCCAGATGTCTCCTCACAGGAAAGGGGACGCAGTATCTGGCAGTAAAGGATGGCATCTCCCTAACCCTTAGCACCTGAGTTCAAGATCAAGCACTGCTTCTGATCAGCTCTTGGTTTTGGGTTCCAGTATCCTTGCCTGATCTCCTGGGGCTGTGTGGGAGTACAGGAAGATTGCTCTTTAGTGAATGTTCCACACACCCACAGCAAACTAGCCACTCCTGCTGGCGGACTGATAGATGAAATAGGGCGCAACCCCTTCCCATTGCCCCTTAGCACCCCTGGACCCATAGGCCCTCCTCAACCACTTCCATTTGCTTCCTGGGACTGAGCCTCCTAGGACTGGTCGGCTGTCCCTGGGATTCTTCCTCCTGACTTCTGCTTGCTGGGTTGAGCTTCAGTCCCTACAGGATGGTCTCTTCCCAAGCTCTGTCTCCCAGTGCCATCCCTTCTGCTACCTCAGCTTGGATCCTTGTGAGTAGGTACTAGGCTTACAAGGCTGAGAGTTGGCGCCACACACACACATCCTGATCATTCAGGAGACGGGGGGGAAGCCAGCAGCTAAACAGAGTCTATGGAAGGAGTCCAAGCTTGGTCTGGGTTCAGGACTTTGTGTCTGTATGTCTATTCCCTCCCCAAACAATGGCTTCCATCTCCAACAGATGATGAGAGCTGAAGGACTGTTCAAATAGATGCTCAGGGCATAATACTTAGAGACCACAGCTGCCTGACACTGGGGCAGTATATGCTCCCTGAAGGCACATTGCCTACATTCAAATCAGCACTTTGCTACATCCCAGCTGTGTGATCTTAGGCATATCACTTGACTCCTCTGGGCCTCAGTTTGGTCATCAGTGAAATGGGGATGATAACTGTGTCCGCCTCATAAGTTTTCCAAGAATAATACATGAATTAATTTATGCCAAGTAAATAGAATAGAATTATTCTATTATTATTATTAGAATAATGCCTGATCTGTATCATGTGCTAAATTGCTTCTGTTATTATTACTGGGGCCTGTGGCCATTTATAGAAGCAGCATCCCTTTGCAATCCATCTGTATCCATCACCTTGATACAGACTGAGTGAGTGGGTGGCTGAATTGCCCAGTCTTCCCAGGGGTAGGTTGCATTCTTTGCCCCTCTGTAAATCAGGCAGATTGATGTTCACAGCATGCTAAGCAGTCATAGCTCACCTCAATACCTATGCAAGCCTATACTCATGTTTGTTCTCAAATCCATTTATCCCAGTTGTACTTAACAACCGTAATTACTAAATTCAATTATTCATAAAAGTGAATGGGGGAGAAAAGTGAATGGAAAAGGAGTGGTTCTTTTCTGCACAAGAAATAACATTTTCTGGGACACCTGGGTGGCTCAGTGGGTTAAGCATCTGCCTTCAGCTCAGGTCATGATCCCAGGGTCCTGGATCGAGTCCCACATTGGGCTCCTCACTCAGCAGGGAGCCTGCTTCTCCCTCTGCCTGCCACTTCTCTTGCTTGTACGCATGCACACCATCTCTCTCTCTCTCTCTCTCTCTGACAAATAAATAAATAAAATATTTAAATGAAAAGAAAGAAAGAACATTTTCTTGAGTGCCTGGCTGGCTTAGTTGGTAGAACATACAACTCTTATCTCATGGTTGTAAGTTTGAGCCCCACATTGGGTGTAGAGATTACTTAAAAATAAAATCTTAAAAAAAACCAACATTTTCCTTAGAAAGATAATAACAGGAAGTTTCTTTAAAATCATAGTCAAAATAAGGATAGGTAAAACAACATAAAAAACTCTTGAATCTCGTAAGGTTAAAAGGTATAAAAGTCTAGACGATTCTTCAGATATTTTGTAAGGTAACTTGATATTTGGCTTCACTTTAAAGAAAATGAAAGCAGAAAGCAAAGACTTCATTTTATGAAGGTGTGTAAGTAAGAAGGGTGATCTATATGAATAGTCAAACGTGAAGCAGAAGTCTACAACAGCAACGAGCGAATTCATTTAATAGCACGACGATGCTGGCCAGTAAGTGGTGACGCAGTCTGCAGGTACTGGGCTCTCAGAGAGCCCTCCCCACTAGTGGCTCCTCAAAGAGCCAAGGCCCCAGCCCAGCAGTCTTTCCTTGCAACTGCTGAAGCACAGTGGTAGGGCAGATCCTGGCTTTGTCATTCCTCTTTGTCCGTTTGCTCTGAACCATAAGGGAGCTAGCACAACTTGGAGTTGAACAAACTGGGCCAACATCAGCATTCCCATCCTTTGTCCCCAAGGATGACTCATGCTTGGCTAGAAACCACTTGGGGACAGGTGGGACCTTGCCATTTCCTGAATCAACTGAGAAAGCAGCTCCTGACTCCACCCAGGTCGAGGAATCTGAGCCCAGCCAGACATGCTTGTCTTCTCAGAGGGGCTACTGCTTTTCCTCTCACTGAACCACAAAGCATAACTGGCCAGGAAAGGCTGGTGGGGCAGGAAAAGGAGATTTGGGGCTTCTGGAAGGGAATGGGGAAAGCAGCGATGAAGGACCTTCTTCAACTTCAGTCCTCAGAGCTCAGCCAAGAAGAAACAAATGACCATCATTTGGTCATTTTTTTGTTTAGTTTGTCCCTTCATTCATTCCCCACATATTCATCCTACCTCCTGATGCCTGCCCAAGAAGGAGCTGGGCCTCCAGCTGCAAGGGGGCCCTTGTGTCTGCTCTGGAGCATCTTGAGAGCCAATGGCAGAAGGTAGACAGAACAAAACTCAAGCATGGTCAATTCCCTTAAGTGGAAAGCCAAGGGACAAAGGATGTGGTGGCAGCAACTGGAGAAGCTATAAACAAGACTATGGGAAATGATAGTGCTCAGTCCCCAGCAACCCAAGCAGATCTGGCAGCTTGACCCTGGCTTGTCACCAGAGACATGAGAGAATAAGTTGGGGCCACCTGTCTCCCCCAGGCAGCTTACCTTTCTCTCTCAGAGCCAATGTCTGCTCCAGTCAAGCCTTCAGGTAGAAAGCCCATGGCTCCGGATCCCACATTGCCATCACTTGACTGTGCACTTGACCTGTTTTGGGAAGAGAAGCATTTGCTGACTCTGATTAGGCTTTGATCTAATATAATGAAGATGTCTTGAGAGCAAGCCTCAAGGACTAGAAGCCCTGGCTCTCGGATGCCACCCTGCGCTGTTCTAACTAGAGTCAATCTGACATTAGCAGGTATTTCTGCTTTTCTTCCAAACGTGATGGACTGGGAGCAAGAGTGGAGCCAAAAACCAAAAACAGAACAAAGTGGCAACTCGGGAGGAGGCTGGCACAATGGAGGGATCAAGGCATTTGGGGTCACTAATAAACCATAGAGCCCAGGGCAGAAACAAGATCCCCAAGACATCCTAGATTCCCTTCCCTCGTTTCCATGGCTGAGTCTCCACGGGGGTCCAGAATGCCACACTGAGAAAATGATGGCAGGCAGGCAAGGTTGTGGCTCTTATCCATTACTGGCTACTAGCATCTCATTGGAGAAATGTCTAACTCTCGGGGTGCCTGAGTGGCTCAGTAGGTTAAAGCCTCTGCCTTCAACTCAGGTCATGATCCCAGGGTCCTGGGATCGAGCCCCGCATTGGGCTTTCTGCTCAGCAGAGAGCCTGCTTCCTCCTCTCTCTGCCTGCCTCTCTGCCTACTTGTGGTCTCTGTCTGCCAAATAAATTAAAAATTAAAAAAAAAAAAAGAAATGTCTAACTCTCAGCCACTGCTCATCACACCCAGGCTTCCCTGGTCTGTCTTGGAGGACAACTCAATGAGATGGTCACAGGATGGCTGGGCACAACCACCCCTTCTGGACTCACCGTCCCCAACTAGCTCTGCCTCGCATCTTTACCAGCCTCTACCATGTCTCCCTTCAGCCACAGGTCATCCTGGAAGTCCATGCTAGATACTCTGTTGAGGCCCATGTACTCTTCGGTCACTGACTACCCTAAACTGATGACTTGGCAGCCTTGTTTGCCCTGGCCATCAGCAGGACTGCTTTCAATGGGGACAAAGCCACAGTGAAGACAGGCCAAGGGCTGGGGTCAGGGTGGTCTGGCCTAGAGATTTGTCCAGCTCTGCGACTGGCTCCCTGAGGGAGGGGCCTGCCCCTCTCCAGGCCTCATGCATTCCTTCATTTATTCTTTCAACAAATATTCACTGAGGACCTGCACTGCCTCAGACACTGGGGACACGGTGGGGAACTGGACAGTCCTGGTCCCAGCTCTACCCATTGACCATAGACCAAAGGCCACATGGGCTCTACGTCCCTGCACCAAGTTACCTTTCAGGGTCTAGACTGGGGCTCTTGCAGGCCTCCTCACCAACCAAGTCTCTCTTGGCCTCTCTAGGGCTGGGGCCCTCTTTGTCTTTGGAGCCTGGGGAAGAACTATGGAGGAAAGGAACATAGGTCAACCACCCAGTAGCCACCCACACTTCGATGAAGACAGTTAGCTCATCCCTAAATGCCAACTATCTCCAAGGAACTTAAAATTTGATATTGTAGGACTGGCCAATTCTCAAATTCTCATTACTAATAGTGACTGTTGACTGAAGGTCAGACTCCATTCTCATGATTCTGCATGCATTAATCCTCCACGTAAACCCCAGGATATGCACACTGTATTTGTTCATGTCTACTTTATAGATGAGTGAATGAGGGCACAGAGAGCCCAAGCAATGTGCCCCAAGTTCCCCAGGTAACAAGGGGAAGAGCTAGGATTTGAACCCAAATGGTTCAAATTAGTCCAGAACTCTGGTTGCAGAGTTCTAGACTATAATTCTCCATGACGTTAAGACTGCTCTTAACCTCCTAATTCAACCTCCCTCTGTTCTTTCTGACCTAGTGGGACACCTCTGGCTTCCTTCCTCCATCTGTCTGTCATAACTCTGTGACACCATCTCCTACCTCCCTTGCCATACCTTCCCAGTCCCCTTCACCTTTTCTCCTCTTCTGCTCTGTAATTTTGGTGCTCTCAGCATTCCTTTCCATGCCCATGCTCCACCACCTTGCCCACCTCCTCTGTTCTCATGGCATCAACTGCTACCTTCAAACCAGTGACTTCCGCTTGTTCTGACCTCTCTGTGCTCCTGACCCATACCTCCAATGCCATCAGGCTGCCCTCAGGGGGTATGACCAGGTAGTTGCCACCTCCACACAGGGGTCTGTGCTCAGCCTGCTGGCCCTTCTTTCCTTGACTCCCTTGACACTGTGCCCCATGTAAACACTAACATTGAATCCCATTGTTTCACTTTAATCTGTCTACACATAACAAGGAGATTTCTTGAGCCCTAACCTCTCTCCAAAACTTCAACTTCAAACCCCCAAATACCGCCTGGCAATTTGCATTTGGATGCCCACAAGTGAAATCACATATTCATTAAAAAATACCAAGTATTAGGGGCGCCTGGGTGGCTCAGCGGGTTAAGCCTCTGCCTTCAGCTCAGGTCATGATCTCAGGGTCCTGGGATCAAGCCCCTGCATGGGGCTCTCTGCTCAGCAGGGAGCCTACTTCCTCCTGTCTCTCTACCTGCCTCTCTGCCTACTTGTGATCTCTCTCTCTCTCTGTCAAATAACTAAATAAAATCTTTAAAAAAAAAAACAAGTATTTATATCACCCCTTCTTGCCCCTTCACCCTGGTCCCCAGGAGTGTACTGAAGTATGAAGCAAAAGGCATAGAGTGGGAGTCAAGCAGCCTCTGTGGGAGTCCTGAATCTGCCTGTTCTTGGCCGTGTTACCTTGAGCAAGTTACTTGACCATTCAGGGTCTCAATTTCCACATCTATTAAATGGACACAGTGACTGTGTTTACATCCTGCATGAGGATATCTGCTAGGCTGTTGGGGCAGAGTAGGGTTTGGTGAATTCTAGCTTTCCCTCTTTCTTCTTCCCCCAATTTGATTCTCCCATTGGCAAGTGGGAGATCAATGGGTTGTTGTAGCTTTGCCGCTCCCAGACAAAGTACCCGAAGCCTTGTGGGTTCTGAAGACAGGAGACATACCAGGGATGTTCACTAGAGGCAGCCTGACTTCCTCCTACATCTCTTGGGGTCACTTTGCCCTTGTTTCTCAGAGATTGGTCACCTTAGGGAAATCAATGAAGCAGGTTTCGATACTGCCTTATTAAAGAAATCATTCCAGTAACAAACACTCCTGCATTTCTGTTCTGGTCCAAAGGGAATGTATGGAACACTTAAGGGCAGGTGTTCAGAGTCCTTGGGGAACAATGATCTATTCGTGTACAACTGTGCACCGGCAGGATTTTCCCCAGGGTGCTGGCATAACTACTTCTGCCTTTTAGAAATCTCACCAGGTAGAGATGTGGCATGTCTAGGGATGGGGCAATAGAAGAATAAGAATAGGAAATGTCCCTAAAGTAAAATGGGTAGGACTCAGTGCCTGACTGGGGTGGGGATGTGGAGGAGGAGTCAAAGAGGAGAGTAAAGGAACAGAGATCCATTAGGCCTCATCTTGGATGCCACTTCTCCCAGGGAGCCTTCCCTTAACCATCCCCACCTCTAGCTGGTGATGGTAACTGGTTACAGCAGCCTCAGCAAATTGGTACAGGGACCTTCCAGCCTCCCTTCTCCTGCAGCGGCCCGCCAGCTCCACCCCCTACCAGAGCTTCAGCCACAGATCGCTCTAGTTCAGCCTTAGTTCCTCAGCTAGGCTGAGAGCCACTGGAGGTCACGGGCACTCCTCTAGTGTGGCCCCAGATGCCTGTGGCATTTAGAACTTGGGGCAGCCTCACGAGGTCAGTATCACTACTCACTGTTGTATACTCGAGGATGCTGAGGCACAGGGGGTTAAAGTACAAAGCCTTGTGCCGGAAGCTGTGCTGTTACTGCTCTCCAGTTCGTCTGCCGGGCAGCACGCTGGGGCACAGCCTACAGGCCCTGCCATGATCGGGTGAGGCAGAAAGCCAAGGAAGCTTGACCAGTGCTGTGATGGGGACAGCAGCCACTTTCTCTGGAATAATGTATTTGAATAAGCTCAGTCCAGAAGGCAGGTACGAGTCATTCCACAATGAGAAGGTTCAAGACAAGATGAACTCAAGAAATCAAGCCCCAGGGTGCATGGAGGGAAGACAAGGAGTTCAGATGAACTTGGAGCTGAGAGGCCTTTGGGATGCCAGGCAGGTCTGGTATCTGATGGAAGGAAAGTGACAGCTGGACAGCCCCAAGGACACAGCCTGCAGGTCCCAAACTTTCAGCCCTCCCTGAAGTCCCTGTAGGCTTTGGCACCTAGAACAAGGCCTTCCGTCCTGGGAACTTACTGCGGCAGCCTCAGCAGGGCCGTAGCTGGGGACAAGGCTGTGATGTTCTCCTGCCCCACTCTGCCGTAAGCCAGCTTTTTCTGAAGTGTTACAGAACCCAGAATTTGGTTAAGTCACTGCTCCCCACAGGGCGTGGCTCCTTCAAGGCCACATCCAGGCCTGGAATTCTCAAATAACCAGGCAGAGCGAAGCTGGGTGTGGGAAACTGATGGCGGCTGCCTGACCCGACCAGTGCAGGACCTTCCTGACGCAGCGGGGTCAGAAAGGAAGGCAACCCAGGACCAGCTCACCTGGAAGCTGTCGGGGATGGCAGACATTTTGCGACTGCAGAATCTGAGGGCAACATCACACGGAGCCTCCCTGACCAGCCCCTGTCGCACACTACGGACAACTCCTTCCACCCGGTTGGAGGCTGCCCCATTGTGAGACATCTTTGGTGTCTAGAACACTCTGTAATCTGGTCCCCATTCAGTTTCCTGGGGCCTCACAGGCAAGTTTGATCTTGGACTTCTGGCCTCCAGAACTGTGACACAGTATATTTCTGTTGTTCAAGCCACCAGTTTGGGGGACTTTGCTACTGGTGCCCTAGCAAACCACGGCAGCCAACTTGCTGTGACAGCCAGCTGATGGGTATTAAACATCCAAAGTCATTTTTTAGAATAAATGTTAAAATGCCTCTCAAATACATAATACAGAACAACCTAATTCTTCTATGTCCTCTTTTAAAAAAACACCTGAAACCATTCATTGTTTTTTTTTTTCCTTTTACACAAAACACAAATAAGGAGAAATCAGAGATGTACACTGTTTGGGGCTGAATTATGTCCTCTTCAAAATTTATATGTTGAAGTTCTAACCTCTAGTGCCGTAGATTGGAGCCTTACTTGGAAACAGGGTCATCGCAGATGGTATTCGTGAAGATGAGGTTCTACGGGAGTAGGACAGGCCCCTGATCTAAAATGACCTACGACCTTATGGGGAGAGGAGATCAGAACACAGACACGCACAGGCAGGAGCCCGTGAAGACACACAGGCAGGGGTGGCTATCTACAGACCAAGGACAGGCCTCCCTCCCAGGCCTCAGAAAGAACCAATCCTGCTTACGCCTTGATTTTGGACTTCCAGCCTCCAGAACCAGGAGACAAGATACTTCTGTTCTTTAAGTCCCCCAATCTGCGCCACTTTGTTCTGCCAGCCCTAGCAAACGAAGGCAGCCCCCAAGTCCCATCAGTGCTGCCTTGTGAAGAGCTCTCAAATCTTCCACTTGTTTCAAAGTTCTTACAGATGAGAGTTCGTGCAAACAAGGGAGTATCGGGGCGCCTGGGGGGCTCAGTCATTAAGTGTCTGCCTTTGGCTCATGTCATGATCCTGGGGTCCTGGGATCGAGCCCTGCATGGGGCTCCTTGCTCGGCGGGAAGCCTGCTTCTCCCTCTCCCACTCCCGCTGCTTGTGTTCCCTCTCTCGCTGTGTCTCTGTCAAATAAATACATAAAATCTTAAAAAAAAAAAAAGCCAAAAAACAGAAAAGCAAGGGAGTATCCAGAGAGGAAGGGAGTGAGGAGGAGGCGCTGCCGCGGGGGCTGTGACCTCAGCTCCCCCCGGGCACAGAAGGTCTGCAGCGCCGCTGGCCCCCACAGTCTGTGTTACGGCAGGTGGGCACACACAGATGGCCGTGGGACTTGAACTGGGGAGGGGAGTAGCAGCTTGCCGGGAAGTGGACTTGGCTCAGTTCGCTGCAGAGTACAAGGAAGTACTGCTTGCTCTCTGTTTGCGGACAAGAGAGTGCCGTCACGTGCGCAGACGCTCAGGGCTCAGCAATCCGAGCAAATCAGGGCCCCCTCTGCAGTGAGATCCCCAGCGCTCAGCCCGCTCTTGCCCTGGCGTTCCAGTCCCAGACCCTCCCCTATGACTGGCTCACAGGCCGGAGCCAGCGCACAGCACCCACCTGGGCTCCCAGCTCCCTGCAGGGCTGGGCAGACTCAGCATGCACTCAGCTCCACCTTCAACGTTGGCACGTTGAACTTGGACAACTTACAGTAGAGCTCTAAACGAGCTCAAGCATGGCAGGGCTAAGACCCTGATGGTAGGCCCTCTCAAACCCTAAGGCTAGTACTTTTTTCTAAGATGTTGTGGCTGCCATTAGGTTAACACAGATAAGCATCGAACAGACAAGAGTGACACGCTGTCTCTGGACATCAGGCTGTTGTGCTCCGTTCAGCCCTAGGACATCCAACCACACAGGCTCTTACTGATTTCTGTGCCCCATCTTGTCGCTGGGCACATGGGGACGCTGACCCTGAGGCCCTGCAAGGCGGCGACCCAGCAGAAGTCCCGCAGTGACGCCGGCAGGGCAAGCCCCCAGCCCCAGGCAGAGACGAGGGGTTCATTACCTGCTTGAGCCAGGAGGGGAACTTGCTAGAGCAGGTGGGTCTTGGCTCTTCTCAGAAGGAGGCCTGTCCTCATCCACCACCTCAACCCTGGGGACAAGAAGAGAAACAGATGCACTGCTTGTCCCCTGTGGCGTGCTGGGCTGAATAGTGTGCCTCCAAAATTCATGTCCGCCTGGAACCTGTGAACGTGACCTTATTTGGAAATAGGGTCTCTGAAGATGTCATTAAGTTAAGATCAGGTCACACTGGAGTAGCGTGAGCCCTACATCCAATGCCCAGTGTCCTTATAAGAAGAGGGAAATGTGGACACAGACACACAGAGAAAAGGTCCATAAGATAGAGGCGGACACTGGAGGAATATGTCTACAAGCCAAGGAATGTCAAGGGTTGCCTGTGGTCACCAGAAGCTGGGAAAGAAGCCTGTGACGTAGCATCCCGATCATTCCCTGTGAGCCCTGTTCACACTGTAGGGCCCATCTCCAGCGTCACTGTCACTTCCAAGGACCTGGCCAGGCCGAGGATCCCAATGACAAACCTCTGGACCCCAGCCCCATAATCCCCCCTGCCACGGCATTGTCCAACCTATCCCTGGCAGGGCGGGAGGGATGGGAACAAGTCCTTTTCGCCCTGGTAGCTACTTTTGCTTCAAAACTTCAGAGGCCCTTGGAAACACTATGACTCTATTGGGGGTCTGGGCCCTAGCCCTGTTAGCAAACAGAAGTTTCCAGCCACAAGCTACGTTCTGCTGGCCGGATCGTGCCTACACAGAACTGCCTGTTGAAGCCCCCAAGTGCCACCGAAGCCACCTAGCTGCTCGCCGGGCCTCTCGACAGAAGCTACCGGCCCCTCCAACTTCCCACTCTAGGCCTGCCTTCCACAGAGCTCATCCTCCACCCCTGCGGCCAGGAGACCGTCTCTGCAGCCAGCGAGACGCTTCCAAGTCTTCCCTTGCTGACATTTACCTCTTTGCAATGAACGGCGCCTGCATCTCCTGGGTAGGGCTGCTGAAAAGGAAGCAGAAAAGGCAACGTGTTGGACAGAACCCGTGGACAGGTGACATCATGACCACTCTGCTTTACAGGGACCCGGTCTCCTCTCCCACTGGTCCTGCTGGCAGGAGCCAGACCTCTCCGTTTTCCAGAAAGTACATCGAGAATCCCAGAAGGTCTGGCTAGGAGGGTTCTCTCAACTAACCCCTCACTAGCCAAAGGAACCCTGGAGCCCTAAGGGGAGGGGAGCCGGTCGGTAGCTGGGCTGGCCCAGAGCCAGGCCCCGCCATGTCTCCCGCTGCGTAACTAACCTGGTGCTCTTCTTGGCGGCTGACAGAACATAGGAGTGCTCGCGGGGAGCCGTCTTCCTCAGCACACTGCTTGCGGCCTCCGACCTGGGGCGGCACAGGGAGGGGGCATCTAATGCCATAAGGCGGGACTCACTCTGCCAAATTAGCACCTGCTCCCAGATTTTACAGAGGAGCACACTGAGGCCCAGGGAGCTTTAGTGACTTTAGAGACCTCCCAGGGGCAGGGCCTATTTGGGTCCAATTTGCTCAGGACCCTTTTTAACAAACTGATATAAAGTCCCAAAGCACCTTCCTCCCTCCAGCCTGTCTGCCCACAGTGGAGGCTTCTCACAGACCCTCATCTCCTAGGTTTTGCTCCATAAAGGGTTCATAGGGTCTTCTGAGCTGGCCCAGCCCTGAGTCGGTGGTTCTGGGCCTCAGTCAGTGGCACCTGCTGCTGGTCGGCCACTTCTCCAGTACGTGCTGTGCACCTCGTCACCTCAACTGGCGCAATTCCTGTCACTGGGCCACGCAAACCTGGGCCCCTGCCCTGCCCGTGGGACGTCGGGTGGGCACCGTTACCTCCGTTTCTGCTCATCAGATGAGAAGGGTACCTCCTCCTCTTCGGCGGCCCCCGAGGCTGAGCTACGCCGGACGTTGTAGGGTGCCCTGGGGGAGGGGTGGGGAGGAGGTGACTGTCGGTTGTGGCCCCTCCTCCCCCATCTCTGAGCCTTTGCTCATGCCACTTCTTCCTCAAGGGCCAGCCCTCTCCTCTCTCCTTGGGCCAGCCCTAACCATCCCTCAAGACCCAGCTGAAGCCTCTCAACTCTCACATCCCTTCTGCAGAGAGATTTCTTAGCTGCTCCATGTCACTGGATGATTGTGACAAGGGATATAAAAATGTGGGGCCCCTGGGAAGTACGGGTACAACCCGCACCTCTGTCCACAATCCCCCCTCCCTGGGCACATTGTGGGGGGCTTCTCTGACAGGGGCCAGAAGGGGAGCCCAGAAGATTTATATCCAAGAAGCCACTCAGATTCCTGCACAAAATGCCAGTAACTGATAGGCTGCCAGGACCGTGAGCATGCTTGGGGTCATCCAGCCTAGCCTGAACCCCAGAGGCATGCAGAGGCATGTCCAGAATACAGAGCCAACCAGCAGCGGCCCACAGCCATGAGCCATGACCCCTTCCGCAGACCCACTGGCCCCTTCAATAAGCTCCTTTACAGTCCTTGCTTTGCCTCCGATCGCAAGTGCAACGTGTACAGCTGCCCAGCTTTCTGGGGTTTGTCACTCTGTTGGTAACCTCCAGGTCACAGTGGCAGGCAGCAGCGATGTCAGGCTGGTGGGACTGGCATTCCTGGGCCATGTGCAGAGGCAAGCAACCAGCTGCCCTCAGCAGGCCTGGTGTTTGGGCTGGTCCCTGGAGGGAGCCGAGCTAGGTCTGCAGTACCATACTTACAGCTTCTTGTAATCCTCAGTGGTCATCTTATAGCCAGACGACGAGGGGCGGGGAGGGCCAGCAGGAGTGGCTCTCAGCAGACCGGTTGCACTGGAGAGGAAAGGAGGAGGAAAAGGAGGAAAGGAGTTTCCGTGTGTCCCGTCTTGCTTCCAAATCTGCCCACATGGCCCAGGAGACATGTGGCTAGGGGCCTTTCCTCTTTTCTCTCACCACCCTGAGCAGGGCAGCCCTCCTGCCATAGGTAGGCCCAAGCCCCTTAGCCCTGCCTCTCTGAGGGAGCCCGGGTTCACCTTGACACTGAGGTGCTTTGACGACGTGTCACCTCGGTCTGCCAGGAAGAAGGCAAACTAAAGCACACAGCGCAGTGCAGTCAGCCAGCAAGTCAGCCTCCTCCCTGTGCCTCTGCCCCGGTGGCGAGGACCAGTCAGGTGGTGGCCCAGGATCTCCCAGAGGCATGGCTGCTGGGAACCCAAGTGTCAGGCTGGACCATACATCCACCTCGAGCCTTTCTGTCCCAGCACTGCTACCCAGGGCCCTGACCCATGGAGGCAGAGAGCGGCCACCTCCCACCCTCCTGCCCGCCCCCTCTTGCTGACAGGAAGAATCATCTCTCTGCCATGAGCTTGGCATAGGCCCTCACCCCATGGACACACACCTTTTTGGAGCTCCGTTGGCCTTGGGGAAGTGCTGCTGGGGCTGGCACGAGCTGTCTATGGGCCTGGTGAACACGCCCCTGAAAGAAAGCCCAGAAGAAGTCCAGTGAGCTCCCCTGTGAGAAGCCGGGGAGCAGTGCGGGCAGGCATGGGGACGTGGGCAGGGTCCTGTGGTCACCTACCGGATGATATAGCCGGTGGGAGCCCTTGTGCCTGGAGGCCTGCCGAGGGAGAGGAAGGTATGAGAGGAAGCGAAGATGCCCTACGTTCTCCTGCATCCGGAGAAAGCAGAGTGGATCGGCCGGTGGGTGTCCCAGTGTGGTCAGAGTGAAGACAGCAAGAGGGGCAGCCACCCCTTCACCCAAGCCAGAGTGCCTGTTCTGCTCTGCCCATTGCTCATGCTCCCTCAGGAAAGGTACTTATGGCTGATTCTTCCAGGACTGGCCCCAGGACGGTCCTGGCTCACACCAAGTACCAGGCAGGTGTATTTCATGGCTGAGCGTTTCCTGAAGAGCGTTTCCCCTCCAAACTCCAACTTTTCCCTGGCCTGCTAGGGCACAACAATCCCACGAGGAAGAGGTCATTTGGGATTGCTGACAGAGCCCGCTCACCCTCTATTGTCAGAACTGGAGGCTCCATGGCCAGAGGCCATGGTCCTTGACCTGAGGCGCGGCCTCCTTTGGGGAGGCTCGTGAGGGCCCCAGGGGTAGAACTGAAGCCAGAGGCCCCTCTCTTCCTGCTCCTTGGGGCTTCCCTCCTCCAGCTCCTGAGACGCCCACATCACAGTCTGGATGCGTCTGTGACTGGAGGGCGTGGCTGGCAAACAAACACAGCGCACGTGCTGGGTGCCACCTCCGTGGGAGCAAGTGAGGGGCAGGGACAGGGGACAAGGATTCGGCAGATGGCCCTTCTGTCTAGGAACAGAGGAGCTTAGTGTTGGAGCAGGGGCGGGGCAGTGGGTCTAAGGGCGGCACAGAGCCCCAGCGTTCTCCATCTTGACAGACCCTGCCCTCAGTAGGGACAGCCCCCCGGAAGTGACAAGGTTGCAAGGACACTTGGGGTGGGACCTGAGAAAGAAAGGTCCTTTTTCCCCCATTTAGGTTGAAATACCCATGCCTTGGAGAGAATGAGAGCCAAAGTTTAATAGACTTTCAGGTACCCCTGCTCTAGGCCCCGAATCACGGTCCCAGGATATGCTTTCCAAATACACCTCTAAACAGAAGCCCTGGGCGAGACCTGCACCCCCCAAAGTGAACAAGTGCCCCAGTGAGTAGACAGTCTTCGAGCCGTCCTCAGGCCTTCACCAACCTTGCCAACGGCAGCCCAATGGCAGCAGTCACAATTCATAATTCTCTTTTATAATCTTCTCTCTCCTTGGGTCGTGCCTGTGTTCCCTGCTAAGATGTCAGTTCCCTGAGCGAGCTGTGTCCTCTGTGGGTACTGAGTCAGTGAACAGTGGTGATGGGCATGTCCATTGTTATCGGGGCAGCCCCTGGGACTCAGCAGTGTGCTCGGACCCCTCCCTTCCAGCTGCTGCCGCTGCCTCTCCCACCACTTGAGAAAGGCCCAATATGTGAAAGTCCTCAAAACTGAGAGGTGACTGGCTGTTCCCTTTGGCCAGCTGTCAAAATAGATCGTCCTGAATCTGGGAGACAGTTGGACCAAATGTGTGCGTCTCCTCTCACGTGCTGATGACCAAGTGTCCTCAGCAATCCGGGCTCCAGATGAGAGAGAGTCATGTGTGACTCTCAGCTGCCCGATCGCCTGAGAGACGTTGTCTCACCCCCTACGGGGACTTCTCAGTGTCCAGTCGACAGCTGGAACCATGGAGGTCCATGAGGCAGCCAGCTTCAAGGTCACACAGCAAGGCCAGGCACCTGAACCCAGTGACTCCTGCATTCCCTTTCCCAAAAGGAAAGAGAGCAGAAAAGCCTGTCCTTCCTGTGGAGTTGAAATGACTCACCGATGACCCCGACATCTCTTCCAAGCTTGGGCTCCTCCTTATCCCCTCAAGACCGCAGCATGAGGTCCCCCCACCGGCCATCTGGGCGCCCCCTCTTACCTGGCCTTCGGGACCTCCCCAGCTGATGAGAAGGATGTGGCACGACTCCGGCCAGAAGGCAGCTCTCTGAGGAAACAGGAGTTGTGAAAACAGGGCGCCCTACCATCCTAGAGGCTGCTGCTGACTCCAAGCAGGGGAGCCGGGGTGCAGCTCACGCTCGTCGGTAACTCGGCCCACCGTTCCCACCTCACCTTCGCCCTCCCTGGCCTGCCTCCACGGGCCACAGGCCTGCAGGGACACGCCCACGCAGCACCCAGGGCTTTCCCACCCGGTGGCTTGGCTCGGGCCTGGCCTCAGCATGATTGCTTGCCCATGCTCCGCCCTCCCCAGCCGGCCTTACAGGGTGCGGCCCTCCGAGTCGTCCTGCTTTGTGATCCAGCTCTTGTCCCCCTTCAGCGTGGTTCGAACCTTCATCTGCTTGAGGACATTATTGCGTTCCTCCTCGCCAGGCGGCAGGGGCTTCCCTGGAAGGGGCAGGGCCAGGCAGCCTCAGAAGAGGAGCCCAGCCCCAGAACCATGAGGCCTCGCTCCCAGTTCCCCCAGTCTGCGGCTCTCATCCCCTCCCAGTTCCCCCAGTCTGCTGCTCTCACCTTTGGCGCTGCCTCCGAGAGCTGAGATACTCATGGTGCTTGCTCTGCAGATCCCGTCTCAGATGATTCCACTGGGATCCCGGGGGCAAAGGCAAGCACCGTCCAGACTGTCCTTTTGGCCCTGGGAGGCAAGAGTCGACGGAGTTCTGGGTGGTGGGCAGAGGCCAGGGACTGAGCACACACTGGGTCTGCCACTGTCTGCCCGGAGCCGCTTCCTCTCTCCAGTCTGCCTCAGTGTCCTCATTTGGCAAGTGGGATTTTAAGAAGTCTCCCCTTCAGTACTGCTATGAACGCAGAATGCACCCGTGTTCCTGCAAATGCCTGGCACCACCTGGCACAGCAAAGATCTCAGGGCAGTTGGACAGGAGCCAGGCAGCAGGGGCTCTCAGCCTGTCCTGGGTGTGCTGCTTTCTTTCTCTTCCTCTCTGTATTCGTGCCCTGCCTCCCTCCTTGCCTCTTCTCTGCCCTCTCGCCGTTGCTTCCCTCCTGTGGCCAGGGAGGGGTGGACCACGGTGGTCGCTCTCTGAGGCCTTCGCAGCACCATGAAGGTCTTTGCCCCAGGACGGGCTGGGGTGAGGAAGCTGCCTCTGCAGGCTGGGATTAGCGCTGTGCTTCAGGGAGAGGGAAGGCCCACATGGCGAGTTTGATGCCGGCGCCGGCCTGCCACAGTCGGCACAGTCGGCACAGCTGAAGCTGCCACGGTTGCACAGAAGAGTCCTGAGGCAGAGCGGCCTCCCTCTTAGGAGTCTGCCACCCTCTGGGCCTCACCAGGGCCAGGCCCAGAGTGGCCAGGCCCTGCTGCCAGCTGGCAAGCCCTGGACATGTTTCCTTAGAGGTCAGGGGCACACCAAAATAGGTAAGGCAAGGGCCAAGAGCAGAGCAAATTTGCCGCGTCAGCAAGAGCTGGCTTTCCCATAAACCACACTGGATGAGCGGTCCAGGAGGCCCAAGCCCGCCGCGTGCCAGGAACGGCACCTCATCACAGTGAACGGCAGCCCCACCGCCCGGCCCCTGACCGGAGCTGCCACGTCAGAGTTCTGTTGGGCAGAACTCATTCCAGAGGGGATCCTTGGGCCTCAGAGGTCCAACTCTCCCATCCCAGCAGCCCATGGAGTAACCCTACCGGGCGGGACACACAGACAGAGTCGCCGCCTGGGATCTCAGCCCCGCAGTGTGCCTCCGACTGACTGTGAGACCTTGAGCAAGTCCTCACCTTCTCCGGGCTCCAGCTCAGGGCCTCCTACTGCTGAGTCTTTAGGTTCCTGCAGGAAGTCATCAGTTGCCCCTTGACAAACCTGTGGCCCACATTGCCTAGAAGTTTCCTGTCCAAATCAGAACAAACCAGCCACCTCCAAAATCAGGACACATGCACACACATGCAGAATGACAGAGACGAGGGCCCACAGGAACTCACTGGCCAAAGGGACAGACACACGTCTAAGAGCCCACAGCAAGGCGGACTGGAGTTGCTTCAGGTCCCATCTGTACAGCTAAGACCCCAACCAGAAGACTCAAGGCTTAGTGCTCCCGCTTCACCACGCAAAGAGCAGGCTCGGTGCTGCATCTCAGAAGTCGAATGTCCTTTTTCAATAGGACGATAAAACGGAAAGAGGGAGGAAATAGAGTCTTCCCATGGGATTGAAGAAGGCAGCTCTTGGACCAAGGAGCCTTTGAAATGGACAGACGGACACATGAGGTTTGAATTCATGTCCCAGCTACAGAGCTGGTTTTTCCCTCCACCTCAGCACTCCCAGCTTCCCCCGCCCCACACGGCCCTGGACTCCTTTCATCTGTGCCTCATTCCTGCAGCTTGGCCCACATCAACCCTTGCTTCTCATTCAGCTTCTGCTGGCTCTCCGCTGTCTCTAAGCCTGGGGACAAACCCCCAGTCCCCTGACCCAGCCACTTTTCTCACAAATGCCCCTAGATGTTGACAGTGTGCTCCACGAAGACAGTGTGTCTCAATATTCCTGGAAGGTGGCCCTGCCATGGTAATCACTATGCCTTTCTTTATACTGGTACCCCCCCCCCACACACACACACCTGGAATGCTCTCCAGCTCTTCCTGCTGAGCTAAGCCCTGCCCCTTCCTCAGAAGCCCACTTGTCTTGCTTATTTCTGCTCCTACTGGGCTCTCCTCTCTTCTGACCTGAGTGCCTTGGTACTATTGACCGAAGTCTTCCCAGACAAGACCTGCTCCCTCTACCAGCCTCAGCAATGGCAGAACCCAGGCACCCCAGCTCACACCCCAACACACAGCCTGCACTGAATCCCAGCACTGATGAACCAAACATTGCCACCCTCCTCGGATCCAGGTCTCCTCTCAGACCTGCCATCCCCTTCATCCCCAATCAACGGACAGTCAGAAAAAGCCTCACTACAGACAGGCCTCTCTCATGCACTGTTGGTGCATGGGTCAATGGACACATCTTTTCATAGGATAAATCTCTACATGTATTGAAAACCCTAGCAGGGTAAGACCATTGGTCCTTCAGCTCTCCATCACAGCAATGTCTCCTAAGGACACAAATGAGTAAACAGAATAAAGCATACTAGAGGGGTGGCATCCCAGTGTTGAGTAAAATAGTGAAAATCAGGCAATAATCTAAACTCCCAACAGTCATGTTTAAATATATTCTGATCCATTCATCATTCAAGAAAATACTCTGTAGTCATTACAAATGATATTGATATATAGTGATATTTAACATGCCTTCATGTTTCCTTATATCATTAAGTGAAAGAAGCTTAAAAAAAAGACATGTAGGGAGCGACTGAGTGGCTCAGTCGATTAAGCGTCAGATTCTCGGTTTCAGCTCAGGTCATGATTTTAGGGTTGTGAGACTGAACCCTACATCGGGCTCCAGGCTCAGAATGGAGTCTGCTTGAGATTCTGTCTCTCCCCACACTCTAAATAAATAAATAAATAAATAAATAAGATCTCTAAAGAAAGGACATTACAGTGCACAGGGAAAGAAACACCTGAATGGATATATACCAAAATACTTTGCTCTTCTGTGTATTCTAGTTTTCCTATAATGAATGTGCATTGCCTGTGTGATAAAGACTAAACGAACAGGGGTTTAAGCAAGTGAAATGGGAGCGGGGACTGCTTGGATAGCCAAGGATGGCTCTCAAAAGCTGATGCCACGGGAGCAGTGCTGAGGAAGGACTGGGAAGTGAGGAAAGTCACGCATGCAGCGGGGAGTTCTCTCCCTCCCTCAGGGTAGACATCCTGGGTAGGGGTGGTGTGCCCTGGGCCTATAGGGACCCTCTGTGCTGCTCTGAGCCGAGCCTTGTCACCTGCAGGCACACACGTGACCTCCTCTAGAATCCTGGGTCCTCTTTGCCCATAGCTCACATGGGGGAGCCCCACCCACTTCTAGTCTTCCTCTTCTTCTGGGTACTTGGGCTTCTTTCAAACCCTTCTAGGCCCCCTGGCACATGAGACCTGCCATCCAGAAGGGCCACCTGGCCTGACAGCTCACATCTTTGCTCCTCATCCCTAAGTGGCTTCACATGGCTGTGGCATCGTCCTACTGTCTGGGCCTCAATTTCCTCATTTGTACAGTGGTGCCAAGCCACCAAGCCCATGGACCTACTCCTTGGGTCTCATACTGCTAGGAGACCCCTAAGCCTGAGCACGTGTCATTGCCGAGAATGTGGTGCCAGCTCTGTGCCATCCCGCAGTTTGGGTGTGATGATGCCAGCGGGTGTCGCCATCTCCCAAATGGCCCCATTTCTAGTCAGGACAGCCACTCCGTGTACACTTCTAGTACAACAGCTCCTGTTTCAACCTTGATATGGAGAAGTCTCCCGGTACCGTAGGAATTGCCATCTTGCCCTGCTTAGGAACAGTGGCTTATCTGCCACGTTTCACCCTAGCTTTCCCTCATAGAGCAACTCCTTGGCCAACTCCAAGCAAGGCGCCACAGTCAGACCACACCAGCCTGTCCCAAGGCAGTTCCGGACCAGGTCCTAATCCCCTGAGCAGGCCAGGCCACCTCAGACCCTAGATGGCCCTTCGCACCCTTCCCTCTACCCTCCCATCGCCTGCAGATGCTTCCTGGGCCAATCCGGGGGTGCATGCGTAGCAAGAAGGAGTGGGGGAGATGGGGACAGGCCCTTCCTGACGCAGATGGCCTCCAAATGTACCTTCCTCCCTACCACGGAAGCCTCTCAAAGGCTTTCCAGCAACCTCCCAGGAAGGGGCCTCTGGCCCTGATTAGATAGAGAGAAGCAAGAAGCCAATGAAGGAGTGCCAGGAGCTTGCTCTCCCCAGGCCACAGCAAGCGTGGTGTGGTCAGGGAGTGGAGGTGGAGCTGATGCGGGCAGATCAGCAGGAGGCAGCGAGCCAAGGAGCTGGAAGACAGTGACGCCAATGCTTGGCTGATGCACAGGAGACAGAGATGGCGAGAGAAGCAGCAGGAGGAGGGGCATCCCATCACCCCACAAGGAGAGGGCGTGCTCTGCCTCCAAGATGAGAAGACTAATTCAGAGAAAATTTTCTGGAATTGCCACCCTGCTTGATTTTCCATGTCGTACACGCCTCTTTTCTCAAGCAGGCTTTGGTGTCTTTGCCCTCGCAGCTACCTCCTTGCCAAATGGCCTCAAGCCCCAGCCCAGGCAGCATCTCCCAGGGGAGCCCTCAAGTCCCACAGCTCCTTGGCTGAGGAACACAGCCTGGTCCCAGTCTCAGCTGAACTGCAAGAAAAACGTCTGCATTGCCCACTAGCCTGGAAGGAAAGGGGACCATAGGGAGGCAGAAGGCGTAGAGAGACAGAGCCCACCTCGGGCAGACAGCATAGCATGTGCCCCCCCCCCCCCCGGAGCCTTGCCAGCCTGCCCCAAGACTGAAATGTCCTGTTCCGCCTCTGCCCCCCGTACAGCTGGGACAGGCTGGCTTCTTCCAGACGACCGGGCGAACACCAACAAGGGGGCAAGGCTGTTGAGCCTGTGAACATATGCAGCCCGGCCCTTGGTCCCACCGCCCCACCCCAGCCCTGGGGACTGTGGCCTGGGATCTTTGTGCCAAGGGCTTGTGTGAAAGAAGACAGAAAGCTGAGCAAGTGGGCGGCTGGGGACTGGGGGAGTGCTGGACGCCGGGCAGAGACCGCCTAGGTAAACTGGCAGGGAAGAGGAACAAAACGCCCTTAACTTCACACATGAAGGAGCCACAGCCAAAGGACACAGGTGCTGGGGCTTGTCTGAATGTGTGGGTGCTGGGTGCTGGGTGCCGGCCACGGAGAGCAAGCACGAGCGGGCACGCCAGAGACAGAAGAGCAGGGGCAGGACTTCTTCCCCAGAGTGAGTTTTGACGATCTGTACCCAGAGGGCTGAGAGGGAGCTGAGAGGGAGTACCAGCTTTCTGTGCGCCCCATCCCTGGCCAGCAGGAGTCACATGCAGTTCTGTCTTTTGGAACCCGAGCCCACAGCTCAGGTCTGGGTTGATCCTTTAACTGTAACTCAGGGCTTGACTGAGGAAGCAGTGGGTTAGGACAAGAGGGTCGCCCATATAGTCAGGCGAGTGATCAAATACGGATGTGGCCAGTGACATCTACTCGAAGGTATCAAGGCCAACTTCAGGCCACGTTTGAGTAAAATTCTCTCTGAGAACTTTCATGGGGCTTCAAAGCAGGGAGCCCTAACAGAGGGACAGCCCAAGAATCACTTCAGCAAAAATGTAAGTGCTCTCCTCTGGTCCTGAGGGAAGAGGTAAAATGATGAAAAGTCCCCTGTCTCTCAGCAACTTGTTCCTAAGATGGGCAAAGCCAGCCAGTTCTGATCATTCCCTTGGGCACTGTTAGGCGGTCTCACAGAAGACAGCTGGCCTGGCTGGAAGGAGACTCCTTTCTCCCATGGAACCTTGGCTCCCCATCACTGGGTGAGAGAAAGGCCTGGACAAAGAGAGGAATGGAGTGAGACCACAGGCAGGATATAGTATGGGGTGTGAAGGGGCCAGGGATGCCAAAAGTCAGGGAGTTTGACCCCACCCCCACCCCCCACTGGGTGTG
The DNA here is from genome assembly GCF_922984935.1 of Meles meles. Lineage (NCBI taxonomy): Eukaryota > Metazoa > Chordata > Mammalia > Carnivora > Mustelidae > Meles > Meles meles. Next base: position 130,401,452 of record NC_060087.1, on the reverse strand, counting down.
ACCCTCACCCAATCCTTTCTGAAGGTACTTGGCCTAATGTCTAAGTTTAGACCCAGGCCAACACTCGGGCAGCCAATAGCTGGAATGCTCAAATGTTTTATGAAGCAGCCGCCCGTGGCCAGGTCTCACGATGGAGGACATCCTGATTCCCAGTCTCGGCGTCTGGCCAGACGACGGTATACAGACCGCTTGCTTGCCTCCAGCAGGGGTGGGGCAGGCCCTGTGCTGCCGCTCCAAAGATTCCCAGCCGCCCTCCAGGAGTAGGGGGCCCTTCGGAGGCCTGCCAGAGCGTGGCTGGGTTGTGTCGGAGCTCCCCACCACCCAGCCTGCTGCCGAGCAGGGTACCCAGGGACTCCTGCACGGAGGCTCATAGGGCAGGAGGAAGGAAGCGCACCACGTGGAAGAAAGAGCCGGAGGGGACTTGGATCACAGAGGCAAAGATGCAATGTGGCCAAAGAATGTGTGTGTGTTGCGAGGCGAGTATTTGTAAATGCGCTTTACAGGTAAATGACTTCTACATGAAAGTCTGGAATTTCACCTTCCCGCAGCCCACCCCCAACATCCCAGAATCTAGACTTCTCGGCGTCAGTGCTGCAGGGCCCTGGGAGGCAGCTGTCTGAGGGTCTGAGGGAGGCCACCTCTCTCCAGAGACAATGGAGAATTCTAGACCCAAAGGGGCAAAGGGAGCCCATGGCTGCCTGTTCCTCTTGCGGGCCTGGGATTTCTCCTGGCTCTCCTGTGCCCATTTCCTAGTTGTCTACAGGCTGGGTACAAGTGACTGCTTGGGGTGACAGAGGCACTTCGGACGTGGCTTAGCCTCAAGGGCCAGCAAGGGCTTCTGGGCAGGGCCCTCTGACATGCGCTGTGGAGGCCAGGGGCCTGGGCCGGGCCAAAATGGCGGGGATAGCAGAGCCCATGAGGTCTCGCCCCAAACACAACCCCTCGCCACAGCCTCCCGTGTGGATCATTCCCATTGTTCCCAGGGCCTCCACCTCCCCTGCCGCCGCGTGCGAAGGGGCCCAGCAGAACGGCGCGAGTCCTCCTTCAGGACCTGAGCAGGCGCCATCCTCCACTCCCTGCTCCCTCGTAGCCTGGGAACCAAGCCGGTCCTAAGCCTATCACAGCGGGGCACAGACGCTGTCCCAGTCCGCACACAGCCACAGGGGCCGAGAGGGACTAGCAGTCCTGGAGCCCAGCCCCAGCTCAACCGACGCCCCCTCCCTGTACCCTCACTGCTGCCACCTCGTCAGCCTTTGCCAGAGAAAGTCCCCCCCCCACTGGCCCCTAACATTGGCCAAAGAATTCCCTTTGTCCTAGTTACAGGTGAGTAAAGCTCCAGAGGAAGAGACGTCCCCAGCTCCCTGTCCTCACCCAACACCACCTCCCACCGCAGCAGAGCTCCAACAGGCCTCCTCCCCGCGCTGTTCTCGCCCCTTCCGGTCCCGCCCAGACCCAGGCTTCTGCACTCCACCTTCCCATTATCAATGTCCCCATTTTTGATAAGAATATGGACACTCAGAGAGGAGAAAGCATTTGCCCAAGGCCACATTTCCATTTATTCAACAACCATTTATGGAAAGTTGGCGGCCGGGCTGGATGCTAGGCAGACAGACAGCCAGCCAGCCAGTCAGGAACCTGCAGCTGCCCTTCTAGAGCATTGCCAGAATGCTGCATTTCCCCCCCAAGGAAGTGCCCGTGGCTCAGGCCTTCCCAAAAGAATGAAAGAATGAGTAGGAACTTAGCAGGCAGAAGTAGTGAGACAAATCCTGGGGCTTTGTTTTTTTTAGTCTAAACCGGGCACAGCCTGATGTAAGCCTTTTCACCCTTTCTCGTGATTGGAACCCCTTGCAACATCAAGCTCTCTGGAAAACTGACCTAGTCATTTAAAAGTAGTGTGCGGAGCCAATGATCACAGGAACCAGATGAAGGGGTCCAAGGCCGGGACCATCCGTGACAACCTGAGGCAACATGGGACCTGCCCACCACTGGCCCCAGAGGCCACGTCTCCTCTCTGACCCAGGACATGGCCACCGGGCCCCAGAGCCACCTCTACCATCACCACCAAAGGCTCCGCTTCTTGGCTCTCCCTTGAAGTGGGAAGTGAGCATGCCTCCCATGGGAAAAACCTAGGTGGCGCTCCCGAAAGTGACCTCTGGGTCCCTCTAGAATCCAAAACTCCTGGGACATGTGCTTAAGCTGTAGGTTCCTGCCTCCCCACATTAAGAGTTTGACAATGGGCCTCTTAACTTTTCGTTTTTCAGACCCTTCTCCGCCCAGACCTGTCCCTCCTGCTTTCCTACCCCTCCACCTTCTCGTTCTCTCAGTCACTGCTGTGCCCCAGCGCGCAGCACAGGCAAGTAATCAGCAAACACCAAATGAGTCTTTAGCGAGTTCCCTTCTATGCCTCAGTTTCCCTTTTGGAAAAAAGACCTGACACTAACCCTGCCCACTTCCTGAGCCCTCCATGGCCACTCCTCGACGAACGTTACCATCACACAAGTGTCCCTAAAGAAAATCGTCAGAAGAGTTCAAGAGAGGGAATCCACATGAGGCTTTGACGGAGTTCTTGGTACCATTCTCACAAATTTTCTGTGAGTTAAATCAATCCAGGATAAACAGTTAAAAATGAAAACAGCAAACATTAAAAAAAAGCCAATCACATTTTAGTAGGCATCCAGAAATGATCTAAGAATTCAGTGTTTTGTGGCAAATAATTAAACTGTGGGTACACACTATACACATCATTGGGACAGACTAGCAGTGATTTTTAAACCCTTTTTTCTTTAGGTGGGGAGCCCACATTCCTCCCAGCCTGGCCCCAACCTCCCCCCTAGGGGACACCGTGGTCTTGGCTCATCTGTGCGTCAGCCTCCCTTCTGCAGCAGTGACAAAACCGAGGCCTCCCCAGAGGTTGTGTGATCTGCTCAGGTTTGTCCAACTGGATCGTGGCTGAACTGGGGTTCGAACCCAGACCGGCCTCTGAGCTGCTCTCTCACCACTAGGCTGTAGAGGCGCCTCCCTCTTCCAGCACACACTCTACCACCATTCACCTCGGCTTCCTGAGCTCCCGCCAGCTCAGTGACTCTCAGAAGCAAGGGTAGATGCCTACTTCCCCCCGGTGCAGTGCCCTTGTCCTGCCCCCGGTTCCCTGCAGGCCAGTGGAAATGAATGCGGAGGCCCTGGTGATGTCCAAAAGTCTGGGCCACCACGTGGGCTGCTCTTCAGAGCTCCGAAGCTCTGAAGCTCTCCTCTTCTCCAGCCATGGTCCCAGCCCATCCCCGGAGGGCCTGGCTGGGAGGGGGGGGGCAGCCTCGGGGCTCCGCAAGCAGAAAGCAAGCCGGTGCTAGGCATGGGCCGTGGCTTGAAGCAAGATCCAGACGGAAGGGATCAGTCACCGGGGGAGGCCGAGTGTGGAAGGAAGGAGGCAGGCTTCCAGCTTCCAGAGGACACCGAGCCAGATTTCGGACTTTTCTTGGCATGAGACTGAGGACGGTTCAGGGACCAGGGCTGCTAGATGCTGGGAGGATACAGGGGCACTAGGTGGAAACACAAGGGGTGCCAGGCATGCTGAGGGAGGCTGAGGTGAAACACGGCCCACCCCTGAGCTCACTGCCCTCGGGCGGGGACTGTCTGAGATCTGGACTCTAACGGAGGAGGTAGTGAGGCAGACGCTTTCCATGCCGGCAGCAGCTCCCTACTGAGTTGCTGTCCATCTTTCAAGCCAGACTGTCACTCCTTGGGGCAAGGCCGCCATCTGATTTCTCTCCAGGCTGCCACTGCCCAGCTCTGGGTAGAACATACAGGGGCTTGGGAAGAACTTGCCTTTGGTTTTTCAGGAATAAGAGGGAGGCTAGACTCGTGCAGCCTCAAAGGATATGGAGACCTTGACCTCGCAGCTGCTGAGTTCCTCACCTTGTTTCCAAGCCCTCCTTCTCCAAGAAGCCTTCCTGACCCTCCGAGTCAGAGTAGCTCCTCTGTTCTGGCTCTGAAGCCCCTTGTGTTTATACCACTCAGAGCTGCAGCACCCAGAATGGTGTCACTGAGCTGGGAATAGCCAAAGGTTGGAAATGAACAGATCTCGAGCACCCGCTGAGTGCTGCCCTGGGTACCTTCCGCCAGCTTTCCACAGCTACGTGTAGAGCCCCCAGGCAGGCCGGAGCATCTGCAGTCCAGGCCAGGAAGGCACAAGGGCCGGAGCCCATAACTGGTGGAAGGAGGGGGTAGGGCAAGTGAGGTGGATCTGCTCCTCCCATCTGGGATGGCCCAGGGGTAATGAGTCAAACAGCACAGGCACCAAGGCCAGCCAGCAAGCTGGCCTCTGGTCTGTGCATCTGTGTCCTGGCGAGATGCCTCTAAGTGGCAAGCAGGGCCTCTGAGCCGGCCCCTGGGCTGCCCCTGATTTTTCAGATGGGGCAGTGGAGGCCTTGGGAAGGTAGGACCATCCCCTTCTTCCCCTTCCGCCCAGACTGGCCCTGCAGCATTGTGTGAGCTGGTGAGGAGGGAGTGGGAACCCAGAGCCCTTCCCCGCTGCCCAGGCTAATCAACCAGCCCATGGGACCCTGCTTCCTGTCCCCAGCCAGGTACCGTGACCAGAAAGCTAAAGGGCCGTGAGACTGAAGCGACAGTGGGTCCAGGTGCTGGAGGCCTCCGCCACTGCGGAGTCGGGTGGGAGGGGCTCTCTCAGGGTTCACAGCCTTGGATGCTAAGATGCACAGCCTTCCACGATGTCCAAGCAAAGGGCAAACGGCTCAGGGAGAACACGATTCCTACCACACCTCAGATGTTCCAGAGCCCATTCCCAGTCACACTGAACTCCTCTGAGCCCCACGAGGCCTGGGTGGGAGGAGGCCTGATGTGTTCCTTCCTCAGACTCACGGAGCTGCCCAGGTGCCCCCAGCTGAGAAGTGGCAGGTATCACTCTGCCTTTCCAAAGAGGACAAGGCTCTTGGCTCCCCTGCCCACTCCGAACAATTCGGCCACAGAGCCTGTTGATAACACCCGGTGACACTTGATTCGGCGCCTTCTGTCTGGGACAGCTACCTTCCTGGGAGGCTTCCAGGAGGCTGACCTGCGGCGAACGCATCCTCATCACAAGCAACCCCACAGCCCCCTGTTCTGGGCTTCGCGGTGAGCCAGCCTCCGGCTCTCAGTGTTCTCACCTATGAAATGGACATTTTAACTAGCTGATCTGAAATGTCCTGATTCTTTCGCCTGCAAATCAACTCCCAGAGCACCCTGGCCCAGGTCATTCAGTAACAATCAATCCCTCTTTTCCAGAAAGGGTAAGGAGGCCAGACTTCTTTGCCTCTCTAGGGTAGTATCTTTGCTTACAGTGAAAAACCAGAAAAGCAAGTGCCTTGCCTCCCTGGTGGAAGCCCAGAAGGACTGTGTAGAGCGGGTGAGGATTATGGAAGGGGAAACTGAGGCTCTGAGCTGTTCCTGCCACCTGGCTGGCCATGGGCCAGGCGCCCCCCCCCCCCCCCCCCCCGCCTCTCCACCGGGCCGCGCCAATGGCGACTCGACAGCCCTACCTGGCACAGGTGCCCGGCTCGCGGGGCGGGCAGAGGATCGGGCGGGCAGGAGGCGCGGGCTCCGTCAGGTGGACAGCGCCCAGCCGGGCCGGGCCGGGCCGGGCCGGGGCGGCTGGTGCGGGGCAGCGGGCGGCGGGTGCAGCGGAGAGCGCGCAGGGCAGCGAGAAGCCGCGGACTGGGCTCCACCCGCAGGAGAACAAACAGGTTTTCACCGGCGCCCAGTGCCTCGCCCCTCGCCCCTCCCCTCGGCCGGCCCCCTTCCCCTGCCCTCTCTTGGGGTAGGTAGATGCGCCTGGCACATTCCGCACATTCTCCCGCCAGTGTCCTCGGTCGGCCCGCCCCTTCCCAGCCCCGCCCGGCGGGGCTGCTGGAGAAATCAAGGCCGGCACTCCCCACGCGGAGCCCTGAGCAAGCTCCAGAAGGCTCTGCCACGGCGGAAAACTTACAGGCAAATTCCTTCGGGCTTGCGGCCCCAGGCCAGGAGGTCTCCGCCACACGAAGGGCCACGGCGGAAAACTTACAGGCAAATTCCTTCGGGCTTGCGGCCCCAGGCCAGGAGGTCTCCGCCACACGAAGGGCCCCGGCGGCCTATTACGCCCTTGCCGGCACCCGTCGGGATCCGGCCCCCACTAGGGCCAATGACTTCCACAGACGCTGCGGGTTAATGCTGTTGAGAACTGCTGTTCCTAGATCCATTTTACAGATGAAAATCCCAGACAGGGTCGGGCAGGGGGGGTCGGGGGCCCAGAGGCTGAGGTCATACAGGAAGTCCCAGAGGCTGGGAAGGAGAAGAGTGAGGGAGCTGGGCTCACCGACCGCACCAGGGAAGTTCTCAGCCCGGAAAGCCATGCTTAGAGCACCCAGTCAGCAAGCAGGGCCACCTCACAGGCGACACTTCCAGACCCCTAGGGTCAGTGCAGTTTGAGAAGTGCCATTCATTCATACCCTTTGGGCGCTTGTGTCATTGAATCATGCTTACCCAATACTTGCTAAGTGCAAGGCACGGGGCTAGGGGCTAGGAAGGAGAAAGCATCAAAAGAAGCCCCAGCCCTACCTATGGGTGCAGGCAATGCCTCCGATGCGAGTTAAATCAGTCCAATAGAGTTGGCCAAAGTTGGCCTATCAGGCTGACAGGCTCAAGGCTAGGTCCCAAGTGGCCTCCAATCCATAAACTCCCATGCACACCCACTGCCGCCACGTAGTCCTGATGCCTGCCACTCTTCATGGCTTCCCATTGCTCCCAGGATAAAAGCCCAACTGCAACAAGGAGATGTGGTGCAGATCCAGCCACACTCCCTTCCTTCTGCCTTTTGAATAGATCGCAAGTCCTAGCCCCTGGGGGCATTTGCTCCTGGCACCCAGACTAACTAGAATGTTCTTTGTCCCCTTGTCTTGGTCATTCTCCAAGCCTTCACTCAAGTGGCTGTAGCTCCTTTTCTGACTGCATGGGCCACCCAGACAAGTAGATTGCTTCCTTCCCCCAGTTTCCTCTGCTGACATTGATCTCGCATAGTGGACATCACCCTTTATTGTTCTAGATGGTGAGCTCCAGGAGGGCAGCGCCCCATGTGAGTCATCACTGGGGCACGGAGACAAGCACAAGGGGTTGGAGAGGAACTGCAGAAGGAGGGGATTGAAGGGTGATTGAAACTCTGAAGTATTCTCATTTCCTCTTCCTGGGTTTTGTCAGGTGGGGAGGAGATGACCCTGTGTCTGTGTGACGATGGGTGTGGGGGTGGTGATGGGGGAATTATATATAAAGTCACTTTGGTTCATCTGTCTCTTGCCAGTCAACATTTTTCTGCTTCCAGTCTGGTGCCCAGCATCTAACGCCTTCCCATCCCCCACCTTGGGCTGCTGGTGGCCGTGGATTTGGCTTGGCATCGTAACTCCTAAATATACCCACTGTATGACCTAAGGTGTGTCACATCCTCTTCCTGGGCCCCCTTCCCTTTCAAAACCCCTAGCTTAAAGATGTAGGATGTGGAGGGCCCAGTGATGGGTAGATGGAAGGGTGAAGAAGAGGGTGGCCCTTGCCTCCCAAGGCCACCAGTGGGAAAGGGCAAGTTTGGCCCAGAGCCTGAAGTGTGGGTGGGCCAGCTAGAGAGCACCAGCTAGAGTGGGGTCCAAGGACAGCAATGGCCACTCGATGAGGGCTGTCCTGGGTTGGGCTGCCCTGGGGCCTTGAGCTCTTCCCATGTCCCAGGTGACTCAGCCCTCGCCCCGGCCAGATATGCCACAACAGCACCAGCCTAAGAGACCAGCCTTTCCTCAACTCCTCCCTCCCTCCCAGGCTGCCAGGCCCTGCAGCTGATCTCACCAAAAACGGGTTTGACTCGAATGGTAACTGCCTTGCCCTACCCTGCCCTGCCTTGCCCACCTGTTCACTGCCCCACCAGAACCCCCCCCCCCACTCCTGCCAGGGCCACCCCCAGCCACCTCAGCCAGGCTTCAAGGCCAGGCCAACCTCATCAGTCTCTTCTTTGACTCATTGTCCTCACAGATCTGGGCCCAGACACACCAAGTGCTTTCACACCACTGTACAAGATGTGTTCTTTATAGTGACCTTCTACCTACTCATAGTCACAACATTGGCTTCTTTATGAACTTCACCTTGGCCTACAACTTGAGGGCCAAGACCCCGTGGCTGTTGGTTGCCTCCAGACTGGGCTCTGCCTCTGCCGGGCCTGCAAGGCAGAGGCAGGAGAGGGCACGTGACAACCCCTCCGAAGCAGGGGGGGGGGTCACAGCCCATGAGCAGGCAAGAAGACAGATTCTCTAGGAGACTAGGTTGAAGGGGAGTAGGGGTATAAGTGGCTGTGTGGAAGGAACTGGCCAGCAGCGCTCCTAAGCGCTAGGGAGGCTCCAGGGCCGGGAAAAAACTCCGGCAAGCCAGTGTAGCCAAAGAGTTCCCAGGCTCAGGAAGGGGGCTGATGGGTGGGGCTCTGAAAGCTGTCAGGCCCCAAAGCCAATCCCCCAGCACAGCATCCTCATATTGGAGGGGACTGGAGACGGAGCCCTGCCCCAGACCCTGCCCAGACAGGGATGGCATCTAGCTGAGGCCACACGGGCAGTCTGAAACCAAGCTAGGACTAAAGCCAGGTCCCCAGTTCCTCTGGATGGAGCCCCTGTCCAGCTAAGTCACTCAGGTTCACGTGTGGGGAGGCCTGGGCTCCTGTTTGCACCCTAATTCCCTTCTTCCCTCCGTCCTTCCAGGGCTCACCCTGCTGCCTCATCTTCCTAAGCTCTTCAACCAGTTCCCACTTGCTGGGTGACTCTGCCAGCTCCAAGCAGGGTGGGTCACCTGGGGGCAGGGGTCCCCAGGCATGGCTGCACTCACAGTGGCCCCTACGGAGCTCTGAACCTGCAGGGCCAGACCTCCGAATCTGTAACCAGCTCTCCAGGTTCCTGGGAGACCCCGCCTGTCCAGTCTTGCCTCTGAGGGGCCCCCACCCTGCCCTCAGCCTGTATTCCCAGCTATAGGGCTGGTCCCCTTCCCTGGCACAGATGCAGATTCTCACTCACCAAGTGTCCCCTTTGGGCCTCCTGCTCCCCACCACACTGCCACACCCTCCACCCACTTAGAGACCAGTCAGACCCAGTCCTGTCTTGGAGCAGCTCCCAGTCTGATGGGAAAGGCAGACCAGTTCAGTTCCAAGGGGAGGAATCCATGCCTTGGGATTTCTTGCTCTGTGGACAGTGGCCCTCCTGGGAGCAGGGAGGTCAGGTCATGCAGGTCAGGACCAACTTGACATCTCCCACCCCTAAAGGCTGGACTGTCCACTGCTTTTGACTAAGTCCAAGAAACACTCTGCCATCAGTTTTGGCCTATGTGACCTGATACCCCAGAACTCAGACTGCTTCTCATCTCTGGCTCTGAAGCAGCCCCAGGCCAGGCCCCCAGAGCACGAGTGCACAGGCTGAGCCAAGGCCTCGGTGGCAGATAATCCTCGCATGCCCTGAAGAATGGCTTTTGCTGCTTTAAGAATCATCCACAGATCGGAAAAAGAATGTTCTAATTGGAAAACCTCCCCGCCATGGTTTTCCGGAGTTTTAGTACAGTTGGCCGGCAAGGAGGCTCCTGGGATGAGGAGGAAGGGAAGTCATGAGGAGGAGACGGTGGGCTCCCTGCCCAGTGCCCCTTTTTCCCCAAGCTCAGCTACTCTGGGCAAGGGGCCATGCTGAGGGTCCCAGTGACAGGGGAATTTGGAGGCTGTCCGACTCTGCTGAGAGCCCCTCCCCCAAGGCAGTCCCAAGCCCTGCCCCTTAGAGGCCCTGCTAATGCCCCAGAAGCAGCCCAGACTCTCAGGACCCACTCAAAAGACTGATTTCCACTGCACTGTGAGCACTGGCCCAGAAGAAAAACGGCGTGGAAGCTACCACCTGCTCAAAAAACAGGAAGGCCAGACTCGGTGTTGGGGTGTGTGGAGAGCCTCTGACATGACTGGTGTTCTGGGCTGGAACCTGGTGCGGCGGGGCGGGGGGTGGGGAGCGGGCTGCAAGGGAAAACTGACCTCTGAACAGATCTGTGTGGCAGGGATGGGAGCTCTCACTCGGGGACCCTGCTAAGCCTGGCCAGGTTAAACCACTGGCCAGTAGAGCTGAGGCCCCAGCAACCTGAGGGTCTGTCCATCTCCAAGAGTTTCTGATTTGTTCTTTTTGGTTAAGCATTCCCTCGCACTTGGGAAATGCCTACCTGGAAAGGGGAAATGCAGGGGATTCTTGAAACTCTTTTACACAGGAGAGCCAGGTTACTGTGACTCACGTCTTTCAGGATGTATGCTTTCCTATTAGTCTTTTCTGGAAACCTCCCCGAGTGCTTAGCTGCCTTGATCTCCTCAAGAGAAATAGTCTTTGAGACATTGGATGGAAGAGTTCAGAGGCTGCCTGAGCAGGGTCAAGGAGTGGCTGGCTAAAGCCCTCTTTGGTGGAAACTCACATCTCAGCATAGCAAGAAGGGTCTAGCTCTCATCACAAGGGATCGGAAAAGCCAGGACGTGAGGCATACTTGTCTCCTGTCCATTCCACTTGGCCCCAGAAACCTGTACCTGTACCTTGACCAAATGGCTCTAGGCTCCCTGGCATCATGTCCCTTCCCTTCCCTTCCTTCCCAACCTGCCCAATGGTGACTTTGTGGACTGCAGTTCCTTAAGCAGCACATTTCTCTAGAGCTTCACTGGCCATTACAGTGGCCACTGACTGTATGAGGCTATTTAAATGTAATTGATCACAATGAAATGAAATTCGAAATCCAGCTCCTCAGTCATAGTTGCCGTATTTCAAGCACTCCATAAGCACATGCGGCCAGCTGCTCCTTTACAGACAGAACTTTCTGGATTGGACGGTGCCACTCTAGCTGCTCCACTTCTCCTTAGAAGGAACCTCTCCACTTCCTCCTTAATTGGAACATGTCTCCCTGCATCCCCACCCTATAGATGCTCTTCCTTCTCCCACACCCCATCTACCTCTAGACAGACTAGTCTGCCCTGGGATGAAAAATTCTCCTTCACAGGTCAGGCCAGCTGGCTAACACATCATCCAACATTCGCGCAGCTCTTCCTACCTGGCTCATCCTGCTTTTCCACTGAGATCACGTGGATGCGAGAAAGGGACTGGGAGGTGGACTTCGGCACCTGTGCCTGTGGACCACTCATCACCACCTTTCAGGCTTCCCAGTTCTTTGACCTTGACATCTCTGAAGATCTTGTCAATTCCACTCAGCCTCCTCTTCCAGCAGGCACAGCCTGTATCCTGTCACCTCTGGAAGCGTCCACTTTCTGACCCCTACCTCCTCTCTTTCTAACAGGCTTGTTCATACACTTTTGAGGAAAGATAGTGACTGTCTTTCCAGATCACAGGGAACTTCCCATCTGTTTGCTCTTCTACTTTTCCCCCATCCATTACCTTTTCCTCTGCTTACTTCTCTCCATATACAGCTTGGAGACAATGGCCCATCACTTGGACAACTCTCTTGTCAACATCTGAATATCCTTTATTGTACTGTCCCTCCGCCACCTCTACTTGACATGGCATCAAATCTGGACAAATGTAAACATCTGCTTTCTTCATACCTTCCCCAAGGCAATCAGAGTGCTAGCAAGGTCACACAACTATGCAGAATAGTATCGTTATAAGTTTCTGGATCTTACCCATCTCACATTCACAAGGACTACCCTCTTTGTAATTATCCCTTTTCTCTTTTGTATCATTTGGAGCATTCCCATCAACATTAAAAAATAAAAGAAGAATCTTACTTAAACCTACTCCCATCTCCGGTTCGTGTCCCTTTTCTCTGCTTCTTTGCAGAGCAAAACTCTGTGAAACAGGTGTCTAGGCTCACTATCTCTACTTCTCCCACTGTCTCATAAACCCATTTCCATTTAAGATTTCAACCCTAACACTCTCTTAAAATGTTGTCAAGGTTACAAATGATCTCCATGTTGCCAAACCCAGTGCTCACATCTCTGCCCTTGATTATTAACCTTTTAACCATGGTTGATCGCGCCTTCATTCTGCAAAAAAACATGCTGCTCTTGGCCTCCCTGACACTCTACTTATCTGGAGGTATTGAAGGTTATGAGCACAGCCTCTGGAACTAGACTGTCTAGGTACAAATCCTGGCTGTGCCAACTAATAGCAGTGTAACCTTGGGCAAATTATTTGCCCTCTCTGGTTTCTATTTCTAACCTGTACAGTAGAGGTGAGAATGCCAGCATCTGCCTCCTGGGGTTGTAAAGGTTACATGGAAAGTACTAAAAATAGAGCTTCTTACATGGAGAGATGCTCAATGAAATCACCCTATGGCTGTGGGTGGGGTTTAGGAAGGCTCCCATGCCACATAAAACTTTTATTAAATAAATGTGTATGATTCCTTCTTGTTAATCTGTGTCAGTCTAATTTTTAGATCCAACCAAAGACCCTAAGAGGAAACCTTTTTCCTCCCTTTCAATGTCTAAAGGTTGACTCAGACTAAACATGTTCCAAGATTTATTTATTTATTTGACACAGAGACAGCACATGTATGCGCACAAGCAGGGGGAGGGGCAGAGGCAGAGGGAGAAGCAGGCTCCCTGCTGAGCAGGGAGCCCAATTTGGAGCTTGATCCCAGGACCCTGGGGTCACGACCTGAGCCAAAGACAGATGCTCAACAGACTGAACCAGCCAGGCATCTCCCAAACTAAACATGTTCAAACAAATCTCCATGCCCTCCAAATCTCTCTTCTCCAAGTCTTCCTCCTCTTCTTCAGTTGCATCTCCCAGATGTGCAGGTCAAAGGTCTAGGTGGTTAACTTGATTTTTCCTCCTTCCCTCGTCTCCACATCCAACCAATCAGCAAGTCCTGATTGCAGCTCTACCTTGAAAATATACCCAGATCCTGCGTATGTCTGCCCACTTCTACCGCCACCACCATGTTAGGCTAAGCCAGCGTTCTCACTCACCTCCTCCATGTCTCTCGGCTTCCACCCTTGCCCTGGGGCATCTATTCGCCACAAGTCACCCAGAGCCATGTCCCTGTATGCTCTCACTCCGAGTGATAAGGTAACTCCATTCCCCCAGCTGTCCCAGCTGGAAACTGGGGTGCCATTTGGGAATTCTCTTTCCTTCTGCCACTCCAAGACCAGTTAAGTGTCTCTTCCTGGACTGCCCTTCTGCCCCAGCACTCAGTAGTCTGTAAAGTCACTGTCTCCTCTCTCTTTCCTTTCTTCTTCCTGGTTGTGGTAGGAAACACATCTCATGCTTGCCCACTCACCCAAGCACTTGGTATAGTGCCCGAGTGGGCACATAAGATATATTTGCCAAATGAATGTAGGAAGGGATAAAGGTTAATTTCAAATGCAGTGTATGATCAGGGTGGGATTTCATATCAGTGGATTAAAAGTGTATCATTCGATAGATGATGTTGGAATAACCAGCCATGTGGAAAAACAGGCTGGATTTCCTATCTTGCACGCCACACTGAAATAAACTCCAGATGGCTCAGAAATTTAATGTAAAAAAATTGAAACCATAAAAGTACTAGAAGGAATCCTGGGGTGTGGATGGCCTTTCTAAGTATGTCATGAAAACCAGAAATCATAAAAGAAAAGAGAGAGAAATCGAGAACTTCTGTATGGCAAAACTCGCTAGAACTGTCATTAGGCAAATGAGAAATGAGGAAGTTATTTGCTATTTGCACCACATATGACAGAGAAAGTCTTAAGCTTCCTAAACTAAAAAGGGCTCCTTTCAAAGCAAGCAATAGGAAAACAGGGGACAAAGAAGGGAGCAAACAATTCACAAAAGAAGTTCATTAACATATGAAGGAAATGCAAATGCAGTCAGAAATTCCAATCCCTCCCTCAGATATGGAAAAGTGAAAATGGGGTATGGGAAAATGGTCCCTCTCGGGCCCCAGAGGCCCTAAGGATGAGAGTATTCGTTGTTGGAAGAATCTAGAAATATATAACAAAATGAACAATGAAGACTCCCTTTGACTCAGCAACACTAACCTTCAAAAACTCCTTTTATTATCCGGTATATATAATAGCATATATATATGTGCGTATACGTACATATGTATAATACTGCTCTGAACATATGTACGTGTGTGTGCATATGTATATGTAAATTATATAAAACATGTTGCTGATAAACATCTACCCACTAGCCAGCATCATATCTATGCCTTCTGGCCTTCTGCCTTCAGTCCTCATACTCAGGATGACCTGTCCTGGCTTGGGACGAAAGGCCAACTTCTACGCTTGTGCTCTTAATCCCGTCTCCTGCCATCTACTCAGGAACATCCCACTAACATTTCACTCTTTCTCTTGAATCATCAATTATTTCCTCTTGGCTGGACCATTCTGATCAGCGTGCAAATATGCTATAATTTTTCCCACCATACAGAAGTTTTTTCTTGATCACATTTTTCTCTTTAGCTAGTCGCCATTTATTGCCCGTACCCCCTGCTTCCCACACTCCCTGTTTCTGATCCCCTTCTATCTCATTTGCAGCACTCAACAGAGATGGCTCTTGCTAATGTTACCAGTAATTTCCATGTTGCAGAATTCAATGGTTTTCAGTTCTCCTTTTACCAGACATGTCAGCAGCATTTGACATAAGAAACACTCCTTCTGGAAACACTTGCTCTTGGATTCTAGGACACCTTACTCTTCTGGTTTCCCTTCAACTTCACTGGCTCCTTTTAGTTTCCTTTGACGTCTTCTCACTGCACCTACCTTGTCAAACTTCGCTTTGGAGGGACCCAGAGCTCTCATGTCTTTATATACCATCTGAAGGCTGATAACTCCCACATTTACATCGCCAACTCGGGTTTTTCCTCTGAATTCCAGGTTCCTATATCATAAGACCTAGGCAATATCTCCTCTTAAATTTATCTTCAGCCGCATCTCACTCAATAGATCCAGAAATCTGGCCACTTCTCCCCATTCCCACCATTTGGTGAGTTTCTAGGTGTTTTGCTGTTAAGAACAACACTGCTCTGAATATTCTTATGTACATCTGATCACACAGACAAAACATTTTCTAGATGAGCTGTTCTCAAACTTTGAGGGACATCAGAATCCTTTGGAAGGCTTGTTAAAACCCAGAGTGCTTGACCTTACTCCCAGAGTTCCTGATTTGGTTTTGAATCCATCTGCATTTCTTTTAAAAAAGATTTTATTTAGGAGCACCTGGGTGGCTCAGTGGGTTAAGCCTCTGCCTTCAGCTCGGGTCATAGTCTCAGGGTCCTGGGATGGAGCCCCGCATTGGGATCTCTGCTCAGCTGGGAGCCTGCTTCTCCCTCTGCCTCTGCCTCTGCCTGCCACTCTGCCTACTTGTGATCTCTGTCTGTCAAAAAAATAAATAAAATCTTAAAAAAAAAAAAAAGTAATGAACCCCCGGATAAATGAGAGCATCGAGTGCCCAGCCGGGAATGAGGTCTGCCAACAGGAAAGGAAAATTTGAATTGTACTTTATTCTCCTTTTATTTTCTTCCGATTATACATGTTTTCATTGATTTCAGCAGTAGGAGTGACAGATGTCGAGGGTGTCTCCAGTACACCCTCTTCTTTGTGAATAATTTCACTTATAAAAAGCTGTGAACAGCAAGTATAAACAAGATGAGAAACAGTATAGTCAGTGGCCAAGAGCCTGGACTCTGGAACCATTTGGGGGGGGTGGGGGGACCAATCCTGGTTAACCCGTACTAGCTGTGAAATCAGGGACAAATAGTTTATCTCTGTACCTCACTCAGCTTCCTCACCCATGAAAGGAGACGAGACATAATAAGGGTGCTACAACGAATCTTGGAACACTACATCAAAAACTAATGATGTAGCATATGGTGACTAACATACCCCAATAAAAATTAAAAAAAAAAAAGAGTACTTGCCTCGTAGAGTTGTTTTGAGGATTAAATGAGATCATATATAATAAGTTTATTTAAAATGGTCCAGAGCAGGGGCGCCTAGCTCATGGTCTTTATCATCTCACACGCCCTCCCGGGACATTGCCCTTGGTTAGCACTGTGACACAGGCCCAGAGCAATGAAGGAACCACGTCCTCCGCAGTGAAAGGAAAGGAACAAGCAAATTCAACCAAAGCGGCTGGTGACCGGAGGTCCATTTTAAGCAAGAGCCAACTTTAAGTTTGAAGCCTTCTGCTCCTGGATATAAAAGCTAAAGGACTGTTGGGGCACCTGGGTGGCTCAGTGCATTAAGCCTCTGCCTTTGGATCCGGTCATGATCCCAGCGGCCTGGGATGGAGGCCTGCATTGAGATCTCTGCTCAGCGGGGAGCCTGCTTCCCCCTCTCTCTCTGCTTGCCTCTCTGCCTACTTGTGATCTCTGTCTCTGTGTCAAATATATAAATAAATTCTTTAAAAAATAGATTTTATTTATTTATTTGTCAGAGAGAAAGAGAGAGAGAGCGCACACAAGCAGGCAGAGACAAAGAGAGAAGCAGCTTCCCTGCCGAGCAAGGACCCTGATGCGGGACCTGATCCCAGGACCCTGGGATCATGACCTGAGCCAAGGCAGTGGCTTAACCCACTGAGCCACCCAGGCATCCCATCCATCTGCATTTCTAACAAGATCTCAGGTGATGCTGATGCTACTCATTGGGGGAAATTACACTTGGAAATCTATGGCTCTAGGGTATATTATACCCAGGAATGGAAATGCTGGGTCATAGGATACACACATCTTCTACCTGACAACGGAACACTGGTTTTTATTCCTATCAGCAGTGTGTGAGAATGCCTAGTGTTCCACAACCTTGCCAACACTTGATGTTGTCAGAGATATCAGTATCACCAAAGTAGTAGACACAAAGTGTTAGTTTTTGTGGTTTTGCATTGTATCACTGGTATTGCATGGGATATTTGGGGTGGGGGTGGACACAGTAGAAGTATACTTGTTGTAACATTTTTATGATATTAAAAAACCAGTAACAACCTAGGTTTCCATCAATAGACACTTTCAAAATTTACAACAGGATATTATGTGACTGATCAAGATGATGATTATAGGTGTCTAGTTATGGACATGGAAAATGCCTATAATATATTGTTAAACAAGAGGGGGTACGTGACAGCACGTATAGTGTGATTTCATTTCTGTAAAATTGTTCAAAGGAATTGAGAAACACCTTGGAGACTGTTAATACTTGTTATCTTTAGGAGATGAATTTGGGGTTACCTTTACTTTCTTTCTTTGTTTTCTAAATTTTCTGTAATGTTGATTCTTTTTAAGTGTACATATCTCTTTTTTCTTTAAAAGAGTTATTTTGAAAAAATACATTCTTATATTTCTGTTTGTATATGACAGAAAGTATCTGGAGGTTTCACATGAAACTGATCAAAACGGATACTTCTAGGCAATGGGTTTGTGTGGGCCGAGTGGGAAGGTACTTTTATTCCATTCTGTACTCTTTGATTTTTACGACAGTATATTACTTTCATAATAAAAAAAAACACTAATAAAAACAAAAAAGAAAAGAGAGCTATTCTTAACACCCAAGCCAGCCCTGCCAGACCCTGCTGCTGCCAGCCCAGCCCAGCCCAGCCCAGCCCAGCCCAGCCCACCTAGCTCTGCTGAGCCTCCAAAGACTTCACAAGGAACCCACTTAAGTCGTGCCAGACCTCCTCTGGCCAGGGAGCTTTCAAGCTGTGGAGCCAGGGCCAGTCGTTGGACTGCCCAAGAAAGAGTTCCTCCTGCTTCTGGGTGCTGCCTTGAGCCAAAAGAAATGTGTCACTCCCATAAAGCCTGTGGCTGTGGGCTCCCCCACCCTCTGTGCTGGAAGGAGAGGCCAGCCCCCTAGAGGGCCCAGAGAGAAACCATTAACATAGCCAAGGAACTGACTGTCAGAGGTGGGCAAACTCCAATAATGAAAATCTGTGTCTCTAACATAGTACTTTTAAGTCTGTAAAGGTCAGAGGTAGGAAGAAATAAATTGTATAAAATCAGAAATATGTAGAGATGGTGAACATGAATTCATCTACAGCACACTTGGATGGCAGAAACAGAAATCATCCTGAACTGAGAAAGAATTAATTTGACCTAAAACAAACAAGACTTCACAAAGGGACTGGATCAGCAATGGGACTGTCTACAGTTGTGGTTTCCCAAAAGCTACCAGAGGGGCTGCTTCCTCCTCATGTCATCCCCTCTGAGCTCTGGGTGACTACCACGTCAACCCATGTAGTTCAGTCCCTCCGTGGGATGTATCATGTGGTCATAATGTGGTTTTCCTCTGTCTCTCCCAGAGCCCACAAGCTCCACAAGGCAAAGACCAGCTCCCATTCCTCTCCTGCCTCTTCATAACAGGCATGAGGCCTCAGTAACTGCTGGGGCAGTGGAACGGGATCATCTCCAATATAGAAAGAAAACAAAGGGGTGCCTGTGTGGCTCACTTGGTTAGGCGTCCAACTCTCGATCTTAGCTTATATCTTGATTTCAGGGGTTGTGGGTTCAAGTCCCATGTTGGGCTCCATGCTGGGTGTGGAGCCTACATTAAGAGAAGGATAAGGAGAAGGGGAAAGAAAGAAAGAGAGAGAGAGAGAGAAAGAAAACAAAGATGCTATTTTACAAACACCTAAGTTCCAAAACTCTTGGTAGACAGTCATCGCTGGCTACCTCCCAACATCACTGCCCAATCTGCTATGGCCCAGCATCCCCACAAAGTGGATAACACAGGGGCTTGGCTCAAACTGCTGGGTTCTAGACGGAGATAGCCTCCTTGGAAAAGTGGGTTCCTCTCCAGGGAGTGGCTTGGAGAAGGTGACACTCTTGAATATATACTTTCTCTTTAATAAAACAGCCATACAGAACAAAAACTGAAATCCAGTGGTGGGACTTCATGGTGCCCCCTCCTCCGACCTCTACCAGCCTTCAGCAGTCTTTCCATGATTACATTTGGCCACTCGTAACATTTGTATGAGGATAATATTTGTTCACAAGTAGAAGCTCAGTAAGCACTTGATTTATTTTTAACACAGGTTCAATTGTGCTTTTTAAACTTCTTTTAAGGGGCGCCTGGGTGGCTCAATGGGTTTAGCCTCTGCCTTCGGCTCAGGTCATGATCTCAAGGTCCTGGGATTGAGCCCCACATCGGGTTCTCTGCTCAGCGGGGAGCCTGCTTCCCCCCCACCCCCACCTGTCTCTCTGCCTACTTGTGATCTCTGTCTGTCATATAAATGAATAAATCATTAAAAAAAAGAATAAGGAATGGGCTTAACCTGGAGGAAGTTTGGGCTACAAATGAGAAAGAGAGAGGGTGTCTACTTGCTTCAGTTATTTGGACTAATCTTTTACTTGGGAATTAGATTTGTTCATGTGAAATAATTGAGGAAGGGAATGGGGTAGGAATTTAGTCTTCAGGACTGTTGTTCTGAGGGGCACATACATAATGAAAATGGCTTGGGAGATAGTGAGGTTGAAGGGCCCATGTGATAGCCAAGTGGAGAAGATGGGCTGGCAGCAGGATATTATGGGGCTGAGGTTCAGAAGGACAGTCTAGGGTAGGGGCCTGCTAGGGTAGAGGAACATTTTTGATGAACCCTGGAGGCCACAGAAGACATGGCATCACCTAGGCAGTATGATAATGGTTAAGTGCATGTAGAATGATAAGGAAGGTCAGGGAAGAGCCCTGACCAGTTCCACCAAAAGGAATTCTCTATGAAGAAGGAGCCTGAGAAGAAGAGGTTAGAGATCAGGCACCAGGAGTCACATTTGCCAAGACGCATCCTATTGCAAGGAGCAGAAACTTGATCTGGGAGGGAGAGAGTGTAGCAGAGAGGGAGCAGGACGCCCACTAGGCTTCACCTGCTTGTTCTTAAAATGGCACAAGGAGCCATTCCCAAATGATTTGTTCCCACTAAGAGCCAAGCACTATTCCAGCCACTAGCTAAAAATGCCCAGGATGTACAAAAGATGGCAATCCAGGCCTTGCCATTGTCACTGGCCAAGCCGCATCTCCTCCCTTTCCACGCTTCGCTCTACCAGGGAAGAAAGGTATAGCAGTGAGAGGACCTCAGGGAGGTTGCCCTGGAGGAAGGGAGAATTAAATCAAGTCTGATATTGGCATTTGGATCTGTTCTCAGTTTTAATAACTGAAAGAGAAAAAAACCCTCTGAAACCTGCCCAAGATGCTGTTAACGGATGGGCAAGAACTGTACCAAAATCATCTCAGTTCATCCTCAGGACAGCCCTATGAGATAAACACTACGGTTTTCCTCATTTTACATGTGAGGAGTCCAAGGGTCAAGGTCACGCAGCTAACAAGTGGTAGAGCTGGACTCCTAACCTCCACTTCTATTAGCTCAATTAGCCGGTAAGTGCAGAACCAGGTTGGGGGTGCTTGTGGGAACTGCACGAGTCGTACCACTAGTGATACTAATATTTACTTAGGGGTTACTGTGTGCCAGACACAATGCTAAGTGCCTCTGTTACTAGATGTCCTGGGAAAATCCTCTTTAGGGCCTTTTTTCACCCATTTTGTAAGGAGACTTTCTTCCTTTGGTCAAAATTAAATTATCGGAATGGAAGAGAGGCCGATGCAACTTAAGCTTACGCTGGAGTTTAAACATCTGTGCGGAAAGCCACAATTGAAAGAAACCATGTAATTGGCTTTTAGCAGCATGTTTCAAGAAAGATCAGATAACTTGCACTTGGGCATCCAACCTTGACCATCTGGCTGCTTGCAAGGAAAGGGAGAACTATACATGGTCCAGATGATGACACTAACGCTCAGAGCGATGAGGTCGTTTGTCCAAGGCCACTCCACTCCGGAGGGAGTGAGCCTGGAGAGCAACCCAAGGTAGCCAGAGCCTTTCAGAAACCATCTCTGCTGGGTCTCACTCACTTTCCCCAGGAGACTCAGCTGCCTGGCTCTGAAAGCCCTACAGGGGCAGAGGCTTAACTCACTGAGCCACCCGGGCACACCTAAGAGACTTTATGTTTGACAGATTCTACTTCCTCTGTCAGACTGAAGGTCAAAGTTTATCTTGAGAGGGACCTCTCTGAAGGTGCAGGGCAGGAGTGGCAGGGAAAACCTTTGGAACACGCACGTGTCCAGGCTCTATTCCCAGAGTTCCAAACTCTTTGACATGAGGTTTGACTATTCACATTTTTAGCCAATGTCCCCAGAGGTTCGAGTGTACTCCAGAGATTAAGGACTGTGGCTCCTGAGTAAGGCACCAGGGCGGGGTAGGGAGTTTCAGGAGAGTCACGCAGGGGTGGGGCTGGAGCAGGCGCCGCGCTGGGAAACTTCCTCCACCAGGTTTGTCAGCCTTGGGTCAAGGATGCCAAAGATAGGAAGGTAATTGAGGGATGTCATTTGAAATACATTTCATTAGAAAGTTTGACTGTTGGTGTATTATTACTCTCAAACCGAGTATCATCATTTACATTAATATGAGTTGATTTGCAAAATTGCAGGACAATCTAGAAGTTTGAAACAAAATACAAATTCATAGAAAAAAAATGCAACTTAGAAAGGTCCAAGTAGTCTTATAAACTTTTAAAAATTGAATCAGCAATTGAAAGTCCTCTGTCCCATAATTGGTTGATCTCACATGCCATCTTGAGTAGGCTACTTTCCCAAGTTACTCAGTCACTCTTCTAGGTGCTGTGGAGGCATTTTATTGATATGATTAAAGCCATAATCAATTGACTTTAAGGGAGATTACACTGGATAATCTCCGTGGGCCTGATTTCATAACACTGAAAGGCCTTAAGAGCAGAACTGGAACTATCTAGCAGGAGCTGAAGCTGCCGTTCCTAGGAAGCCCCCACCATGATGTTAACCAACTCCTGGTACTGATTCTGTTTCTTTGGTTGAACCCTGACGGATACACCTCCCCACAAAACAATTTATATATATATAGGATTTTCTGTATTGAAATATTTAAAATATTTCAACTTTCCATTATGATTTTTCGACCTATACTTATTTAGAAGTATTTTGTTTAATTTCCAAACATGCCAAGATGTTCCGGCTATGTTTTTATTCTCACTGTGTACCTTATTCGCATTGTTGTCAGAGGGTACAGTCTATATGATTTCAATCCTCTTCCCTGTAGATAGCTTTTGAGTTTTTCATTCATTTCCTGAAACATAGTAAATGAGGAGCGGTGTCACAGGTAAGCCTGGGAAAGTGACTGACAGCTGAACTGTGCAGCTAATGTCTCTCTGTGGAACTAGGACATGTTCCTAGGGGGTCAGTATTCCCCACCCATTAATTACTTGCATGCTATCTTCACCAATTTTTGCCATATCTAAGTACCATATATATAATTATTTACTTAAAATGTGTTATTTAAATTGACTCTCTTTAAAACTCATATTTTACATAAAAGACAAAGTTTATGTTGCTATTGCAAATAGAAAACTAATCATTTGTCATAAATTGAAGGTAGCCATAAAAAGAGACGACGTTACACCAAAAAGAGAATAATACAACACATTATCTAAAATATTGTAGTTTTATGACCGCTTTAAGGCTGAGACGTGCTCTCTTATTGTGAAAATAGAAGATTTACCAAGTGTTGGAGGACCTAATGAAATGCTAGCACCACAGGAAAAGGATGGACTTTTCAATAAACATTATGTATAACATATTAAAAACACTTTTCTTGTCATTTTGCAATCATCACTGCAAAAATCATCAATGAAAGGGGCAAGGTTTGTGAAATTTTTTTGCATGGGGGGAAGGTAACTATGCAGGGGAGAACTTGGCTATCATTTTGACTGGGTAATCAAAATTAACATCATCTAGATGACACCCTTACAAGGACACGACATCACTTCACTGGGTACTCATATGGAAAAAAATGTCCATGGATCCTGCCACATATAATACAAAAACTTAGTTGCAGGCAGACTGCAGATCTAAATGTGAAAGGTGAAACCAAAAAGCTTTTATTTTATTTGAATTTTTACAGTAGGCTCCATGCCCAGTGTGGCGCCCAGTGTGGGACTTGAACCTGAGCTGAGATCAAGAGTCAGATGCTCAACCTCAATCAACTGAGGCACCCAGGCATCCAAAACAACAAAGCTTTTAAAAGAAAAACAGGAGGTTGGTAGGGAGATGGGGTAATTGGGTGATGGGCGTTAAGGAGGGCACATGATGTGATACTGGGTGTTGTATGCAACTGATGAATCACTAAATTCTACCCTGCAACTAATAATACACTATACGTTAACGAAATTGAAATTAGAAAATGAGACATTCAGCAGAGCAGACTGAGGAAACAGTATGATAGGATGACTATTTCAAAAAACATTATATATGTTAGTAGAAAGATGCTTCTAAAAGAAAGAAAGAAAGAAAGAAAAACAGGAAACTATCTCTGTGAACTTAGAGTGGTCAAAGATTTCTTAGACATGACACAGAAAGTGATAAATATAACTAAAAATTTGATAAGCTGAACTACAGGAAAACAAAGAACTTCTGTTCTTGAAAACACACTGTTGAAATGCAAGGCCACCCCAAATAATAAAGGAAATCTTCACAGTACAGAAATCCAACACAACACTCATCCAGCATACATCAAACAAACAGATAAACAAACAGATAAACAACTACTATAAATCAACACTAAGGGTAGGCAAGCTGAAAGGAAAGCAGGTACAAGATCTGAACGGGTGCTCAATTTTAGTAGTTCTTAGGAAATGCACATTAAAGGCATAAGATCTAACATTTAAAAGACAGAGAATACCAAGTATTCGTGTAGTGAAGTCTTCTCCCTTGCTCTGTGTCTCTCAATGTGACTGTAGTTGGAGCTAAGGTCTTTACAAAGGAGAGGAGATTAGGACACAGACACGCATGGAGGGAAGACCATGTGAGTCCACAGAAGAAACTGGAAGTGCTGACATCTTTCTCTTGGACTTCTAGTCTCCAGAATCACAAGAAACTAAATTTCTGTTGTTTAAGCCACACAGTCGATGGCTGCAATTTGTCGTGGTAGCCTGGGCAAACTTCTCAACACAATTGCATAAATACGTTCGACAAAAGGCAGACACGAGGAATATCCATAGCAGCACTATTTATAATATTATAATATAATAATCAATAATATAAATATATTAATAATATAAACATGGCTATTTATAATAGCCAAAAGCACCCTCGTGCCCATGACAGTAGAAAGAGCAAGTCATGGGGTCTCCAGTGTGGAGGGAGAGAAGCCAGACATGTAAGTTTCGTGATCCGGGTGCTTTTACATAGACACGCTCTCTGTGTGAGCTGTGTTCAAGCGGGCACTTATGTATGGCACGCATATTCTTTGTAGTGTCTATTTTGTTTTACTATGAAGTTTAAAAACATAAAAGCACCAGACTTGGGGTTCCCCCCATCCCGCCATAATCTGAAGGAATCAGAGAGAATTAAACAGGAATGGCCTGTCTTTATTTATTATAAATACCACTGATAATGTTCCAGACAACCTGGTGGGACACAGAGGGTGAGGGCAATGGGCAGCCTTTGCCTGGCGTTCAGTGAGAGATGGCGAGAGCGGACTGCCTGGCTCATGGAGCCCCTGGCTGCTGGGCAGAGGACAAAGGGGAGCCCAGATAGAGGCAGGGAGACCTGGGATGAAGCTGTTGATATCATCCAGGTTAATCAGTGGCGTAGCTGAAGGCGGGACTCCAGCCAGTGTCCCCTGGTACTGTACGCCACAAGCGTACCCACTATTCATGGCGGACCCTGGTGTGGTGTGGAGAGCCCAGCCCTGCCCCTTCCCACCATGCCTTGCAGGCCTTGGTCTGAAACTCTCCCCACTCTGACTGGGAATGGGTTCTTGTCTCCAGGCCTTGCAAGCAGCCACTTGCCCAGCTCAAGTACTGCTCATCTGCTGGGGTCCTGAATATAAAGGGTAAGGGGATTATTCCCCTTGCTTCTAGAAGGAAGGGGCTACAGAGGCCCCGGGGGTCAAAGAGCGAGCCCCACAGGGTTATTTTGTGGAAAATCTGAAGATATATCTGAATTTTTGCAGGCTTTTGTTTAGAACTTCCATTAAGAGCATTTCAGTCATGTGAGACAGTACCGGGGTGTGCAGTTCAGACATAGACACGGACACACACACACACACAAAGTCGCAGAACCCCTTTGTGCCACACGGTCGTTTTCTGAAGCCCATGGAGCTGAGGAGGGCAGAGGGCCCTCCCTAATCAGTGCTCTGTGGGACAGGCCTGGCATGTTAACACAAGATGAGGCTCACAGCCCAGCGGTCACCAGACTGCCTGTGGTAGATCCGGGCACAGAATGGAAATGATGTCACTAGAGCTGCACATTATTTCATCCAATTAACTGAGAGTTAATTAGCATGTCCAAAGTGCTTTGACGCCGAGGAGCACTGTTTATTCACCACTGGGGTGAGCGCGGCTCAGAGAAGCAGCACAAGGAGCGCCGCCATTAGAACGGGAAGACGGACAAGGCTTCTGCGGCTGTCTTGCTGTGAGGAGCTAGGGGACATTTGTGCCGGTGTCTGTAGGGGTGTTCTGGGGCGGCCACAATCAAATGCCACACACTGGTGGTGGTTGAGGGACTAAGACAACAAACATTTATCGTCTCACAGCTCTGGAGGCCAGCAGTCTGAAATCAAGGCGCCGGCAGGGCTGTGCTTCCTCCAGGGGGAGATCCTTCCCACGTCTTCCAGACTTCAGCCTTCGCTGTTGCCCCGGGCATTCATTCCTGGGCTCATAGCCACATCCCTGCAGTCTCTCTCTCTGTCGTTCACAGACGTGTCTTCCCTGTGTCTGCGTCCCTATTTCCTCTTCTCATAAGGGCACCATCCTATTGCCGTAGGGCCCACCCGAATGACTCCATGTTAATGTACATGATAAAATTCAACTGAAAACAACAGTAGCAGCACTAGAGTCTGCTGTCCAGCTCCTTACGGAAGACTTGGCTTCTCTCCGTCACTCCGAGATTCCTGTGCGGAGGAAAAAGATCAGAGGGAAGCTCAAAGGCACGAAGCCCTCTTTGGCCACTAGAGATCCGATGGGCACTGTTATGGGTTGCATTGTGTCCCCCCAAAAGACGTGTCGATGTCCTAATTCCCAGGGCCTGTGAATGTGACCCAGTTTGAAAATGGGTCATTACTGTTTTCTCATTGTTGCTGGGGTCCCTCCGGCTCTGTGGAGACTCCTGCTGGGGTAGGGACAGGTAGGGTCCGGGAGGCCAGAGCCTGTGCTGGCACCGCAGGGGTCACAGGGAGGTCCCAAGCGGGCGCTGCCTTGGAGGACTCCTCAGTGTGGAGGGAGGCAGGTATAAGAACCAGGAATCTTGCGCAAGGACCATCGGAGGAAGAAGCCCTAGGCAAGCAGCAGTGGGAGCCTGGGAGAGAGCAGAGCAGGAGAGCGTCGTAGGCCTCAGCCAGGCAAAGACGGCAGGAGGCATTCCAAGGAGAGGCCCTCACACGCTGCCATTAGCAACGGCCTTCTTAGTCCATGGCAGTCCCTTTAAAGCTCCTGAACAGACTACCCGTGAAGCCCCCGGCCCAGAGGGGCTGTAAATATTAAAGGTTATCTTGGGCCCCTCCACACTGAAAGCAGCTTCTTAGCATTCAGCGGTCTGGCCAGAACTGACTTCAGAGAAGACAGCAATCAATCAACTGTTAACAGGATAAGGACCTCAGGACACTTGGTTCTGCAGTAGCATGGTGCACCCCCTCCTGTACAGCCTACGGTGACTTGAGGCCTTGCATCTAGTCTCTGCCTCTCTCGCAGAGTCTAATCTCCCAGGCTCGGTCTCCGCACCACCTGGGCCCACGCTGGGAGCCCCTTTGATTGACCGACTGTGGTTAGACGATCTTTGGGTGGCCTTACCTTAGTTTCTGAGCTCCACTTTCCTAAACACTAATGCCAGCCCCAAATACAGCACAAAGAGGCAAGTCTAAATCCGACTTCCTCTCCTACCAGGAAACGAGACCCAGTCCAGGCCTGGAGGCGGTGCTAGGACCTCACATTTGCTCACCTGGGCCGCTGGATTCTCAGACCTTTCTAAACCCGCCCTACACATCCACCCACATTTCTCAGCACCTTCTAAGCCGGCACCTCCTATTAGTGACCTCTGTACAGGTTTTGTAATCGTCAGCTGGTGCCAAAGTAGCCCAGTGAATCGTCTGAATAGTACTTGGCAGGCAGGGCTGTGGGGTGCAGCAGTTTGCTTGAAGCCCTGGGCCTGTCAGAGATAGGCTGGAGCATTGGCACTTTACCCGGGGGCCTGCCTCTCCCTGCCAGCTTGGTGAGGGGATGCTCCTCCCTAGATTCACGATTGTTGAGCCTGTTGGGACTTGCCTGTCCTCTGGCCCCTTTCCAGCTAGAGGCCCGCCTTGTAACCAGGCCCCAATACCACGCAGACTTCAGACAGAACTCTATCCGGCCAATGTCTTAGCTAGTCATCTCACAATCTTGCCCTTGGGTTCGGATAGAACTTCATACTCGACAGGTTCTGCTATAGGCAGGAAAGAGGACCAGGAAACTCCTGCTCTGCTGTAAAGCCCAGAGCCGTGCTTCTCTACATCTCATGTACCTTATTAGCCACCGTGGCAGACTGAATAATTGCTTCCCGAAATGTCCACCTCTTGAGGAGGAGATGTACTGATGAAAGTGGGGATTGGGGTGACGCACTCTGAAATGGAGGAAGGGGCCACGAGCCATGGTTTTATAGTGGTGCCTGCCTCTGGTCCTTCTCCTTGAACTCTTTCCACCACCCAAACACAACTGCCACCATGTCACTCTTCAGAGGGCAATGAAATACAAGCTCCTTGACCCCTACAACCTCATTTCCCACCACTTCCTGTCACAGACCATGGTGGTTCCCTCGGCCTGGAAGCCGGAATGCCATTCCTTATCTTCCCAAGCTGGCCAAATTGGATCCACCCTGTTTTATTTATTCATTTATTTTTTGAAAGTAGCCATCCTCATGGGTGTGGGGTGGTATATTATTACGGTTTTGATGTCCATTTCTCTGATGATGAGTGACATTGAGCATCTTTTCATGTGCCTGTTGGCCTATCAGTCACTCGTAAGCAGAGCTGGCAAACTTTTTCTGTAAGGGGGAAGGTAGTAACTATTTTAGGCTTTGTGGGTTACACGATCTCCATTTACAACTGGTTGTCTCTGCCATTGCACCATGGATGTAGCCATAGACAATATGTAAACCAATGGGTGGGCTTGACCAAAGCACAGGCAAATAGGATCTGACCCCAAGTTCAGTTTGTGGACATTCGCTCCCAAGGCAAAGAACACTTGGGTTATTACTTTTCTCTGTGGGTCACTTCTGCATCACTTTGGACTTAGCAGGTGCTCAGTTAATATTTTCTGAATTGATGGGCCCCACGGAGAATAAAGCCAGTGGTGTGTGTGTGTGTCTCCCAGTACTTACTAGAGAAGACATCTCATAAGAGTTGCAGTACAGGGAAAGGCTGAAAGGCATTCGACCTCTTCCCCCTTTTCTCTCCTACGCAGCTCACTCAAGAAAGTCTTCTGGGCTGAAGGAGTTAATGTGAACACACTTCCTGGGGGCTGGGTGGGTAAAAGACAGACCTGACCGAGGGAAGGCTATAATTTGGGTCCACTGTCTTTCAGTCTTCCATAATGGGCAACTAGGCGGTGCTGGGGAAAAGAGGGGCATGCTGCTGATGGGAAGGTTCTAGTGTCTCTGAACACGCTTCGTTTTTGTCTCCATTCCCAACTCTTCTTTGTGCCCTTTCAGCACTTCATGCTGCAAAGCGTCTGGTTAGAGCCTGTGTCCCTTCCTCCCCAGATGAGCCCCTTTGCTCTGTCAGCTTCATAAATCCAGATGGGAGATGTGGGGTGCACTGGCCCGAGGGATCAGGAGCTTGTGGTTTAGCCCTGGGCCTGCTAATTCCCTCGGTCGTGACTTCTCTCTTGAGTTTCCCCAGTTGGTCATTGTGTTAGTAGTCTTCTTCGCTTAAAGCCCTTTCAGTCTGGTCACTCTTACTGGGTAGAGAAACAAATCAAAAGCCCCTGGTCCTTGACGAATGCAGTGGCCTGACGGCAACGCAGGGCGGGCTCTGTAGGAAGCCAGAAGAGGGAGACTATGGGGATGAAGCTGGGAGGGGTAAATGATGTTGGAGAGGACGTGAAAGAAAAGGAGGCTTCAGGCCCATCAGTAGTAGATACCCTGAGGTGAGCTGTGCAGAGAGTGTAGCCGAGGAGCCACGAGGAGTTTATAGGCCGGCCTGCTGGCGTTAGGTGGAGAGGAAGGCACGAGGAGTTTATAGGCCGGCCTGCTGGCGTTAGGTGGAGAGAGGAAGGCAAGGACGCACAGCCAGAACAGCTGGCCACAGCCACCACTTGGTCCACGGGCACCTGCACCGGAAGATGCTAACGAAGCCTGGGATCCCTACTCTGGCCACTTCCCCCTCAGCTTGTCTCTCTTGGACCCTTCCTCAAAAGCAGGCCTCTCCACAGCTGTTGGCACTCACCCCACTGACTTGAATCTTGTATGAGGCCACAGTCATCTGAAAAGCTAACTAGAGCTCTGCGCCTTCTTCCTCCAGAAGATGCCCCCAAGGCTGTGTCCAGTTCCTGGGGTCCACAGGCCTCCTAATTCCACATATGAATGCCAGGCCTGGAACCTCTGCTCTAACCAGTCCCACTGGCTCTTCCCTTCTGTTGCTGCTATTATGCTGCGATTTCAGTAGGGGCAGGTGGTTCCCCACATTTCTTGAGCATCCACTCTGTGGGGACACTGGTTGGCTCTGCCCTCAAGGAGCTCCTAGCCTGGTGGGGGTGGGAGAAAGTGCAGAGGGAACACTCTGAATAAAGCACACACCGAGAGCAACAGTCTGGCAGCCCAGAACAAGTAGATGATTTCCAATTGGGAAGATCAGGGTAGGTTTTTGTGGGGAAAGGGATCTGGCCACTCGAGGGTTGCCAGGGCACCCCGAGTAAGGGGATGTCCGACAAGTCATGAGCACTTTGGCTGGCGCCCAAGTGTGAAACCAGCGGAAGAAGCTGGAAAGGTGGGCTTAGAACAGGCTGTGACAAAATGGCTGCAGAAGGTGTTCCAGACAGTTGGAACGCACTGAAGTGTTTTTGACGGAGGAGGGACAGATCTGGTGTCTTTTGGGAAGGATCTCCAAGCTGGAGATCCACAAAGGCTGGATCAGGGGAGGCAGAGCGGTCAGCGTGGCTGTTCCAGTGCACCTGACCCGGTGCAGATAGGGCCAGGAGCCGAACTAGGTCAGTATCAATGGGGAGGGGAAGGGACTGAAACAAGAGACCTCCCCAATGAACACGCCGAGCTGGACGTGGACTTTCAGCTGTCCTCAAGCCGGCAGACAACTGGCTTCACTCCAGCCCGATTCTACACGCGGATGTGACGCGGAGGCGGTTGCCGGGGGAGGGAGGTGCAGGCCTAGGTCGCTTCTCCAGGATGTCATTTTAGGGAAGGGTGCAGCAAAGTCATCAGCCATCAGGCAAGGGACGGGTCGGAGTGGCCTGGGGACTCAGGCTGGTGAGCGGGACGAGTTCAGTCTTGCCGTGGCTGTGGCAAGGTTCTAGCTGGACTTGGTGACCTGGAGGGAGTCCGCTTCGGTGGTTTGGAACCGTGGGTGGGGCCTGTACACAGAGCGGCCGGCCCACGGAGCCTCCGCCCGTGGGTCTGGGCAGTCAGACTTTCTCCAAACAGATGGGCTGACACAGGTGTGAGTCAGGAACGCAGGGCAGAGCGAGGAGCGGCCAGGAAATCTGTCTGGGGGAGGGAGGGTGTTTCCATTGCAGGATCGGCTCCAGGCTGTGCCCGTTTCTTCCCTGCTGCAGCCCAGGCAGTGCCCCACGCCCCCCCCCCCCCCGCCCCCGCAGCCCAGGCAGTGCCCAACAGACGTGCAGAAGGACGGGCTGAACGGAACAAGTGAGCAGACATAAGGTTCCCTGGGGAAGGAGGAGATGTGAATGGACTATCCCATCCATGCTAAGTAGAGGCAGCTGCTGGCGTTTCCCGAAGATGGCTGGAAGGACAAAGCTGAGGGCACTCTGGTCTGCCAGCTTCGCTTTTTTCGGCCTGAGCCTGTCCTCCTAGCAGCTCTGAGAGCAGAGTGTAGCAGTTCCATGCCCTGGCCTCCTCACAGGGAATCAAGCAATGAGCGCTGAGTCCTTTCCAGGTGCTTCTTCAAAGGCTCCACTTCCCTGCGTAGCCGTTCAGCCAAGCCAACCTCCCAGTGCTCCACGCCCCCCCACCCCAAGCCTGGCTGGTCACTTCTGTGCTTCGCTGGATCCGAGGAAGAAACTGTAACAAGCCGCTGGCTCCGAGCCTGACCTTTCAGCCTCAAGTGCCACCTACCGACTCAGTCCGATTCGGTGCTGGCGCCTCCCCGTCGCAAGAGTCTTTGACGGTCTTGCCTGGAGGCCGCAGCTCCCCTCCTCGAACTTAGACCACCTTGTCTCAAGTGTCTCATTTTCTGTCTGGTGTTACAGAAGCCTGTGAACATACCTTGGGCTCCTCAATTCCAAGTACCTTAAGGGCAAAGACCTTGTCTTACTTTCCTGGTTGTGCTCCCCTGCCCCGTCAGCTTAGCACAGTCTCCCCCCCCGGGAGGGTGTGATGCTCCTGTCGCAAACCTCACGGCACGTACAATATCTTCACTTTCTTCCAGTGTCCCTGGCTGCCTCTCCACCCCTAGGCAATGGCAGAGAAGAGAACAGAAGTCTTTAACGTTACATTTCCATTAGTCTGGGAAGAAACTAGGTTTTGTAAGCAGCACGTCACCAGAAAATAGAGAACACGGCATCCTGTGTGCTTTGCCTCTCGGAAACTGGCCTGAAGGGGTCTGTGAGCACGAGCTGCAGAGAAACTGTCCTTTCTGCATCATCTCACGGACTTTCTGCCCAAACGCCAGTGGCTCACTGTCACCCAGCCCCATGCTCCACGTCAGAAGAGCTACACAGCGGAAATGGCAGGCCACTGGGGCACACTACCTTGCAACGAGAAAGGACAACGGGTCTCTGCTGATAAAGAGAGATGTGTGGGGGCACTTGTGTGACTCAATCTGTTAAACGTCTGTCTTTGGCTCAGGACATGATCCTGAGGTCCTGGGATCAAGCCCCGCATCGGGCTCCCTGCTCAGCAGAGAGCCTGTCCCCCGCCCCCCCCCCCCCCCCCCCCCCCCCGCCTGCCACTAGCCCTGCTCATGCTCGCTCTCCCTCTCGCACCCTCTGGCAAGTAAGTGGATAAAATCTTTCAAAAAAAACAACAACAACAAAGAGAGACATGTCCACGAAAGAGTGTTTTATGAAAGAACAATGCAGGCAGGCACACCAGCTGTACTGGGCAGAGCACGTGGAAGCAGGGAAGGAGGTGGCCAACCAGCCGTCATTTCCCGCTAGGGGCTGATGGGGTGACGGGTGACAATTATTTAAGCTTTTAAAAATGTTTGCTTTACATTCTGCATCTCTCTGAAGTTTCACCATGTGTCTGAAACTCCCGCTTTTTTTCTGTGGCTTCTACTCTAGTACTGCATTGCACGGAAGTAAATTTAGTTTCCCAACATCGATTAGCAAATGGATTGTTTTTCCCCTACAGCTTCGATTACGTAGAAGGACGCTGGAATGCTAAGTAACCTGGGGGAGGACAGGGAGAGAACACTAAACAGCAGAACACGAAGCTGCCTGCTTTAAGAAATTCCAGTCCAATCTGACAACGGGAGGAATGCCAGCTGTTTCCTCCACCCTTGAAGGAGGTTAGTTTGTGGGTCCACAGAGGAGCTAGGGGCTGGGGAATGCACTGAGGCAGGCCCAGTCTCCGCACTGCATCAGTCGACCTTCCGCAGGTAGCGAAAACTCTGCACGGTCCTTTCTATGGCGTCATCCATGCTGACCAGTGGCCGGTAGCCCATGAGCCTCTTGGCTCTCTCACAGCTATAATAGTGGAACGTGCCGGCCAGCGCGACGCGCATCGGTGTGAAAGTGGGCCGGAGCTGGACGATGGGACGCATCACCATCACCAGGAGGGCCAGCAAGAGGGCCAGGTAGTAGGCTACCCAATAGGGGATGTGGTACTTGGGGGCCTCGTAGTTGAGGCCTGTCAGGATGCGGGACAGGAATGTCCAGAAAGGGATGGGTTCGTCATTGGTGATGTGAAATGCCTGGAGAGAGAACAAGACGTTAGGAAACGCTCCCTAGCTGGACAGGTGGGCAGACCGCACTTGGAACTCGGAGCTCAGGCGTAAGCTGATGACTCAGCCTGGGACCAGTATTTTGGGAAGCTGGTGGCCTCTCCTCACCCGCCCACCCAGCATCTCTGATCTGCAAACGTCAGCCCGCGGCAGAGAGGCTTTTCGGATTGGGAGCTATGGGCAGCCTTAAGGTGTAGACAGGGAAGGTGAGTTTTCTCTGTGGGGCAGGATTTTTAGGTGAAACTTAGATTGCACTCAGGAAGGTATGTTTGTTAATTTAATTTAACAATCATGTTACTCGTGGAGAAACTCCTTATCTTCAGATGCAACAAGAGGCCACACGCCATTCCTCAACTGTGCTGTATTTGGTCTAACGCATAAAGCCACACGCCCAGCGACCCCCACCACCCTAAGTGCCACGGAGTGGGAAAACAGCAGAGGCCCAGGAGAAAAGTGAGATCCAAAGGGGGGCGTCCAAAGGTAGCAGTGAGAAACAAGGAAGGGGGGGCCCTATGAGTGGGAGGAGAGGGTGAGGGGGCCCTACTGTGCTCTCCCCTCTCCGCATGAGAACTCCCTTCCCCTGACATGTCTGTCCTGCGCGCCCGGTGCCAAACGCCAGGAGACTGAGATACATCCACCCCTCCGGAGGGGCGAGAGGCATGAGCAAGGGTGGGCAGCGGGGGAGAAAACACGAGATTTCCAGAATGACGGGGAGGGAAGGTGAGTAGCAAGCACCCCACCAAATGTACGTGGGACCCCGCTGGAGCGGTCACGTCCACAGCGGGCATCCAGGTCACGTGGCCTGGAGAACTAGGCCCCTAACGCTTGGTCAATCCCGGCTCATTGGCTCTGGATGTGGGCTGTCCTGAGGGATGAGGCACTGTGATTCACTACACTCCCGCCCACGGGGCATCAGCCTGGGACCGAGGGGGTCCTAAAGCAGATCAGCCAGGATGCAGAAGCATGAAGGCAATCAGCCAATGAATCCGATCCCAGGGACACACAGTCCGAAGACAGACAACCGTGCTCGGGGCAGGAGGAGCGGGTGCCTTACCTCCCCACTCCCAGCTGCATCTCGGGAGAGGTGCTCTGCAGCCAGGATGTGTCCATGTACGACGTTCTCCACAAAGGTGAAGTCCACCAAGTTCTCCCCGTTTCTGCGGGCAGACGGGACACGGTTAAGGGACCAAGATTCCTGGGGCCCTCAGAGGCAGAGATGTAAGGGCCAAACAAGGAGTCTGAAAGCCCGATCCCCTGCCTGCCCACCCCGGCATGGCCTACACAGGAACTCCCTGCTCTAGACTTCTATTTGAGCTGTAAATCATCTTCACCTCCCCCTAGGACACTCAGGACTAAGGGCTTGCTTTGGCCTCACACTTTTCTACCATCTCTTTCTAATCCCTCAAAGGAGGAAGACAGGGCAGCAGGGGGGCAAAGCTATAGGCAGGGAGGCAAGGTGGCAAGGCAGAAAAGAAAGGAAGCAAAGACGTACTGGGGAGACAGCCACGTGCTGTCAGCACCCACAAAGGCCTCGCCACCCGCACTTTCCTGGAGAAGGAATGTGAACACCTCTACCGGCCTTCCTAGATCCAAGGAGAGTTGAAGGCCTGGCCCTTGACCCCGTGCCAGTCTCCCCCAACTCCCCGGGCCCATTTCCTCAATTTTCAAAAAGGGACACACGTATTTTCTCAGGCTACATGATGAGGTACTAAGTTGAAGAGTGTCCTACCCAAATTCATGTCTCCCTAGAACTTTTGGATGTGACCTTATTTGGAAATAGGGTTTCGGAAATACCGTCTCTGAAGATGTGACCAAGTTAAGGTGAAGTCATATTGGGGTAGAGTAGGCCCTAAATCCAATGGCTGGTATCTTTGTAAGAGGCAAATCTGGATACAGACACACAGGAAAGATGGCTCATGTGCGGGCGGAGGCAGAGATTAGAGTGACTTGTCTTCAAGCTAAGGAACAGCAAAGACTGCTGCCACCACCAGAAGCTGGGAGGAAGGCCTGGAACAGATCTTCCCTCTGTTTCCAGAAGCTACCAACGCTGCCAACACCTTCATTTCAGACTTCTCGCCTCCAGAACTGAGAAAGCATTAATCTCCGTTGTTTTAAGTCCCTCGGTTTGTGGTGATTTGTTGGGGCCGCCCCAGGAAACCCACACAGAGGGCAGCAGAGAAGGCAGCATTAGATCTGTCAGGGGTCAGGGAGAAGACCAACTGCGGGCCAACTTACCCAATCATGAACTTCATCTTGCCCTTCCTGGCTGCCTCGATGAGGATGGGGACCAACTGGGGGTCCCTTGGGCCAAAAATGCCATGAGGGCGAATGGCCATGGTTAAGAAATTCCCCTCGGGATCATTGGCACCCAGGACTTCCTGTAAAGGAGCAAAAGGGGCATGTCAGGGGACACAGAGGCTGACTTCTGCTCTGGTATAATCTGGGGCTACTTCTCTATCCCATCCGCCCACGGGAGACACAGCTGGGTCAAAACCAGTATGATCAGGGGCCCCTGGCTGGCTCAGTCGGTAGAGCATGGGACTGTCGATATCAGGGTTTTGAGTTCAAGCCCCACATCGGGCACAGAGCCTACTTAAAACAACAACAACAACATGATCAAAGAGAAAGGCCTGGGTTTGGGTTCAAAGACTAAAATGCACTAATGCAGTCGGGGAAGATGAGCCTTGGCCACAGGGTTCCAGGTAATGAGTTAGCCATGAGCCTCTGCCCTTCTGGCCTCAAGTTCCATGTGCTTGTTCCCCCCAGTCCTGAGCTGTTCTGGTCCGTTCTGAGTACCACCTCCTAGGAAGGGACTCTGATGAACCCGAATGGGCCAGGAAGAAGGAGCTGAGAAGGTAAAGGGTCTGGGGAAACAGGTCAAGTCCTTAAGATGTGTCCTGTGAGGCTCAGTGGACAAACCAGAACTTAAGGGGTTAAAGTACAAAGAGTTTTGCCTCCAAAGTAACAAGACATCCTGAATGATTTGTTATGTTATTGGTCGAAATGGGACTGTGCACTCATGACATGACCTATGTCACTTGACTCAGGAAGTACATGCTCGATAAGGACACTTACTCCATTGCCTCACCTAGGATTTCTGCTCTATGGTGGCAAAATTCCCGTGCACATTTTGGTTCCAGTGACTTTAAGCTACTTGACTGAGTTTACCATCAGGCACCCAAAGTCAACGCAAGGGAGGCACTGATGGTCTGAGCCATGGCTGTCCCTTGCAGCTCCTGAGCACAGGAGGTGGGAGTCTCAGTGCCTGGATGAGAGTACACGGGCCCCGCCACAGCCTCGGGGCTTCCTGGGTTAAGTCCTCGAAGGTGGGAGGGCGGCGAAGCTCCCTGTGCTCCCAGGAGCAGGGTGGCAGAACCCGGAGACGGGACTCTGACTTACAAAAGGCCAGGCTTCCGCCCCTGGACTGGGGGGCCCTTGTGCCTGCCCGCAGACGAGTTCTCCTGGAACTTTCTGACCTGGAGTGAAAGCAAACAGATGGGAGGCAACCGGCTCTCGGGCAGCTCAGAGGAATTCACGCCAAGCAGGCACAAGCTCTAGCGCGATGTGGGACATGCTGCAAACACCTGGGAGAGGCCCACAAGCATCCATGGCCTTCAAGCGAGTCTGTCCCTATGGCAATATTCTCCTTGGACGCTAGTGCTGGGGCTAGCTGCTCTCAGGGTTCCAGCAGCCCCAGAGTCCAAAGGCCTGGCGCCCATTCCTCAATGCAGACTGCTGTGAGAACCAGGTGCTCCCTGGCAAAGTGGGCCTGCCAAGTGGAAACCAGTACCTTGCCAAGTACTTTTCCTTAAAATAAAGCAAGATCCTTTCATGGTTTCATTTAAATAAGGGAGGGGGGCAAGAGTGCCCCTAGGAAGGCGTTCAAATGAAAACACTTGCGTGTGAAGCCCAAGTTCTGCCTGTGTGCTCGGGGTCATCACAAATTGCCTCTGATCTCTACGGCAACTGCTGATCTTGCGTGGCCCAGAGGCTGAGTGGGTTTGGGCCCCTCCCAGCGGCACGGCCTCAAGACTCGACTGAATCCCTCCCCGTGCGTCAACTGTCCTCCGGCAGAACCTGCTGCCGCCGACAGTGACCCCCTTACGGGCTCCTCGTGAAGCTTAAACGAGGTACTTCCTGCACCATACTCAGACCCCGGTCTGGTCCCATTAAGCTACTGGCGTTGTTTTTAGAGTTGATTTCAGCCCCGGAGTTCCCTTCCCAAGTTAGGTATGCAGGCTTGAGAACACTAACGGCATAAATACTTTTCTTCAACACTTAAACCATCCACATGTTCACGGAACTTGCTTGTCACTCAACCAGTCCTCGGGTACATACCCTCTCCTGTAAGATTTTGGTCTCCGTGTAGCAGTCAATGGGTCTCACGGCGTAAGGGAGGTCTTCGGTCCCATTCCGGATGCTGACGCCCTCAAACACGACACTGGCGCTGCTGGTCAGGATGAGTTTCTGGCGGCAGAGGAGGAGACGGAAGACTTACAACGGACGAGGAAGCGGTGGCCACTACTTAAAGACGCTGACGGCCACACATGAAAGAAGATCAAACGGCCCAGTCTATAGCCACAGAAATGACTTATTGCTTTTCAGGCCTTCTTAGAATAATTCAAAGCTCATCTTCTTTTGCAGCCCCGTGGATCTGACACACATTCTATTCCATTCTAAAGCAGTGGGTTTCACCTTTTCCGTCTGCTCTCACCACTGACAGATGGTACAGACCTCCATTATTGGTGCTATCTCCTATGGGAACGATTCCCCAAGGGAGAAGGAGAGCCCACAAACTCCGAGGGTCAGGTCTGTCTGAAAGAGATGCTTTGTGACTCTAAGACCAACCCTGGCACGTCAGCGCAGGTACACACGCCCACTTGAGGGCACGTGGGTGGCTCAGAGGGTGAAGCCTCTGCCTTCGGCTCAGGTCACGGTCTCAGGGTCCTGGGATGGAGCCCTGCATCGGGCTCTCTGCTCAGCGGGGAGCCTGTTTCCCCCCTCCACCTGCTGCTCTGCCTACTTGTGATCTCTCTGTCAAATAAATAAATAAAATATTTTGAAAAAAAAAAAAAACAAAACAAAAAACCCCCAAAGTTGTTCTTCTTTGCCGTTATTATTTTTAATAGTCTCATTTATACATACTGATTTTTAAAAAAAGGTTTATTTATTTATTTGACAGACAGAGATCACAAGGAGGCTGAGAGGCAGGCAGAGAGAGGGGAGGGGGGAAGCAGGCTCCCTGCGGAGCAGAGAGCCCGATGCGGAGCTTGATCCCAGGACCCCGGGATCATGACCTGAGCCAAAGGCAGAGGCTTTAACCCACTGAGCCACCCAGGCGCCCCTATACATACTGATTTCTTACGAGGGTCTCAGCTTCCAGCCCTCTGGTTAAGGGCAGCACCCAACGCTGAACACCATTAGCTCGAATCATAGCTTTACCACTTTTATTCGACATTGTACTGAAGTCCTAGTAGGCACGGTGGGTTAAGACAAACAAGGAATAATTTGAAAAGAAGAGACAAAACTATCATCATTCACAGATGTTGGAAATGTCTACATAGAAAACATTACGAACATATAAAAATTTTACAGTTAGAGTTCAGGGGAACTGGTGAGCACAAAATCAATATACAAAAACCAACTGTACTTCTATGCATTAGCAATTAAAAATGTAATATGAAAGATATTACTTCAATAACCAAAAATTAGGTACATAGGGATAAACTTGACAGAGGATGTTCAAAACCTTTCTAAAGTAAAGGGTAAAAGTATTAAAAGGCATTCGCGCGAGAGAAAGAGATGATGTGTCTATGGCTATGGAGACTCAGTATGGGCAAGGTATGCGTGCTCTCCCAAACTGCCTTCAAATTTGATGCAGTTACAGTAATGATTTCAAGAGGAACTTGACAGGCTGATTCTACAATTTAGCTGGACGAGCAGAGAGCTAAGAATAGCCGGGCAGAGTCTGAAGAGCACGGCCAGGGGTGGCTTGTCCTAGCAGTTACTGAGATTCATCCTATGGCTTGCTTGTGAGGGCAGGGCGCGGTGGCACGGGCCCAGGTGGAGGCCAAGCAGGCGGAAGAGAGTGCTGCAACAGACCCACGCGAGGCGCCGACGCCTGCGGTGTGCAGGACAGGGCGCTGGGCGGGAGGGAAGGATGGATCATGGGATAAATGGTGCCGAACAACAAAAATTCAATCGGTACCTCAGACCATATAGCAACGCAAATTCTGGGTGGATTCAAGATTTAAATGTGCAAAGTAACACTTTAAACCTTTGGGGAAGAAAAACCCCCAAATCAAATAATCTTTTGATTTCACTCTTATCAAATGTTTCCTAAATACAACATGAGAGCCATTTTTTTTCCTTTTTCTTTTCATTCGAGAGAGGGAGGGAGGGAGGGATAGAGGGAGCACGAGATGGATAAGTCTCAAAAGCATAACACTGGGGAAAAAAGTAAGTTGCAGGAAGATAGAGTCAAGATATCATTTCTATAAAGTTTTTAACTTTATAGAAACTGGTAACTTATATTGTGGCTGCACCTGGAGCCAAACAGCAATGATAAATCCGAATTCAGAACACTGGTTCCCCAGGGGTGGGCAAGGACCACAAAGGCCTCGAGAATGGATACACACAGAACTTCAACTCCACCGGTGAAGTTACTGAAGTGCTGTGATGACTATATGGGTGCTATGTCATTCCTGAATCTTTTCTGGATAACAAGGTATTCCACTTAAAAACCAGCAGCCGGGAAATTCCAGAGCTCTAGTTACACAAGCATGGTGTAGACCAAGGAGGCGGGGATTTGCCATGAGAGGGTCTGATCTGAGCCCCACCTCTTTCATTGACTAGCAAAGGGCTATTTCCTCGCCTCTTAAGTGACATTAGTAGCTCCCGGTTACCTATCGAGGAGCAAATCAGGTGACAAATGCAGGGCAAAGTGTCTTGCCATTTGCAAAGCATAAGGGGTGGTTTTTGACCCTGATCCTTCCTTTCCAGGGCACTGAGCTGGGCCAGCTGATGACGCCAGGCCCCATGAGGGTGAGCCCGAGAACCCGCCTTTGTAACAAAGCACGTGGTAGAAATTTATAGCTCCTCAGGTCTAAGTTATAACAGGTTTCTATTGGTGAAAAGTAAATAGTTTGAAAATAGAGGCAAGGTCTGGAAAACCGTATGTCAGTTCCTCGAAAGGTCAAACACAGAATTACTGTCTGACCCAGGCATTCCACTTCCGGGTCTCTACCCAAAAGAAGCGCGAGCAGACGCGGAGCTGGTATTTACACAGCCGTGCTCCCGGCAGGACGATGCACAATACTTTCTCAACAGTGGAAACAACCCAAGTTCTACTGGCGGGTGAATGGCTAAACAAAACGTGGTCTATCCACGCAACGAAATGTTATTCAGCGGTAAAACAAGAAGGAAATTCAGACACACGGTACAACACGGATGACCCTAGAACACGTCACAATGAGTGAGATAAGTTAGACCGAAAGGTACAGATGCCGTGTATGAGTCCACTTCTTTGACATCTCTAGATTCATGGAAACAGAATGTAGGACGGTAGGTACCGAGGGCTTGGAGAGGAGGGTGTGGGGAGCTGATGCTTAATGGGGACGGAGTTTGAGTTTGAGAAGATGAAAGTTCAGGAGAAGGACGGTGCGGATGTTTGCACAGCAATATGAATGCACTTGATGCTACTGAGCTGTAAATTAAAAAATGGTTAAGGGGCGCCTGGGGGGCTCAGCTGGTTAAGTGACTGTCTTTGGCTCAGATCATGATCCCAGCGGCCTGGGATAGGGCCCCATGTTGGGCTCCCTGCTCAGCCGGGAGCCTGCTTCTCCCTTTCTCTCTGACCCTCCGTCTGCCACTCCCCCTGCCTGTGCTCTCCCACTCTCTCTGTCAAATAAGGAAATAAATAAAATCTTTTTAAAAATGGTTAAAATAGTAAATTATATGACATTCATTTAACCACAATAAAAAATATAAGCAACATTGACACTTTTATGGCTCTTTAACCGAAGACTAATAAGCCTGAGGGTCCTCAAATAGTCTTATTGACACGCAGCTCACATGGGCCCAGCAGCAAACAGCACTCAGTTTCTAGAATCTGCGTAACACTTTAGGAAGCAAGCCTGGCTAGGCCCAGGAAGAGAACAGGAAGAATCCTGGCTCCCACACTCAGAAAGGGCCATGACACGCTCCTGACAGCACTCACTCAGCCTTCCCCTTACCTGAACCCCAGCCGCTTTGCAAGTTTCAATGACATTCTTGGTGCCAATGTAATTCACTCTATAAAAGAGTTCCTTGTTGTTACTGGATGGTGGGGGTGATGCACAGTGGAAAACTGTGCTTACACCTTTCAGAGCTGGGTACAGATCCTGGAAAAGCAAACAAAGACAGAAAAAAAATCACTTTAGACAAGTAAACAGCCTCCTCACATTCCCACTGTCCAATCTGTGGCATGTAGGTGTCTTGCCCTTTTATAATTCTGTAATTAACATGAAAATACATCTCATTGTAATTAACATGAAAATACATCTCATTTGTAACAGAGTCAAACAAAGTACCTAGGATGGAAACCATGTTGTCCCTTCAATTGCCTCTCCCCATTGACTGGTCCCCAATAAAAACTGGGTTAGGGATTTAGAAACCTGTGGGATCCAGAAGAAGGTAATATCTGTACCTCTGTGCACCATGGGGGTGGGGGTGTGTGACAGTACAGGACCCCTGGGGGTAAAACTCTTGGGAAAACAGGTACAAATTATGAATCATATGAAAAAGTTCCATACCATGAAAGACAGTGCAAAGAGCCAATACAAGGAGTATCCCTTTCTGTGAAAATAGATATAGAACAGCAAGCTGAAAGGGAATGAAAACACGTCCGTTTGATTTACTGCTAAAAGGAACCAAAACTCCTGGGAGCAATGGCTGATTGCAGATCTGGGGCAGGAAATAGACAAGAAAAGCCAGGAACACCTTATCAAATCAGAAAGTAAGGAAGCTAGCCAAGACTCCCGGGGTCCTGTCGAAAGGACTCAAGAGTCAACTTGAAGAGGCTCTCACTGTCCCAAGAAGGGACAATTTGATCACCAGTAAGAATTAAGAATTCATTCTATAAACTAATGAGTAAAGGGAAGGCCAAGCAAAGAACTGAATCAATAAA
This sequence comes from Meles meles, assembly GCF_922984935.1. NCBI lineage: Eukaryota > Metazoa > Chordata > Mammalia > Carnivora > Mustelidae > Meles > Meles meles. The sequence continues at coordinate 130,359,128 of NC_060087.1, read as the reverse complement.
GAAAGACAGCATGTCACCATTTTCTGAAACGTTCATTCGGTAATAAGACCTAAGAATGACCATCAATAGATTAACATTGCTAAAAGAAAGACAATCATGAATTATGTGCCTAGATTCAATGATTATTAATATTTTTCCCTAATTGTCTTTGTGTAGATAATGGACATAAGATTTTTTTTTCTGAAACCATTAGAGAGTGAGTTGCAGGCAATGTGCCACTTTGCCTCTAAGCTCTTCACTATGCATCTTCTAACAACAAAGACATTTTCCTAAATACTGCTAAATAATGATCACACACAAGAAAGGTTACAGGATAGGACACTCTTTTCCAATAATCAGTCTATATACAAATTTCCCCCATTTTCCCAATAATGTCCTTTAAAGGCATTTATATATTTCGATCCAGGATCCAGTCACAGATCATATTACATTTAGTCCTCCTATCTCTTCTGTGTTTTTGAATCTGGAACATTCAGTGATGATTCTTGCCTGAAACAATTATTAACATACTGGTTGCAAAATGGTAAAATCCTAATTTTTACTTTTATTAGTTGACATTCCTCTGTAATGTAGATGTTCCCCTTCCTCTATGTAATTTTTCTTTTTAGCATGTCCATGGACACATGGCTTCTTATTTTATTCAATGCATTACAATCCACTACTATTGTCTTTTGTGCGGCTTAAAACGTCCCAAATTTGGCCAGTGGGGGTTCTTGAAGTTGGTTTTTGCATTCTTTTGATATATTCCCATTAGGTTTTGAACACGTTTTTAAAAAAGTAGGCTCCATGTTCAGAATGGAGCTCAACGTAGGGCTTGAAATCACAGCCCTGAGATCAAGACCTGAGCTGAGATCAAGAGTCGGACACTTAAAGGACTGAGCCACCCAGGTGCCCCTGAGCACTTCCTAATTCTGTCCTAAGAAAATGTTTCAGGCTCACTTGGACCACCCCCGCTTAGAGTCCTGAATGGGAACCCTGGTTTCTTTTATGGGCAATTGTGTCTAGCAATGAACATCTGAGCATTAGATATGCTGATCGCTATTGGTGCCCCAGAAGAAAAAAACGGAACCAGAGTCGTACCCAGCTTTTAGTCCACTAGAAATATTGTAATACAAGGCACAGCTGTGACTTTAAATTTAGTAGGACCCACATCAAAAAAGTAAAAAGAAACAGATGAAAATAATTATAACATATTTTAATATGAGTATCCAAAATATCATCACTTCAACATGTAATCGATAGAAAAATCATTTATGAGCTATGTATATTCCCTTTTTCTATTCGAAGTCTGCTTTACTGGACAGTGCAGTCTTAGGTCTTCCAGTTTGGAGGGAACACTAGAGGACAGAGGGACATAGCAAAAACCATGGGGATGCAATCTGCGAAATCTAGTCCCCGGGAAATGCTGTGGGACAATAAGCACAGTTTTAATGAAACACTGGTTATTCAACAAACAAAATGGAAAGGGGAACTTATAGAAGAGAGTTAACTAGGTCAATCAACTTCAGTGTCTTAACCTTTTTGGCTCCTTATTTGGAAAAAAAATCTACATAAAAATTTTTTTAAAATATTTATTTATTTATTTGACAGACAGAGATCACAAGTAGGTGGAGAGGCAGGCAGAGAGAGAGCAGAGAGCCCGAAGCGGGGCTCGATCCCAGGACACTGAGATCATGACCTGAGCCAAAGGCAGAGGCTTTAACCCACTGAGCCACCCAGGCGCTCCATATACATAAAAATTCTTATTAGACATTCAGGGATATTTGAACACAGGCTGGAAATCAAGGAATTGTCGGAGTGTTTTAGGTGTAGTCATGGAATTGTGTTTTTAAAAAGGCTCCTTTAAGGAGCACTTGGGTGGCTTAGTCGGTTAAGCGACTGCCTTCAGCTCAGGTCATGATCCTGGGGTCCTAGGATCGAGTCCCGCATCGGGGTCCCTGTTCCATGGGGAGTCTGCTTCTCCCTCTGCCTCTGCCCCCGCCATCTCTCATGAATAAATAAATATTTTTAAAAAATGCAAAAAAGGGGCTCCTTTAAGTCTTACAAAAAGGGGGGGGGCACCTGGGTACAGTCGGTTAAGCGCCAGACTCTTGGTTTTGGCTCAGGTCTAAACTTGGGGTCGGAAGATCAAGCTCCCTGGGCTCCACGCTCAGTGCGGAGTCTGCCTGAGACTCTCTCCCTCTCCCTCTGCCTCTCCCCCACTCATGCTCTTTCCTTCTCAAATTAATAAGTAAATCTTTAAAAAGGCTCCTTATCTTTTAGAGACAAATACTGAAATATTTATAGAAAAAATGATAACGGTGCCTAGGATTGGCTTCAAAATAATCTGAGGGTGGGGTGGGGGTACAGGTGAAGCAAGACCATCCTTGAGTGGACACGAAACAGGAAACCTAGAAAATGTTACAAAGACAGAAAGCGAAAGAACATATGAGGGAGAAGCTAACAGACATGTAGATTATAATAAAGATGCTACTGTATGTCCGGTAAGGCTTCCAGAAAGAAACAAAAGAGAGAATGGAGGTATAGTCAATATTTGTCCAGAAATGAGGAACGGCATGAGTCCTCAGATTTTTAAGGCCCACTAGGTGTTGAGTAGGTTTTCAATATAAAACTTAAACATAGACCTAGACATATTCTCTACAAAACACATGGGATAAAAAAGAAAATCCTAAAAGGCATGAGAGGAAAATCCAGTGGACCCTCAAAGGAATGATGATCAGATTGAGCGCCGGGAGGAATAATCATGAACCTAAAATTCCACCCCGCTCCTAGCAAATCAGCATTTATGAGAGAGGGTGAAATAAAGACATTCTCAGGCACAAGAGATGCTAGAGGAAATGCTTCAGGAAGAAGAGGAAGGAACCTGGGAGAAAGAAATGGGGAATAAGAAGTACTGATGCATGAACTCAAGAATATGGCACAAAACCCAAGCGGTAACATTCACACCCATTTCTGAGTGTCCGGCACCCACTTCATGGCCTCCTGAGTTTGGACTTCATGATCCATCACTGCGGTCTCGGCCTTGCCCATGTCTGTCTTTACCAGGTTGGTCTGGCAAACTCCGGCCCTGGTTAAGGGCGACTCTCTCCTTGTCTCTGCAGGTGCCTGAGAGCAACACACTGTGGTGGCGGGTCTCGCTTTGAGTTTGTGTTTACAACAAATCTATAAACAAATACTGGCAACACCATCACAGTTTGGAGGGAAGCTGAGGTTTGCTACGGAGCCTCATCTCCTTTGAGGGGACCCAGCAGTGATCCAAAGAGACAATATTCCTGCCTTCATGGAGCTTACCTTCTGTGGGGGCGGTGGGCAGAGAAGCCAGCAGACACAGGGTGCTCAGGTAGTACCAAGTGTCATACAGAAAGCTAAGGTAGAATAAAGGTGATCTGGAGAGACTTAAACAAATTTAGGGAGCAAGCTCTGTGGTTCACAAAGAGCACTCCTGGCGGAAAGAGCAGTGAGTATAAAGGTCTTGGGGCAGAAACTCAGTTGGTGAGTTTGAGGAATAGGAAAGAGGCCAGCATGCCTGGAGCACCGAGTGAGTATAGGACAGGGTGAGGTCAGAGAGGGAGTGAGGCAGATCATGCAGGGCCTCGAAGGTGATGATAAGGGCCTCTACGTTTACACTAAACAGAACTGAACCCCTGGAGGCTTCTGAACAGAGGGGCATCACGATCTGACTCACACATTAACAAGGTGGTGGCTGGGACCAGCACGGTAACAAAGGGAGGAGTCAGAAGTCGCTGGACTGGGGATCTGTTCTGAGAGTTCAATCGACACAATCTGCTGATGAATGGGATGGAGGGTACAAGACAAAGGAATCAAGGGTAAATCTAATGTTTTCGGCCAAAGCAATTGGGAGGACAGAGTGGGCCATTTACTGAGACAGACAGGACTTTAGTAGGTTCGCTGTAGTGGGGGCGGGGACTCGCAGCAGGGCACCAGGAGCTGAACTGTGAACACGGCAAGTACAAATGTCCTTTGTGCATCCACACAGAGATGTCCAGCAGGACGGACACGAGTCCAGCAGAGCTACAGGCTGCAGATGTCGAGCTGGAGCTTGTCAGCCCCTACACTGTACTTTGTCTGTGAGCCGGGGACGGAGGGCTTTGCTTGGACACCGAGTGTGCTCAGAGAAGGAAAGAGACGTAAGCAGTGAGCTCTGGAGCCTGCTACATTCAGATATTACAGAGCTCATGAGGCACAATGGCAGGAGGATAAATTGGCAAGTGGGGTGTCCTAGGCTTGGCCACTGGATCTGGTTGCCTCCAGGTCCTTGGTGGCTGTGATAGGGGTTGTTGGTGACAACCTCACGGGAGTGCTTGTAACACAAAGAGGAATGAAGCAATCACAGGCAGCAAGGGCAAATGGCTCCTCGAGCTCTCCTGTTACAGCGGAGAGAAGTGGGAGCGCACATCAGGGCATTTTGCTTTCTTAAGATGGGTGATTCTGCAATGTGTCTGTGTGCTGTTGGCTACGACTGGGTGGAGAAGGACCCATTGCTGATGTGGGAGAAGAAGGCCAGAATCCCCAGTGGGGCTGGCTGAAGGCCGTGGTCATTGGAAAGATGCAGAAACCTTGTTATTTATTTTTTTTTAGATTTATTTATTTGACAGACAAAGATCACAAGTAGGCAGAGAGAGAGGCAGAGAGAGAAGAGGGAAGCAGGCTCCCTGCCGAGCAGAGAGCCCGATGCGGGGCTCGATCCCAGGACGCTGGGATCGTGACCTGAGCCGAAGGCCGAGGCTTTAAGCCACTGAGCCACCCAGGTGCCCCTCAGAAACCTTGTTATTTTCTTCTCCAGCCCTGTTCAGCTGCGCAGAGGCTCCCAGGGAGGAGGGAGAATCAGATTAAACACGGCTGGGGTTGCGCCGAGGAAGTTATTCCATCCAACACTGGTCTAGGTACTGTGTAAAGGTATCTCACAGCTGTGGTTAACACCTGTCATCAGCTAACTTTAAGGATCGGAGAGTGTCCTCCATACTCTGGGTGGGCTTCATCTACTCACTCAAAAGGCCTTAAGAGCAAGCCGTGAGGTTTCTCTAAGAAGAAATTCTGCCTCAGGACTGGAGCAGCACGTCTCGCCCGAGTCTCCTGCCTGCTGGCTTGCTCTGCAAATTTGTCTTGCCAGCCCCACAATCACACGAGCCAATTTCTTTCATTAAATCTCATTCTATTCCCACCCCCCACCCCTGGCCGCTTCCTCTCTGGCTACACACACACGCACCTAACTGGTTGTTTCTCTGGAGCGCCCTCACTGACGACAGAGACAAGAAGAAAGAGGCAAGGTGGCTAAGTGCTACGCAACACAGCAAGTCAGTCATGGACTTCAAGGCAGTGAGGACACAAACGGGGGAAGGGCAGTGGCATGGAGCCCGAGGTCTGGGTGTGCTTCCCGAACGGGTACAGTGCAGGTATCAGAGGGCCTGCACGACAACGACAATAGGTGGTGCTCAGAGTGGAGGGCCTGCAGGTGAGAGGGTGGAGAGGACACATTTACTGGTGACAACAGGCTCTGGGGCGGGGGACAACAACAGGCCTGGAGGCCAAGAGGAGTGAATGAGAGGAGGCAGAGGAGAGGTGAGGCGAGGGTAATGGCAGGGTCACGTGTGTGAATTCTGAGCTCATCAGCAACGATGACAAGGCTGACCTCCTCCAGGAACTGAAATCAATACGAAATGAGAAGGAGCCACCTGGGAAAGCTGGGAAAGGGAGCAGGTGCCCATGGAGGACTGTCACAGGGAAGGGCGCTGGGGCTTGTACAGTGCGCCGGCGTCCCCCGCACAGCCAGAGGGACCTCAGGGCAGTGGGCAAGCGGCAATGCAAACAAGGAAGACTTCTACCCCGTCTCCAGGCTCAGAGGCTGGGCAGTGTGGGGGGGAAAACAGCCTGGAGGGGAAGCCGCATCTTAAAAGTCAAAGTGACAAAACCATAGCAAAGGATGCCAAAGCCAAGAATCAAAGATCACTGATGGGCTAAGGGAAGCTATCTGCGGCACGGCATTCCAGATAGAAAGGAATTACAGAGCCATAAGAAGAACAAGGTAAGCCAAACACAAATGGACAAAGGTCACTGACAGGCAAGCTCACAGACCATCAACAAAGAGCACAGAGCCTGGCATCCTGAACAGGGAGGGCACATGCCTGTAAGCCTCACCTAGGTACCATTCCACACCTTTCAGAATGGTGACACCAGAAAGTCGAACTACATCAAATGTTGGCAAGGACGTCCAATAATGGCGATCCTACCTACCATGCTGCTGGTGTGCATGGAAAATTGGCATAGCAGCTTTGCTGAGCAATAGGGTAACATCTAATAAAATTCCAAATGTTAATTCCCTCACGACACAGAGAAAGCTCGCAAACGCGGTGCTCCTTGAAAGAAGCCGGTCTCGAAAGGACAGATATCGCCTCACTCCACTGAGATAGGCACCTCCAGGGAGACGGGAGATGAGTGCTTGCCAGTGGCTGGGAGCGTAGCAGAGGAAAAGGGGAACGATTGCTAATGAGCCTATTTTATTCTCGGTTGACAACAATGTTCTGGAATGAGACAGAAGCGATGGTCACACAACTCTGTGAATACACTAACAACCACTGAGTTGTCTATTTTAAAAATGTTAAATTTACAGAATGTGCAGTAAATCTCAATTTAAAAAACTCCTGAAACCCGGCAATTGCACTTCTGGGCATTACAGGGGACCGTTGAACAATATGGGTGTGAATGCACGGGTCCCCTTATATGTGGTTTTTACATAAATGCAGTACAGTACCATGAGTGTATTTTCTTTTCCTTACGGTTTTCTTTTTCAAATTGTTGTTTCAATTCCCTTCCTTATGTTTTTCTTCATAACATTTTCGTTTCTGTAGTTTACTTTATTGTAAGAATATAGTATATAATACATACAACACACAAAATGTGTGCTAACTGACTGCTTATGTTATCAGTAAGGCTTCTGGCCAAGAGTAGATTACTGGGGACTCCCCAAGCTTTTGGGGAGTCAAAAGTTGTACACAGATTTTCAACTGCAAGGGGGTTCAGGCCCTGACCCATGCTGTCCCAAGGCCAACGGAATACTCTGGAACAGCAGGAGGCACGCTATTGCTGGCGGACAACTTTGTTTGCAAATGAAGGTGTCCTGGCCCACGGCCACACCCACTCATTTATGCGCCGACTTTGGTTGCTTTCCCAGTACCATGGCAGAGTAGAGTTGTACTGACCGAACGGGGGTTAAGTTCTTTCCTGTAACTTCAAAATTTTTCCAAAACATGTTTTTTTTCCGAAACAATGTGGCTGACCTGTGAGTCCGGCAAGCCTGGTAGTTTCCTTCCAGGGGGCTGTGGAACCCTGACAAGGCGGGGTGCTGCATTACCTGTTGGCTGCAGAGGTCTCCCAGGAAGAACTGCACCCGCGGATTGTCGAACCCCTGCCGCATATCAAATACATTGACAGTGTAGCCTCTTGCCAGCAACTGCTCCACCATGTGCTGCCCCAGGAATCCAGAACCTCCGATAACTGTGCACTTAGTGGCCTGCACAAAGAAAGGGGTGGTAGGTGGTACGTGAGCACTGGAAGCCACAAAGCGCGTCCAGCGGTTTGAACTTCTGGTGCTCTATCGCCAGTGGTTCCTCATCTCCTGGGGTCAGTTAAGAAGGAAAGAGAGAGAGCAAATGAGACCAAGATAGATGTGGCTGGACTGGATGATCTCATACGTGCATGCCGCGCATTTAATGAAAGGAGCAGGAGGCAGGCATCTCCGAAAAAAATGAAACTACCAACCATCAAAACCGGACAATACAAAAAAACCCCAAGCGATAGCTTCTTGCTCCTAGTAACTGATCCCTGGGCACTTCAAAGCATAAGAAACAGAAACAAAACAGAACAACATGCCACCCACTCAACTGACAATGGCGACTTAAACCAGAGAGAAGAAAGCAAGGTCTCCATGCTCACAGGACAAAGCCTCTTTCTCTCCCTAACCAGTCCAGGGCTGGGCTGCGAGACTTCAGGCTTATCGCCTACCCACTCCCTGCCTTAGTGTATCTAAGACTGTTGCTGCCTGGTAGGATCTCCTGAGGGGTTGCAGGGAGGGTCAGTAAACTGTGAATCAGCCAGGCCCAGGACTCTGTTTTCCCTTCTCTGAGCCCTGAGCAAGTTGAGGTATCAGGAAGAGCCGCGGGGTTTTACATTTCAGCTTTTGCAACATGTGCCCTTTCTTAGTTACATTCCAATCCTGCTAACCGGGGAGAACAGAAGGACAGAGCACCAGATGCGGGCACTTCAATACTCTGACACCGGGGGCGGGGGGCAGTGTGAAACTGTGTCTGTTGCATACTGATTGAGCCGGCTCCAAGTGTCTCTGGAGGCACACCTTGGGGGTCTTTTGGAAACCATATCTGGGCTTCCTGAAGATGACAAATCTCCATTCTCTCTCCCCAGGCTCATCAGAGCTGGGAGTGTGGAAAAGAAAGACATTAAAGATGTGGTCCACATATACAATGGAATATTACGCAGCCATCGGAAAGGATGACTACCCAACTTTTGCGTCAGCATGGATGGGACTGGAGGAGATGATGCTGAATAAGTCAAGCAGAGAGCGCCAATTATCTATGAATAATTACTTGTGGAGCACAAGGAATAACATGGAGGACATTAGGAGACGGAGAGGAGAAGGGAGTTGGGGGAAATTGGAGGGGGAGAGGAACGATATAACAAATTCTGGGTTTTAGAGGGGAGGGGAGTGGGGGGATGGGTGAGCCTAGTGGTGGGTATGAGGGAGGGCACGGATTGCATGGAGTGCCCAGTGTGGTGTATAAACAATGAATCTTGGAACATGAAAAAAATAAAATAAAATTAGGATGTTTAAAAAAAATTCTGCTCCTGATTAGAAAACAATGAACCAACCCCTCTATTTATTCCTTAAATACCTATACAATTGAGATATGCAGGAGACTCAGGAGGTGCCAGGGTCCCTTCTACACATTCACCCCTTCAACCTGGTGTCCCACCCAGGCTGGCACCTTTACTGGAGTCCCTTGGGCCACGTAGAGATGGCTCTGGAGCTTTGGCATCATTGGTTTGGGCCTGAATAATCTACTGACATCAGCAGCCTTGCCATTCCCCCCTTCCCCAGCCACCAAATGATCTCTTGAACCCATTTCTGTCTAGGTTTTGTTTTGATGACTCCCATATACATGGCATCATACCATGGTAAAGAATTTGCACTTTGACTCAAATTTTGACCTTCCGCAGGACACAGGCAAACTAAATATGCAATTCCACTTGGTCCTCACGTGGGCTACCCCTTCTCCTTTCCTCAAGTCAGCTGTACAGGAAAATGCAGGGTTTTTTTAGATAACTCCAAGCCTCCCTGCTCCCCAAACTGATTTTTCATGTTTTACTACAAGTTTGCCTGAATCCAAAGGTGTTCAGACTAGACATGTTTTGATAGTATCCCAAAGGATTTCAGATTATTTTGGTTATATTATCTGGCAGCTCTAGATACAGTTGTTTCAAAGTTTGATAGTCTAATTTAAAAAGAAATCAAATAATCTTTCTATTATGTCCAGTGTAATTTCATTTCATGATTTTAAATGTGGACAATCCTTTTTTCTAAAAAAGATTTGTTTATTTATTTGAGAGAGAAGGAGAAAGCATGTGCGTGGGGGGGAGGGGGAGAGACTTTTGTAATGATGGGAACTTAACTGGCATTCATCTCCGAGAAGTCAGGTATGCGATGGGGCCATGTCTCCAATCACACCCGTAATACTACATGGTTAGAGATCGTGTGAGATAACTACTTGATTTTTACGGTCACGAATGATGATGCAGAAGTGGGCACAGTGAACAAGAAGGAATGTGTTCTAACCACTCCAAACTGAAATCAGGTAGTGAGACACAGAATGGGTTACTCAGGGAAATTACAGACTCAACATCTTGGAAAGAGTTTTAAGAATAGAAAAGAAAGGCATCCGAATGACTTCAATTGCACTATGATCTTGAGCTAAGAGAATGGTTTAGGCCCCTGGGTTTTTTTTTTTTAACCTGTTCTGTTTTCCTTCGTCTCTAGCAGTGGGCCTCTTTTCAGAAGTCTTACATAGAATATATTACAAGGTAAGATGAAAGTATTCTTTTTATTTTAGTAGTTTAAATTTATAACTTCTACTTCTTATCAAGTCAGCCAATGACAAAGAACACCACTGATACAACCACTGCAATCTACATTTCTTTGGCAAGGAGACTCTCACATTAACCTTCAACTAACAGAGGCACGTTAGAGCCTTGTATTCTGAGCTACACACGAAGACCAGGATGATCTGGTGGTCCAGGGAACCTCCTGGGCATCTATAATTTATTAACATCTGATACAAACACATTTTACCTCGGTGTGATTTCATTTCTGAAGCGTTAGCATTCATTGAAAGTGAGTCAAAGAATCAAACCCAACATCTGCAGATCTACACAAAGAACCTCCAGGGGGGCCTAACAATTCCTTCAAGTCTTTTCTGGCACTTGCTCGAATCACAGCATCATGAACGAAGAAATGGATGTTGAAACCACTATGTTCTGACATTCTTACACAGCAGTGAGTAACTGGTACCTTAAATAGATATATATGTATCTTATACAAAAAGTCAACGTTGATTGATTAAATAAATGTACCAACTACAATTTTTGACCCACAGCTAGTATCAATGGTTTGCTGGTAGTGTATGTGTGCTCGACTTTCCCCTTACCTGGTTTTGGCTAATCTTTTTCATGTCATACTTACGTTAGGAATGTCTTCTGTCCAATGTGTCCGTGTGATGTGGTCTCTCATTGGCTCATCAAATGCTTGGTCCATTCCAGCTCCGAATATGGTTATGCTTGTGATGAAGTTTTCTCTTCATAAAGAAATATTTAGAGACAGACATTCATGTTACAAGACTGAAACATCTTTTAAGTGTTCGTGTTTTTGTGGATGCCATTCCCGTTGCATTTTCACGAAGAGCTGAACCACCACTGTTGCTGTTAAAGGAAGCCGTCCGCTTCCTGCTGCTGGATGGGCTTCCCTGGGAAGCGAGAGTGTTAACTGGGCCCATAACTCACCATACACTTGGATTAGACGCAGAGTGAAAAGTGAGTTAAGTGACTTCATTCATCATTTACAACAAAAGGAACACCTGTGGCATTGTAGATTTTTCCACGGCGCTCACGTGCTCCAATCATCCCGTTTGTCTGTACTGATCATTACGCTGCGGTAGTATGGTGGCAAAATGCACAGACCTTAGAAGTCCCGGGTTCTGGTGCCAGCCCTGCCACGAACTAGACACAAACTTGTCTCTTTGCTGCTGCTGAGTTTCCCCTAAATGGACGACGTGCTCATCCCCATGACGCTAGGGCAGGGGCCGCTGGGAGGGCTAGAGTGTAATAGGAGACAGAGCTCTTCTTCTCGGTGAAATGAAAGCCACCCTGACTAGGTGTGGAAGGACCCAGTGTCTGTGACCATCAGAAGCCCGCAGGAAGTGGCCCCGGCATGGTGAGCACCGAGCTCCTCACAACCGGGAGACAGTGAAGTCTATCGGCTGACAAAAACACACACTGCCAAACAGAAGAGTGGTGTCTAACACAAGCTTTTGTGACAGCGCTTAGGATATGCTCCTCTCTCCACTCACCCACAATACTGACTTGCAAACCAAGAGCAGTGCTCAGTCTGGGTTAGATGTATTCGGTCTTACATCTGTTTTCTTTGTAATGGTCAATGTACTCAAGTCATGGATTTCCTAACATCTGTCTGGCTAGGTGAAATCTGTCACAAAGAAAACAATCGAACTGCCTGCAAAAAGCCATATTCAGAGAACACTCACTGGTGGGAAGATGGCTGCCAGGCAGCCAACACTGGGATCTCAAAGACCATGACTGCTCCAGTCCAATTCCATGCCTCTAGTTACGCAGACACACATGTCCTTACAGGAAATGATTTTGTGGGTGGATGAAATGGCCGTGAAATGGATATTATGAACCTCTATGTCCCATGGGAACCATTTTAGGGAAACATATCTCTGAAATCATAATGGAAGTTATCAGGAAAACGTATTTCAAAACATCACTTTTCATGACCTTTCCAGATGCACAGTAGACCCCCTCTGCTCCCTACCATGCAGACACCCCTCTAAAATGCAGGAGCTTCCCTGAGGGCCGGTGGGTTGCTACAGTGCTCTGCTCACAATACCCACTATTTCCCAGATACCTGAAGAAGCGTGAGGAAACGACAGGGCAGCTGGTCTTTGCAGTAATGTGGCCGTGAGCCAATGAGCACCTGAAGCCATCAGAAGCTAGAAGAGGCAAGGAAGTTTCCTTCCTTAGTGTCTTCAGAGGGAGCATGGCTCTGTAGACACCTTCATTTCAGACTTCTGGCCTCCAGAATTGGGAGAGAAGAAATTTCTGCTGTTTTAAGCTACTGGGTTTGTGGTTGTTTGTTACAGCAGCCACAGGAAATCAAAACAAGTATTCTTTCAGTTCTGAAATCCAAATAGCACAGTCGCCAATCCCATAATCCTCTGTCCTGTTAGAAAAGCAAGAAGTCTTTAAGCCTGTTCCCCACTTGATCTCTAGAGAAAGATCTGGGAGGTAAAAGAAAGCCATTTTGCTGCCATGATCCATACCGTTCAAATAGTGCTCACTCAATCCTCAGCAAACCAACCCCCTGTAGAAACAAAAACAAAATCAAATCTACTTTGTCTCAAATTATATACAAATCACTTTAAAGTCTGTAAACACTATGAGCCAGTTCAGAATGTTGGTGATACTTTAGTTGTCTCTAGGGACTAGGGTACCAAAGACTAGCTCAGAAAATGAGTCAGATTCCACTGGTGATCCCCCCCAACCTAAACCCCCATCTGATACACACTCAGATTAAAATGAACACCAAGAACAGCTCTGATCGAATAGACATTTCTTCAGAAAAGATATACTTTATAGATGGCCAATGGGCCGACGAGAAGATGTTCCATATCACTAATGATTAGGGAAATGCAAATCAAAACCACAATGATACCACCTCACACCCATTAGGATGGCGATTATTAAAAAAAAAACAAAAAACAAAAAAACAAGAAAACAGGAATTGACAAGTGTTGGCGAAGCTGTGGAGAAACTGGAACTTTTGTGCACTGCTGTTGGGAATGTGAGAGACAGCATATGGTTCCTCAAAAAATGAAACATAGAATCACCATAGGACCAAGGAATTCCATGTCTAGGTATACAGCCCCCAAAACCGAAAGCAGGAATTTGAACAAATAATTGTACATCTCTGTTCACTGGCACCACTACTCACAATAGCCAAAAGGTAGAAGTAACCCAAGGGTCCATCAGTGGATAAATAGATAAACAAAATGCAGTATTATTCTGCCTTAAAAAGGAAGCAAATTCTGGCAACGACGTAATGGGAAGAAACATCTACAAACCATGTATCTAATAAGGGCTTTTAAAAAATGGGCTAAGGACTTGAATAGACATTTCTCCAAAGAAGACATACAAATGGCCAACAGGTACATGAAAAAATGCTCAATGTCACTAATCATTAGGGAAATGCAAATCAAAACCATAATGAGATATCACTTCTCTCCTGTTCACTCATGATGGCTGTTATCAAAACGTCAAAAGAGAAGTGTGGGTGAGGATGTGGAGAAATTGGAAGCTGTTGGATGTTACTGTTGGATGGTACAGCTCCTATGGGAAATGTTATAAAAGAGCCTCACAAAATTAAAAATAAACTACCATATGACACAGTAATTCTACTCCTGAGTATCTATCTAAAAGAATTGAAACCAGGATCTCGAAGAGATAAACATTAGCCTTCCTTTGCTCATTACAGCACTATTCACAATGGCCAAGATGGAAACAACCTAAATATTCCTTGGCAGATGAAGAGATAAAGGAAATGTGGCCCAACCACACAATGGAATACTACTCAGCCCTAAAAAGGAAGGACATTCTATAATATGCAACGACATGGATGAACTCTGAAGACATTATGCTAAGTGAGATAAGCCAGTCACAAAAGGACAAATACGATACGATTCTACTTACATGAGGTATTTATAGGAGTGAAATTTAAACACATTGAAAGTACAATGGTGGGTGCCAGGAGCTGGGAGGAGAGGGGAATTGGGGAGTAAGTGTTCGGTAGGTACAGTTTCAGTTCTACAAGATGAAGAATTCTGGACGTGGATGGTGATAAAATGTACTTGATGCCACCCACTGTCCTCTTGAAATGGGCTCAGAATACCTCTGATTGGGAAACATAAGACCCCAAAGAGCAACATGGATTGTTAAGATTCACATATCAGAAGCCTCAAGTCCATCTCCTTTACAAAGTTATGTCTTTGAATCCATTAAAAACCAGTATGTATGCCCGCCATACACATTGGGACAAAGCCTTGAACTAAAAAAAATATCTAGGAAGAGACCAAGTGAGCCCAATCTCCTCCCTCCTGCGGGGCAAGGTCCCAACAACTGTCTTGGAGGCAAAAGAGGGATAGTCTGTCCACTTCAAACCAGACAGAAAGACAAGTGTTTTCTCCCTTGAAAACATGGGAGATCAGCTTCTTTGTAAAGACGAAATACAGAGCAATTCAGAGGGACCCTGCCTGCTGTCCTCCATGGAGTCAGTGCTGGAAGCTAAGATGTGGCGAGCCACATCTAGTCTGTGCACAGACACAGCTGTGTGCACAAGAAAACTGCAAAGAGGAATCAAGGCAAAATGTTCTTCCTTAAGGGACTCAATGAGCGTAATCTTGTCCTTTCACAGATCTGAGGTATCTGGTTGTTTCTGTCAGTCATTCGTCTCTCTGCTTGTCTATTTTTTAGGACACAAAAAGGCCTTGGCTTCCAATTTGAGGTGGCCCCTGAGAAAACCATCAGCACGCTTGCAAGCTTTGTCTTATGTTGTTCCCTCCACCTGGAGTATCTTCTCTCCTTGGTGAGCTCCTTAAATAAGTCCCAAGGGGAAAGGGAGCTGCAACTTGGAAAAGAGCCCCTGGGCATTGGCTCACTCACTGCATGCTGGCCGTTGCCGAGCAGGCCCTGCACCGGACACGGCACCAGGAAGCCCACGATGCAGTATGGGAGACAGACTCAGCGGAGAACCGTGGAAGCGCTTCTGAGCTCTGGTGAAGGTTCACGCGGAGCAGGGAGGCTGGCCCACGGTGATCCCTAGGCCAAGTTCTCAAGGCCCGGGAGGAGTGAGTCAAACAGGGGCTGGGTGTCCTGAAAGACATTCCATGGCCAGGGATGGAAAGGACAAGATGATGACACAGAGCCCGCATATTCTGGCAACTGTGACAAGTTGTGTCACAGCGAGTGTGAAGCAAGACTGGGAACAAGGTTGAGAACAGGAAGGGGCTGTGTGTCAGGTTAAGGGGTTACACCAAGAGGATATGGGGGAGCTCCAGGAAGTTGCAAGCAGGGTGAGTGTTAAGGTCAGAAGCGTCACTCTGGCTGGAGTGTGGAGAAGGGACTTGGGTAAACCCAAGTCTAAGGCTTTGGGCATGCCTGGAAGGGGAAAGAGCTGATCAAAAAGCTGCCAGACGTCAAGTCCTTTCACATCTAAATATATTAGGCCATTAAGACCCCAAAAGCAAGGAGAAACCCAGGCTTACAGAGGTCAGCAGACTTGGTGAAAGTCACGCTGATGTTACACAGCCAAGGCCGCACTTGTGGTGGTTTGCTCTGCTCTGCCGGGCTGCCAACTCGCACGCTGACTGGGAAGCAGGGTATGGAGCGACGCTGTGTACAAGGACTAGCAGAGGCAAAACTGGGCAGGAGGCTCAGATGCCAGGCTGAGTCTGGACTTTACTCAGTAGTCCCGGGAAAAAAGGGCCAAGGGTCAGCAAACACTTTCACTTAATGGATGCTAATATATTGCATGCCTTTCTCAGCCTGAGAAACTTGTGCTGTCCCCTGCCTCCCTAAATAAAGCCCCAATTCCCAGAAGGGAAGCACATAAGGGCTGGGAAACCTCTTACATTGGGCTAGCTGCAAAGGGCAGATCCTGGATCTCCAGCTTCCCTGCTTTAGCCCATAACCTTGCACACCCCCCTTGTAATTCTCCAAGTATGCGCGCAACCAGGAGCTGGTTCTTTGACAAGATCAACAAAATTAATAAACTTCCGGCAAGACTCATCAAAAACAGAGAGGGCCCAAGTAAGCAGAATCACTAATGAGAGGAGAAATGACAACCAACATCAGAGAAATAAAAAAATTGTAACAGAATATTATGAAAACCTATATACCAACAAACTGGACAACTCAGAAGAAACGGGTAAATTTCTAGAAACATACAAGCTACCAAAATGAAGCAGGAAAAATCAGAAAATTGGAACAGACCAATTACCAGCAACGAAACTCAACCAGCAATCAAAAAACTCCGAACAAGCAAAAGTCCAAGACCAGAGAGCTTCATGGGTAGATTCTACCTAGTCTTGTCAAGTTATTCCAAAAGATCCAAGGAGAAGGAAAACTCCCAAATTCATGCTATGAGGTCAGCGTCACCCTGATGCCAAAACCAGATAAAGACAGCACAGAAAAAGAGAACAGGCTAGTATCTCTCACAAATATAGATGCAACAAATCCTAAGCAAAACCTTAGCAAACTGAATTGAACAATACATTAAAAAAAAATCATACACCACAATCGAGTGGGATTTATTCCCGGGACGCAAGGGTGGTTCCATACTTGCAGATCAATCAACATGATTTATCACATGAATAAGAGAAAGGATAAAAACCATATGATTATTTCAATAGATGCAGAAAAAGCATTTGACAAGGTACCACACCCATTCATGATAAAAAAAAAAAAAACCCTCAACAAAGTAGCTCTAGAGGAAACATGCCTCAATATGTTAAGAGCCTTATATGGAAAACACACAGCTAACATCATAGTCAATGGGGAAAAACTGAGAGCATTTCTCCTAAGGTCAGGAACAGGAAGACAAGGATGTCCAGTCTTGCCACTTTCTTCAACATACTACTAGAAGTCCTAGCCATAGCAATCAGACAACAGAAAGAAATAAGAGGCATCCAAATTGGCAAGGAAGAGGTAAAACTTTCACTGTTTGCAGATGACATTCTATATATAGAAAGCTCTAAAGAGTCCACCCCAAAACTATAAGAACTGATAAATGAATTCAATAACGTCACAGGATATATTAATGTACAGAAATCTGTTGCATCTCTATGTACCAATAATGAAGCAACAGAAAGAGAAATTAATGAAACAATCCCATTTACAATTGCACCAAAACAATCCACTATGTAGGAATATACTTAAGCAAAAAGGTGAAAGACCTGTACTCTGAAAACTGTAAAAAGTGATGAAAGAAATTCAAGATGATGCAAAGAATGGAAAGACATTCCATTCTGATGGGTGGGAAAAACAAATATTATTAAAATGTCCACACCACCCAAAAGCAATCTACACATTTAATGCAATCGCGATCAAAGTACCAACAGCACTTTTCACAGAACTAGAACGAACAATTCTAAAATTTGTGTGGAACGACAAGAGACCTCGAGTAGCCAAAACAATCTTGAAAATAAACAAACAAACAAAACCGGAGGTATCATAATCCCAGATTTTAAGTTATACTATAAAATGGTAGTAATTAAAACAGTATGGTACTGGTATCAAAATAGGTCACATAGATCCATAAAACATAATCGAATACCCAGAAATAAACCCACCACTATGTGGTCGATTGTTCTATGACAAAGCAGGAAAGGATGTCCAGTGGGAAAAAGACAGTCTCTTCAACAAATCGTGTTGGGAAAACTGGACGGCCACATGCAGAAGAATGAAACTGGAGCACTTTCTTATAATATGCACATCAGTAAACTTGAACTTTGGATTAAAGACGTAAATGTGAGACCTGAAACCCTAAACATCCTTGAAGAGAGCACAGGCAGTAATCTTTCTGACATTGCCTACAGCAACATTTTTCTGGTATGTCTCCTGAGACAAGGGCAATAAAAGCAAAAATAAACTTGGGACTACATCAAAATAAAAAGGTTCTGACTAGCAAAGGAAACAATCCTTGGGAGAAGATATTTGCAAATGACAAATCTGATAAAGGGTTCATATTTAAATATATAAAGAACTAATACAACCCAACCTCCAAAAAACCTCAAATAATCTAATTAAAATGTGGGCTGAAGACAAAAACAGACATTTCTGTAAAGAAGACATCCAGATGCGCAACGGACACATGAAAATATCCTGAACATCTCTCACCATCAGGGAAATGCAAAAATCAAAACTACAATGAGGGATCACCTCAGCTTCCAGAATGGCTAAACTCGACAGCACAAGAAACAGGTCTTGGTGAGGATGTGGAGGAAGGGGAATCCTCTTGCACTAGTGGTGGGAATGCAAACTGGAGCAGCCACTCTGGAAAACAGTATGGAGCTTCCTCAAAAGATTAAAACTACAGGGGTGCCTGGGTGGCTCAGTCGTTAGGCGTCTTCCTTCGGCTCAGGTTATGATTCTAGAATCCTGGGATTGAGCCCTACCTCGGGCTCCCTGTTCAGTAGGGAGCCTGCTTCCTTTCCTCTCTCTCTCCTCTGCTTGGGTTCCCTTTCTCATCTTGTCTGTCTGTCAAATAAATACATAAAATCTTGAAAGAAAAATTAAAATTAGAACTACCCTATGATCCAATCATTGCACTACTGGGTATTTACCCAAAGAACAAAAATAAAAATTCAAAGGGATACATGCACACTGATGTTGATAGCATTATTTATGACAGCCACGATATGGAAATAGTTCAAGTGTGCAGCAACTGATGAATGGATAAAGAAGACATGGTCTATGTACACACTGGAATATTACTCAACCATCAAAAGGAATGAAATCTTGCCATTTCTAACGACATGGGTGTAACCAGAGAATATTATGCTAAGTGAAATAAATGCGAGAAAGACAAATACCATATGATTTCACTCATATGTGGGATTTAAGAAGCAAAACAAATGAACATGGGACGGGGGTAAAAAGAGAGGTATACCAAGAAAGAGGCTCTTAACTAGGGAGAACACAGTGATGGTCACCAGAGGGGAAGCAGGCGAGGGGCTGAGTTACACAGGTGGTAAGGAGTAAAGAGTGCAGTTATCATGATGAAAAAAAACCCCACAATAAAATAAATTAAAAAAAGAAAAACAGAAAACCTCACACATCCAAAACTCTTGTGTGACTTTGCTCACAACAGTGTCTCGGCCGAGTGTTTAGGTGTCAAAAAGAGTATATTTTGATGACCTCTCCGTCATGGTAGCTCGTATCTCTTTCACTCCCTTCAAAGTCCGTTCCCAAGTCCCCACCTTAACTACCTGGGCTGGCCTTACACTGGAGAGAGAAGTGATCCTCTCTTAAAATCTGTTCGGGGGACGGGGCGGTGCTCGAGAATGGACACTGTCAAAGGAAGAGCCTCGGCTAGATTCGGTCTCTAAGTCTCGGTGGTCTAAAACTCTGTGACATGCCCGTTCCCTTCTCTGGGTCTCAGTTGCCCCTTGAGTACAGTCTCCGCTCTCACGCAAGGTCACGGTCTTCTCTGGCCCCCTCGGTCCCTAATTCAGAAAGCCCCGACCGATAGGCCGCACCCAGTCCACTACTGTCCCGCCCAGCAGCCGTTAGAAAGGCAGCCTCCAAGGATGAGGTCGTGATCCTTACCTGTTCGTAGGTGATCCCCTGCGCGCCTTCGGCGTTGGTACCGAAAAACGACCGGGCCTGGCAGCCACCTTTTTCTCCCCGCCCGCATGAGCAGAGGATCGGCCGAGATGCCTCCGCCGAGAGGATTGGCTCAGCTCGGTGCCAGCTCCACCAATCGGTGCTCAGAACATGGTCCCGCCCAATGAAGCCAGGTCTCTGCTGGGAGCGCGCAGCCTCCGAGCCCCGCGCCTGGCGTTTGTCCGGTTAGACCCGCCCACCACAGCCCTACGCCAATGGGGAGCGGCGCCCCGCGCGCGGGACGGTGGGAAGAGCGCCGAATCAGTGTGTACGTCGTTGCCGTAACAACGGCCCGCGGAGTCCATCGGCAATGGTGAGTGGGGGCCGCCCTTTGGTGCCCCGCACCCAGAGGCTGCGCTCTTCCCAGGCCTCATCTGCCCCTGCCTGCTCTCCTGCACCGTTCTCGGCTTTGAGGGGACCCTGCTTCCTCTGAACTCTTTCCCGGAAGGGTAGGGTAGAGACGCTGGCGGTCCACCTGGGCCTGAGATTCTCCGCTGCCTCCCTCCCCTTCACCCACTCTGCGCCCACCCATCCCTCGGGCTCCCCTGGCCTTCCCCTGCCTTTTCTTTGACCGCCGTTGGTCAAAGAAAACTCGGTTTACCCGCATGCCCAGACCCTTCAGACCCTCACCTGCTAGCCGCCTTGCGCTACCGAAGTTTACCGACAGAACCGGGGGGGGGGGGGGGGTATTATATTTGTTAACGTGCATTCTAAAGAAGTACAGGGGCAATTGGGAGACGTTTTGAGCTTCTTGAATGAGGCACAGATGTGTCGAGTGGATTGAGTTTTATTATTCGGTATTGGCAGAATATACACCTTAGCTACGTAGTAATATTTGGCGAAATGGAGAAGTAATCACAAAGTCGGAGTACACAGAAGGAAGTGGAATACTGCGAGCGGGTGTTATAAGAACACATCCACAATTAGGATCCCCAAATTCAAGGGTACCTGATTATCTGTACAGTTATCCACAGCTCCTTGGCTGGATCTCTTTGGGGATGATTGTCAGTAAAAGATGTCCAAAGGAACAAAGGGTCTCCTTGCTTCTAGAAACAACGGGAAAGAAGAGGGTGAGATAGACGTGCATGGAAAGATTCATTGTTCTTTCCAGTAAAGCACTGCACTTTCTGTTAAGCAAAGCTTTGAAATTGCTTAGTGTAAATATTGTTAAAACACTTTTTAATTATTTTATGAAAAATAAGGATTGTATTACATAATATTGTGCTTCTGTGTTTGTAAAATATCTAAAGGCCTCTAACTTTAAGAAGGCAAGCATGGCATCCTCTGCCCAGCGAAAAAGGATGAGTCCTAAGCCAGAGCTCACTGAAGAGCAGAAGCAGGAAATCCGGGAAGCTTTTGACCTCTTTGATGCCGATGGGACTGGGACCATAGATGTTAAGGAACTTAAGGCAAGCCCTTTCTCACTGCGCTGCCTTGCCTTTCCTCTACTTCTTCGTCTTCTTTCCCTGTCACTGTTCTACCCCTTTTGCCCTCTTCTCCCTGCAAAAATGATCAGCGGATGATGTACCATGCTCTGTTTTTGGTCTTTATTTACCTCAAGTGGTATAAAATGAAATTGAGCACAGATATCGATCTGCATAATGTTGTAGTGTTTCCCAATCATTTCAACTTGATTGTGTCAGATGCTGGCTTGATACTCTCTGTGCTCTGATTTTTGCTCCTGCAAGGGTTAGCTGTGTCTATTGAGATGGTGCTGTTTTCATTGTAGGTGGCGATGAGGGCCCTGGGCTTTGAACCCAAGAAAGAAGAGATCAAGAAAATGATAAGTGAAATTGATAAGGAAGGGACAGGAAAAATGAACTTCAGTGACTTTTTGACTGTGATGACTCAGAAAATGGTAAGTTAGCTGGGATAACTCGCCTATTTTCCACGCACAATAGTGAACACATTTGAATCTAGATATAAAAATGTCTTCACTGAAGAAAACGTGATACAGACTGGAGGGTTCAGCTGAGAAAGTATAGTACTTGTGACTGACAGGATGCTGACGTTCTACTTGGCTGTCTCCAAGGCCGCAGAATGAAGGGAAAGTCAGCTCACCCTCTAAAACCGTGAGAGTACTAGCGCTGTCACTCTCGTAATTGTGTTTCTCCCGCCGATGTGTCACTGTAACAAGCCCAAGCAGGAAACGCTGTCAACGCCAGCAACAGTGCACCGCCTGACAAGATGAAATGCCCGTACCTTAAAGGTCACAATTCTGTTCTCTCTCGTTTATTCTGGGAAGCTTTAGCCTGAGGACAGGTTACCTCGACAGCTGTGTTTTCTCCTGCACCAGGAATTGGCCGTGCAGCACTTTCACCCGTTGTCTAGTCCCTCAGATGTCACCGTTTTACAGGATCCAGAGGGTCAAGAAAGACAACGTGACCTGAAAAAGCCGCTTCACTGCCCCGCGTGTCATCGCCCCGCCCAGGCTGTGTGTTTATGCGCCCCGGGGGGCCATTGCTCCTTCATTGCCTTTCTGGCTCCTCTCTTGTGTGGCTCAACTGCTTGACTGGCCTGTGGAAAAGTAGCTCCCTGTGTGTCTCACGGGTCTCACGGGTCACGGGTCTGTTCCTACTCTGATAATTCTGTTGCTTTGAAAACATCTGCTCCTACCTGTATTTTTTGTGGGTGTACTAATTTAAGAGATCCGGAAGCTTAACATTCTGTAACTACCTAGTAAAGCCGTCCCGCATTGAAGGTGGGTTCCCTGATTGCTCTTATTAGAGGGGTTCTCTCTATCTTTAGCTACTTTTCAGGAATTTCTGGAGTTTGAGTTCTTGGAGATTGTCCTTTCTTCCTCTTGGAGTACTTGGGATCCCAGTAACTCTCTGCGATCCCATAACAAGTTAAATAGCCCTCTCTTTGCTCCCTGCATCTCCCTACCCCTGCCAAGAGGATCCCTCTTCCACCAGCTTTAACTCTACCCTCTACTCCTATTTCTCTTTGGTTTGTACAGAAGGAATGTTTTAAGTCGTTCCTTTATATTTCCTTTTCAGCCTCTGTGTTTATATTAGCGTCACTGACTTTGTGCTCTTCTACCCGGGATGATGTTCGATCTCCGGTGAGCTAAGACTTCTGTGATGAAGGCTGTCACCAAGACCATGTGAAGGGGTTAGGTGGCGGTGGGGCTGCCGCATGACTAATTGCCCCTGTGTTTTCTGTTTTACTTGTTAAGTCTGAGAAAGATACCAAAGAAGAAATTCTGAAAGCTTTCAAGCTCTTCGACGATGATGAAACTGGGAAGATATCATTCAAAAATCTAAAGCGCGTGGCCAAGGAGCTGGGCGAGAACCTCACTGATGAGGAGTTGCAGGTTTGTAAGGCATCAGACCGGACTTCAGTTCCTGCTCGGAGGCCCTGAGTTTTATTTTCTCTGATGTGAGCCCCAGTGTGAAGGGAAAGTAGTGTTCCCTCACCCCTCTGTTGACCACTTAATTTCTCCTTTGATAGTGTGACAAACCTATGGGCCCCACTCCCAGAAAAATGCACACAGATACATTCTTCCTTACTATTTTAGGTTTTAGGAATTCCCTGGTCAGGATGATCTTCGGGTTCCCTTCTAGATGATATGTGTGACAAAGTATTGCTTGATTTTTAAATAACTTTTTGGTAGCCAAGCTGTTACAAAAAGTGCATTATTTGCATTGGGTGGACCACAACTGTCTATTCATGTAACATTATAAAGACCCACTGCTCAGTCATAATTTAGTTACATTTATGAATTAATCTAAGCTGATTCTTCATTATCCTGCAGGAAATGATCGATGAGGCTGATCGAGACGGAGATGGAGAAGTCAACGAGCAGGAGTTCCTGCGCATCATGAAAAAGACCAGCCTTTACTGAGATCAGTCTCTTCTTTTCATATTGTGTGAAACCTGGGTTTCGAGAACATAAACTATTTGCTCCTACTCACCTCCCTGTATGACTTCAGTAACAATCGTGAATCTCCTTTAGGTATCTGAAAGTGTTCTTTGACATTTAAGTTCTTTGTAAGGTGATCTGCTGATTGCTTCCATTCCTCAGAGCAAAACAAGAGCACATTAGGGTGGTGAAAAGGGTCTTAAAGCTTTCACCCACCTGCACTCCTGCCTTTTAATCACCTCACTCCTTCATGCATTTCCGCACCGAAGCCACCACAGAACGACTTCTTAGACAAGCACATGTTGTCCCCATGCCACCAGAAGCAAGGGGCCTCTCCTTGATGTTTCTAGTTATAACTGACAGCTGAGTGCAGCTTTCTCTTTTGTAAAACCCAGTGAACTTACTCATGTGCATTTGGATGTGTGTTTGTGCTATTTGTTTTGTCTTAAAAATAAAGCCTTTCTTATTTTAAGCTTTTGTTCTCTAGGCATGAGTTCTTTGGCCTTGACTGTGAGTTCATCTTCTAAACCACTGTGTTGAAGGCGGCCTGGTAGATCCGCAAGTCCTTCCCAGCCCATGGACAGAAAATGAAATCAACCTTTACTATTAAATTGTTTCTTGCCTTGGGAATTTGTCAGGGTTAAAAGTAGCAGAGTTTCCATTTATCTACAGCTAAATGCTGCCTTAAAAATAGTTTGGGCAAAGTATAAGGCTGAGAGTCCTGTTGGTAATCTGTGCTTGGACAAATTGGGGAAAGGCCAGTTACCATGACAGTAGGTTGAATTCAGCCAACCTCTGGTCAGTGTCTCAGACCTCAGTGTTAGTTGGGCTGAGTGACCTTGTCCAGCCCCCTCTGGGCCCTGCATGGGATGGCCTATAAGAGAAGCCCTGGCAGATAAAGTCTCTGCCCCAGGCTGGGTGAGGAACAAGAAGGCTCTGGGGAAATGGAAAACCGGTAGATGGAGAGAATAGGTTTTAAACTCTGGGGACATCCTAATCCCAGGGTGGGGTTGTATGATACAGACAGCAAAGAGAACACCTAAGTCCATTTGAATTTCAGATCAGTTTTTTTTTTTTTTTTTTAGTATAAGTATATCCCATTTGGACTTTTTGTTATTTATCCAGTGTTGTTCTGAAATTTAACTTGACTTGGGCTTCCTGTATTTCACGTGGTACCCTTACGTGGGGAGCAGGTAAAGAGGTACGGCCCTGGGCCTCATCCCTGGACACTGGCACCCTGAAGGACCTGGGAACCCTTCAGACATGTCTGCAGAGGGATCATTCCCTGAGAAACACTGGGGTGTGGTGGGGGGAGCCTAGAGTAGCCTCAGACCTGGGTTCTCTCATGGGCTCCACCACTTTCTGGCTGGGTAATCGGGGACAAACTCCTCCAAGTGCCTTAGGTTCCTTGTCTGCGTAGTGGGGAGAAGAGTTGTGCTTAAGTCAGAGTCACTGAGGACCCAAGGCAGACTCACACAAAGGGCCAAGAAGGCATTTCGAAAGTGTTGGTTTTCAATCTCATTTCCTTGGTGTCATTGTCACATGGCTTTGTGAGGTGTGGGTCCATGAGGCTTTATGTTTATTGTCCCCCAAAGCTGAGCTGACAGCATTTACCGGGAGGGTTTGACCTTTTTCATATTGCTGTTTTCTAATAAGAGGCACATGATCTGATAAAAGACATACAATATTGGAAAGGAGCGAGAAGACCGGGCCCTACTTCCCATTTTACTGTTAACTGTCACCCTGGAAACCTTCTTATCTCCTGCTCCTTAATGTTCTCATAAATGAAATAGAGGGAGGAATATTGGGGGAAGGGAGAGTGATAAGTAATCTGTTATCCCGAAGGTTAAAGACAAGCATCAGGTACTCATATTCGTGCCTGCCAGCCATTTTAAAATAGGTTTGTCATTGCTCAGTGGAGGGGTTTGGGACAGAGGGAGCAGCACAGATCAGTGGGTGTGGGTCTGGAGCAGAGAGTCACATGGGGGTCAAGAATATGGGGAGAGAGCTGGGACCGCTCCACGTGGAGGCAGAGAAGAGAGGTACAAGGGGGTAGGGGAATGTGGATGGAGAGGGCTGGGGTCAGCTTATGAAGGGCTGGGCCAGATCTCGGAAGGGACAGGAGGGGAGAGGGAAGGTCGGCGCAGGTGCAGATGGTGTAGAGTTGTAGAGCAGGTGTAGGGTAATGGGGAGGGAGGGGGCAGAGTCAGCTCAGGTGGGGTTGGACCAAGACATGTAAGGGAGGTGGCAGGGGGTGGGGACAGAGAAGTCGAAGCTTCTGTGAGGCCAGACCAGGGAGGATCTACAGAGCGGGAGTGGAATGGAGGACGCTGGGAACGGAGAAAGAGGGAACAGGAGTCTACTAGAGAGATGTCTGGAGAGTAGGGAGGTGGGAGAGATCAGTTCAGCTGGGGAAGATTGTGGAGAGTAAGAAGGGGTTGGGAAGCGGAGGGACCACAGCCAGTCCATGAAGTCAGGAAAGAGGGACTCATGTTGGGGGCAGAGAGAAAGGAAGCAAGGGCTAGTTTCTCTGTAGATAGCCCAGCCCTATAGGGGCTTGGAGGGGGGTGATGGGGAGGTGGGGGGAGCAAAGGTCCATTCACGTGGGGCTGGAGGAGGGAGCTGCGGGGGGAGTGGGGGTGGGAGATGACATGGAGAGCACAGAGATTGGTTCATGAGAGTGTGGGGGTGGGGAAGAGAGGGGACGGGGAGGGGGGGAAGAAATTCTTTCATGTGGAGTTGAGGAGAATGAGAGCAGAGGTCAGTCCATGTGGGGGTGGAGTAGAGAAATGTAGGAGTGTGGTAGCATGGAGAGCATGAGCCCCATTTCATGCGGAGCTGGGTATTGGCAAGGAGAGGCAGCTGAAGTTGGTTGATGTGCGACGGACAGGGAGACTCTTAGGGAGGTAGGTGGCAGGGATGTGGATAAAGAGGAAGCAGAAGTGCCTTCTATGGAGCTGGGACAGAGAGGTGTAGGGGGTGTAGGGGTGAGGCTGGAGAGGGAGCTGGGGTCACTTCCTCTGAGGATGCAGCAGAGAGATCCAGGGAGATGGTGGGAATGGGGGCTTCCGGGAGGGATGGAAAAGGAGAAGTCAGTTCCTGTTGGGCCTTGTGGGCCTCTCTAGTAACTCCGGGATATAGTGAACTTTCTTGAAAGGACTCTCCAGTGCAATAGGCTTTTCTTTGCTCAAAGTGTTCCAACTGCTACGAACAGCTGCTTTAACTGGTAGCCGTAGTCAGGCTTGATATAGGTAAAATCTGTCTCAGAAAGTTGTTTAAAGAAAGGAGGCAGCTCAATCCCTGTTTTTTAGACATGGAATTGGTGCTGGAGCCAGGATGCTGACAGGGCATTAAAGGGCAGAAACCTACATTAGCTGCCCTGGGGGCACCTCTTGGGGTCTGTTCATCTTTTATCAGATTTTACTTTATTATTTTATTTATTAAAGATTTTATTTATTTATTTGACAGAGAGAGACAGCGAGAGAGGGAACACAAGCAGGGGGAAAAGCAGAGGGAGAAGCAGGCTCTCCGATGAGCAGGGAGCCCGATGCAGAACTCTACCCCAGGATCCTGGAACCATGACCTGAACTGAAGGCAGATGCTCAACCAACCAAGCCACTCGGGTGCCCCTTCTGTCAGATTTCAAATGCTTGTTTTTGTCACACTTTCAAATACTAAGAGTATTGGCAGCCTGCTCAGAGGGAATAACACACTCAAAGCAGCGCTTTACCAATGATTACAACTCAGCCGCACCTCCACGGTCATCTCACTACACACTGAAATGTCCCTTTGACAAGAACGTCTCATTCCCTCACAAAGGCAGTTCCTCCACAGTCCAGGTAGGCCTCCATGGCTGCCGTGATAAGTCTCTTGTAGCAAGTGTCTCCCTTCTCCGCTCCATGTCCCAGGACCTGCTCAGCTCAACATCTAGAGGTCACTGGACCGTCGCACATCCTCAGCTGCAGCTGAAGTAGTCAGTCCGCATTGACCGCAGCTGTGAAGTAGTAACACTACTGACCCGCTCCTTCCTTTCTCAGTTCTGAAGCTACCACCTCAACCCAAATCAGGATTGGTGTAGTGTCCTTCTTTCCTGGCCGTCATGGGACCTGGGATCTCTGCAATGCCGCATCTGCCCCGTCTAGACTTCCTCACAGCTATTCATTCCTTGGAGTCCCTGGGATCCAACAACCTCACCACTCGCCTGGATTTCCTGTCATCTCGCCTCTCTTCCCTCCAGCCTTTTTGAGCTTGAAAAATCAATCCTCTTGAAGGAATATGCCAACAAAAGAGGATTTATTTTCTTTCAGAAAGTTGCTCTTTTTCTTCCTTGCACGGACTAAAAGGCTTTTTACTTATCTGTCTTCAGCAGTTTTTGAAAGCTTCAATACACTTTCGGCTTTAGCCTCCCTGAGATTTTTCTTTGGGATCCACATCATTGTTTTTGTTTGTTTTGTTTTGTTTTGAGTGCATTATTAGATATGTTCTCTCCTTCTATCTTTTACATTTATTTATTCATTCATTTAGCCAATACTTAAGAAGCACCCAGCCCTTGACCCAGGCCCTGAAGAGAAAGACACAGTTGCTAGCTTCATGGAATTTATACTCTAGTGAATGACTGAGGGGGTGCTCTTTTAGACAGGGTGGTGAGGGGAGATCTCTCTGTGGAGATGATTTTCTAGCAAAGACCGGAAGCCATGTGGAAATCTGGATAAAGACTACCAGGCATAGAAAATGCCAAGTGCAAAGTCCCTGAGGTAGCCGCAAGCTCAGTGTGAGTAAGGAAGCAATGAGGAGGCTCATGCAGCTGCAGCAAAGTATGCAAAGTGCAAAATGGCAAATTGCAGAAGGAGGCAGGGGTTGGGTAAGTCAAGGCCTTGTAAACCCCCAAAGTGAGGGTTATGTTGTGTGGGTGATGGGGAGTATATATCTTTTCACAGTATGAACCTATTTAGAGGTGTCCCTGCATAGCTACATGGCTGACTTAGAACCTTTTTATTTTTAGATTTTTTTTTTTATTTGACAGACACAAATCACAAGTAGGCAGAGAGGCAGGCAGAACACCCGCTGCAGGACTCGATCCCAGGACCCTGAGATCATGACCTGAGCCGAAGGCAGAGGCTTTATTTAACCCACTGAGCCACCCAGGTGCTCTGACTTAGAAATTTGAAAAATAATTTTATTTATTTATTTGTCAAAGAGAGAAAGAGCACAAACAGGGGGAGGAACAGAGGCAGGAGAAGCAGGCTGCCTTCTAAGCAAGGAGCCCAATTCAGGACTTGATCCCAAGACCCTGGGATCATGACCTGAGCCGAAGGTAGATGCTTCACTGAGTCACCCAGACATCCCATTACTTACAATTTTTTAAAAATTTGGATTATTTGAGATTGAGAAATTTCTGGGACAAATTTTTCTCTCAAATGTGAAGCGATAAAGTCAGATTTTTCTTTTTTAGAATTTCCAACTTTCAGCAGCCACATTCCCTTCTAGAGTCTCTAACAGTGGGATCACAAATTATGCTCTGTGCTATTTTGCTTCCTGTCTTTTCGCCAGGTCCTCAAAATGTCATTATTATTTTCTCCCGTGTTCTGGTTATTTTCTCACCCCACAGCCAATCCTCTCTAGCTGGTCAGGTTTAATAGATCATTCTAGGGACAGTGGCTTATTAACTCCCAGACCGAGGGTTTCTCAAGCTCCCTATGGTTTATTTAGAAAGGACTTGATCCTTGCATTATGAGTGTTGGGCGTGGATAATTATTACCTATTTTCCATATAAAGTAACTGAGACTCAGGAAGGTCAAATATGAAAGCCAAGACTCAAACTCAGAGTTTCTGACTCTAAAACTCATGTTCTTTCTACTATAGCACTCTTCTCTCTAAGAAAATTTGCTTCTTATTTCAGTGAGTTTAAACACTTTCAAGTGGAAACTGGTTGGCTTATCTTATTCTTTCTCTCTGGTTTGGCTTACAACATTTCTATCTTAATTTTTCCCTTGGAATTTTGATTGCCTAGCCCTAACCCATCAGGATTGTCGCAGCTGGCACGACAAATCGACCAGGAAACGTGAGGGTAAGAGGATGGTGAAAAGAAGTTAAAGAGACAAAGAGATGGGGGCAGGAGGAACACTGAGGAGGATGTCCAACAGTGCCTACTCTGTAATGCCTCAGGGCAGCGAGGCATTCTACAGGAACAGAACTCTCTTCAGCTGGTTACAAAAGACTTTGTACGTGCACAAAAACCCTCCAGACCAGGTCTGTGTTGCCCACTTCAGATCAACACCTGTAGGCAACGGCTGATGTTAGTACAGTTGTCTCATAAGAAGTAAAACCTGAGAGTGATCTAGGAGCTGTGCTGGAACAGCAAGGACCAGTGAAGTGTTTATGACCCCAACCAAATTGCTCTCATCTCACTAGTAAACATGTGGGAAGTCACGTTGGCGAGCGCACAACACGTAGCACAGACCCTTTCTCAGTGCTACTCAACTTTTCCGTCCTAAGCCTTTTGTTAGGCTATTTGGACTTTAAAGGAGACACAAGTCAGGGCCTGGTTTGGTCCTCGTCTCAAGCCTTATCGCGGCCTCCCACACAGGATAATTACTTAAATGCACCACAGCTTCCTGGTATAGATTTAGACCCCCAAAGAAGCTCACATGACCAGTGCAATGATTAAGTTTCTGTATCAACTTGACTGGGTTATAGGGTATCAAACATTACTTTAGGCATTTTCTCTGAGGTGTTTTGGCTGAGAGTAACATTTAAATCTATAGACTGAGGAAAGCAGATTGCTTTCTAATTGCTTTCTAATTGGGTAGGCCTCATCTAATTGGTAGAAGGTATGAATTTAACAAAAAGGTTGACCCTTCCCCCAGTAACAGAGAAAGAATTCCTCCTTTGAGCTGGAACATTGGCTTTTTCTTGCCTTGGAACTCAAACCGAAATGTCAGCTCTTCTTGGCTCGTGAGCCTGCCAACCTTCAGACTGGAACTGCACCATTGTTTCTTCTGGGTCTTAGACCTTTACATGCAGACTGAAACTTACATCATTGTCTTTCTTGGACCTCCAACTTGATGATTTATCCTGAAAATCTATAATCGTGTGAGCCAATTCCTTATAAACTATCCACCCATGTAACTATCCATCCATCCATCATCCACCCATCTATCTCTGTCTCTAGATAGATAGATAGATAGAAAAATAGATAGATATAATTATATGTATATGTACAAGTATAATGTATTGATTCTGTTTCTCTGGAGAACCGCAACTAATACAACCAGCAGAGGGCAATGTCCTATCAAACACTGCCTGTTTCCCATTTGAAACTCAAGCAATTTTTCTCTTCCAAGGGTAGAAAATCTTTAAAATTCTTTTTCCCCCCTCCAGACAAAAGAAGGTAACTTCAGAGAGAGAAAGGAGCATAAAGAACTGTTGGTGTTTGTGATGAAAAGGGTCATCCCCAGAACAGGTCCGAGGCCTCCTGGGAAATGCATTCTGAAATAGAATGATTTAGAATGAAATAGACATTGAAGTTCTGCTGAAAATTATAATTATAATTATAAATCCATTCTGCATGAAATAGACACTGAAGTTCTGCTGGAAATTATAATTATAATTATAATCAGTGGGATAAGCTATAGGGCAAGATTTCACAGGTAGAAGTTCTCTAACAGAAAGAACAATGGAATGAGTAGGAAGAAGGATGGAAACTGACATTACTGACATAGTTTATGCATATACTTTATGTATAATCTTACATTCGTACCTATGTAAGAATGTAAATTCATAAAACAAGGTCTGGAAGGAGGCACACCAAACTTTTAATAGTGGTTTTCTCTGGAGAGAGGAAGGTGCTTGGAAGGGGCTAGGGTGAAGTGGATTTCTTCCTTTTATTCTCTTCTGGGTTTGAATTTCTTCCAGATTGTATTGATGTATGAATTATATTTTTAAGATGTTATTAAATAACACTTCACGCATATTAGGGTGGCCATACTAAAAAAAGCCATAAAATAAGTGTTGGTGAGGATGTAGAGACATGGGAACGCTGACATCTTGTTGGTGGGAATGTAATATGGTGCAACACTTTGAGAAACAGTTTGGTGGTTTCTCAGGATCAACACTGAACTTTCACATAACCCAACAATTTCACTCTTAGATATATTACCAAAAGGATTGAAAGTAGGGACTTGGAAAGATATTTGCACTCCCATGTTCATAATAACATTATTCAGGGTCAAAAGGTGGAAACTCAGGAGTCCATACACAGATGAACTGATAAACACAATGTGGTATATACACAACGGAATATTATTCAGTTATAAAGAAAAGGTAAGTTTTTATATATGCTGGGGCTCCTGGATGGCTAAGCTGGTTATATTTAATGTCACTGTGTTGTACACTGACGAGTGGCTTCTAGGGAATGCGGGGGGGGGGGGTAGCCTCAGCTTTATGGCTGAAGTATTTGGGTGAAGCAGCAAGTGCTGAAGAAGTTTCTCACCGTTCGAATATAATAAGGAGATGTGAGAATTCACTGTCACCCACTTAATGCAATCTTAGAACCTAGCACAGTGTTTGGTGCACCATAGATACTCGATAAATATGTGTTGAATAAGTGAATGAATTTCTGTGACTTGCTAATAATCTACTTTAAAAAACAGTTTCTAGGGACGCCTGGGTGGCTCAGTTGGTTAAGCAGCTGCCTTCGGCTCAGGTCATGATCCCAGCGTCCTGGGTCGCACATCCGGCTCCTGGCTCGGCAGGGAGCCTGCTTCTCTTTCTGCCTCTGCCTGCCACTCTGTCTGCCTGTGCTCGCTCGCTCTCCTTCTCTCTCTCTGATAAAAAAAAATAATAATAAAAAAATAAAAAACAGTTTCTATACTATAATTTTGGGCACCACGGTCAATTCCTCGATCCACAATGAGAAGTACAAGCCTGGAATTCACATGCTTGGTTGTCAGCATAGAAATAGTGTGTTCGTTGGGGGAGGTTAACTGCTATCTCAAACAATGTCTGTATTTCAGTGGGCTAACTGAAGAAAGGATTATTTTTCACTAGGGTTGTACTATAAAATCACTGAGGGTGGGTTCGAGTCGGGGTTGGGCTCAACTCCACACGGACTATTAGGGACCCAGTTTCCTTCTGTGTAGTAGCTCCACGGACCCTAGGCACTACAAGACCTCCACTGGCTTCTTTGCACCTGGTTGGCGGATGAGTGAAGACAGAGATCTCAGAGGACCACGTGTGAGGGTTGAGTGGCCAGACCTGCAAATGTCATATATCTCTTTTTCCTATACCCATTGGTCAGAACCCAGTCACATGACTGTACTGAACACAGGGGATTCTGGAAAATGTGGTAAAGGAGGATGTGGAAAGCACTCCCAAGGTAACTGTATATCATGTGTGCTGAGGGAAATTTGCCCAGGCCCAGAGTCCCAGGAGCTTCAGTGTTTAGGAAATGGGAAGAGGAGGGGAGGCAAAGCAAAAAGACTGAAAATAAGGAAAGTGTCACCAAGTGACTGCAAGAATGTCACCAAGCAAGGGGAAGGTATGTCAGGAGACAAATCGTAGAAAGAGCAATGTCTGTGGAAATCAGACTGCGGTGGCCGCAGAGTGCATGTGGGTGAGAAAGCAGACTGCTAGAGAAGGGTAAGAGAGAAGGGTAAGAGCCGGTGGTCATGCAGAAGTGGCATGGGGGGGGATTGTTTTGCTTGGTTTTGTTTTTTAGTGGGAGAGACTTGCGAATGCTTGAATGTTTAAAGGAAAGGAACCACAGTAAATAAAGACAGAGGGGTATGGGGCAGAGAACCAATACATGACTACTGGAACAGAAGAAATGGTCTCAAATCAGACTTCAGTGTACATGGTGATTTGGTTTATGTCAGGAAAGGTGTAAAGTGACAGGCTGTCTCTATGCACCTGTGAATGTGGTCATCCACGTGCATACTTTTGTTTTTTCAAGAAAGGACTAAGGCAGCGTGAAAAGATACATTCTGGTTGCAAAATAAATTTTTAAGGAGGGAAGAAAATGACGTGTTGGGATGATGACCTGAAACATGCATTTAGGTTTTATAAGTGAACATCTCTTTAACACTGACTGCTTTAAATATCAGTGCTAAACTGACTTGAGATGACTTGATCAATTTGTACTGTGAGCCATTAGATAATCCCATTTCTGTGACTTGCTCTTCAATGTCACTTTTCAGGCAGAGACTTAAATTTATTCTGGATGTTGCTAAGAGAATCACGCAGTCCCTGCTCTTTGCCCCGTGTATTGTGCAACAGTCTTTGACCACAAGCAATAAAACCTGACAAGAATGTTAGACAGGCACTGACTGTTCTGGCCTCAGAAACAGCTTCAAAGTGAGACAAGAGGCTCATTTTCATCATTTATAATCATATCTTGTTCCTGATCCCAGTGGCACCCTATAAGCCATCCCATTTACTCTGAACTCTTTCTCCCAAGCTGTTTGATGCTGCTAAGGCTTCACACATTCCTTTGCCTACAATGTCCTCTTATTTCCTCTCCCCGCAGCAGACTCATTCTGAGCCTACAAGATCTAGTTAACTTGTCACATGCATTAGGAGATTTTTTCGTGACTGGCCTGGGCCAGATCTGTACTCCCCTCTGTGCTCCCCCAACCCCTGTCCTCTCCATCATAGCTCTGGTCCTGCTAGATTAACGAGATCACCTACCCCACTGATTTTGTGCTTCAACTCTGCATCCTCTGGGCCCCATACCTAGCATGGTCAGAGCTGGCATACTATATGTGGAAAGACAGTGTAGCAGAGAGGTAGGGATTTCTATTAAAATCACAACTACCATTTTGACCTTGGTGATACTTACATGGGTGTATACCCTTGTCATATTTCTCATCAAGATTTACACTTAAAATCTGCGCAGTTTACTGGATGTAAATTATACCTTGATAAAACGCTGTTAACCTAGAACAAAAATTAAACACTATATTTATTTCTTTGTCAGAGGGAGAGAGAGAGGGAGAGAGTGTACGCACAAGCAGGGGGAGCTACAGGCAGAGGGAGAGGCAGACTCCCCACTGAGCACACAGCCTGATGCAGGACTCAAGCTTCAGACTTACCATCTGTGCAGTTTACTGAATGTAAAGTATACCTTGAAAAGCACTGTTAACCTAGAAAAAAATGTTTAAAGATTGTATTTATTTATTTTACAGAGAGAGAGGGAGAGAGAAAGAGGGAGAAAGAGAGAGCACATGTGAGCACAAGCAGGGGAAGAAACAGGCAGAGGCAGAGGGAGAAGCAGGCTCCCCACTGAGCAGAGAGCCCGATGTGGGGGTCCATCCCAGGACCCTGGGATCATGACCTGAGCTGAAAGCAGATGCTTTACCGACTGAGCCACCCAGGTACCCCCAGAATTTGTTTTAATAAGGAAGAAGAAAAATTTCCTTAGCTACTTGCAGTTGCTTTTCCTTTCCAGGGGAATGACACACTTTTCTCTGTGTAGACAGTTCTTTGCTTAGGGAGATACTCGACTGCCTTGGGGATGGAAGGAGAAAGTCAAAGAGAGAACTTAATTGCTCTCCACATGAAGGCAGCAGAATCTGGGGTTTCCTAGTGCAGCCACTTTAACACTAAAGAAAGTTGTCCCCCTAGTGCTGAAGGGCTTAGATACTTTGTTTCATGACATCTATGAAAGGCCTTTTGTATCTACTCTTTTGTTTGGTCCTCAGGACCAATGTCGATATGTCTTCAGAGTCTTTCTGTGAAAGAAACCAACCAGGTTGATCATCTCAGACTGGGGCATGGGTGCCAATCATCGAGAAGCTTTGAGATGTGGGAACCCTAGACAGGAATATGCTGGTCATGGGTCCCAGGGCAGGAGAACTGTGCCAGAAGTCCTTGAGCCCACAGATACAGCAGAGGGACAGGTATGCCCTGGAAAATGCTCCAGATGTTCAGAATTGTGTGAGCTGGGGTGCAGTTCATCCAGGCTGGCTGAGTTGTAAATCCAGACTTGTGGGTGAGGAGGGGAACTAAACTAAACTGGAGTCCTGGCATAGCTGCTGGGTAGCTTGTGTGACCTTGAGAAAGATACTTAAACTTCGAGTTTTGGGTCTCTTCTCTGTAAGATACTCATAGTCTTTACTTCACAGGACTGGAAGCACTGAAGGATGTTGTATTAGTCTTCTTGGGCTGTCATAACCACGTACCACAGACTGGGTGCTTGAACAACAGAAACATATTGTCTCCCAGTTTTGGAGGTTGGAAATCTGAGGTCCAAGTGTCAGCACGGTTGGTTCCTTCTGAAGGCTTTCTCCATGGCTTGTAGATGGTCCTCTTCTCTCTGTGTCTTCACACGCTCTTCTTTCTGTATTTGTGTCTTAATCTCCTTTTCTTGTAAGGACACCAATCAGATTTGATTAGAGCCCACCTCTAGGACCTCATTTAACTTTAATTACCCCTTTAAAGACCCTGTATCTAAATATAGTCACATTTTGAGGTGCTGTTGTTGAGAGTTCAACATAGAAATTTTAGGATACAATTCAGCCGAGAACAGGTATCATCCCGGAGTCTGGTGTGCAGGAAGTCTCACTAAATATGTGTATAATTTTCCATGGGGATTTTCTGGTTGCTGTACAATTAGTGCCTAAGGGACAAAGAGATGGGACAAGTCCACTCTCCAAAGAATCCAGGGCCATAGGAAGCAGACATACTCTTCAGGGTTTTCTAAGACATGAACAGAATCAACACTGCTACCACCTCTCCCCCGACCCCTGCCACAGACTTGCCACCACGTCAACCCTTATTCCAATTGTATCTTTTTAATGCTGGCAGTCTTCTTTACTAGACTGGAGCTCCCCAAACCTCTGTTTTCTCCAGTTCTCTATTCAATCCCCAGAACAACTGAGGGGACCATGACTCTGGCCATTCCCATTTTCCTGCCATGTGGGTATCAGAAATGCCTTCCCATACTGAAGGCATTTTTGGGTTAAGTCCCTCCAGCTGCTGGTGTCTGAAAGCAGCTAAGGGCAAATACAGTGGCCCCTAAGGGGTGCTTTCTGACACATGAACTTAGGCTCATTGTATCTGCTCCCTATTGGTCAATTTTCTGCTTTGTAAATTATAACTACAACTGGCTACATAATTTGTGGAGCCCAGTACAAAATAAAAATCCGGGGTTTCTTGTTCAACAGTTGCATTTCAAGGTGACAACAGAGCATTATATCAACAATTCAGAGCTCTTCTAAGCATGGGCTCTGTGGGATTGCCAAGCTTCCACACCCATGAGGGAGGCTGGTATGAGTTCTAACCTTGGGCTTTCTCTTGAAACCAGACAGGTGTGCGCTGCATGATGATCTTAGGGAAAGTGCTTTACAAACAGCCAAGTGGTGGACTTGAAGACGGTACATCTTCCCAAAGCCCAGTGTCTTCCACTTCCTGAAATCTGCTGGGCTCATTTGGACTTTGCTAATTGGTTTGCTTACTGCACGGCACTTTCTCCTTATTCTCCTCTTAAGACCTCTCACCCAGTGTGCATCCCCCATTCACCTGGCTATGGGCCAGGATGACCTAAAATGATTAGAATCAAGGGAGACCATCCATTCCTTAGGACTAAGATCCACAGATGTTCTTACACCTCTGCCCTCAGTCTAGAGAAGTCTTCCTTATGGGGCAGTCTAGGAAATCCCAGCGTTCCCTAGCAACAAGACTGAACCAGAGCTGTTGCTAGGGAAACCCTGGGATTTCCATAGCTACCAAGAGCACAGTGAGCATCTCTGCTTCCACAGCTGAATATATCCGGTGTCAGCAGAAGAGGGGGAAGGGGAGTTAATGTTTTGCTGCCAGGGAAGGCAGGACTTCTTCCTCTGAATTTCATTATCTGCACAAAGGGGGCAAACAGGTCAGAGAGTGTAGGACTTCCTCAAGGCTGACAAGTGGATGGTCTCTCCTACTACAAATAGACTTCTGAGAAATGACTGGGGAACTTCTGTGTAGAGTTGTGCAGTCTGCTGGGCTTCCACAATGTCTGGTGCCCCTGGCACAGAAATAACCATACTATTTTGCATCTACACATTTGTGTGCTCTCCTAATCCCAGCATCTGAGATCTTTCCAAGGCTGTGTTATGGTCTGCTGTGTCCCCAGTGGCCAACACAGGGCAGGGTTTCCTAACCTCCTTGCTGATCTGGGGAAGTCTGTGGGGCTCTTCTCAGAATGTTTTTGAATGCATGAAACAAAATAGGTAGGATTACAAAGGAAAGCAGTTTTATTGAAATGCAGTTATTAACACATCTATTAAATCATAGTCATGATATTATAAAATATATATGCATCTTTATTGATGCATTAAATGATAAGATTGAATGGCAGAACTAATAATTACTGTAATTTAAAAGTAGTAACAACTGTAAAGGAAATTTGAAGAGACCTGCTTCCACAGTAACATGATATGAAAATATCAAGGATTTCACTTGGTGACAAAGTCAGAGGTAATGCTAATCTTCCTATCATTGGTTGCTTACATTCATTATCCATAATGCTAAATTTCAGTGAGAAGTTAGTGAAAATTGTGATGTGAAGTGTGTAAACCTGGGGATTCACAGACCTCTACCCCTGGGGCTAATAATACATTACATGTGAATAAAAAATAAAACATAAATATAAAAAAGAAGTTAGTGAAAATAAAGAACGTTCTTCCTCCTTTTAAATTCTTTGTAGGTTGTGGGCTCTGTGTTTGGACATTGCATACTCTATGAATGAATGGGAAATGAATGAATGAATGAAGGAATGAATGATGAAAGATACTAGCTGAATAACTTGCCATGTTCTTTGAGCAAGTTAGTATCTCAAGAGGAAGGGCCTTGTTCAGTCACCCTATTCCTTGTTGCTTCTTTCTTTAAGAGCTGAGGAATTTCAATAAGTGATCTTGTAACAAGTGGGTATCTATATGCAGAAGAAATTGGACCCTCATCTGGTACCATATACAAAAGTGAACTCAGAATGGATCAAAGACCTAAACATACATGCTTAGAGCATAAAACTGTTTGAAGAAAACATAGTGGAGAAACTTCACGATACTGTATGTGAGAATGATTTCTTGGATATGACACTAAAAGCACAGGCAACAAAAGAACAAGTAGATAAATTGGACCACATCAAAATTAAAAATTTCTGTGCATCAAAAGACACGACGAACAGACTGAAAAAGCAACACATTCAATGGGAGAGAACGTATTTGCAAATCGTATGTCTGATTAGGGGTTAATATTCAGAATATATAAAGAAGTTTTACAACCAAACAACAACAAAACAAATAGCCTGGTTAAAAATGGGCCAAGGACTTGAATAGACATTTCTCCAAGGCAGATACGGAAATGACCAATAAACACATGAAAAGGTGCTCAAACTCACTAATGATTAGGGAATTGCAAATCAAAACCACAATGAATACCATTTCACACCTATTAGCATGGCTTCTATAAAAACCGACAACAACAACAAATAACAAGTGTCAGCAATAATGTGGAGAACTATCACATTGATCCAGCAATTACACTTCAAGTATATACTCCAAAGAACTGAAAGTAGGTTTTTTTTTAAAAAGGTGTTATTTATTTATTTGACACACACAGAGAGAGATCACAAGTAGGCAGAGAGGCAGGCAGAGAGAGGGAGAGATCTAGGCTTTCTGCTGAGCAGAGAGCCCAACGCGGGGCTCGATCCCAGGACCCTGAGTTCATAACCTGAGCTGAAGGCAGAGGCTTAACCCACCAAGCCACCCAGGCGCCCCTGAAAGGAGGGTTTTTTTTTAAAGATTTTTATTTTTATTTATTTTTTTTTATTTATTTGACAGAGAGAGAGATCACAAGTAGATAGAGAGGCAGGCAGAGAGAGAGAGAGAGGGAAGCAGGCTCCCTGCTGAGCAGAGAGCCCGATGTGGGACTCGATCCCAGGACCCCGAGATCATGACCTGAGCCGAAGGCAGTGGCTTAACCCACTGAGCCACCCAGGCGCCCCTGAAAGGAGGGTTTTGAAGAGATATTTGTTCACCCATGTTCTTAGCATTATTCACAATAGCCAAGAGGTGAAAACAAAGCAAATGTTCATTGATGGATGAATGGATAAACAAAATGTGATATATACATATGCAATGGAATATGATTCAGTCTCAAAAAAGAAGGGAATTTTGAGACATACTACAACATGAGGACATTATGGTAAGTGAAATAAATCAGTCATAGGAAGACAAATACTGTATGATTCCACTTACATGAGAAGTCAAATCTATTCACTTATTTATTTTTAAAGAATTTTTTAAAAAAAGATTTTATTCCTTTATTTGTCAGAGAGAGAGAGGCTTAGAGAGAGAGAGAGTGAGAGAGCACATGCAGGGGGAGTGGCAGGGAGAGAGTGAAGCTGGCTCCCCGCTGAGCAGGAAGACCGATGCAGGACAGGAGTCAAATTTATTGAGACACAAAATAGACTGGTAGTTTCCAGGGGCTGGAGGGGGAGAGGGAAATGGGGAATTAGTGTTTAATGGAATAAAATTTTCGTTTTGCAAGGTGAAAAGTGTTTTGAAGATGAATGGTGGTGATGGCTGCACAACAATGCAAATGCACTTAATGCCACTCAACTGTACACTCAAAGATGATTAAGATGGCCAATTTTATGTTATGTGTATTTTACCATGATTAAAAAGATCTGAGGGAAAAGAGGAGGCAGCCTCTTGGTTTTAAAATGCTTTGTGTGGGAAAAAGCTGCCCGTGGATCCTGGCAGGGGACTAGCAGGCAATCAACAACCTTCATGCATGGTCCTGCAACCCGAGAATGATTGAGCTAGTGTTTGGGATAATGAACGGCGCAATCCACTGCTTTGTCATTGGAGAAGGATGCCTGTTTCAAGGAATTCTGCCACAAGGACTCTCTGGGGGGCCCTGAGGGAGGTACTAATAGCTCTCAGCTCTCAGGCCTCCCAGCCTTCTCACTTTCCATCTCCTGGAAACCCAAGCAGCTATAGTGGCTTCTTCGCCAAACACCTGGGGAAGCAACGCCAAAGGAGGTGTTGCTCCACAATCCCATTATTGTGTCATCAGTGGGGTGGGGCCTGGTAAGTCTGACTCCTGCACAGGATGTGGCCCTGCACAGGGTGGCCCTCATAGGCCATAGAGGCTCAAGGGCACAAAGGCAGTGTCCACTGGGGGCCCCGGCATAGCAGATAAGATCTGCATTTGAGGGGTGCGGAGACACAAAGCCTGAGATTGCAGCCGAGTGGAGAGAGTGGCAGGAGGCAAAACGGGATAAGGGACTAGCGTCCTTGTTGTGCATGACGCTGTGGGCCATGGAAAGGAGTTGAGATTTTATTCTGAGGGAAGTAGGGAGCCACTGGAGGGCTTAAGCAGGGGAGAAATATGATCTAATTTACTTTTTAGTTAAGATCTTTTTGATAACTGTGCTGGCCAGCACACAGTGACACAGTCTGCAGGTACTGGGCTCTCAGAGAGCCCTCCCCACTACTGGCACCTCAAAGAGCCAAGGCCCCAGCCCAGTGGCCTTTCCTTGCAACTGCTGAAGCACAGTGGTGAGAGCCTGGGGCCTGCTGTCCCTTTCCTATGTTGGCTTTGTTAGTGGTCCTTGATTTGGGTCCAAACAGCAGGTACGAACTTGTAAAGTTAATGAGGATGAGGGGCCCCCAACTGGGCTTGGGCAAGCAGGGACAGATGGAGGGTTGGTTGGGAAAGCAGTCAGCAAGGGCTTCTCTTTCGGGTTCCCTCCTTGGCTAGACTGCAGGAGGCAATCAGGACTGTCAAAGTGTGGAAGTGGCAGTGGGGGAAATTCTGTCTGTTTAAACTGGCTTCACTCTCAGGCAAAGGCTCCCTCTTCCTAGGGCTTTTATCTCATGTATCTTCCCAGGTTCCATGGCCAGGAACCTGTTTCCTACCTCCACTGCTGCCAAATTTGGTGCTTTTGTTTTCTGAGCATCAATGTTGTCACATTCTGCAGTTACCCAATGAGGAAAAGACTGCAAAATAGCTGCTGTATTTAGTGACACAGAGACAGTGGAAACTGAGATTACATTCATTCATTTATTCAACTAAATCTACTGAACATCAGCTATGTTACAGGCACTGTGTTAAGGGAAACAAAATCAACAACAACAACAACAAACCAGGAAGGATCCAGGTTTCAAAGAAAAGAGAAAGTCCAGCACCAAACCTGTGTCCCTTCTGCCTTCTCAATTCCTAAAAAAGACTCTGGTGGCCATGAACTCTACCAACAGGCCCGTGTGAGCCAATCTGCAAACTTTTTCACTGGTTGGCTTGGCCACGTGGCAGGACCCTAGGAGACCATGGGCCCCAGCAGGCTGAGACAGGAGCTGGGTGAGGGGATGTTCTCCTATGTCCTGTTGCTGGCAGGAGTGTGGGTAGGATTTGAGGCAGCTTCAGAGATCAGACCCCATAGCCTGGTCTTTCCATCACAGATACCTGCAGAACATGCAGCGGTGTCCAGGGATCTTCACCTGGAATTTATAGCACTAGAAGAATTATAGACTAGGGCTGGAGTGTCATGGGCTTTGCTCAGGGAGAAACCACTGTTTCCTGCTTTCCTTCTGTTTCCATTTATTGTAATTATTGTTATATTTGGATTTATTTCTACTCTCTTATTTTGTGCTTTCTGTTTCTATGCTTCTTTCTTCTCCTCCCCTGCCATGTAATACATCAACCAAATTTTGTTTTGTTTTGTTTTTAGACTGAAGTCTTTTCCTTTCTACTGGTTTGGAAGTTATATATTCTTTTTAGCATTTTGCCTTTGAGTATTCTATAGGCACAATTGGTTAAATAAATCTAAACTTAACCACTTTGTCTATAGTGCTCTCAAACTGCATGACAATCTTAGAACATTATAATTTTTGCTGCCCTTTCCCATCTTATATGTTATTGTTGTCTAGTTATTTTCCCTTGTTTCTCCTCAAATGTAGCATTTTCTTAATCATCATTGTCATCATCTTCACTATCCCTATTATTTTATATATATATATAGAATATATCATATTACAAATACAATATTTTGTTTAATTTATAAGTGTGATGTGCATAAGCTTATAAGTATAATTTATAATATAACTGTAATTTATATGAATGTAAATTTGTAAATATATAAGCACCTTTGGTGAACTCATCATCACTGCTGTGTGAGGAATTGTAGGTGGTGACAGTAGTGAAAAGCTGCCCCTGCCTGGCTTCCCTGGTCATGGAAGTACGCACTGGTTGCAGATATGGTAAAGGAAGAAAGAACATACTTTGTGTTCCAGGCTAAGCATAGGAGAGGGACTTGCTTGGGAGCTCCTGTGCTACCACACTCTGGAAATTCTAGAGATTCCTGGGTGAAGCTTTGATGGTGCTGATAAGTTTTTACTACCTGCTGGAGGTCAATAAAGGGTGTGGACTCAATGTAATATATCTCTGTGGTCAGATTCTGTATGTCTTGGAATATTTACCACAAATTATGTGTTAAAACTAAGAAATGTATAACTCAAGTCCATCACCTCACAAAAGGAAAATAGAAATGGGCAGTGGCCTGACCAGAATCACACCAGCGGGTCAGGACTATAACTCAGTTTTGCTGCCTTTTACTTCCATGTTCTTTCCACTACCACATGCCATTCTCCTCCAGTCATTTGTAGCTTCCAGTTATGCTCTGTCTCAATGTTTTGTATCTCTCTTATTGATATCACCAGCCACTAAATGGTCCAAATCAGAAATCTGACAGTCATCCGTGACATCTTCCTCTCCTTTCAGTGCCCACTCCCTGTCTATTTCCAGGTCTTAGAACTTCCTCAAATCAATTCACTTTTCTCTACTTCCGATACCCCAGTCAACTGACAAATATTTATTGAGGACTTACTGTTCTGAGGCACCATTCTAGATATTAGTACACAGCAAGTAAACAAGACAAAATACCTGTCCTCAAGGATCTTACATTCTGGTGTGTGTGTGTGTGTGTGTGTGTGTGTGTGTGTGTGTGTGTTTACCTGTGAAAGCACATGAGAGAGACAGAGAGGTACACACACACACAGAGAAAGAGAGAGAGAGAGAGAGATACAAACACAGGCAGAAGAGTGATAGGTAACTAACAGGTAAATAAATACATGAGTAAAAACATTGAATAGCACAGTTAAATGGATGACTCATATGATATGTGGACTATATCTTATTAAAACCGTTTTAAAATGTATATGGACCATTTGTGCTTCTCTTTCTGTGAAACTCGTTTATTTTGCCCATTTCTTTAGAGTGCATTGTCTTTTGCTTTTAGTTTGTAGTTGTTCCTTGTATATTCTGAACATCATTCCTTTGTTAAATGTATCTGTTTTGAATGTATTTTTATAAGTGGGGCATCTGGGTGGCTCAGTTGGTTGAGTGCCCAACTCTTGGTTTCTTCTTACGTCATGACCTCAGGATCGTGAGATCGAGCCTTGTGTTGGGCTGTGCTCTGCACTGGGCATGGAGCCTGCTTAGGGTTCTCTCTCTCCTTCGGCCCCTCCCCTCCCTTATATATGTCATATATATATTTTACAAGTATGAAATATATGTATAGAAAACTGCATATACATACACTTCGTAGTGATTATGAAGCTAATAGTCATATAACCACCATACAAATCTACATATAGAACATCACCAGCAATGCAGCAGTCCCCCCACAATGTGAATCATAACCAATTGCCTCCACACTAAAGAGGGAGTTATAATAATAATTCCTTTTTTCTTTCAGTTTTACCAGCTTTCGATACATTTTTAACAATATTGTTTAGTTTCAACTGAATTTTAAACATTTTATTCACTTTTAATTTCAAAAATAACTTGCATATGCTAAGTTCACAGTTATATGAGTTTCGACAAGTGCATCTGCTCATGTGTCCACCACCAAAATTAAGACATAGAATTTTCCATGACCTCAGAAAGTTCTTCCATTCATTTCCCATCCAATTTTCCTTCATCTAAGGAAACTGCTATTCTGATTTCCATCACTACTTTTAGTTTTTCATGTTCTCAAACTTTATATAATTTGAGTCATATAGAGGTAGCCCTGTGTCAGAATCCTTTCCCTCAATGTAATGTTTTTAAGACTCATTGTGGGGGCGCCTGGGTGGCTCAGCAGGTGAAGCGTCGTTGGCTTTTGGCTTGG
The DNA here is from genome assembly GCF_922984935.1 of Meles meles. Taxonomy (NCBI): domain Eukaryota; kingdom Metazoa; phylum Chordata; class Mammalia; order Carnivora; family Mustelidae; genus Meles; species Meles meles. Next base: position 130,314,351 of record NC_060087.1, on the reverse strand, counting down.
GTCATGATCCCAGAGGCCTGGGATCGAGCCCCACATCGGGCTACCTGTTCAGTGGGGAGCCTGCTTCTCCCTCTCCCTCTGCCTGCAGCTCTGCCTACTTGTGCTCTCTTTCAACCTGTCTGAAAAATAAATAAATAAGAACTTTAAAAAAGACTCATTGTGTTGCATGTATCAGTACTGTATTCATTTTTATTGCTAAATTCCATTGTAAGGATGTATCAAAATTTGTTTAACGATTTACCTGCTTCTTAGCAGGTAAATGTCTTTTGACATTTGACATTTGGATTGTTCCCATTTGGTGCTTTTATGACTCAGTTATGAACATTCCTAAATATTCTTATTCACAAACTTCTTTAGACATATGGCTTCAGTTATTTTGGAGAAAATACCCAGAAATATAATTTCTGGGACCTAGGCTTGGTGTGTGTTTAACCATTTAAAAACTGCCTGTTTGGTCAGAGTCCCAAGAGATTTGTATGCATGAAGGAAGATTATTGGAAATACATTCAGGGAGGGAGTAAATACACCTGGGAGAGAGTAAAGAAAATAGGGAGGGAGAAGTAGCAGAGAGAGAGTTGAATTGTGACTCAGTCACAATACAGACTATCCAATCCCTTGAGGAACTCTGGAGCTGGCAAAAAAGCCCAGTCTTTATACATCTGCACTGATGAGTCATTGGATGTTGTTTTCTCTTGGGGAGACTATATAATCTTTGGTTATGTTAATTCCTCTAATTAAAAAGTGAAGATTTTCATATTGCTTTAAAAAGCATGATCCAATTATATTTTCTTTATAAAATTCCACTTTAAATATGAAGAAACAGATAAACTGAAAATAAAAGAATGGTAAATGATATTCCATGGATTAGCTGTATTACTCAGATAAGATAGGTATCAGAGCAGGGAATATTATTAGAGATTAAAAAATAAATATTTCACAATGTTGAAGAGGTCAATCTACCAGGAAGACACACTAATCTTAAATGTGTACGCATTTAATAATAGAGTTTCTAAATAAGTGAAGCAGAAACTTATAAGAGAAATAGATATATCCACAATTTTACTTGGAGATTTTAATACCTCTCTTTCAATAATTGATATTGATATCAGTAGAGATATGGAAGATTTCAACAGCATTACCGACCAACATGATGTAATTAGTATTTACAGAACATTCCACCCATTATAAATATACACATTCTTTTCAGAAAACATATTTTTCAGGTGCACATGGAATATTTGTCGAGGTAGAATTTATTCTGTCATAAAACAGGTCTGAAAAAATTTAAAGGATCGAAGTATAAATGTATGTTCCTGTACAAGAGAATTAAATTAGAAATCAGTAAGGAAAATCTGGAAAATCCTAAAATATATGGAAATTTAGAATTAAATTTCTAAATAGTGCACAGATTAAACATGAAATCCCAGGGGAAATAAGAAAACTTTTGCAGTTGAATAAATTGAACTACAACACATCAAAATCTGTGGGATTCAGCTAAAGCAGTACTTAGAAATATAAATGTTTATACAAGAAAATAGGAAAGATTTTCTTTCTCCAACTTTATGTAGGTATAGTTGACCATTAGAAATTGTATATATTTAAGGTGTACAATTTGATGGTTTGATACACATACACATTGTAAAATATGCATTAAGCTAATTAATATATCCTTTGCCTCACACAATCAAGCCCCATATCGGGCTCTCTGCTCAGCAGGGAGCCTGCTTCCTCCTCTCTCTCTGCCTGTCTCTCTGCCTACTTGTGATCTCTGTCTGTCAAAAAAAGATGTACCATTTTAGCAAATTCCAAGTATACAATACAATATTGTTAATGATATAGTCACATTGCTGTACATTATATCTCCAGAATTTATTTAACTTGCATAACTGAAATAAACCATCTAAGATTCTATTTTTTTAGACTCTATTTTATGAAATGAGAAAAAGAAAAGCAAATTAAAACCAATGTAAACTGGAAAACAGAAAACAGTAGAAGAAATGACACTAAATGCTGGGTCTTTAAAAGGATCAATAAACTTCTAACCAAAACTCTTAGGACAAATGAGAGAAGACACACATTATCAATATCAGCAATGAGATAAGTAATGTAATCATAGGACCTATAGCTTTTAAAAAGAATATTATGAACAAGCTTATGTCAATAAATTCATCAACTTACAAGAAATGGGCAAATTTCTTATAAGACAAGATATCAAGAAGGTACTAAATAATATGAACAGTCCAATATCTATTAAAGAAATTGAATTAGTAGTTAAAATCTCCCCACCAGTAAAGCTTTAGGCTTAGATGGCTTCACAGATGAATCTTACCAAATTTTTAAGAAAAGAATAATGTAATGCTATACAAACTTTCCCAGGAAATTGAATATGAGCAAATACATCCCAACTTATTTTATGAGACTCTTATTACTGTGATACTGAAGATATCCACAGATAATACTACTACAACAAAACACTACAGAACAATATTCTTCACAAACTTAGATGCAAAGATACCTAACAAAGTATTAGTAAACCAAATCCAGAAACATATAAAAAGAATTATACACCATGACCAAGTAAGATTTATTCCAGGCATGCAAGGCTGGTTCAGCATTTGAAAATCAGTCTCTGTAAACCACCGTATCAATAGGCTAAAGAAAAATCACATAACTATAGCATTTCGAGTCAGAAAAAGCATTTGACAACACCTAACACCCACTTTTGATAAAAACTCTCAGCAAATTAGCAACAGAGGGAAATTACTAAAACTTGATAAAGAGCATCCAAAAAAGCCAAAACCCAGAACCAAAACCAAAAACCCCTACAGATAGCATCATACTTAAAGGTAAAAAACTAAATCCTTTTACCCTAGGATTAGGAGCAAGGTGAAGATGTCTGTTCTCACTACATTTATTCAACATAGTGCTAGAAGCTTTAGTCACTGCAACGAGGCAAAAGGAACCCATAGATGGCAAATCAGCACATACTTGGCCATTAGGGAAATGCAACTTAAAGCCACAATGGGATATCTCTATATATTTATCATAACAGTTCAAATACATAGTGACAACACCAAATGCTAGGAAGAATGTGGAAAAACTGCATCATTCATATACTGCTGGTGGAAGTATAAAATGCTAGTCACTCTGAAAGACAATTTGGCAGTTTCTAATAAAAGTGAATGTGCAATTTACTTCCCAGAAATTGTGCTATTGGGCATTTATCGCACAGAAATAAAAACGTAGAGATTTAACTTCAGTACTCAGTCTTTATCCAGTCCTTGGCCCAATGCCTGGCTAACTGTGGGTCTAACAGTCTGGCCCCAACCCTGTAGAATCAACCCTTCCTCCCTCCTTATATACCTGTCTTTTACCTTCTTCCCTCCCCACTATCAAAAACTTGCAGAGACACACATCTTCTCACAACAACTTGATTTTACTTTAGTCATTACCCTTGGTGTATCCTATTGATGTAAATCTTGATGTCTACATAGCTGACCATTTCTCAGTAGCCAAATCTCAGAGACTATGCAGATAGTTCTGAGGCATCAGGCATCATTCCAAAGCTAATGGCTACCCAGGTTGTCACTAGAAGTAATGGGATTATCCATGCTTTCTTGGTCCTTGTATGGCTTATTTTGATTCAGTCTGTGATAGTGGCCCAATAGTGTTGACCCTCTAGGTTTCTTGGATTTTATGGAAGAGGTGGGAATTTTTAGAGAAGCTTTTTCCTCTAGCTCTCTTGAAGGGGTCTATTTATTTGTCTTGGATACCTGGAAGAACAGTAGGGTGAGCATAGAAAGGTATTGGTTTGGGGGAACAGGATAAAGGACGGATGAAAATAGCAGTTTCAGGAGAAAGGGTGCACTCCTCTTCTGGGGAGAGGATGTGTGCCAGGCAAAGACAGGGGAGTAGTAGCCTTGTTGAGGGTCTTAATGGAGAAGAGGAAGAGGAGCCTGGGTGTAGTCACCTCACCTTGACACTGCGTCTGGACCTGCATTGACAGGGCATCTTCCCTTCTTCATCCCTTTGGTGCTTGGGGTAGGTTGTTCCATAAATGCACTAGGAGATTCTAGTTTCCTGGTTACCTTTGCCATGTCATCATCTCCCAGTGGTCTACCCCAGATCACCTGAACTCGCTGTATATACCCCTGGCCTGGACAAGGAGGGGGCCTATACCCTTCAGCTTTGATTGGTCAGCAGAGCACTCCCTCAGCCAATGGTAGCCATAAGAGCAGCTTAGACATCACAGAGCACCTGCTTGGCATTCCCATAGTGGGAGGGAAGATGCTGGGGAAGTCAAGATGCAGCTTACACATCTCACAATGCATCACCCTGATACCTCCATGGTCGAATGAGGGAAGCTGGAGAGCCCAAATATCTGGTTCGAGAAACGAAGTATTTTTAGCACCCTAAAGAGCCCTCCAAACTTCCATCCCCTTATCATCTTCCCATGTTTAATTCTAGAGGGTCACATGGCAGGGAAAAGGAAATACCTTTCCCCGTGGCTACCCTGTTCAGTGTTTCATTGTGTTCCCTCCCATCCTTCATTATCTACTATTTGTATGTCTTAGCTAAAATTCCTCCAAGGTATTAAGGATGTATCTAAGTCCTGTTTCAAATCTGGGGATCATGTTCATCTCAGTAAGTATCCAGGCTTGGGTTTTAAAAGTGCAGGGGGTATAAGGAAAATATTTCCATATGGAAGTTGTACAGGATGTTTTCATGTAGAAAACTCAAGTCTAAAACTAATGATATCACAATATGGGGGTGAGGAGGTGATATTCAACATTGTACTTGAAGTTCTGTCTAGTACAAGAGGAAAAAGACTTCCTGATTGAAAGGGAAGAGTGAAACTGTCTTTATTCAAAGACCACAAGACAGTTTGCAGAAAATTTATCTAAAAAAATGTTTTTAGAGCTAATAATTGGGTTTATGAAAATTGCAGAGTACAAGATCAATAAAAAATCAAATCAATTATATTTTTTATATTATAGCAATGAATATTTGGAAATTGAAATAAACAACATGGCAATTTAAATTACCTTTAGAAAATATGGGATATTTAGAAATAAATCTCAAAAAATATGTAGAAGATCTCTACACTGAATACTACAAAACATTGCAGAGATAAATTAAAACCTAAATATATGGAGGTAGATATCTTTTTCAAGGATTGGAAGACTGAGTATTGTTAAGATGTCAATTCTTTCCAAGTTAATTATAGGTTTAATGCAATCCCAACTGAAATTCGGAAAACTTTTTAGTAGAAATTGGCAGCTGGATTCTAACATTCATATGAATATGGGTAGAGCCTACATAAGTAAAAACTGTAAGTAAGGGAGCAAATAGGGGAGGAGTTACACTCTTTGATTTTAACACTTATTATAAAGTGAGAATAATCAGTACAGTATGATATTGGCATAATGACAGAAATATATCAATGGAAAAACAGAGTGCAGAAATAGATTCAAATATATACACATATATAGATAATTGGTTTTCAATAATGATGAAAAGAAAGATTAGAGAAGAAGAGAGAAGCTGTTTTTTCAACAACTGGGTCTGGAAAAATTGGATATCCATACACAAAAAATAAATTTTAATCCATATCTCAAACTATATAAAAGAGTAACTCAAAATGGATCATTGACCTAAATGTAAAACTAAATCTATAAATTTAGGAAAAAAACACAGATTAACACCAAAAAACAAAAACAAAAACAAATGCAAACAAACAACACAGATGAACACGCTTATTGTCTTTGGTTAGTATATAAGTTCTTAGCTATAACAAAAAAGCCCAATCCACTAATAAAAATACTGATAAATTTGAGTTCATCCAAATTAGTATCTTCTGCTCTTGAAAGACATTGTTAAGATAGTGAAAAGACAAACTATAGACAGGGATAAAATATTAATATTCTAAAAATAATTATCTGATAAAGTTCTTGTATTTAGAATATATAAAGAATTTTCAACACTAAATAAGAGAAAATAAAGCAACCCAATAAAAAATGGGCAAAAGATTCAGACACTTCCCAGAAGACATACAGACGGCAGATATTTACATATATAGAAGCTCAACACTATTAGTCATTAGGGAAATGCAAATAAAAACCACAATAAGATATCACTACAGATTGATTAGAATGTCTAAATTTGTAAAGACTGACCATATGAAGTGTTGGTGAAGATATGGAACACTGAACTCTCATCGTACAGTTGGTAAGAATGTAAAATGGTACAACCATTTTCCAAAACAGTTAGATGGCTTTTCAAAAATGTTAAACACATAGCTACTATGTGATATAAGCATCCCACTCATAGTTAATTATATAAAACTTTTTAAAATGCAAAATAATTGATTGTGACAGAAAGCAGACCAGTGGTTTCTTGGGGATAGGGGTGCAGGGAGGGGCAGGAAAGAATGACAAAAAGCTATGAGGAAACTTTGGGGATCATGGATATATTCACTCTCTTTATTGTGGTGGTGGTTTCCTAGATGTAAAAAAACATCTATCAAAACTTAACAAATTTACATTTTATGCAGTCTTTTGTATGCCAAATATACCACAATAAAAGTGTTTTTTAAAAATAAATGTTATATTCTCTGCAGGAAAAAACAACCTTTGAAGAGAATAATGATTGAAGATTTGGTGAGGGGCACCTGGGTGGCTCAGTCAGTTAAGTATCTGCCTTCAGCTCAGGTCAGGATCCCAGGATCCTGGGTTGAGCCCCACATAGGGCTCCCTTCTCAGTGGGGAGCCTGCTTTTCCCTCTCCCTCTGTAGGTCTCCCTGCTTGTGCTTTCTCTTAGTCAAATAAATAAAATAAAATAAATAAAATAAAATAAAATGAAATCTTGCCATTTGCGACGACGTGGATGGAACTAGAGCGTATCATGCTTAGTGAAATAAGTCAATCGGAGAAAGACAACTATCATATGATCTCCCTGATATGAGGACATGGAGAAGCAACATGGGGGGTTAGGGGGATAGGAGAAGAATAAATGAAACAAGATGGGATTGGGAGGGAGACAAACCATAATTGACTCTTAATCTCACAAAACAAACTGGGGGTTGCTGGGGGGAGGTGGGGTTGGGAGAGGGGGAGTGGGGTTATGGACATTGGGGAGGGTGTGTGCTATGGTGAGCGCTGTGAAGTGTGTAAACCTGGCGATTCACAGACCTGTACCCCTGGGGATAAAAATACATTATATGTTTATTAAAAAAAAAATTTGGAAGGGGAGGCGAACCATAAGAGACTATGGACTCTGAAAAACAACCTGAGGGTTTTGAAGGGTCAGGGGTGGGAGGTTGGGGGAACAGGTGGTGGGTAATAGGGAGGGCACGTATTGCATGGAGCACTGGGTGTTGTGCAAAAACAATGAATACTGTTACGCTAAAAAAATAAATAAAATGGAAAAAAATAAAATAAGAAGATTTTGTGAAAGAATGTATTTAATTACTGGAATTACTTAGCTATATGGATTATGATGTTGATAAAATAAGAACTGCTTTTTAAAATAGATTTTAGTTTTTAGAGCAGTTTTAGGTTCATAGCAAAACTGAGTGGAAGATACAGAGTTCCTGTATATCTCCTGTCCCCACATACGCACAAGCTCCCCTGCCATCCACATCTTACAGCACATGATATATTTATTACAATTAACATCTCTTTTTTAAAAAAGATTTTATTTATTTGACAGAGAGGGACACAGTGAGAGAGGGAACACAAGCAGGGGAATTGGGAGAGGAAGGAGCAAGGAAAGGGAGAAGAAAGATTCCCACTGAGCAGGGAGCCCAATGCAGGGCTTGAACCCAGGACCCTGGGATCATGACCTGAGCTAAAGGCAAACACTTAATGACTGAGACACCCAGGCAACCCCAATCAACATCCTTCTTTAACAGACAACACCATGCCCAGATGGATTCACTGGTAAATTCTACCAAACATTTAATGAAGAAATTATACCAATTCTCTCAAATCGCTTTCAGATGATAGAAGCAAAGGGAATACTTCTTAACTCATTCTATGAGGCCAGCATTGCCCTAATATTAAAACCAGAAAAAGACATTACCAAAAAAAAACCACTATAGACCAACATCTCTCATAAACATAAATGCAAAAAAATTCCTCAACAAAATACTAGCAAATATAATCTAACAATATGTAAAAAGAATTATGCAGCACAACCAAATGGAATTTATCCCAGGCATGGCTGGTTCAACATTCAAAAATCAATTAATGTACTCTACCACATCAATAGGGTAAACGAGAAAAATCACATGATCATATCTTAAATTCAGAAAAATCTTTTGACAAAATCCAATATCCATTCACAATTAAAAAAACAACAAAACAAAAACAAACCTCTCAGTAAAGTAGGGCACTTCCTCAACTTGATGAAAAAAATTTACAAAACCCCTGGAGCTCACATCATACAAAATGGTGAGAAACTCAAAGCTTTCCCACTAAGATCAGGGATGAGGCAAGGATGTCCCCTCTCAAAACTACTTTTCAATATTTTACTGGAAGTTCCAATTAATGTAATAAGAAAGAAAAGGGGAAGTAAAAGAGATACAGATTGGGAAGGAAGAAATAAAATTTTCTTTGTTCACAAATGACATAATCTCTTTGCATAAAATATGAAAAAATCAACAAAAGTAATTCTGGAATAAGCAGTTTTAGCAAGGTTGCAGGATACAAGTTAGTACACAAAAGTCAATTGCTTTCCTATATACTAGCAATGAAACATATTGAGTTAGAAATTTAAAACACAATACCACTCACATTAGTACCACCCAAAATGAAATAGATAGAAATAAAAAGAATGTCTACAAGATTTATATGAAGAAAACTGCAAAACTCTGATGAACAAAATCAAAGAAAAGCTAAATTATGGGAGAAATATTTCATGTTCATGGATAGGAAGACTCAATATTGTCAAGATGTCAGTTCTTCCGAACTTAATCTATAGATCTGATGCAATCCCAATCAAAATCCCAGAAAGTAATTTCCCCCCACAAAGTTATTTTGTGGATATGACAAAAACTGATTTTAAAGTTTAAATGGAAAGAAAAAAGACCCAGAATAGTCAACACAATATTGAAGGAAAAGCACAAAGTTGGAGGTCTGACACTACCTGACTTCAAAAGTTATGGAGCTACTGGGGTGCCTGGGTAACTCAGCCAGTTAGGGATCTTCTGAGCATGACCTTCTGCTCAGGTCATGATCTCAGGGTCCTGGACTGAGCCTCATGTCAGGCTCCCTGCTCAGCGGAGAGTCTGCTTCTCCCTCTCCCTTTGCCCCTCCTCCCACTTGTGCTCTCTTCCTCTCTCTCAAATAAATAAAAACTTTTTTAGAAAGTTAAAGAGCTACAATAATCAAAGCAGCTTAATATTAGTGAGAAAATAGACAAATGGATAAATGGCAGAGAACAAAGAGCTCTACATAAATATAGTCAAATGATCTTTGACACAGGATCAAAAGCAATATAATGAAGAATGGCAATCTTTTCAACAAATGGTGATAGGAAGTTGGACATGCACATGCAAAAATAAATCTAGGCACGGACCTTACACATTTCATCATAATTAAGTCAAAGTGGATCACGGACCAAAATGTAAAGCACAAGAACATAGAACTTCTGGAAGATAATATAGGAGAAAATCTAGATGACCTTAAGTTTGGAGATGACTCTTTAGAAACAACACCAAGGGCACCATCCATGAAAGAAATAACTAATAAGCTGGACTTCACAAAAATAAAAAAGAATTTCTCTACAAAAGATACTGCCAAGAGAGTGGAAAGACAAGCCACAGACTGGAAGAAAATCTTTGTAAAGACATTATCTGATAAAATACTGTTATACAAAATATACAAAGAACTCTTAAAATTCAACAATAAGAAAAGAAAGAACCTGATTAAAAATGGTTCAAAGATCTAAATAGAGCATTCAGCAACAAAGATATATGGAGGCCAAATAAGCATATGAAAAGATGCTCCACATCATAAGTCTTCAGAGAAATGCAAATTAAAACAATGAAATACTATGCATACCTGTTGGAATAGTCAAACTCAAAAATACTGACAACACCAAACAAACGTTACTGAGAATGTGAAGCAACGGGAACGCTCATTCATTCCTAGTGGGAAAGATAGTGCATCTGCTTTGGAATGCAGTTTAGAGGTTTCCTACAAAACTATGCTCTTAACCATACAATACAGCAGTTACACTCTTCGGCATTTACCCCAAAGAGTTGAAAACATGTCCACACAAACACTTGCACAGGAATATTTATAGAAGCTTTAGAAATTGTCAAAACTTGGAAGCAAACAAGGTATACTTCAGTAGGTGAGTGGATAAACAAACTGGGGTATATCCAGACAATGGAACACCAAAATTTAACAGTGAAAATAAATACCCTGTCAACACATGAAAAGAACTTCAATGCATATCACTAAGTGAAAGAAGTCAATATAAAAAGGCTATACATACTGTATGATTCTAAGTATATGACATTCTGGAAAAGGTTAAACTATGGAGACCATAAAAGGGTCAACTGTTGCCAGGGGTTAGTCTGAAGAGAGCATGAATAAGCAGAGCACAGAGTGTTTTTTGGTCAGTGAAACTACTCTGTATGATATTATAATGGCAGATGCATGTGGTTGTACATTTGTCCAACCCATAGAATGTACAACACTAAGAGTCAACCCTAATGTATATTATGAATTTTGGATGATAATGATGTGTCAATGTAGGTCAATCAATTGTAACAAATGTAACACTCTGGTGGGGGATACTGATAAAGCAGAAGACTATCCATGTGTCGGGGCAGGGAATACATGAGAAATCTCTACCTTCCTCTCAGTTTTGCTCTGAATCTAAAACTGCTCCGAAAAACAAATTCTATTAAAAAAATAAGTCAGACTTAATCCCTAACATTTCCATAATTATATTGAACCAAATGGTCCAAAGACATCAATTAAATGATAAATAGTGAAAGAGTGGATTTAAAAAATGACCAATTATATGGTATGTATAGGGAACTCCATGCAAATATAATGATACAAGTAAATGGAAAGTAAACAGGAATATCATTGTACTTTTATTTGTAATAGTAAAAAAAATTGTAAACAACCAAAATGTTCTTTACTAAAGAAATGGTTAAAGAAATCATGCTTCTGGGGCGCCTGGGTGGCTCAGGGGGTTAAAGCCTCTGCCTTCAGCTCAGGTCATGATCCCAGGGTCCTGGGATCAAGACCCCAGGATCGGGCTCTCTGCTCAGCAGGGAGCCTGCTTCCTCCTTTCTCTCTGCCTTCCTCTCTGCCTAATAAATAAATTTTTAAAAATCTTAAAAAAAACCCATGCTTCTTATATATCATAGAATTCTACTCAGCAATAACAATGAGCAAACTTTTGATATATGCAATAATTTGTATGACCTGAATGGTATTATTCAAAATGAAAACATCCAATCTCCAAAGGTCTCATACTGTATAATTCCATGATAAACTTTCTAGAAATAATAAAGCTATAGAAATGGAGAACAGATAGTTGGTTTTCAGGAAATGGGAATTGTGAGGGGAGAAGGATGAGTATGATTATGGAGACTAAGGTAGCACTAGGGAGGTCTTTGTAATGATGGAATAATTCTGTGTCATGATTGTGGTGGTGGATGCAGAAATCTATGGTTGTGAACAATACTAATACATTGTATCAGTGTCATTTTCTTGGTTTTGAACCCCTGGGTAAAACTGGATAAGGGGCACATAGGACCTCTCTGTACTATCTTTGCAGTTTCCTTGAATCTATAATTACCTCAAAAACAAACAAACAAACAAACAAACCCACAACAACCTAATAAGTGAATGTAAACTTCCATTTTTTTAAAAAATCATTTTTAAAAATTTCTATTAACATTTTAAATTAACATATAAGTATTATTTGTTTCAGGGGTACAGGTCTGTGATTCATCAGCCTTACACAATTCACAGCACTCACCAAAGCACATAACTTCCCAATGTCCATCACCCGGCCACCCCAACCCTCCCACTCCCTTCCCTTGTTTCCTGAGATTGAGAGTCTCTTATGGTTTGTCTCCCTCTCTGGTTTTGTTTTGTTTCACGTTTCCCTCCCCTCCCCTATGATCCTTTGTCTTGTTTCTCAAATTCCTCATGTTAGTGAGATCATATGATAATTGTCTTTCTCTGACTGTCTTATTTCGCTCAGCACAATACCCTCCAGTTCCATCCACATCATTGCAAATGGCAAGACTTCATTTTTTTGATGGCTGCATATATATATATATCTCACATCTTCTTTATCCATTCATCTGTTGATGGACATCTAGGCTCTTTCCATAGTTTGGTTATTGTGAACATTGCTGCTATAAACATTTGGGTGCACGTGTCCCTTTGGATCACTACATTTGAATCTTTAGGGTAAATACCCAATAGTGCAATTGCTGTGTCATAAGGTAGCTCTATTTTCAACTTTTTAAAAAAAGATTTTATTTATTTATTTGACAGAGATCACAAGTAAGCAGACAGGCAGGGGAGCGGGGAGGCAGGCTCCCTGTTGAGCAGAGAGTCTGATGCGGGGCTCGATCCCAGGACCCTGGGATCATGACCTGAGCCGAACACAGAGGCTTTAACCCACTGAGCCACCCAGGCGCCCTATTTTCAACTTTTTGAGGAACCTCCATACTGTTTTCCAGAGTGTCTGCACCAGCTTGCATTCCCAGCAACACTGTAGGAGGGTTCCCTTTTCTCCACATCCTCGCCAACATCTGTCGTTTCCTGACTTGTTAATTTTGGTCTTTCTAACAGGTGTGAGGTGATATCTCACTCTGGTTTTGATTTTTATTTCCCTGATGCTGAGTGATGTTGAGCACTTTTTCATCTGTCTGTTGGTGATTTGGATGTCTTCTTTGCAGGAATGTCTGTTCATGTCTTCTGCCCATTTCTTGATTGGATTATTTGTTCTTTGGGTGTTGAGTTTGATAAGTTCTTTGTAGATTTTGGATACTAGCCCTTTATCTGATATGTCATTTGCAAATATCTTCTCCCATTCTGTCAGTTGTCTTTTGGTTTTGTTGACCATTTCCTTTGCTTTGCAAAAGCTTTTTATCTTGATCAAATTCCAATAGTCCATTTTTGCCCTTGTTTCCCTTAACTTTGGTGATGTTTCTAGGAAGAAGTTGCTGTGGCTGAGGTCAAAGAGGTTGTTGCCTGTGTTCTCCTCAAGGATTTTGATGGATTCCTGTCTCACATTGAAGTCTTTCATCCATTTTGAGTCTATTTTTTGTGTGTGGTGTAAGGAAATGGTCTATTTTCATTCTTCTGCCTGTGTCTGCCCAATTTTCCCAACACTATTTGTTGAAGAGGCTGTCTTTTTTTTACATTGGACATTCTTCCCTAATTTGTTGAAGATTCGTTGACCATAGAGTTTAAGGGCCATTTCTGCGATTTCTATTCTGTTCTGTTGATCTGTGTGTCTGTTTTTGTGCCAGTACCATACTGTCTTGATGATTATAGCTTTGAAGTAGAGTTTGAAGTCTGGAATTGTGATGCCACCAGTTTGGGTTTTCTTTTTCAACATTCCTCTGGCTATTCAGGGACTTTTCTGTTTCCATACAAATTTTAGAATTATTTGTTCCATTTCTTTGAAAAAAGCTGATGGTATTTTGATAGGGATTGCATTAAATGAGTAGATTGTTCTAGGTAGCATAGACGTTTTCACAATATTTGTTCTTCCAATCCATGAGCATGGAACATTTTCCCATTTCTTTGTGTCTTCCTCAATTTCTTTCATGAGTACTTTATAGTTTTCTGAGTACAGATTCCTGGCCTCTTTGGTTAGGTTTATTCCTAGGTATCTTATGGTTTTGGGTGCAATTGTAAGGGGGTTGACTCCTTAATTTCTCTTTCTTCTGTCTTGTTGTTGGTGTATAGAAATGCAACTGATTTCTGTGCATTGATTTTATATCCTGACAGTTTACTGAACTCCTGTATGAGTTCTAGCAGTTTTGGGGTGAAGTCTTTTGGGTTTTCCACATAAAGTATCATGTTATCTGCAAAGAGTGAGAGTTTGGTTTCTTCTTTGAAGATTCAGATGTCTTTTATTTATTTTATTTATTTATTTATTTATTTATTTATTTATTTATTTTTGTTGTCTGATTGCTGAGGCTAGGACTTTTAGTACTATGTTGAATAGCAGTGCTGATAGTGGACATCCCTGCTGTATTCCTCACCTTGGGGGAAAAGCTCTCAGTTTTTCCCCATTGAGAATGATATTCGCTGTGGGTTTTTTATAGATGGCTTTGATGATATTGAGGTATGTGTCCTCTATCCCTACACTTTGAAGAGTTTCGATCAAGAACGGATGCTGTACTTCGTCAAATGCTTTTTCTGCATCTATTGAGAGTATCGTATACAATATATATTTTCATAATATTCTGAAAACCTTCCTCATGAAAACAACTAAAGTGCCAAGTAAATAAACCAAAGCTTCTTTTTTTAAAAAGAAATATTTATTTGTTTTTGGGAGAGAGAGGGATGGGAGGGGCAGAAGGAGAGTGAGAGAGAGAATCCTCAAGCGGACTCCTTGCTGAGTGTGGAGCCCAACGCAGAGCTTGATCCCAGGACCTTGAGATCCCAGGCCAAAATCAGGAGTCAGTCAACTGAGCCATCCAGGTGCCCCAGTAATTCAAAGCTTCTTAATACATCAATTTTTGACATTCAAGTATGGAATTGACAGAAGCCATAATTGAAATGGTAGTGGGAAACTGGGAAGTGAGAGAGTTTCAAAGTCAGCTTTCATCCCTGGGGTTTCTGGAAAAATCTTGGAAGTGTGGAGCTTCCATCTTGATAGAAGCACATAAGATGGAAAGTGCATAGGATGGGAGATAAAGTTTAGAGCCTGCTCAAAGTAGGATGTTTAGTGGGAGATTCATAGGAGGCTTAATAGTAGGTCCCCTGCTTAGGAACTCACCACAGTATCAGTAAAAGGTAAACAGTAATGTGTCTGTCAGAGACAAAAGTGGTAAGGAAATATACTTGCTGCTTTGGCAATGGGTAGTGGAAAAACTTTTATCCTGAAAAATCATATTTTTAAATTATATATTTTATAAGGTACTGGTACCCAGAGTACATAAAGAGTTTGGGGCACCTGGGTGGCTCAGTCCATTAGGCATCTGCCTTCAGCTCAGATCATGATCCCAGCATCCTGGGATTGAGTCCTGCATTGGACTCCTCGCTCAGTGGAGAGCCTGCTTCTTTCTCTTCTTCTGCCCCTCCCTGACTTATGTTTGCTCTCACTCTCTCTCTCTCTAAATAAACGGAACAAAAGAAAAAGAAAAATACATAAAAAAGAATTCTTACAACTCAAAAATAAAAGGACAAATACTGCCATTTAAAACATGGTCAAAATATTTAAATAGATATTTCTCCAAAGAATATGTATGGATGACCAATAATGAAAAGAAGCTCAATTGTTGATTATTAGTAAAATGCAAATCAAAACTACAATTAGATACCACTTCACACCCACTAGGATGACTAAAATCTAAAAGGCAGGTAATAACAATTGTTGGCAGGAGTGTGGAGAAATTGGGACACTCATGCCCTGCTGATGGGAATGTGAAAGAGTGCAGCCACTGTGGAAAACAGTTTGGCAGTTGTTCAAATAGGTAAACATTGAGTCATTGTTTGACCCAACAATTCTACTCCTGGGTATATAACCAAGGGAAATGAAAATATATGTTCACACAAAAAGTTGAATGTGCGTACTTTCAGTAGCATTATTTACAATACCCAGAAGTTGGAACCAACCTAAATACTCATCAGTGGATGAAGAGATAAACACTATGTGGCATATCTATACAATGGAATATTACTTGACCATACAAAATGAAGTAATGATACAAGCTATAGCATGGATGAAGCTCTTGAAAACATGCTAAGTGAACGAATACAGACATGAAAGACCGCATATTGTATGATTCTATTTATCTGGAAGGTCTGTAATAGGCAAAATAGAAACATAAAGTAGACTAGTTAAGTGTCTGTGGCCGGGGGTGTGGGATTGGGAGAATAAATGAGGAGTGAATACTAATAGATACAGGGTTTCTATTGGGTTGATGGGAATGTTCTGAAGTTGACTGTAGTGATAGTTATATAACTGTGAACAAGCTAAAAACCACTAAACTGTATAATTTAAATAGGTGAATTTCATAGTATATAAATTATATCTCAATAAAACTGTTTTTTATAAAAGGGCAAGTTGCAGTATAGTTATGAGCAATATGATGAGATTTCTGTAAAGTAGTGGATGGCTGGGAAAAAAGAAACCTTTCATAAACAGCTGACATTTGTGTTTACTGAATCCATTACTAATTTGAGTAAATGTTACATATCCCCTTTGATAGCCGAATTCTATGTTAGCAGGTCTACCTTTCTCCCATGACAAACAAAGCAAGCAGGAACCTTGGTGGCAGCTCTGTCTCCACATACCCTCAGGGCACAGGTGAAGAGACTGAGACACAGAGAAGGGATTGCACTTGTAATTTAGTAAGTCAGTGGCAGAGCAGTGAGTAGAATGTGAATTTCCTAACCCCTGTCTAAGGCTTCTGTCAGTGAACAGTTTTTCATTAACCCTACTTTCTTCTGTTTCTCCTTCTTTTCTGTCCACCAACAACCCCCTGCCCCCACAATAAGCCCTGTCAATTATTTGCTTTGTGAATTTGTAAGTAATTTCTTTTCCTTCCGTTTCTTCCTTCCTCCCTTTTCTCCTTCCTGCTTTCCTCCCTCCCTTTCCTTCCTGTTTAAAAAAAAAAGATTGCTATTTTCTCAGGGAGTGATTTTACTGGTTCTTTATAGTCTACTGTAATCAAGGCCTGACTCTCCCTTTAATCCTCATCATTCCTCAAAGTCTCAAGTTCATCCTCTAGGGTTTGCTTTACAAGCACCATAGGAGTGAGGATTGCATACTTGGCAGGAGATAGGGGAAAGTCAGGCAAGATTAGGAGTGGGAGAGGGTTGGGGCAATTACTATTCCACACAGATCTGAGACTCTGCACCTTCTAACTGAGTGTCTTGGTTTCTTAATCTTATTTCTTCCTCTCCTCAGTGCTGAGTGTCTTTACATTCAAAGTGGGAAGTATGCATTTAAATCATTTGTCTGGTACTTGGACCCAAGACTGCTACTTTTTTCTCCTTGATAGTCTATTAAAAATAGTGTATTTTGTATTTGAAGCCTTTGTTTCTGATTATTTGGAGGGTGACTCATGTCTAGTTGTTGGATGAAGG
Organism: Meles meles; assembly: GCF_922984935.1. NCBI lineage: Eukaryota > Metazoa > Chordata > Mammalia > Carnivora > Mustelidae > Meles > Meles meles. The sequence continues at coordinate 130,297,036 of NC_060087.1, read as the reverse complement.
GAGAGAAGCCTTCAGGAGCACGTGATGTGGGTAGGGGGTGCGGAGAAACTCATCTATTAATGCCTGAAGTCTTGTTGCATTGCAGATAGTCCTAAGAAGGCAAGTGGGGCCTTAGTTAGGGGTGGGTGTCCTGTAGGATGATATTGCACCAACAGTAATGTTTTCTCCAACTTGGGGGCGTGTGTTCTTTTTAGAGAAACAGGTCTGGACTGACTGTCTAGTTTTGGCTTTCCTGCTATCTCTCTGATTTCCAGAGATCCTTATTTTCACCTTTGCAGCACTTTCAGAATGCTATTAAATCAGTTTTCTGTATTTGAAATACAGTCACAGCAGAGACTATCAGCTCCCTTCTTTCATACAAAGGGATTGCTTTTCATTTCCTTCCTTGATGCTTCTGTATGGTTGGTCTATTTCTGCAGTCAATATTCAACCTAGAGATCAGGTCTACTCTTCGTCTTTTACCATTTTTCTCTTTCCACTACTTTGCCTGGAAGCTTACTAAAGTGGAGGTTGTGGCTACAATGGGCCCAGAATGGATGGGAATGGAACACCGCAGGGACTTGCCTTCCTCCAACTTCTAGTAGTCTTCATGGGCCCTAGGCAGAGTTTAGCACACAGTGGGTACTGGGTACAATTGCACTTAGTCTCCTCTCTGGTGCAAACATGTATCATGACTCTGACCTCTACCTCCTGGGGCCAAAGGGCTTAGGCTGCGTGGACAGGTCTCTGTCTCAACAGTCCATGGTCTTTTTTTTTTAAGGTTTATTTATTTATTTATTTGTCAGAAAGAGAGAGAGAAAGAGTGTTTTTGAGTGAGCACACAAGCAGGCAGAACAGCAGGCAGAGGGAGAAACAGGCTCCCTCTGAGCAAGGACCCCCCCCACCCCGCCTCCCCAAGGTGGGGCTTGATCCCAGGACCCTGGGATCATGACCTGAGCCAAAGGCAGATTCTTAACCAACTGAGCCATCCAGGCATCCCAGTCCATGGTCTTTTCAGAGGGTGAGGCAATTGGCATTGTGGCACCTGAAAGAACCACTAGAGGTAGTAAGAACCTCTAGTCAGTTTAGGAAGGCATGGAGCTCATTTTCTGAATAGGCACTTGGTGGGCCTTTTCATCTCAGAAAGCCTGGGAGGGACTTAGGAAATATCACAAGGAAACTACAAGCTCAGCAAGGTTGGAGGATACAAGATAATACATAAAAATTAATTGTATTTATATAAACTAAAATTAAAAAATTGGAAACCCCAAATTAAAAACTTATTTTCAATAGCTCCAAAAATGCAATATTTAGATATAACTCTAACAAGGCATGTACAGGATCTGTATGCTGAAAACACAGAATGCTGATAAAAGAAATCAAGACTTAAATAGTGGGTGGGGGGTTGGGTGAGTCTGGTGGTAGGTATTATGGAAGGCACGTATTGCATGGAGCACAGGGAGTGGTGCATAAACAATGAATTCTGGAACACTGAAAAGAAATTAAATTAAAAAAGACCTACATAGTGAGATGCCTGGGTGGCTCAGTCAGTTAAGCATCTGCCTTTAAGCTCAGGTCATGACAACAGGGTCCTGGGATTGAGTCCTGCATTGGGCTCCTGTTCAGCAGGGAGACTGCTTCTCCCTCTCTTGCTCCCCCTGCTTATGCTCTCTCTCTCACTGGCAAATAAATAAATAAAATCTTCAAAAAAAAAAAAAAAGAAAAAAGACAAGTAGTCTGTAAGTACAGAGATATACTGTGATCATGGACTGGTAGACTCAACATAGTGAAGATGTCAATTCTTACCAAATTGATCTATACATTCAAAACAATCCAGTCCAAATTCCAGCAGGATGTTTTTGGATATAAACTAGCTGATTCAACAAGTTTATGGAAAGGCAAAGGAACTAGAATAGCTAAAACAACTCTGAAAAATTAGAATAAAGTCAGAAGAATCACACTACTTGATTTTAAGACAGAGCTGTAATAATCAAGATGGTGTATTAGCTAAAGGGTAGACACATAGATCAGTAGAACTGATCAGAGTCCAGAAATATACCTACACAAAGAAAACTAGTAGAGTTTTTTTTTTTTTATGAAGGAGTAAGACAATTCAATTGAGAAATGTTGGTCTTTTCAATAAATGGTAATAGAACAATTAGATACTCATATTTTTTTAAAAAAAGAAAAGGAAAAAAAGAAACTACTTAAACCTTGCACTTCATAGTACAAAATCCAATTAAAATGTATCATTGATCTAAACAATAAATGAAAACCTTAAAATTTTTATTTTTTTATTTTTAATTTTTTAAAAGATTATTTATTTATTTATTTGGCAGACAGAGATCACAAATAGGCAAAGAGGCAGGCAGAGAGAGAAAGGAAAGCAGGCTCCCCACTGAGCAGAGAGCCTGACGTGGGGCTTGATCGCTGGACCCTGGGATCATGACCTGAGCTGAAGGCAGAGGCTTTAACCCACTGAACCACCTAGGCACCCCGAAAACCATAAAATTTTTAAAGAAAACATAGGAGAAAATCTCATGACCTGGAGTTAGACTTCCTAAAAATTACAACTTTTGCTCTGAGAAAAACAGAATAAAAAAATGAAGCTACAGACTATTAGAAAGTATTTGCAAATCATATATCCAACAACAGACTTGTATCCAGAATGCACAGAAATTTTTCAAAAGTCAAAAACTAGAAAACAAGTGACACATTTTTATACTTTTTGCATGGCGTTTGAATTGTCTTTTTTATTTTTTTAAAATATTTTATTTATTTATTTGACAGACAGAGATCACAAGTAGGCAGAGAGGCAGGCAGAGAGAGAGAGAGAGAGAGAGAGGATGAAGCAGACTCCCTGCGGAGCAGAGAACCTGAAGTGGGGCTCTATCCCAGGACCCTGAGATCATGACTTGAGCCGAAGGCAGTGGCTTAATCCAGTGAGCCACCCAGGTGCCCTGAATTGTCTTTTTAAAAAATTCAATTAGCCAACATATAGTACATCATTAGTTTCAGATATAGAGTTCAATAATTCATCAGTTGCATATAACACCGAGTGCTCATCACATCACGTGCCCTCCTTAATGCCCATCACCCAATTACCCCATCTCCCCCACCTCCCTGCCAGCAACCCTCAGTTTGTTTCCTAGAGTTAAGAGTCTCTCATGGTTTATCTCCCTCTCTGGTTTCTTTCCATTCTGTTTTTCCCTCCCTTCCCCTATGATCCTCTGAGCTGTTTCTTATAGTCCACATATGAATGTAGCCATATGATAATTGTCTTTCTCTGACTGACTCATTTCACTTAGCATAATACCCTCCAGTTCCATCCACATTGATGTAAATGGTAGGTATTCATCCCTTCTGATGACTGAGTAATATTCCTTTGTGTATATATATATATATATATATATATATATATATATATATATATATAACATATCTTCTTTATTCATCTGTCAGTGGACACCTTGGCTTTTAAAAATGAGCAAATGATCTTGATAAACACATCACCAAAGTGGGCATATAGGTGACAAATATGCACATGGAAATTGTTCTACATCAATGAAGAGAAATGCAAATTAAAATCAAGATGAGGTAATACAACACACATTTGAGAGTGAGTAAAATTTTCAAAATTACTGACATTACTAAATGTTAGCAAGGATAAACAGCAACTTGAACTCTCATATATTACTGGTCAGAATGTAAAATCTTACAGCCTCTGTGGAAAATGATTTGGTCATTTCCTCTAAACAGACATACACTACATGACCTAGGAATTCCACTCTTGGAAGAAATAAAAACCCATGTTCACAGAAAAACATACCTGTGAATGTTTATAGCAGCTCTACTCATATTTGTCAAAATCTGTTAATTTTTACCCAAATGTCCTTCTATAGGTGAATGGATAGACAAACTGTGGTGTACCCATACAATGGTACAAAAAAGTAATGAACTATTCATATACACAACAACTTGGATGAACCTCAAATGCAATTTCCTGAGAGAAAAAAACCTGTCTTGATAAATTACATGCTCTGTTCTTCCATTTCTATAACATTTTTGAAAAAGACAAAACTACAATGATAGAAAACACATGAATGGTTGTCAAAGTTAGGTGTTGGGGGAAATTATTAATATAAATGAATAGTATATGAGAGGTATTTTTTGGGGAGGGGGGAGCATGATGAAACAGTTTTGTAGCTCAGTTGTGGTTACCTGAATCCATACATCACTTTTAGCTGTATACCAAAAGAAAAAGGTAATTTACTGTTTGAAAATTTAAAAAATAAGAAATATAGAAAGCTAGAGTGACTATATTAATATCAGAAAAAAGTTGACTTTATAAGAAGGCGATTTACCACAGATAAAAAGGAACATCTCATAATGATAAAAGAGTCAATTCACCAAGAAAATACAACAATTCTAAGTGTGTTTTCACCTAAAAGCAGAACTTCAAAATATAAGAAATAGAATCTGATCTAGCTGAAAGAAGAAATAGTCACATCTGCAATTACATTTGGAGACTCAACCCTCCTCTCTGGGTAAATTACAGAAATAAACAAAACATCTTTGCAGTGTTCTGGGGAAGCAGAAGCAATAGGTAGAAATAAAATGAGGCAACCTCCATACTCTTGTTGAGGGTGCTTGAATGTGATCAGAGGATATGTTTAAAAGAAGGAAGGCATGGGCAAGAAGGTAAAGAAGGCCCACTGTGTTTTTTGGAGTAGGGAGCTACCAGGTGAAGCACCAGTAAGGGAGTCTTTCAAATGAGAATTGAAGGCAGGTTTGGAAAGAAGAGAAAGGGATGGTGGGTTAGAGGGAGGGCAGCAAATTCCATGCTGAGAATAGAGAATAGTCAAGTGGGTAGAAAGATAATGTGTTCCAGTGTGTGTCTGGGTTGGAGTGGGAGTGGGGGGAGATGGGCAATGAAGAGTCTGGAAAACAAATGGGATGATAAGCTATGCTGAGAGCATAGAGGTTAGGGAACAATTTGCTGTTGGCAGTGCTGGAAACCCAGACAGAGAAAGTAGTACTGGAGTCCACACAGATAGGTGTCTATGCAGGAGCATGAGGTAGTCCATGTCTGAAGAAGGGTATTCTAGCACACAGATTTCGCATCTGTGATCAGGAAGACCCCAGCATTCTGTGGCTGGGTGTCAGGGTCCACTTCTTTGAGGGGTTAGGCAGGATTTTAGGATTATAGTCCTCACTTCAACAGTTCAGCCAGAGTGCGCTGCCTTCTTCATGGTGATGGAGTGGATTTCTGTGGAAGGCTTCAGTGGAAATAAGAGGTCCTACACCTAAAATTTTGATGACCACTGTCCACTAGATAAATGACACATAATGGAATCCCATCCTCTCGGTACCTGTGTTGAAGGGTACCTCCAGACCCCTGACCTGTTTATCATGAACAACTTTTGTTATTGAAGAGCTGCCAACCACCTAAAACTCACGCACTAGGTTTGAAAAGATAGTGTCTGGATATTGTGGGAGGCAGAGAGTAAGCTCAGTTTTGCCAAAGGCTGTCAAGAGTAAAATCCTTGAAAGTGACCTGACACAGCAGATGTGAAATAGAAAGGTCATTATTGTAACTGCATATATAAGCCACAAATACACAGAATATATATTTTATAAAAACTTTTTGTAATTGATTTTCTGGTTGAATATTTCTCCCATTAAAGTCCTTCCTAAATTTAATATGTACCTTTAGTTTCCAACTGTGTTTGCTGGAGAGGAGATGGCCAGCTATAGCATGTAGGCCACAATTCACGCAACATTTTTTTAAAGCTAAACATATGGTCTCAATTTACCCCTACTGATGCAGCCTAAGAATGCCCAGCACAAGCTCTTCTGTTAGACCGATGTTTCCTACTACCCACTGGACAGCCCTGCCTGGACAGTTGGCAAAAGCTCACTGCTTACATGACTTACACTGACTGCATCCTCCACACCTTTCTTCATTAACTTGCTACTACTTCTTCCTCCCTGATCCTCAATTTCAGATGAGAGGAAAAGCTTCTACCAAGTGAGAAACCTCAGAATTCAGGGTCATTAAAGACTACCCACCATCTCAAAGTTCCTAACTTCCTAAAACTCCTTCACATCACATCTCTCACCATCCTCCCACTCAAGCTGAATTAAGTGTTTTGTCATGTTATTTTGTTTTGTTTACTTGATATTCTTTCTCAGCATATGTTCAATATATGTTTGCTGGATGAATCAATCAAGTTGCTGGAGGGTGCCATTCACTGATTCAAAATGTGGAGCCTGCCCCTGCCTGGGCCTTCCACCTCCTGGGATGAAACCCACAGTTCCCCAACTGCTCACACAACTTCAGAATTCCCATGGGAAACTATTATTGAGGGTGTCACCATGGACATCTCCTCCCCAGGTCCAAACACCATCTTGGAGGTGGAGATGTTCTCAGCAGAGTGGTCCACGGTACTTCCTTCCTAGGAAACACGGTTTGCCTATCAAGAGATTCCCCCAGCCCGTTCATGCTCCTCGTCCTTCACTGGAGCCCACACTTGCTCACCAGTTGAGTAAGAAACAGTGCCACGTCCACAGGTTTTCCGCCTACCCTGTAACCTGGTGGCAACACAGGCCAGCTATCACAGCCACAGGACAGACACCCACCCCCACTATGCCACGACCTCAGGAGCCCTGGAAGGCAGTCTGAGCCAGGGACACCATTTGGGCAGCTTTCAAGCATGTCTAGGCCCAGCGTTTTACCTGCAGAGTCGAGGTGATTAATGCCAGTGCTTTCTCCTTCCGATTTCACCCTCCTTGCAGCTAGCAGCATACTCCCTTCCACTGCTCCTGGGTATTCCTGGCCTATCTCAGCTGTCCTTCCTCGGTCACTAACCCCTCCCTCACATAGCCCTACCCTCTATGTGGGGTTTCACTGCACCCAGGGGGAAAGACCCCACCTCCAGCAGGCATCAAGACAGGTCCCAGGCCTGGAACCTTGGCAAGGATGCCCTGGACCGCTTGAGTAGTCAAGAGATGTCATTTGCTTGAATTCAGGGGCAGGGAGCCAGTTGTACTCCTCCTGACAGAGGTAGGGGAACCCTACGGTAGTGGGGTGTCTGGCCTGCTGCTGATCCATTCATCCAACAGACCTCCCCTGTCAGACTGTCCCGCAACTTCCAGCTGGTGATAATGATTCAGAGACTTCCCCAGCCCATCCATGTTCTTTCTTCTGAATCCCTCCACCTCCCCACCTTCTCTCCTTCTGGCCCTTTTCCCCCTAAGCTGAACTCTAGATTCAGAGCCCTGACTACCAGCCTTCCTGGGGCTCTCTGCACTTGTTTTTTTTTTTTTTCAATATTTTATTTGTTTATTTGACAGAGATCACAAGTAGGCAGAGAGGCAGGCAGAGAGAGAGGGGGAAACAGGCTCCCCGCTGAGCAGAGAGCCCAATGCGGGGCTTGATCCCTGGACCCTGAGATCATGACCTGAGCTGAAGGCAGAAGCTTTAACCCGCTGAGCCACCCAGGTGCCCCTGCACTTGGTTTTGTACTTGTTTTCTCTCCTGGACTCTGGCCATCACTTTCCCAGGATGCTCTCAATGCCCTCACTAGCTGAGGGAGTCCTGGCTAGTCTCCTCCCCCGGCTGCTGGTCATTCTGGCCAAATGCTTCCTTCTCAAAGTACAGTGGGAAATGTCTTATTGATATTGGAGAATCTTAAATCATTTCCAAGTTTTATGAGAATACAAACTGGCCTAACAATTTTGGAGTAAAATTTCAGATGTATTTATGGAATGTTAAACTATTCACACCCTCTCCACTCTAACCCAATGTCTATGTTTGTATGTATATATTATTAGAAAATATAAGCATGTGTGGTTGGCTCAGTCAGTTAAGTGTCTGCCTTTGGCTCAGGTCATGATCCCAAAGTCTTGGGATTGAGTCCCACGTCAGGTTCCCTGCTCAGTGGGGAGCCTGCTTCTCCCCCTGCCTGCCATTCCCTTTGCTTGTGCTCTCTCACACTCTCTCTGTCAAATAAATAAAATATTAAAAAAAGAAAACATTCATGTCTACCCAAGGATTCATATTCAAAGATGATATTTCATTTTATTAATCATACAGCAAAGGTAAAACAACTTACGGTTCCGCCAGGAAAAAAATGGTTTATGTGATTAATTATGGTATACACTAACTTTAACATTCCAGGGAGTAGTTTCAAAAGTGAGGTAAATCTATATGCGCTCTCACGGGAAGATCCTGCATCCATTTTATTGAGACAAAAGCTAGTGGCATATGTTGAATAAACACAATACATTCTTAGAGCATATCTAAGAAAAAAACCATAGTCCTCTTTAAAATAGCACATACTAGGGGTGCATGAGTGGCTCAGCCGGTTAAGCGTCCAACTCTTGATTTCTGCTCAGGTCATGATCTCAGGGTCCTGAGACCGAGCTCCAAGTTGGGCTCTGTGCTGAACATGGAACCTGCTTGAGAGTGTCTCTCTCTCTCTCTCTCCCTTTGCCCCTCCTTCCACTCATACACACTCTCTTTCAAAAAAATTTTTAAATAATTAAAATAACACACTGGATTGTTCGTTATGGTGACTTCTGAGGAGGAAGCTGAATTGTGGAGGAACTTTGAAAAGGGGATATTGTGATTTATCTGTATTTTTGGAAGTTTTTTGCAATAGGAAGATATGCACTACTACCTTCGTAAGTAAGATTTCTAGATAAGCCTAACAACAAAAAAGCAGCCGCGTGAAAGTGACTGCTAACTGATACAACAAACCCTGACGTTTGAAGGGCTAGCGAAACAGAAGTGAATTTTTGTGCACATAAATTCTGATACAGTTTGGCAGGGGCCCTCTGCTTTTCCTAGACCCTGGGTCCTGGTTGTTTTCACCTTGTAGTTCCCCTATCTCAACACGGGGTCACCAATTTGCTGGTGAATCAAGGGAGATAGCATGGAACTGACTGTCTCTTAAATGCCTGGATGTGAGAAACAGTGCTTCTGCTCGTATCTCCATGGCAAAGGGTCATCACGCAACCCTCCCTAACTATAAGCAGACTGGCAAGGTAGTGTCCCCTGTGTTCTGGAGGGAAAGCAAGACACACTATAGATGAATATTCAAGTTTCTCTCATGTATTGTCACACAGTAGGTGCTTAACCAAATGCAACTATTATAATTTGTTATGACTGACTTCATTGCTGAAAGGAGTTTCTGAGCTCAGATTTGCCTTGGAATTCTTTGGGCTTTTCAAGCACCTCCTGTGTGACCAATACTTTCAAATACAGGATGACATCTAATTTTCAAATGATTCTGTAACCTCAGAAGGGGCTGCATTTAATGGCCAGAAGACTACAACAGAGAGTAAGGTTCTATGTTGGGGGAGAGAAGGTGCTCCCTAGCTGTTCCATGGGGACCAGTGATGAGCACACTCGCAGGCCAGGTTCAAGAGTTAGACAGAAGAGCACATAGGGGAATATCAGGGAAAGGCTGATGTAATTTGGGGAAGTGCTAAGTCTGGAAAAAATGCCAGCGCCTGGGCAGTCAGTTCTCAAAGAACTCTGGGGCTCAGGCAGAACTCTAGGTTATTAAAGCCCACAGACAGTACCCAAATCCTGTTTGATTCTCATTGTCACCTTCCTTCCTTAGCCCAGGTTTTAGTACCTTCATACAACATCCTTCTTTTTGTCACTTGGGAGATACCATGCTGTCCTCAGGAATGATGTAGGACTCAGAACATTGTCCATGGGCTGCGGTGGGTGGGAACAGCATAGACTTACATGAATTCAGGAAAGGGTTCCAGTCTCTGCCCGTCACTCACTTGCCATGGGATCCTGGGAAAATGACCAAGTCCTGCTAGTCTCAGGTTCTTTGTCTGTGAAGTGAGTGGGTTTGATAAGCGCCATCTTGAGGGACTGCAGGAATGCACGTAAGGTATGGGAAGCACCTTGCACAGTGCCTGGCACATACTGGACTTGGATGAATGGCAGTGATTCCGAACGCTGTTTTGATCCCAGAGCCTTCCTCTCTCTCCTCTGGGATATTTTTTTTTGTTTTCCAGGTCATGTTAAGAGAATGTGCAGTTCAATAGGACGTGGAATAGCTAATTAGCTAAAGAGGGCGCAACATAAATAAAACTCAATCTAAATCAGGGGATACGTGTGGGATATATGAGACTATGTGTGGAATTCAGCTGTGAGGGCGTTGTCCCAGCTGGCGACAATACAAAGCTCCTATAATTTGCGTCAAAGACCAGTTCCTTCCCTCCCTCCCAGCTGCTCTTCCACCCAAACCATTCCTTTCACTCATTTCTCCCCCACCAAAACCTAGACCTTGGTTACTTACAGCTGTCCAAATTCCACCCAAGATAACCAAACTAAAATGTCTTTTTAATGCAGTGGGTCCTGGCTTTCCATGGTCAGGAACAAGAGTGTCAGTCTAGAGTCTTCTGGGCTCCACTTCAAAGGAATATCACTGTATTCAAATGATGGATATAAAATACCTACTCTGTGCACTGTGTTGAACTGCACTGGGACGAGAGTGCAGGACGCCTTCCTTTCCTGCCCCAGGAAGAAGTTTTTCTCTGGTTTGTCCATGATCCCAAAGGAACTTCTCAGAACAATTATCCATTTCAGACTTTGCTCCCACCCCTAAGGCACCCTGTCTCCAAGTAGGGCCACTGTCATCCCCCTTCCCCCGGTTTACAGTGATCAGCCGCACAGAAGGAATCATAACACATCTTGAGCCACCCAGGCCAGGGGCATTTCCACTGCAGTGCTCTTCCTGGGAGCAGCACCGCCACACCCTTCATCCCCTGGTTCTGTAGGTCTCAGGGCACCCTTCCTTACTTTCCTGCCATGAGTACAGCTGCTAGACAGTCACCTAAGTGTGGGATGTGTCCTGCTTCTCCTAGTGTCCTCACTGCTCACCCACAGGGCCTTTCAGAGAGCAGAGCTCTGCCCGTGTCTGGGAATCAGTGAGCCAGCGAGCAGGGCTCCCTCTGTGTTGAGCGGACGTTTCTCCACCTTTCTGGAAGAACCAAGTGAATGCAGGAGCAGACCTCTGTGTTACTTTTGCAAAACGACAGTTGAGAAAGAATAAGAAACAAAAATGAACAATCTTTTATTTCCCTATTTCCTGACCCCATCACTTGATTCCTTCATTCTTTTGCCTTTCCAACAAATTCCTAGGCCAATGCCTTGTAATTTCATTCCAGAACCCAAACAAGGAGGGAAGATCTTTTTGCAAAATGACAGACAAGAAGGAACAAGAAACAAAAACGAACAATCTTTTATTTCCCTATTTCCTGACCCGGTCAATTGACTACTCTGTTCTTTTGCCTTTCCAACAAATTTTTATGCCAATGCCCTGTAATTTCCATTCTAGAACCCAAACAAGGAGAGAAGGTCTCCCAGCTTATTTCCAGGACATAACAAAACTCTTAACTCTTGAACTGGGTAATTACAAATGTTGTGGGGTGGATGTCATTCATGCACTTAGCCGCCGAAGCTGGTTAAACCTTCCATTCCAGGGAATAACATTTCAGAACTTCCTCAAGAAAACCAAGCTCTGGATGTCAGTCATTGTAGAGGCCAGCCTCCAGAGAGGCTCCTCACAGGGCGCGCGCGCTCTCTACACACACACACACACGGAAGAACCATGAAACAGCCTCACTTCACGCCCAGCACCCCACAGGACAAGCTGTCGACCCCGCCAGAGCCGGGACCACACTACAGCCACCCCTGGGGCTCAGGCCCCCTCTTCCTCATTGCTCACAGCGTCTTCAGTCGGGGCCACGAGGAATCTGGCAGCCCGCGATTGACCCGCAGCAAATACTCCAGCACTTGCAACCTGCTGGTTTCCGCATGGGCCCTGGGACCCCACAGGAACTTGTAGCGGGCAGGGTCACTGCCAGGCACCTGCCGGTACTCCAGGTACCTTTCCTGCACCCAGATGTTGGTCAGGAGCTCCCGGGGCTCCCCATAGATGATGTGCTCCTCGCCGGCATACACCCCCATGACCCCCAGCGCTTCCCACACCTCCTCCTCGGGGGCACAGTCGCCCTCCAGGAGGATCACCCCCAGGAGCACCACCAGGAGGCCGGTCTTGGGCGGGCCCTGGTCACCGCTCAGCATCGCATCGCAGGTGAGGCCCAGGACGGTGACCAGGACGTAGGAGTGCTCGCTGGGGTCCACCTCCTTCACCTCCACGCCGAACACCAGCCGCATGCACTCGGACGCCTGGCCCAGGATCCCTGGGAAGTAATCCTGGTAATCCTCACCGACGATCTCCAGCATCTCCTCCTGGCTGTTCGGCTGCTTGGTGCGAAACTTAAGGAGCAGGAACCCCACCAGGTCAGCCACTTTCACTTGGAGTTTCTCCTGGAGAAAAGACTGAGTGACTTCCAGCTGCTCCCAGGTGCTCAACTGCCCCTCATCTGAGCTGCTGGAGCCCTGGTCGGGCTGGTTCCAGGCAGTGGCTTCCATGGCAGTGGGGGACCGGCAGGCATGCTGAAGGCTCTGGGGAGGACTCAGGGACCCAGCAGCAGACCTGTCCTCCACCGGAATCAGGAACAGGGCAGAGCAGGAGGAGGAAGGGGAAGAGGAGAAAGAAGTACTAGTAATGGAGGAGGAGGAGGAAGAGGAAGAGATGAAGAGGAGGAGGAAGAGGAGGGAAGAGACTGGACCCCCTCCTCTTCAGTCCCAGACAGCTGTGCATTCACCAGGCCCTGGGCCTCTCCTGGGTCTTCCTCCAGCTTCCAGAGCTCACTCCTCTGACCCTGGGGCATGGCGTCGGTGTCGGGCTGAACCTGAAAAGAAATGTGGGATGGCCTCTCAGGGTACAGCCCAGCCAACAGAGGCCTGACATCCCAGAGCTGACAGTGGGCTGCGTCGGCTTCGGTGCCAAGGGGCTCCCTCTGTGTTGGGATGGGCGAGCCCCTGGCTCCACGCTCAGAGCATGTACCTTACCTCAACAGCTGGCACTCACCTTCTCTTCTGCTCTGTGACCTCAGGGACTCTTGCCTCACACCAAGGCCTCAACTCCTAGTCCCTGAAGGCTCTGGTGGAGAAAAGGAGGAGGAACCTCAGAGTGCAGACTGCGAGCATGGCCCTGGGCCCCCAGTGCACACAGGAGGGCTGGGTTGGACTCTGTGAGGTTGCTGCCAGGGCAGGCTGGGTGGTCCCCTCCTTGGCCTCTCAGGGGACTGCTCTTTCCCTTGGCGGGGCCTGCCCCCCCCCACCCTGTAGGCCTGAACCCAAAGGGACCCAGCAAGACCACGCAGCCCTGAGACTCCACCGAAGGAAAGCGAGAGGCCCCACATCTAGCCATGCCTGCCAAGGTCTACAGGGCTCGTCATGGATCTCCAAGGATGGACAAGCTTGTGGTTCCATCTGTGCTGGGATAGCTACACCTCTCCGTCTATACCCTGACCCCACAGGCGACCTGGGAAAACTACCTCTGTTAACCTGAGGACACCGTTCTGGTGCCGAGGCCTCGTCTCTGGGAGAAACCAGAAGGAAAATTCAGGAGACATCACTTGGCCCACCAATCCCCCGTCTCCCCGTGGCTGACCGAAGTGTGAGGGCAGGCCTGGGCCCCAGGGACCTGCTGTGGGAGGCATCTCCTCATTTCTCACCTCCGCCCCTGCCTCCTCCACTGACCAGAGTCCAGACCCTCAGACACAGGCCCTCCCCTCCCTGACACCAGGGATCTGGGGACTAAGAAGGGCTCAACCTGACAGACCTGGCCAGGGTTCTCCGGGCTGTCAGGTAGAGCTGGCCAGATTTCTGGGCCATCCCCTCCTTGTCCCAAGGGGTGGGTTGGGAGCCCTCGCTCCTGCCTCGGGGGTCCCCACATTGACTCCTGGCCGGACCAGGGCCTCCTGTGTGTCTCCCAGGTGGGCTTCCTCAGATGACTGGATTCTGGCCTCTCCCAGCAAGGCCCTCGCCTCCCTGAGAGCTCCCAGAGGAGGGTGAGGAGGCAGCTCCATCCCCCACCGTCAGCTTCCAGCAAGATCCCAAAGGGCTGGCAGTGTGGACCTACCCCTTTGTCCTGGGATGGGGATGCGCTCAGGCTCCCGGGAGGCTAATCCTCCTTCCTGCCATGACCTGCCCTTCCCTCAGCCCCCAACCTGAGATAGAGGCCATATGCCCCTCAGCCCGAGACCTCACTCCTTGAGGTCTCCCCACCTTCCAGCCCATGAGACAAGTGTGCATGCCTGCCACTTTGGGCCACCGCTGACCGATCCTCCTTGGGCTGCCAACAGGGCAAAGCCAGACTCCGGGGCACTGGCTTCTTTGCTGAGAAGGGAGGACCTGGTACGGCCAGTCCTCCCCCAGGATCCTCATCCTCACTCCCAGAAGGACCTGTGACCCTCCTCCCCACCCGTGCTACACACACACACACACACACACACACGCACGCACGCACATGCCCTCCACACCCCAGACCCCGTTCCTTCTCACCACAACCCGCAGTCTCTCACACCCAGATGTGAACATCAGGACAGACATGTGCTCCTCCTACACTGGGGCCTCCTCTCCGAATTGAAGGTGCTGGGGACCAGGATGCCTCAGTCCTCCCTCTGGTCCTCACCATCCATCACAGCAGGCCCGCGGTCCGCCTGGGAGGTCTTGAAGCCTGATGCTTCCATCCAGACCCCCATCCCTGGGAGACTTGGTGCGAAGTCAGGGCTCACCCTATGTGATCATCTGTCCCTGCGGCCTCCTGGGACCAAATCTGGTCTCTGTCCCCAATCCTGCAGTCCTCCTTGCAGTCCTCGCCTTTCCCCCCAGCAACACACGGCCCATCTCCCCCCCTTACGCATTCTTGACGTGGGGCTCCATCCTTGTGACCACCGATCTCAGAGGCCGTGAGGCTGAAGTGGCCATGCACGGTGTGGGTTCGTCCACCCCAGGAGCCTCCCGTGGCTGAACCAAGTCCCGGTTCGGCGAACTCCCTGGGGACTCCCTCAGGTCTTCTCTCCTCCAGCCCTAGCGGGTCCCGGGCCTCTCCTGTCTGCTGTCCTGGGGCCGGTGCACCCGCACCAAGGCTATCGCTCCCCTGAGCCCACTGCCTCAAGCCTGTGACCACAATATGCAAAGGTCAGGACTTCCCAGGGCTGACCACAGGGGCTGAGATGGGGCGTCCAGGTCTCTCGGGCCTTCTTCCCCTTTCCAATGGGGCTCCCTGGTGCCTACGCCTTTGTCTGCGGTACTGCCTGCGGACTGGCTCCTGGACAACGGGGCATCCAGCCTCTGGGAGACCCAGATGGGCAAGTGGGGGACAAAAACACACGCACATACGAATGCAAATGGGGGGTCACTCAGACTTCTAGGGACTGACACTGGTTTGGGATCCAGGGTCCCTCAGACCTACCTCCGCATCCTCACCGTGAAACCCAGCAGGACGTGCGCCCTTCCTTCTGCCCACCTAGGGAGAAACTGCTCCTTCTGCCAAGGTCCCCAGTCACCAGAGAAACCCGATGTGCCAGTCCCACCCCAGGGGCTACAAGTCCCGATCCCATGCAGGTGCCTTTCTAGACGGACCCTGGAGACCCAATTCTGTGAGGTCCCCTCTGTCCTGCCTCAGAGTTCATACCTTGAATCACAGTCACTCCTGAGCCGTTGCCCCTGACGACCCGAGACTGGCTCCTTACACCAGGCCCTTTGTCACTCAGAGACCCGGATGCGGAAGTCCGGACTCGCCACGTGCTCCCATCCCCCACCACGGACCTTCCCGGACTGACTCTGGGCTGGGCTCCAGGGTCCCTCAATCCTCCTCCATCCTCACCATGAAACACAGCAAGACATTCGCCCGCCCCTCTGCCCCCCTGAGGGAGGCCCTGCTCCTTCTGCCAAGGCCCCCAGTCACCAGAGAAACCCCGATGCCCCAGTCCCACCCCAGGGGCTACAAGACCTCATCCCGCCAGATGCCTTTCTAAACTGACCCTGCGGACCGAATTCTATGAGGTCCCCTCTGTCCTGCCTCCGTGTACATACTGTGATTGCCGTTCGCGCCTGAGGCCTCCCCTCTGAAGACCTGAGATCGGCTCCTTACACCAGGCCCCTCGTCACTCAGAGACCCGGATGCGGAAGTCCGGACTCGCCACGTGCTCCCATCCCCCACCACGGACCTTCCCGGACTGACTCTGGGCTGGGGTCCAGGGTTCCTC
Organism: Meles meles; assembly: GCF_922984935.1. Classification (NCBI taxonomy): domain Eukaryota; kingdom Metazoa; phylum Chordata; class Mammalia; order Carnivora; family Mustelidae; genus Meles; species Meles meles. The sequence goes on along the minus strand of NC_060087.1, from coordinate 130,280,899 downwards.
AGTCCTCCCCCTGCATCCTCAAATTGAAGCCCAGCAGCACCTGCACTCGCCCCTCTGCCCACCTGAGAGAGGCCCTGCTCCTTCCCCTAAGGCCCCGCCCCCGTCTCTCCGGAGACCCGGATGCGCCAGTCCGGCTGACCGGCTGACCGACCCCTTGTCCCCATCCCCCCCCCCCCCGGGGGACTTCCCGGACCAGCCTTGGGAGCGACGTCTGTGAGGTCCCCTCCGTCCTGCCTCAGGGTTCAAACCTTGAGTCACATTCGCACCTGAGGCCTCCCCTCTGACGACCTGAGATCGGCTCCTTACTCCAAGCCCTTCTTCACTCAGAGACCCGATGCAGAAGTCCGGACTCGCCACGTGCTCCCATCCCCCACCACGGACCTTCCCGGACTGACTCTGGGCTGGGCTCCAGGGTCCCTCAGTCCTCTCTCCGCATCCTCACCGTGAAGCCCAGCAGGTCCTGCGCCCACCCCTCTGCCACCCTGAGGGAGGCCCTTCTCCTTCCACTATGGCCCCCAGTGTCTCTGAGACCTGGACGGGCCAGTCCCGCCACCCTGGCCCCGTGTTCCCATCCTGCCCGGGGCCTGCCCGGAGTGATCCTTTGGCCCGACCTCGGTTTTATCCCCTGTGTCCTGGGCTCCCGACTCCTTCGGTCCTGCCCCCCCTCGGGGCTGACCCCCCCCCCCCCCCCGGTCTCCCTGGGCCTCCCTCGGCCGCGGCCTTCCTGACCCGACTTCCTTGCCTTCCGACCAAGGTCCTCAGCCCCCTCTAACCTCCGAGGCACCTTTCAGCCGAAGCCCCCTGTGGCCACCCTCCCGAGGGGCCCCCAGGGCCAGTCTGGGTCTGCGGTAGGGCCCGGGGGGCTGCACCAACGCGGGGAAGGCTGGGTCCCACCGATCTCCCTCAGGTGCCCACACCCGCCCCAGGGAGGGCCTGCACCTGTCCCTCCGGGGACCTGTGTCCCCTACCCTGGCCCGGGTGGGATCGGCTCAGCCGGACGGCACTGCCCCAGCCCGAGGTCTCTTGGGGCTGCCGCCAGGGGTCCCCTGGCTCCCGGGGGTCCCCCCCCGCCCCCCCCGCCCCCCCCCCCCACTTGGGGCACCCTCAGGGTAGGGTCTACCTGCACGCCTGGCTGCTGGTCTCCTGCCCTCAGCTAACCTGAATCCGGCTTCCCACACACAGGGCCTTGCCTCTCTCAGGCCTCAGAGGCGGAAGTCGGCGCTCGTCACATCCGGAGCCCAGAGGAAGGGGTCCCCTAGGGCTGACAGCACCTCGGGCGGCGTGGTTCCCGGGTGGGTGAGGTGAGAGCAGGGGAGTGGGGAGGAGGGTCCCTCGGTCCCCCCTGGGCTCCTCGCATGCCCTCTGGCAGCGCTGGGTCCCCATTGACCGCAGACCTGAGCCCCAGCGGGATGGTTTGTGGGGCTTGTGCCGCACCTGCTCAAGGGGCCTGGGGTGTCTCAGGGCTGCTGGCAGGGACCCAGTGCGGTCATGGGACAGATGCCTGATGTGGACCTGCAGCGCCCGTGACCCTGGGGCAGGGTCGGAGGAGAAGCGCTCCTTCCAAGGGGTCCCTTCGCCAGCGGCCAGACTTCCGGAACAGTCTGAAGATTTAGTAAAAACATTTAGTGCCGAGGCTGAGCAGCTGCAGGAGGTTTGGGGTTCAGTCCCAGGGTTTTAGGGTTATCCACTGTTGCAGGGCCCGCTGCAGTGAGTTTTCCTTTCTCGTGCTCCTTCATCGGAAGAAACACACTGTCCGCCTCTACCCGGTGTGTGTACTACATATGTTTGTATATGCATGCATGTTTATGTTATATGTGTATTTATATGTGTGTGGACTATACTTATTTTATGAAACTACATTCTCTTACTCTGTGTGATTTACTTTGATAATCTCTCTTCTATTTCTAGTCTGCCCTTTATGTTCTATCAAAATAACAAGTTTTGAAAAGTCATTCCTTACCCCTAAGATGGTTTCAGGTGGTTATTAGAACAGACTCTGGAGTCTAATGCCTCAATCGCTCCATCTTTCCCTCTGTCTTGATAGTTCGCCAGGGCTATTGGCATGGATGCTCTGAGAACCCGCCTTAGATTTATACCAGGAATTAGGGCAGAAGTTTATCATTTCTCCTACCCATCCTGTCATGGGCATCTAGGCAGCCTACAGTACCTCCCCCCATATCCCTGCTGTTCCTCACACCCCAGCCCCAGACACAGGCACCAGCTCAGCCCTATTCATTCTCCTGCAGGATTTTCTCCTGTTTTGTTGTTTAAATTTTATTGTTGGTTCGCCTTCCCTCTCTTCCTTCTCTAGTCTTTCGGACTCAATTTGGGAAGCAGAAGTCAGCAGTCTGAGCTTAATTATCATCTTGCCAGCTACATGGCAAGGTGTTAAATGTATACATTGTTTCATCAGAATTATATGTTTGCAATATTCTGGTCCCCGTTAATGAACGTGGTATACTGGTCCATTTATTTGGGACATTTTTACCTGAATCTATCAGTAAACTTGTGCACTTTCTTGTATACTTAACTATATTTATACTGATATATAAAACTATATAACTATATGTATAATAATTATATTAATAATTATATTATTATAGTATATAATAAGTATACAAGTAGTTATATAGTTTTATATATAGTTACATAGATCTTGTACATTTTTATTGGGCTTCTTTATAGGTAATTTTTGGATTTTGTTGGTATCGTGAATGGCATATTTTCTATTACGAGTTCTAATTAGTTACTGATTTTGTATGGCAGAGCTATGTATTTTGCTATAATACTCTTTCATACACGATCTGAAGTCTTATCCATTTGAATATCCCACATGTCTAGTCCTTTAACTTTTCAAACTAGATGAGGAGATTGTTTTGAAATGCTCCATTTGCAATATTCATATATCTTATCTGTGTGATGTCCAGAGCTCTGGCTTTGTGTTCCAGTATGTTTATGAATGGTGGAGGTGGAAGTATCTAAGTGGAGTTTCTGACTTTAGTGGGAATGTTTCTAATATTTGACATTTAAATATGTTTAGTGTCCCATTTTGGAAATGGAAGTTCTTACGTTTTATTATGAATTCATCTTGAATTACATTAAAGGACTTTTTCTTGGGGCACGTGGGTGGCTCAGTCAATTCAGCATCCAACTCGTGATTTCAGCTCCATCTCCTCAGTTTCCTGTGCTCAGCATGGAGCCTGCTTGGGATTCTCTATCTCCTCTGCCCCTCGCCCTCCCTGGTGTCTCTCTCTCTCTCTCAAATGAATAAATAAATCTTTTTTTTAAAAAAAAAGACTTTTTGTTTACCTACTGATATGGTCAAATATTTTTTATTTCCTCTAATTTGTTAATGTAGGGAATTATAATTGAAATTATTTCCATCCTTTAGACACAGACTGTTCATTTAATTCATTGCTGTGTTGAATATACTAATAATTTATTTGAGATATTTGCTGCTATATGAATAAACTTGGCATAAGTATTCTTTTTGTGGTATGTACACATTGAGTTTTTGAATCCAGAATACCTAGACTGGGAGAGGAAGTTAAACAGTTGCCCATCTTTCTATGGATTTGGAAGAGTTGGTGGAAAATGGTGATTAATTTTCCCTGATATTTCATAGAATCATCTCCCAAAACTGCCTTTCCTGGAACTTTGGAGGGTGACTTCAATTTTGAATACAGTTTCAGCTTGTATTGTTAAGGGTTTTTATTTCTGTATAGTATGGGCCAATTTGCTCATTCCCCCCCCCCCCAAAAAGTGATCAGTTTCACTTAGGATTTCCAATTTAATGACATAATTATTATAATGAAATGTTTCCTTATAGAAAGTTTAAAATATATAGAGTAGTAGAGAGAATAGTATAATGAACGTATAATGAACCCATTGTACCTGATCCTCAGCTTCGAAAACCTAAATACATGGCCAGTCTGGTTCCGATTATTTCCCCACATACCCTGCATCTCAGCTGCTGGAATAATCATTTTATGTTTAAGTATTTCAATATACATTTCTAAAAGATAAAGACTTTAAAAAATACACCATAAAGTCAACACAAATATCATTTCAAAAAATTAAATGTCATTCATATCATTAAATATCCAGTTATTTTTCAGATTTACCTGAAGGCCTTATACTTTTTCAAAAATTTGAATTGTGTCAAAATATGATTTGCAGGTGTGATTGTTCATTAGTTTCTTTTTTTTCTTTTTTTTTTTTTAAAGATTTTATTTATTTATTTGACAGAGAGAGAGAGATCACAAGTAGGCAGAGAGGCAGGCAGAGAGAGAGGAGGAAGCAGGCTCCCTGCGGAGCAGAGAGCCCGATGCGGGGCCGATCCCAGGACCCTGAGATCATGACCTGAGCTGAAGGCAGCGGCTTAATCCACTGAGCCACCCAGGCGCCCCTGTTCATTAGTTTCTTAAGTCTTTTTTTTTAAAGATTTTATTTATTTATTTGACAGAGAGATCACAAGTAGACAGAGAGGCAGGCAGAGAGAGAGAGAGGGAAGCAGGCTCCCCACGGAGCGGAGAGCCCGATGCGGGGCTCGATCCCAGGACCCTGAGATCATGACCTGAGCCGAAGGCAGCGGCTTAACTCACTGAGCCACCCAGGCGCCCCAGTTTCTTAAGTCTTTAAAAATCTACAAATTCCCCTAACATTATATCTTTTTCCTTACAATTTTTTTGTTGTTGTTGGAAAAAAGAAAACAAACCAAGTCTTGTGTTTTGTCTGGTTTCTTAGTGTAGATTTTACTTAATATAACACCTTGGTGTCCTTTAACGTGTTTTTTAGTGTGTTGTATTCCTTTTAATTAGTGATTAGAGGTATAAGCTTGATCAGGTTAAAATGCTTGTGTGTTTGTTTTATTGTCCTTATTGTTGATTTGCAAGACATTAGGTGTCACACATTGTTTGTTTGTCTCTCTTTGTGCCATACTGGCAGTCATTAATACTTATTATCTTTATCCATTAATCCTTTAGAGATGGTAATTCTCTCATTCTCTCTTTCTTAATTTATTGGCTGAAATATTTCTACATGTTATGTTAACCTTAAAAATAAAACAGCCAAGTATTTTACCAGCAAAAATGGATTTATTCAGGAATAAAGGAGAATTGCAATTCAGGGCGTGCAAGCTATGGTGAAACCATAGGCTATGCTGGAGAACGAAGGAGGGGTTCTCACTTTTATAGAGAAGAGGGGAAAGTTAGGAGGGCACTTATGAACAAAAAAGCCTATGGGAGTAAATTAGGAGTTTGAAGTGTAGTGGCTTTTCATTGGCTAAATTGTGACCTTCTCTTATTGGCTGGGCTTGGATAAGGAAACCTTTCTTCCTCTGCTGGGATAGTAATGTAGTAGCTGAAGTAGAATCTACTTGCAAGGCGGGGCTCTTACTGTTGGCTCTGTAATTGACCTAGACTGGTAGGATATGAGAGCTCCCCCTACTGGCGTTTTTTTTACTTCTTTTAACGGAAGTTTCCTTCGTTTTCACAGGAGAAATCTTTTCTTGTTCACATCCACCATTGGTTATACTGAGGGAAAGATATAACATATTTTATAACTTTTAAATCTCTTCTGCATCTCTGTGTTGTACAATTTTAACTTGTTTATTTGTGCTTTTTTCTTCAATAATTGATCATATCTGCAAAAGGTATTTTGTATGTATTTTCAAAGACCTGGCTTTTGTTATTTAGCTCTACTGTTATTTGTTTCATTATTTCTGCATTTATATTCATTATTTCTAACTTTCCACTTCTTTAGGTTTATTACAGTCTTCATTGTCTAGCTTCTTGAATTGCTTGGATGTTTTAAATATTTATTTTTTTCATACATTCAAGGTCATATATTGCCAGCTAAGTAACATTTAGACAGTATCACACAGGTAGTGTTGTATAGCTTTATGTGTATTACTTTTTTTTTACAAGTTGAATATATCACTCTATTACTTATGATATTAGACTTTTTTCAACATACATATACAAAAACTGGACACTATAAAATTATTTTTATTTATTTATTTTTGTTAAGACAATATTTTAAGAATTTTTTTATTTATATTATTATTTTAAAGAATTTATTCATTTGACAGAGAGAGAGATCACAAGTAGGCAGAGAGGCAGGCAGAGAGAGAGGAGGAAGCAGGCTCCTCGCGGAGCAGAGAGCTCAATGTGGGGCTCGATCCCAGGACCCCGAGATCATGACCCGAGCCGAAGGCAGAGGCTTAACCCACTGAGCCACCCAGGTAGCAGTTTAAGGGTCACTTCAAAATCAAGGGAAAGGTATAAAGGTTTCTCATATTCCCACTGTCCCCACACATGCATAGCCTTCCCCATTATCAACACTCCCTACAGGAGTGGTAATTCCCTAAGTGTTTTCTTTTTAAAATTTCAGTTACTGTATTATTCAACTGTGGTTTGTTCTTTTATATATTTTCTAACTCTTTATTGAAATCCTCATTGATTTTTTCCCATTCTTCTCTCTAGCCTCATGGGTATCTTTATGATCCTTACTTTTTTTTTTATCAGGCACATTATTTTTCTGTTTTATTTAGCTCTTTTTCTGAGTTTTTTCTTGTTTTCTCTTTTGGAACATATTTCTATCTCCCCATTTTGCTTGATTTTCTGCGTTTGTTTTTATGGATTAAGTGGAACAGCTACTTTTCCTCAACTGGAAGGAATGTTCTTGTATATGGTTGTTCTGTATGTTGACTGTGTGTGCTTGGTAAATTTGCTGGCTGGTTGGAGCTGAGGTCGGCATGGGCTGGAGGTCCTGGGGTTTTCCACATAGAGGGCGCTCTATCAGGACTGCTAAAACTGAAGTGGATGCAGGTCAGGATATCCCAGGGTTCTATGTGCTGAGGGAACTCCAGCAGGACATTGGAAGCTGAAATGGGTGCAAGTTGGAGTATTTCAGGGTGCTCTGTGCAGGGGGTGTCTTGGCGAAGTGGCTGGAGCTGATGTGGTGTGTGGACCAGGAGGTCCTTGAGCTATTTGTGCAGAGGATGCTGTAGTAAGATAGCTGAAACTATGGTGGGTGAAAGCTCAGGGGACCCAGGGCTCTATACACAGAGGGCATGCTGAAGCAGATGTGGATGTAATCAGGGATGTTTCTGGACTCTCTGCACAGAGGGTGCCCTGAAGGAGCAGCTGAAAGTAAGGCAGGGTATAGGCTAGGAGGTACTGGGACACACCATGCAGGGGGGCATCCTGGCAGTACAGCTAAAGCTAAAATGGGCACAAGCTGATGTGGTCCCTGGGCTCTTCATGCAAAATGTGCCCTAGCAGGACAGCTGAAGCTGAATTGGGTGCAAGCCATGGTATCCCAAGGTATTTAGGGCAGCAAGTGCCCTGGCGGAGCTACTGAAGCCAAGGCCAGTGCAGGTGGACATGTTCCAGAGTACTCCATGTAGGGGTGCCCTGATGGGTTGGTTGAAACTGATGCTGGCACAAGCCCGGGGTTCCTGGGGTGCTCCTCTTAGGGGACACCCTGGCAAGGTGGCTGGATTTAAAACAGACATTGACTGAGGTATTCTAGAGACTCTGTATCAGGGGTGCCCTAGCAAGTCATCTGAAGCCAAAGTGTGGGCCTGGAGTGTTCTGGGGTGCTTTGTGCCTGTGTCAGCTTGGCATGAAGGCTGGGGCTGTAGTGAACACTGGCTAGTGGTGTCCCAGTGTTCATTGCCCTCTGACCACCTTAGCGGGTCAGCTGGGATTGGTGTGGGCTGGGGCTTGGGGCTCACTGAGGCAGCAGGCCAGTTAAGGTGCCCAGGCTATGCACTGGTCTCTCATTTCAAGGTGGAGGTGGAGGTGGAGTGTAGCATGTGTCTGTTAACCCCTCCCACCTGGGGAATGTTCCAGCAGCTCCCCCCAATGGTGGAGTTTTAGGGTTGACTCTTACTTTTTTTAATTTTAATTTTTTAAAGACTTATTTATTTTATTTTAAGGGGGGACAGAGAGAGAAAGAGAGAATCCAAGCAGATTGCCTTGGAATTCTTGTCTAAGCACAGAGCTCGTCTCGGGTTTGAGCTCATGACCCTGAGATCATGACCTCAGCGGATATTGTGAGTCTGGTGCTCAGTGGTCTGAGCCAGCAGCAACCCCAGGGCTGACTTTTTAACGTGCTAGTTGATATTTAAGATTGTGGGTTTTTAAAGAAAGAAAATAATAATATAAAATAATTTTTAAAATCAATAAAAGGAAAAAAGGCAAAAAAGAAAAGACAAAATGAAACTTAAAAAACAAGACCAAAACCAAAACAAAACCCCCCAAACCCCAAATGACAACAGACCCCATGGCTTATTTTCTGTTCCCCAGTGCTACTGAATCTGGTGTGGGCTTGTAGACTCCGGGCTCACCATGGTCTCAAACTCGCTGTGATGACCAGAACTGCCAGTTATGACATTCAGACCTTGCTCCCTTCTGGGCTTTTAAAGCTGGAGTGGGAATGTCAATGTGTTTTTTTCTCCAGTCTTTCTGACCTGGAGAGTCTTCCACCATTTGGCAGAGTTCTAGTGGTTGTCTCTTTTACATGCCAGTTGCTCTATTTTTGTTTTTGTTTTTGCTAGTTGTTCTTTTAAACTGTGGCTTTCTTTCTATACCCAAGGATGCAGGAATCTGTTCCTGGTCTCTCAGTAATATCCCTCCCCACTGCTGTCCTCAGTGTTGGGGGTAGGGATTCCTTTCTCACTGTCTCTCCTTCTTTCTTGCTATTCTCTTTTGTAGTTCTCTCTATTTTTGGTTGTGCAGAAAATATTCAGTCAGCCCTCTGTTCTTCGGGAGGAGTTCTCCAATTAACAGGTATAATTTGGTGTGTTCAGCGGAGGAGCTGAGTTCAGGGTCTTCCTTCATTGCCATCTTGGGCCCAACAGTTGTTTCAAAACTACTAATTTTAATGTGTATGTCTTTTTTGTTAAAGTGCTTGTTAAGATCTTTGGCCCATTTTAAAATCAGGTTGTTTTCTTAATTTTGAGTTTTAGATGTATTTTTAAATTTTGGATAATGGTCCTCCTTTATCAGATGTGTCTTTTGCAAATATTTTTTCCTTGCCTATGATTTCTTATCTCATTCTCTTGACATTGCTTTTCATGGAACAGAAGTTGTCAATTTTAATGCATTCCAGTTTAATCAATTATTTCTTTCATAGATTGTGCCTTTGGTGTTGCATCTTAAAGGTCATCGCCATACCCAAGAGTATCTAGGTTTTCTCTCCTATGTTATCTTCCAGGACTTTTATAGTTTTGCATTTCACACGTAGGTCTGTGATCCATTTTGAGTTAATTTTGGTGAAGGGTGTAAAGTCTGTGTGTAAATTAATTTTTTCCATGTAGTTGTTTAGTTGTCTAACACCATTTTCTTGAAAGTACTATCTTTTTTCCATTGTCCTGTCTTTGCTCCTTTTTAAAAGATCACTTGACTATATTTATATTTGTCTATTTCTGGGATCTCTATTCTGTTCTATTGTTCTATTCATCTGTTTTTTCACCAATACCACACTCTCTTGGTTACTATAGTTTCATAGTAAATCTTTAAGCTGGGTAGTGTCAGTTTTCCAACTTTATTTTTCTCTTTCAATATTGTTTTTGGTCTCTCACATTTCTTTCTGGTTCTTTCTCACTTGTTTTTATTTCTGATTACATTACCTATCTGATTTGGCATGCTGTCTATCTTTTCCATGAGAGTCCTGAGTGTATTAATCATAGTTATTTTAAATTTCTGGCCCAATACTTCCAATAGCCCTGCCACATCACATCTGATGCCTCCTTTCTCTTTTTAAACTGCATTTTTGCCTTTTGGTATGCTTTGTAATTTTTTCTTAATAGCTGGACATGTTGGGCTGGATAGAAAAAACTACTGTAAATAAGCCTTTAACATGGTGGTAAGACGTTTGGGGAGAGGAAATTTTCTGCAGTCCTATGTTAGATCCCAGTCTTTTAGTGAGATTGTGCATCTGGACTGTGAACTTCACAAGTATTTCATTCTTTTCTCCCTGCCTTAGGTGGGACAGGATGACTGGAGTAGGCTGGAGTTGAGTATTTCCCTTCTCTAATGTGGAAAGCTAAAGCTAACTGGAGTTGGGTATTTCCCTTCCCGTTGGTCAGTTATGCTCTAATGATACCCCAGCAGGTTAGGCTCCTGTTAACTGGGTTCTCCAGAGGGCAAGCCTTATTAAGAAGAATAGGGTGAGTGCCTGTGTAGCTCAGTTGGTTAGGTGACTGCCTTCGGCTCAGGTCATGATCCTGGAGTCCCAGGATTGAGTCCCACTTTGGGCTCCCTGATTAGAGGGGAGCCTGCTTCTCCCTCTGACCCTCCTGCCTCTCATGCTCTCTCCCCATCTGTCTCAGATGGATAAATAAAATCTTAAAAAAGAAGAAGAAGAAGGACAGGGTACTCTGGCATATTTCAAAATGGTTCATTTTTTACCCCCCTGCTAGAAGCATGGGGGGATTTTTCTTGATATTTACTGTGGGAACCTGGTTGAGTCTTAGAGTAAATCTTACAGCATTTTGGCCCCCCACCAAGTGACTGCCCCCTGGAGTTTTTAACTCTCAATGTTGTCTATTCTGAGCCTCTAGTAATTCATCAGTTATAGTCCAGGTAATCCCAGAACTGGTTCCCACAATGGTTTCCAGTTATGAGCCTCTGCTCTGGTAAATTATCAACCTCCTGTAGTCATCTGCCTGTCTCTCCAGTCTTGGGGACCATGTTTGCCCTGTGTCCTCACCTCTTCTAGTATACAAGAAGACTTATTGATTTTTTAGTCCGTGCAGCTTTTTACTCATTTTTAGGAAGGAGAGGGAACTTCCAGTTTACTTACATGTGGAACTGAAAACTGAAAGTAAAAATGATTTTTGAGAATGCTGTGAAGAGGATGAGAGAAATAAAATGTCATTTAGAGGAGATTTCATGGAGGGATGCCTAGCTGGCTAAGTCAGTGGAGGATGTGCCCCTTGATCTTGGGGTCATGGGTTCGAGTACCACATTGGTGTACTATTTACAGGTGATTTCAGGGTCCAGGGTGTTTTGTTTTGTTTTTATTAGTCATAAAGATAAACATATTTAATTACTGGCCACATAGTTTGTTTATCCCTGGAATACAAAGAAATTTGACACTAGAAAATCAATCAGTGTAATTAGCCTCATATAACAGTCAGGGATTGTCCAGAAAAATAGAAGCATCCCTAAATATTTAACACAGCGAAAATTTAATACAGAGGACTGTTTATACAAGTGAGGAGCCAAATGAGGGAAAGTTGGGGAACCCAATAATTAGCCACATGAGAAAGTCAATCTGATCTCCAGGCTGAAAGGACAAAGAGAGGTGGTGGTGTTACTACAATCTAAGTATTGGATTCAGTAGGCTCTGGAGGCATGGTAGGCCAATGTGATGGTGGCTGGACCCATAGGGAATATGTAGTCATTGACGGAGAAGCCACTTGATGCAAAGGAAGAAGGAGAAAAAAAGTTTGTCTATCCTGGGTTCTAATCTCCTGCTGCTGCCTCCAGCAGGCTGCACTAAAGTGGTAGCCAAATATTGGTGAGCTTAAGGATCGTAGCCTTCAGGGGTCAGCCCCTGTGTAATTGAGGGAAGAGCAGGAGAGGAATGAGGGATGGATCTAGGAACAAATAGGCCCAGAATTTTCTTACCATATGAACAGATTGAATAAGGAAAATAGTATTTAATTTGATAAATAAAAATAATATCTATGTCCAGTCATAATAAAAAGAAATGCTAATCCTAGAGCATAAAGTGTGTATTCGTGAGTCCATACTGATGTAAATGAATGATTGGTAAATAAACAAATGGGAGAGAACAGGTACATCTCCCCATGTGGGAGAATTACAAATTGCTTATGTAGATAGCCCCATTCAAGGCAAGGGAGCATAGCTCTTCACTCCTTTAAGTGTGTGCTGTGCCTAGTAACTTCCTTCCAAAGAAAGCACAATGTGGAAAGGGGGGGGGGAGAGAATAATTTTAGAGTAGAGAAGCCTGGAAAATATGACCTTAGCCAGGTGATCAAGAGTAACATCAACTCTGATGTCAAGTTGGTAGTATGTACCCTTGATATGATGTCATGAGAGTAGCACTTTCTCTTTGTGTTATTCCTCCCTAAAACTCATAACCCCAGTATCTTTATGAAAAAAATCATCAGAAAAATTCCAAGAGTGGCATCCTGTAATATACCTGACCAGTAGTCCTCAAAGCTGTCAAAGTCACCAAAGTAAGGAATGCCTAAGAAACTGTTATAGTCAAGAGTATTGTAAGGAGGCATGATGACTAATTGTATTGTGTGATTCTGGATATGATTCTGGAACAGAAAAAGGACATTAGATAAAAACTTAGGAAATCTTAACGAAAAAAAACTAAGGAAATCTGAATAAAATATGTATTTGTGTTATTAGTATTATATCAATATTGGCTCATTAGTTGTGACAAATGTACCATGTGAATATAAGATGTTAATAAAGAGGAAACCAAGTATTGAGCATATGGGAACTCTTTATACCATTTTTGCAAATTTTTAAAAAAGATTTTATTTATTTATTTGACAGACAGAGATCACAAGTAGGCAGACAGGCAGGCAGAGAGAGCTGGGGAAGCAGGCTCCCTGCTGAGCAGAAAGCCTGATGCGGGCTGGGCTCAGTCCCAGGACCCTGGGATCATGACCTGAGCTGAAGGCAGAAGCTTTAACCCACTGAGCCACCCAGGCACCCCTATCTTTGCAAATTTTTTATAAACCTAAAACTATTCTAAAATAAAAAGCTTATTAACAAATGAATAAGAGGGGAAATTAAGCCAACTAGAAAAAGGATATATATGAAAAACCTACAGCAAACATCATACTTGAATGAGGAAAAGTTGAAAGTTTTTAATTTGAAATTGGGAACTAGACAAGGATACCTGCCGTTATTTCTACTCAATAGTTTGATGGAAATACTAGCCAATGCAGTAATGAAAAGCAGAGAAATAGAAGACATAGAGATCAGAAAAAAAAAAAACAAAGCTTCCATGAATAACAGATGATTATACTGCCTGCAAAGAAAATTCAAAAGTACTTGCTGGGTTTAATATCAATATACAAAAAGTAAACTTTGTTTCTACAGCAACAAAAAGTATGAAAATGAAAGTGAGAAAACAGTAAATTTGAAACCTATCATACTAAAGTATCAGCCACCAAGAATAACTCTAACCAAAGAATGTTTAAGAACTTATGGAAAAAATACAAAAAATGTTATTTAGATAAATTAATGAAGAAATACATAAATATAAAATAAAATATGATCATGGTTATGAAGATTCAACAAGTTAATTCTCCCTAAAATTAATCTATAGATTAACTATATTTCTAGTACTAAGCCCCAAATCTGTGGGTGAAAGTGTATTTATGTGCACATGTGTATGAAACATGACACAATGATTCTAAAATTTAAACTGAGATGCAATAGGCCAAAAATAGCCATGGCACTTGAGATAATAGAAGGTAAGAGGAGTTACACTGCTAGATATGTAAGAATTTTTTTTAAAGATTTTATTTATTTATTTACTTGACGGATAGAGATCACAAGTAGGGAGAGAGGCAGGCATAGAGAGGGAGAGAGGAGGAAGCAGGCTCCCTGCCGAGCAGAAAGCCCGATGCGGGGCTTGATCCCAGGACCCTGGGATCATGACCTGAATGAAAGGCAGAGGCTTTAACCCACTGAGCCACCCAGGCGCTCCAATATGTAAGAATTTTTAAAATGCTGTAGTAATTGCGTTTGTGGTGGATGGAGGGGTTAACAAATAGACCAATGGAAACGAATAGAGCCTTGAAACAAAGATGCTTATTATAGGCCATTGATTTATGAAAATGGTATAATTTCAGAGCAATGGGAAAAGGAAAAGTCTTTTTATTTGAAAAGTCTTTCAAATAAATGACAACAAACAACTGGATATCCACATAGAAAACAAAATACAACTGGAACCGTCCTGTCACCACACAAAATCAATTGGAGAGGAATTAAAAACCTCCATTTAAAGTTGTTATTTTTAAAAACTTATTTTTATTAGTTTCAGAGGTAGAACTTAGTGATTCATCTGTTGCATATGACACCCAGTGCTCATTCCATCACGTGCCCTCCTTAATGCCCATCACCCGGTTACCCCACCCACCCTCACCTCCCCTCTAGCAACCCTCAGTTTGTTTCCTAGAGTTCAGCGTCTCTTATGGTTTGTCCTCCTCTCAATTTTCATCTTATTTTATTTTTCCTTCCCTTCCCCTACGTTCATCTGATTGTTTCTTTTCTTTTCTTTTTTTTTGATATAGTATCTTTTTTTTTCCCATTTAATTTATTTTTTCAGCGTAACAGTATTCATTGTTTTTGCACAACACCCAGTGCTCCATGCAAAACGTGCCCTCCCTATTACCCACCACCTGTTCCCCCAACCTCCCACCCCTGACCCTTCAAAACCCTCAGGTTGTTTTTCAGAGTCCATAGTCTCTTATGGTTCGCCTCCACTTCCAAAAAAAATTTTTTTTTAATAAACATATAATGTATTTTTATCCCCAGGGGTACAGGTCTGTGAATCGCCAGGTTTACTCTGCCTGCCTCTCCCCCTACTTGTTTTTTTTTTTTAAGATTTTATTTATTTATTTGACAGAGAGAGAGATCACAAGTAGGGGGAGGGCGCCTGGGTGGCTCAGTGGGTTAAAGCCTCTGCCTTAGGCTCAGGTCATGGTCTCAGGGTCCTGGGATCGAGCCCTGCATCGGGCTCTCTGCTCTGCAGGGAGCCTGCTTCCTCCTCTCTCTCTCTGCCTGCCTCTCTGCCTACTTGTGATCTCTGTCTGTCAAATAAATAAATAAAATCTTAAAAAAAAAACAAGTAGGGGGAGAGGCAGGCAGAGAGAGAGGGGGAAGCAGGCTCCTTCCTGAGCAGAGAGCCCAATGTTGGGGCTTGATCCTAGGACCCTGAGATCATGACCCGAGCCGAAGGCAGAGGCTTAACCCACCGAGCCACCCAGGTGCCCCTCCTCTGATTGTTTCTTAAACTCCACATATGAGTGAGATCATATGGTATTTGTCTTTCTCTGATTGACTTATTTCACTTTACATAATATCCTCTAGTTCCAGCCATGGGGTTGTAAGTGACAAGATTTCATTCTTTCTGATGGCTGAGTATCATTCCATTGTATATATATACCACCTCTTCTTCATTCATCTGTAGATGAACAGTTGGACTCTTTTCATATCTTGGCTATTGTGGACATTGCTGCTATAAACTTTGTTATAAAAATATTCAATTGCATACATAGGTTTACATAATAGCAAAATGATCCTTTATGTATTCTATCATCTGGAGAGCCAGCAGTCCTGGTCAAGTGGGATGTGGATAGTGCTGGAGAGGAAAAGACTAAAAGAGGCTGGGGATATTGGTCAAATCAGTAACAAAAAGGGTGGAGATTATATGAATTAGGGAATGGAAATTGTAGCTTCTTTTGCCCCTTTGTGGCCAATATTGATGACTTTGCCACCTTCATGGGCCTTTGCTTTCAAATAACAGGACCTGGTACTTAGCAGAAGCTTGGGAGAAAGATACCTGGGCCAATAATCTGTTTATTCTGACTCCTACCAGACCAATCTTTCTTCTGATCTCTTGAGTTCTGGAGAGTATATCTTGACACAATCATACATGTGTGACTTGACAGTACAATTTCAGAGATTCATGGCAATGAGATGTTGGGATGACTACAGACACTCTGAACAAGCCCAGTGGTCCTCTACTGACTTAGAGTCAGTGCCAGGTTGTTGACATGTGATGGGAGCAGAGTCCTCACTCCCTCCTTATCTGGATTATCGCTCTTGCTAGGGGGAAGGACTTGGAGGTCTTGACCCCACTAATTTTCTGCTCTGGTGAAGGTGACCTGCAGATCCTGTTGTCTTGCAGAAATCCCTTCTTATAGACCTCTACTACAGGGGATTTGGGTACTTAATGGAGTAGTGGAGGGGTCTCTGTCCTCCCTGAGGTCAGGGGCACTCTAAGTGGGGAGAAGATAGGAATCATGTAATGATTCCACAGTGGTCACGGAGCTACTGGGAGCACCTCCTCTTCTACCACATGAACTACCACAAGTCTGGGCGGATGGAAGTGTCTAATAAAGTCCCTCCACCATAAAAATAGTCTTTGAAGCTCCTAATTGGAGATGCTTCAGGCTCGCTGTCTTATTCTCTAAGAATGGCATCATCCATAAATAGGGCCATAAGGTCATTAGGTGAGGGGACCCCTTAGGAGGAAGAAGTTCATTTTGGTCATTTGATTCACCCATGGATAGTTGCTACTCAGAAATGAGCCCATCCCATTGCTGCTCCACCACTTTCTAAAAAAATTTTTTTTATTTAGCTGCTCTCACTCTTGACAGGACTCAGAGAAGAATTCAGAAACATTCAGAAATCCTGAGATCCCCTCTCTGATATGAGGAATTTGAGAGGTAGAGTGGGAGGTTTTGGAGGGTAGGGAGGGAAAAAATGAAACAAGATGGGACCAGGGAGGGAGACAAACCGTAAGAGACTCTTAATCTCAGGAAACAAACTGAGGTTTGCTGGGGTTGCGGGGTGGGGGGGTTAGGGGGGAGGAATAGAGTGGCTGGGGGATGGACCCTGGGGTGGGTATGTGTTATGGTGAGTGCTGTGAAGTGTATAAGCCCGACGATTCAGACCTGTACCCCTGGAGCTAATAATACATTATGTGTTAATAAAAAAAAAAAAAAAAAGAAATCTTGAGATCCCAAAAGAAGTTTACTTGTAATTTTGCCAGAGATTTCAGCGGAGGCTTGAATTATCTCCAAGTCTACTTTGCTCAGGACCAAGTCAGCCCAGAGTGGGTGAAAAGAAAAATTGAAGTCTTGTCCACAGGAAGGGGGAGGTACAACTTCCTCCAGAGGTCAGAAACCTCTCCTTTAAGAATGGCAAACACTCTGATGATTGGCAGTGCTTTGGAATTTTAATGTATGTTTCTGGTTCATGTGTCAAACTTAAAGATGAGAAAACTACTACAAAGGAGGGCATAGGTATCTCTGAGTTGGAAGAGGAGCAAGTAATATCCCTACAAAGATCAAGGGAAACTCCCAATGGTTGTCATTAGTACTTCTCAGTGATATGTGGTTCACCTTTCCTGGGTACATAGCAAAATAATGTCCAGGCTATAATTTCTAGTTAATGAGTTGTGAGTACATGTGTATTCCTAGTGTGAGACCCCACCCCCAACTTTCCTTTCCCTCCACTACAAAGACTGGAGAAGCACATGCCAATGATGCCTCTGTCAGCTTGTCCCTGAATGGCTACCATGAGCAGAAGTTCCCCTGATGATGTGCATTGATATACAATACGAGATGGAAATAAAGATATTTTGGGCTTAAGTTACTGGGATTTGGGGATTGGTATCACAAGCGCACTCACCTAACCTTTCTGCATGGATTACTATAACAAATTGGACATTACATGGTTAACCATTCTCTGGTGGTGTGATGGGGCGGAGTCTCTTCTACATACAATTTTGCACCTAACCAAAGACTCTGTTTGTGGTTTGGCATAGGCCAGGGCTCCAGGACAGCCTCCATCCTGGCACTCACTACGTAGAGGAATATGTGGATATTTTGATAGGGAAAGTGAGACCCAAGCTTTCTGTCCACTGTCTCCAATATATTTTTAACCTCTGTCCCCCCACGTGATATTAAAGGAGCCTTGCTGAGAGGTTGATTTGGTTTTTCTTAAAGATTTTCATTTATTTATTTGAGAGAGAGAGAGAGGCAGAGGGAGAGGGAGAAGCAGACTCCCCGCTGAGCAGGCCCCCATCCCCTGACACAGGGCTCCATCCCAGGACCCTGGGATCATGACCTGAGCTGAAGGCAGATGCGTAACTGACTGAGCCCCCCAGGCGCCCCTAAGAAGTTGAATTGTAATGGAAATAGAGAAATCTAGAGTTAAGGATGCTGAAATGCATTCTGTTGCAGGAAATCTTAGGCTGGCCGTGGGAAGAGTTCATGTTCAAGTTCTGGCACTTGCACAACGGCTGTAGTCCCTGAGCTGTTTTCGGACCACTGGACGGGAATGCATTTAAATCTTATGATAAATAGTTCCTCATCCCCTAGTACTTTTAGAAATATCAGTATAAAATGCACTTAAGATTAAAAAAATTCAGCAAAGCTGCCTCAGTTCTGTATTCCTTACTAATTCTCTTGAGATTCTGGTCAGGAGGAGAGCTTAAGAGAGACCTGGACTGGGTAAGCAGTACCAGGGCAGTACCAAGGGACCCCAAGGAGGCCCTGCTAGGGCTCAGAGTAAGCTGAGCCAACATGGGAGGCTGGGAAGAGAGGCCTTGCCAAAAGCCTCGAGACATTGTGGCAAGGGCTGTGTCACCCTAAGGGAAGCTGTAAAGGGAAAGGGAGGCCATATCCCCCTTCTTCCACCCTATCCCTTAAGGTAGTTGTTTGATCAGTGGGCAGCAAGTGACAGTAGGAACATTCAAGGGCAGCAAGCTCCACTTGGCGTCTCTGGCCACCTTCAAAACCTAACTTGTTAAAAAAAAGACAAAACCTGCCTTGCGGCAAGAACTTAGCCAGCAGAAATGAACTCCGTAGCTAACAGTAGGCTCCAGGTGTACTGTGGAAACTCCTCCTTACCTCCAACTGCATTTTCTGCTGTGTGGACCTGTAAGAACACCAGGCCCCTCGCACCATGGGCAGATCAGCAAAGCAAAGTGCCCAGAAGGCACTGCTCTTCTGGCCTCTTTGGGCACTAAAGGGACCACAGAGGAGGAGACATCAGGTTAGGAGCCGTGTTGCAACTCCCAGGGTGTTCATCAAATGGTGTTTGAAGGTGGACGTTTGAGTGTGACTCCACAAAGTTTTATTATTATGTTCATTTTTATACTTACAGCAAGAATTACTAACAAACTCTACTCACTGGGCCAGAGACCCTCGTGGTACCTACACTTGTGAATTCATCGGCCAGCCAGGGACCTCAACTCCTAGTTCTAACTATGGTCAGGACTCTACAAAGTTTTTAAAACGTGAGCATGCCCTCGTCCCAACCCCACAGGGCTTTCTTGCTCTCTAGTTTGTACATCCACGTTGGCAAAAGAGATTTTTTAAATGTTCTTAATAAAGATCCCCCTGCCAATGGAAATATATATTCACATTATATTTTGGCACTATGGTGGCTTGACTTGTTTCACAGTTTTTTGTTTTATTTATTATTCATTTATTTATTTTCCATCATATTCAGCTAGACTGTCTATATAGTACATCATCAGTTTTTTTTTATTTTGAAGATTTTATTTCTTTTCTGTTTTTTTTTTTAAAGATTTTATTTCCTTATTTGACAGACAGAGAGAGAGAGAGAGATCACAAGCAGGCAGAACAGCAGGAAGAGAGAGAGGGAGAGGCAGGCTCCCTGCTGAGCAGACAGCCTGATGTGGGGCTTGAGCCCAGGACCCTGAGACCTTGACCCGAGTCAAAGGCAGAGGCTTAACCCACTGAGCCACCCAGGTGCCCCGAAGATTTTATTTCTTTAACACACACGCACACACAGAGCAGGAGGTGTGCATAAGCAGGGGGAAGCAGCCGAGGGAGAGGGAGAAGCAGGCTGTGGGTCTCGATCCCAGGACCCCGGGATCATGACCCAAACTGACGTAGATGCTCAACTGACTGAGACAGCCAGGTGCCCCTGAGTTTTTGATGTGGTGTTCAATGATTCATGAGTTGCATATAACACCCAGTGCTCATCACAACACGTGCCCTTTGTTTTAAATGATTAAAATGGCTTGTGTGAAAGTGTAAACGAATATCAACTGTACATTACTATTTCCACTCCGCTTGAAAACCATGGATTCAAATACCTTAGGGTATGAGCAGGTCAGTATGCAAAGCCTTGGGGAGGCAAAGGTGAAGAACAGTGGAAGCCGGAGGCTTCCTGGGCCCAGAAGGAAGTCCTTTCCAATCAGACAGACAGACAGAAACACAACAACCCATAAGTATAATTGCCACTACATGTATTTATTTTCTCCTTTTGACTATTTACAAACCTTTATTTCAGCAGACTTTTCAGAAGCATAATTTTATGTTTCTTCATGTTTTCCTTCTTTGAAGTCTGGACTGGTCAAGGTCTTTTTCATGCAAAAATGTACATTTAATGAGGACAAAGAGGGAATTGGGTCTTTGGGGGGATCTCTGCTGTTCTGCACCCTTCTGCAGGTCAGGCCAGTAAGACACATGGGTCTCAGTCCTCTCAAGTCCTCCTCAAGTCCTCTCTTGGTTTCCTTGAAGACCTCCATGTTTGCGGTTTTACTGTAGTTCATCCGCTTCAGAACGGCACGGCCTTGCCTATCTGAAGAAATCTCTGGCACTGCCCAAAGTCAGGCACCACAGCCAGTTTCACTACACTCGGGCTCCTTCAGTTCTGCTGATGACTCCTGACCCCAGGGATACAGTCCGGCAAGATAGAGTGGGTGCAAAGTCTCACACACGTTGAATTAACAGAGGTGACCCTGACCAACTGGGGCTATTTTATAATTGAAATATATCAGAGAGACACTGTAACACCCCCCCCTCCCTACCCTGAAAACCCAACACTGATAATAGAGATTTCATATTGATCACAGGACACTACACAACAAACACAAACACACTGCACTTTCAATAGAACAAGTCACGATTTCCTTTGATGCTCAACACCATGGCAAGGTACCATGCAGGTTGATAGCTTAGCAAATGCATTCATTAGTTAATAGCTCAAAGGGTTAGTTCTTTAATGTACAGAAGAAACCTCATTAGGAATGGCCGCAGTCTCAGCAAAGCTCAGTTCTAAATATGCAAAGACATTACAGCCTTTGCTATTAACAAGATGACACAGGTTGTAAGAATACATTTTACAAGCTCCAGGAAGACCCAACAGATCATCCGTTCTCTCTGCAAAGGCACACGTCCTTACGATAAGGTAGTGGTGAAGAAGGATTTCTAGGGACAAAGTTAATGGGATAGCCCGTGGGAGAAAGAGGAAAGATAGGTAGAAAACTGAAGTGGGGGTTGCTCCATCCCAGATTCAACAAGACCTTTCCTTCTGCTCGAGCTCCAAACTCTCTCGCCCCCAAGCACCCTCGGACTGGCTGGGGCCGAGAAAGGCTCTGCACTTCCGGAGTTACTTGGTGTGAGGTAGAAGTGGGGTGGGATGTAGGCAGCTGACTAAGGATGGGGTCAACGACGACGCTGAGGACAGAACACACACGGAACACAACAAGGGGAGATCTGGCAATTTTCAGGCTAAAATGACCCAGTCCATGACAAACTCAGAAGGTTCAAATTTCTGCAAAGGTGTCATTGCCAAATCTCCACCTCACCTTGACACACAGCCTCACACAGTGTGAGGTTATGTCGAGTTCAACTGTTTTCATTGCAGCACTTGAGGGCAAGATATTCTTTTTAAGGTATAAATATTTTTATCTAACTACATGGATCTACAGAGATATTTACAACTGGCCTCTCTGCCTCTCTTCTGGGCTTGAAGCCTTCCCGTGCATTGCTGTGAGACATATCTTCAAACCGACTTTGCAGTCCCCATGGCTCCGAGCTCTCTGGATGACATCACCCTAAATAAACCGCTCATTTCCCACAGGGCTCAAAGGCCTTCCAGGGCTCTGGAAACCCAAATCCCAATAAATCATCCAATGCTTTTCTCCAGGAAGCAAGTCTTCCAATAGCCATGATGGGAGCCTCAGATGTGGGGTCATTTCTCTTCTCCCAACCTGGATCTTTCTGTGAGAGGTTTCCCAAGAGATCTTAGATCCTTCAGTGGCAACTTTTTAAATTTTAGCTGTCTTATGAGTGTGTGTGTGTGTGTGTGTGGGTGCACACGAATACGAGAGTAATCGTGTGTGATTGTGCACGTGAACGTATATGTGGCTGTGAGTGTGTACATGTTTGTGTAGACCTCTGTTTGGTGCTCAGGGTGAGTGCTCACACGTCTTTACGTGTACGTGTGACTGCGTAAGTGTCTGTGGGCATGTATGTGCAGGAGGTGTACTTGTATGCTGTGTGTATAGAAAAGAAGAGAGATGTCAAACTGGACTGATCTAGGTCGTCAGCCCCTGGGGCTCCTTTGCACCTCTCTCCTTGGTCAGTCCTCTCACCCCTCTGACGCTATCTTTCTGTGGACTCCAAACCCAAGGCTGTGCCCTCTCCCAGGCACCATTAGTTCTCCGCTTCCAGTGCTACACTGGATACCATGGGCGATTTCCTCACATCAACCACCTGCTTCTGGCAGCCTTTAGCCCCGACATGTGTCGGGCTTACAATGTGATTGCAAGACGGGGTTGAGTTCTCAAGGCTATATACAAGCTCCTCTCCAGTTCTTTGGCTTTCCCCACCCATTATCTACATCATATATCTGTGCTTAATGCATCTTCAAGGCACTGCTCCTCCCCACCCAAACCCTGCCTTTGTTACTCAAACCTGTCGTTTGAGGACAAAGCAACATGCTCCGCACTCCCAGCTTATCCCCTGTTCGAGCGCTTCCTATCTCAAAGCACTAAATTGTCACTTTCTGGGACTACCTTCACTTCTCCTGTGTCTTCTGTCCAGGAGACAGCACAGATGGGTGGAGAAAGGAGGAGAGGAGTGGATGGGGACCGGGAGACACTGCTCCCTGGAACAGGAAGTTGGAAAGAAACAGTCAGTTAACCAGCCCGGCCAAATACGCACCCCCCACTAATGTGGGAACAGGTCAAAGGTGGTTCTAGAAGAGCCACCCATGGGAAATATATATGCTTTGGGGTATTTTTCCTTTCACGCATTCGAATCATGCTCTCATACACACACAGCATATACCCATGTGCGTCCACACAAGCACACACACTCTCTCATAGGGGTTGTTATATATACACTCTTATACACACCGATATAGATTTACATTACTATACATAGAACTGTACAGCTTCTCAAAAGGGTGTATGTACACACAGAATTACTGGGACGCACACGTGCACTCAGCTATACACAGAAACACAAACACGGACACACAGTTAGGAGGGTAGGTGGCTGAGGGGCTGCTGGAGAGGCTGCCTAGGCAGGAAGGAGAAACACAGGCTGAGTGCTCGGCAAGTCCTCTTCCCTCACGGCCTCCACGAACGAGGTGGAGCTGCGAGGAAACGGAGCGCAGGCTACTTTCTATTTCCCTTAGTGGCCCCCTGGGTGGGCAGTACCCATGTTCCGTGTGCTTGGTTCACACTCACTGGCCGGTCATGGGCCACTTCCTGCAGAGATGTTCCACGTGCTATAGAATAAGGTCTGGTGCCTGGCAAATTAGCTAACCCGATGGAGCGCCCCCGTTTGTAAAGAGGGGAGGAGAGGGGGAAGCACTTCAGTTGAGAGAGTTAAGAGGATAAAGAGAAAGAAGAACAAGTGGCTTGTTCCACTGACGACCTTACTACCTCTACCACTTACCATCCTTAAGCATGAGACACGAGCTCCAGTTTTTCCCCTCGGAAGAGTGGGGACAACGTGCCTTGCCTTCCCTGGCTCACTGGGCTCCTGTGAGGCCGTGACAATATGATGGGTCGGTGAGCTTGTTGACATCCACTATGCACTAGACACACAGGATTACTACAGAGATTCACAACAATTGTTCGTCTGCTGTTCTAGACCAGGGAATGAAACAGCAAGTCGGAATTTCCCGACCCTAGTCTTCTTTCAGCAAGTGTTGGTTCTGGGACTAGTGATCAAGTCAGCATCTGACCTGGACAGACGTACGCAGTCCCCAGTCTGTGTTATCAAACATCGTCAAGCAGAAATATAGACAAGAGAAGTCCCAGTCCCTCCAAAGATGCCAGTTCAATCTGGGAATCTCCAACTTGACCTCATCACCCCCTGCAGGCTCCTGCTGGAAACATGATCTCTCACTTTGACATCTCACTCAGTGGGGAAGAGGCCCTTTCAGATCTCCCCAAGTTACCTAGTGCCAGCCCCTGCACTTTCATTCCATGGCCAGTGCTCCCCCTGTGCACCCCTGCTCAACCTAGCTTGACTTTCTCTGGTGAAACCTGAATCAGGGGGTGAGCAAGGACTCAATTCCTAGGAGGGAAAAATAGAAGAAAAAAAATAATGTAAAAGGAAATTCAACACATCATGGGGCCGGGGGGGGGGGGGGGGCGGGGCAGAAAAACGCCCAGAAATGTTTACGCAGAAGGCTTGGATCCTTCCTCTGTCTCCCATCCTGGCTTTGTCCTCCAAGCATTTCCAGGGGCTTTTCTGTGCTTCACAGATATTAGAAGTCTTTGAAAAGGAGATAGTCCTCTAGCAGAAAAGGAAAATCGGTGTGCTGCAATACCTCCAGCTCCTCCTCGGTCCCTTTCCTTCCAGCTAGAACATATCCTTTTCAACTACTTCCCACCTCATGTTTATAAAGAGAAAGGCAGAACTGATTCAACTGTCCAAATAATCACAAAATAAAGTGAACCAAGAAAAGAAGGCAAAATGGAATCAAGAGGAACCCTGAAAGGGGCACTATGGGACTAATAGATATGATATGCCCAGTAGACAATGTTGAACACCACAAAGGCAAGAGGGAAGAGGATCCGGGACCACTTGTCGACCTGAGGGACATAGTCAGGGTCAAAGAGCTTGGAGGAGAACACTTCGCTGAAGGAGCACCTAGGACTCGGGGGGCGACTGTCATCAGACTCTGAGTTACTGTCCTTGTCTTGGTCAAAGCCTGGGAACCCATCAACATCAAGGCTCCAGGTACTAACAAGATCACGCCTAAGTTGCTTCTCAAGGTCAAGGTAGCCGCTCTCAACTCTGATGTCATCAGGCAAGCTACGGATCTCCTCAAGGTTGCTACGGATCTCCTCAAGGTTGCTACGGATCTCCTCAAGGCTGTAGCTTGCTTCCTGCACACACCTGTGGCCATAGACAAGCAGATGCCTCCCCCTAGGGCCATGGCCATGACTCTCATCTGAGCTCAAGTTCTCTTTGGGGTCTTCTGGGTCACGGGTATCAGCACGGCCATGGGCGTCAGCACGGTTGTGGATTTCAGGACGAATAACACTGTCATCAGTCTCAGAACCACTAAAGTGAAAGCCATAGCTGTGCAGGGCCTGCTCTGAGGTGGAGGGGAGATCGCTCAGGCTTTCCCTAGAGCCCGTCCAGGCCTGCTCCGAGAGAGAGGATAGTGAGCTAAGGCTTTCTGAGGTGGCCAGTGGGGCCTGCCCTGGGATGGAGATCAAAGAGCTGAGGCTTTCTAGGCTTGCCAGGCAGTCCTGCACTGGGCTGGAGGAAAGAGAGCCACTTTCGTCTTCTATGCTAATCTGGTCACCCTTCAGGGAGATAGTAGATAGACTTCTGACTTCGCGAGGGTCATATCCTACATGAATAAGCACCGGTGGTGGGGAGGGAGGGAGAGGGAGAGGTGGGGAGGGAGGAAGAGGGAGAGGGCTTTCCTCGTCAGCACTCGCAATGTGACTGATGATCTCTTCCACGGACAGAATCATCTCTTCCCGGCATCTCCGGCGTGCAAAGGGCTGAGGAACAGGACCAGGAGGCTGTTAGCATGTAAGAGAAACCCGCGGGGGCTGCCCAGCCTGTGTCTCCCTGGGGCAGCTGCTCTCTCTGGAGTGCTATGTGGTGGATGGA
This sequence comes from Meles meles, assembly GCF_922984935.1. NCBI lineage: Eukaryota > Metazoa > Chordata > Mammalia > Carnivora > Mustelidae > Meles > Meles meles. Next base: position 130,255,245 of record NC_060087.1, on the reverse strand, counting down.
GCCAAGCCTCCTCAGGCAGGTGCGGCTGGGCTTCCTGTGAAGGAAGCGGGGGCCTCTGGGGGCGGGAATGTACTGCCGGCACAAGGCTCAGCATGGCTTTGGGCATTGAAGGAGCAAAGGAAGGAGGGGTAGGCCGGCTTCTCTGGCGTCTTTCTCTTCCTTTCAGCCTCTTCCCTCTGTTCCATCCCCTGCCCTTGAAAGTATGCTTAGCAGATCTATCTACCTATCTATCTATACTTCTACTTCTATACTGATCAGGGAAAGCTGACCGTCGGTCAGAGAGCCAAACCTGCAGCGTCACTTCCTGGTAGCGGTAGCGGGCCATGACTCTTTGGGCTCTCCTGCGTCGCCTTTGGTTGCGCTTGGATCCTCCTCGGTTGTAGAAAAGATAGTTGATGAAGACGTACTCCAGCAAGGACAGGAACACGAAGAAGAGGCATACGACCATATAGATGTCGATGGCCTTAATATAGGCCACTTGGGAGAGTTTATCCCGCAGATGTGAGTTGATGGCATTCAGGATGAGCATCGACGTCAGGCCTATAAGGAACACGGCACAGGGTTAGCCTCCTCAGGTGGCTGAAGTTCTTGGCAAGCCACTGGGCCCATATCCTCCAGGAAGGGAGCAACCATCCTCTCTGGGGTTGGGAGAGCCTGCAGCCAGAGGCCTTCAGCTCTCTAGGCCTGGGGCCTTTGCTCAAGTGCTCTTTCTCCCCAGCTTTCCACTCGGCCTGTGCTTTGACGATTCTGTGATTTTCTCATTGCACTTAGGATCAAGTCCAAAGTCTCCAGCCATGGTTCCACAGTGACTTACACCTCCAGGCTCTTTTGCCCTCCAGCGCATAGGCTTTCTTTTAGATCACGTCCCTCAGAAAGGTCTGTGAGCCCTTAAAATATTACACAGATATCAAAGGTGTAGTCCAACCTGTGCTCCGAAAGGACTCTGCCCCATAGATGGTGAAGAAAAAAACCCAGACCTGGATGTGGGACCCACTGGGACCAGATAAACTTGGGAGCTGATTCTATAGGCCCGGCCCTGGTACTGTTCAAAACCCCTGGTTCTCCCCATTGCTTGGACATGACGTTCTAACTGCTTAAACTGTAACTGCAAGGTCTTTCCAAGTCACCCCTCCTCTCTCTCTCTGCAACTCCCCCTATCTCCCCACAGCTCCTACCCCAGGCACGCTGTGACTTAGTCCCCTTTTAGGGCCCCTGCGTCTTTTTTTTTTTTTTAAGATTTTTATTTATTCATTTGACAGAGGCACAGCAAGAGCGGGAACAAAGCAGGGGGAGCGGAAGAGGGAGAGCAGGCTTCCCGCCGAGCAGGGAGCCCGATGCGGGGCTCGATCCCAGGACCCTGGGATCATGACCTGAAAGGAAGGCAGATGCTCAATGACTGAGCCACCCAGGTGCCCCCTACTGTGTCTTTTAATAGCAATTTCAGGTTTCAGTGAATGACAAGTCTTATGCCTCTGCTTCCTACAAGTCTTCAAAACCCAGTCTGAGCAAGACTTCTCTGGTGGTTTTAGCCAACGAGATCTGGGTCATTTCCTCCTTCGGCATCTCACAGTATCTATCGCAGCATTCCACTAGATTACTCATTGAGGGTTAGGACTTCTCTGGAAGTCCTACTGCCATTCTGATGGACATTTGATATGTCGCTTAATCAAAGTTTGCTGTATTGCATTTCTGATCTAAATTTGGGCCTTGTCCATTCGTGTATCCAGCAAATAATGCATTCTGATGCTTTGGATCTGACATACCAAGATCCCAGCCCTGATGGTTTTTTTTTCCCACACTTGTCTGTAATATCAGTGTCTCTGCTGGGCAGTCACATACCACCTCAAGCATTCCTCTCTTACTCTTGACTTTTTTCTGAGCAAGATGATCCCGGTTCCTCCCTGGGAAGAGGAGAGGACCTACCAACTGTCACCCTGGCTGCAGAAGATTCATAGTTCATCCAAAACGATATCCAAGAGCCAGCAGTGGTGAGAATGGTAGGCCAGTAGATCTGCACAAGGTAGCTGGTGAATTCCCTCTGGACCAGGAACCTCAGTATCAGGCGCACATAGGAACCTGGCAAGGAGACATACTGGTGTTAGTGTCATAGGGCTGAGGGGATTTTCAGGGTGAAGTACTGGATAGAGGAGGGGAAGCCCCTAATATTCCAGCCTGGGCAAATCTGACCCTATTTGCCACCTTAAGGCCAGCGACAGTGGCATGTCTGTAGGCCCATATGGCATGGCAGATTTGTTTTCTCCTCCTTCCTTCTCCACTTGTTTCATGTCAACTGGAGTTTTGAAATAGGAGATACAGGGACTATTTCGAAGTGACAAACAGAGGGAGGGGGAGAGGCTGGCTCAAGAGAGGAACTTCCTTTTTACACCTGTAAAGCGTCAGGGTTGGCCAAGGGCTTCCACACCCATTTTCTCACTCGAAGGCGGTTTTGGAATGTGTCTAGAGCCGGAAGGAAATAGGAGAGGAGGCAGCAGAGAGTGTAGAGGTCAAAGGCGGACAGACAGATGTCCAGGAGTGTTTCAGGGTACAAAAGAGAGAAGAAATGGGAGAGAAGATCAGACCCACCTGTGTAGAAAAACATCTCTTTGCTAGACATTGTCTTTCCCAGGAAGCTGAACTGAGGAATGTGCAGCTGCTCAGTCCCCTGGATGGCATTGCCATCGCCGTCCCAGTATAACACAATGTCTTCAACCGTGTAGCCATCTGCGAGAGGGAAAAGAAATAGAGTCCGTCGGAGAAAGCAGGCATAGGCAGATTTCACACCAGCGCAGGCTGTGGAAACCAAAGGATGGTCAGAGCCTGCACTTTGGGGGCACCTTTGAGGTTTTCTGAGTCTGAGCACAAAGGAGGGGGGCACTTGGAGAGGGAATTCTCCCTTTGGAGTTTCTTAGCCATGAAAGAAAACAGAGCAAACAGATGTGCTCCCATCCCCTAGCTTGGACATGGTTTCCCAATAGCAAGCTGTAATTTCTCCGTGGGACGGACTATTCACACAAGAAAGGCCACCTTCTCCCAGATGCTGCCTATATACTTCTGTCTGTCTGCTCATCTACTGAAGAGACAGAGAATGCGGAGGGAGGGAGTAGGGGAGATAATGCCCTCCCTGTCACTGTCTACTCTGCCTTCGGTTTCTGGAGGACAGTAACTTCACGTAGAAAAGGAGGGGCCTTGGAAGACAGACGTACAGCTCTCCACTTCCAGCTTGCAGGTCTGCTTGTCCAGAGGGAATTTTTGCAGATCCAGGGAACAAGCTGCCGTGGTGGTAAGTCTGCAGAGGAAAAGCAAAAGGAAGGGAAAAGCGAGTCAAGCCTGGGAAAGCAGCCCTTCCTGAGAAAACTGAGAGACCCTCTTGGTACTGACCCACCTAACACGTTCCCAAACTGCTCACGCTAGAGCTGGGTCCTCCTTTCCTCCCTCCCTCCCGTTTTTCTTTCCCTCTTTTGTCTCTTCCTTTCCTTCCTCCTAGAGGAAAGCTGGGTCACAGCTGTGTAGGCGGAGAGAGGGAATGTGTATGGGACAGAGACACCAAGAGGTCTGACAGGAAGCCTCAGAGCAGCAGGATGGGAAGGGCCTTTGAGGAGACTGGACAGAGGGACAGAAGGCAGCCTTTCTTGCTGAAGAAAGAGCAAGGCTGTCAATAGGAAACGGCGCTGCCCTCAAGCTGCTGAGCTGCCCGGTCCAACGTGGAGTGCCCGTATGTGGTGTGCGGGGATGGATGCGAGCTGTAGCCCAGGCCCGACTTTGGCTGTGGGGGCTGCTCCGCAGCGCTCTCATCTCTGCGCACACGGGCCACCGGGGCTGTGCAAAATGACAGCACTGGGTGCAAGTGCGTGGAGGTATTCGCGTATGCCAGGCGGGCTGTGGAGTGTTGAGCGGGGGCTTCGAGTTGCCATGTGGTGTGTCTGTGAGAAGAATCTGAGGAAGGACCTTGGAGGAGCCGCAGAGGTGGCAGAAGGGAGACCGGGCCCAGTCCCTTTCAACCCTCAAAGTCATTTCCATTTTGTACACTGGGTAGGGTGTGTGTGTGCGTGCGTGTGTGACCCTTCCATGGATCCTCCATGCGGCTTTGTTGTTTTTTCACTCTAGCACCCTGGACCACGGAGAAAGAAGGGAGAAACCAAGGGATGGAGCGGGAGCACCCCGGAGAAAGAGAGACGCAGAGATAGGGGCTGAGCCCTGGTGCAACGCCCTCTTGCGGCAATTTTCTGAGCTGCATGTATCTCTCGTGCTTGTCTTAATGACAGTTTGTAAGAGATGATGCTGTGAGGGGAGCCTCAGGGGCCATATGCTGGGCTATAAATAAACCAGTGAGGATTTCCAGCCCGTGTGCCTCCTGTGTGTACAGAGCCTTATTCGACAGACATACACTGCACACCCCGGGGCCCTGCCTGGTGCAGATACGACCAACGACCCATGACCACTGCGTGGGCTTTGGCATTCATTTGTCTCCCTCCCTTGCGTCATGGAAGAGAAAAGAAACAAAGATACATAACAGAATATACGCCATGCCAAGGTGGAGGGAGAGTTCTTCGAATTGAGAAAATCAAGGAGGGTTTCTTGACAAAGAGGGCATTTAAGTTAGGGACTGAAGGATGGGCAAAGTGTGGGGACAGGACAGCCAAGGATGGCTATGGAAAACTCTGAAGGTTTCACGTTGACTGCTAGGTAGGCTAAATGAGGGGGCAGCTGCAAGACACCAACGGGCTCCTTAGTTTGTCCCTTACGTGCATTCATGGGCTACTCAGTGGGGAGAAGGAAGCCTGCCAGGGGAAAACTCACCGCATGCCATACCGCACTGTTCCATCTGGGTGAAGCTGAAACACGCGATTTTCCACAGTTATGTCATGCACAAAAGCATTCTTGCTATTTAGAAAGTAGCAGTCAGGGACCCACAACTTCTCCAGCATCCGATAGTCCAGGGTCAAGTTCAGGTTGGTCTCGTGGTATGCTAAACGTGGATCTTTCCAGGTTTGATGAAAAAACATTGTGATCGTATAGTCCTGAGGAGAGAAAAGTAACTCCCAGTCGTAAATGAGGTTGTATGGTTGTCCATCCTCAAAGTGTGTGTGTGTGTGTGTTTGCAGGTGTACAAAACACATCCCAAATATAGATGAGTACTGGAACATGTAAGAGTGTTAAATGTGAAGAGTAAACTGAGCTTTATGCAACTACAATCCGGGTTAAGAAATGAAATATTACCAACAACTTTCAAGTTTCAACATGTTTCTTCCAGAACATACCCTCCACACCTACCTCCCAGCGGTATCCATTATCTTAGATTTTAATGAGAATAGCTCTGCTGCTTTTGGTTAGTTTTATTGTCTATGTATGTATTTCTAGGAAACATGCTGCCTACTTGGAAATATTTTTAAATTTTTCTTCCAAATGGAATCATACGTATGTATTCATAATTTGTTTCTTTCACTCAAAATTCTATTTGTGAGATTCCTTCATGTTGATGTCTGTAATTAAAATTTGTTCAGTCACACTGGAGAGAACATTCTCTCATGTGAATATATTATGTATTACACCAAAGTCAACATGAAATAAAAATAATGACATGAAAGTTCCACTTTATTCCCTCACCAAGGGCAAATGAGAGTTCCCAGTGCTCCTGCCTGGCCAGCACTGCTACTGTCTGACTTTTGACTTCTGCCCATCTGGTACATATGGAATGGGTTCTTGCTCTGATCTTAGTTTGCATTTCAGTGATTCACAATAAAGTCGAACACACTTTCACAAGGTCATCTGGTACTTGGTTTTCTTCGCAAAACTGAAGTTCCTGTTCAAATTCTCTAATCATTTTTCTATTGTTTTAAAAACATTCTTATTGGGACGCCTGGGTAGCTCAGTGGGTTAAGCGTCTGCCTTTGGCTCAGGTCATGGTCCCAGGGTCCTGGGATCGAGCCCCGCGTAGGGCTGCCTGCTCAGCGGGGAGTCTGCTTCTCCTTCTGCCTGCTGGTCCCCCTGCTTGTGTTCTCTCTCTCTGATAGAGAAATAAATAAATAAACATTTTCAATAGCACTTGTTTGCGTTGCGTATATCTCAGTCCACTCTGACTTATCCTTTTACAGTTGTTATACTGGTTTTATTTGTCTGTTTTGCTAAACAGAAGTTCTAGAAGTTTTGGCTAGATAGAACTTTTTAAAAGATTTTATTTATTTATTAGAGGGAGAGGGAGAGAGAGAGAGAGAGAGAGAGAGAGAGGTGGGGAGGGGCAGAGGGAGAGGGAGAAGCAGATTCAGCAGGGAGCCTGAGGTGGGCTCGATCCCAGGACCCCGAGATCATGACCTGAACTGAAGGCAGATATTTAACCGACTGAACCACCCAAGCGCCCCTATAGAGAACTTTAATAAAGTTGAAATTATTTATTTTTATGGCTTCTGTTTTCTACGACTTTTTAAAGAAGTCTTACCACAAAGGCACAAAGACAGTATGCTATATTCTCTTTTAAAACCTTCATAAGCCTTTAACCTTTGGGTTTATAACTCATTTGGATTGATTTACTTTTTTGTTGCATGTGGCTGTAGTTTCCAAAACCTACCATGTTCATTTATGTGGCTCTGTTGCAAGTCAGGACAGTTAGAGTTGGCTTATGGGTCTGCTCCTTGCCACATGTTCCCTGCTCCCAGGCCCATGGCTGAAGCTGGCATACTCACCATAGTCATTTCCGAGATCTGCTCAATACTGGAGACATACATAGATATTCCCACGGGCACAGGGGCACCTGCAACACAGGAAGACACTATTACATGCAGGGTATGATAAAGTATGGACTCAGGAGCTAGACTGCCTGGGTTTGGACCCCATTTTGACACTTACTAGCTGTGTGGCCTTGAATAAGGTACCTAGCTTCCATAGTGTTTTCCAGAATGGCTGAGGTTCCTCAGAAGGTTATAGATAGAGCTGCCCTATGATCCAATAATGGCACTACTCCGTATTTACCCAAAATACAAAAATGCTAATTGGAAGGGACACATGCACCTTGATACTGATATTTATATAGCAGCATTATCTATAGTAGCCAAACTATGGGAACAGTCCAAGTGTCTGTCGACTGAAGAATGGATGCCGAAAATGTGATGGAATATTACTCAGCCATGAAAAAGAATGCAATCTTGCCATTTGCAACGACATGGATGGAACTAGAGGGTATTACGCTAAGCAAAATAAATCAGAGAAAGACAAATACCATAGGATTTCACTCATATGTGGAATTTAAGAAGCAAAACAACGGAAGTGGAGGGGGTAGGGAATAGAGGCAAACCAAGAAACACTCGTAACTCTAGAGAATGAACTGACGGTCACCAGAGGGGAGGGGTGGGGGATGGGTGAGACAGGCAATGGGGATTAAGGAGAGCACTTGTGATGAGAACCGGGTGACATATGGAATTGTTCAATCAGTTCACTGTACACCTGAAACTTATGACAGTGTACGTTAGCTAAGTGGAATTTAGATAAACATTACAAAAGTCACCTAACTTTTAGGTTACCTAAAAGTACCTAACTTACCTGACTGAGCCTAAGTTTCCTCATGGGTAAAATCAGAATAAGGACAGCACTGATCTGATGATAAATGCAGGCCAACCACTTAGAGCAGGGCCTGGCCCATGATATGATGAAAGGAAGGGGTCTGGGTGAAATAAAGAGAAAATAAGGGCATGAAGCACTCTTTTTCTAAATGATTTTGTGATTAAAAGCTCAAGAGCGATGAGCTCAAAAACAAGAACTAATATTTGTGCAGGAGCATACTCGCGTGAGTGCGAGCGAGTATGTCCATCTGTGAGCTAGTATGTGTCTTTGCGTGAATGAATGTGTGTGTTGTGTATGTGAGTATATTCACATGCACAAGTGAATGTGTGATTGTGTTCACGTGCAGTTGACAGTGTCAGTGTGCACGTGCGAGTATGTATGTTTGTGTGTGAGAATGCATGAGCACGTCTGTGTGCTTGTGTTGCATGGGAGTAAACGTGTGAGCATGTTCATGCATGTAGGCATGTGGTGTGGGAGTGAATGTGTGTGTTCAGATGCGAACAAACGTGGGTTCGTGTGTAACTTTGAGTGAGCGAATTTGTGAGTGTGTGAGTGTATGTAAGCTTGTTAATGTGCACGGGAATGTCTGAGCATGTCCATGCATAGAAGTGAATTTGTGTGTTCATATGTGAGTGAATGCAGAAGCATGCTTTTGTGTTTGCGTATGAGTAAGTGTGTAAGCACAGGCAAGCATGTAAGCAGGTTGGTGTGTGGAAGTGAGTATATGAATGTGTTCATGTGCAAGTGGATGTGTGAGCATGCATGTATTTGTGAGTTTGTGTGTGTGTGAGCAAATTTGTATGTGAGCATGTTAACATGAGTATATTCATATGTGTGTCAGTGAACTGGTGTTTTCATGTATGTGAGCACGTTTGTGTGGGAGTAAAGGTGTTTCCTGTTTCCCTGTGAGTGTACCTGTAAGCATGTCCACATGAGAGTGAATGCACTTTCAGGTTTGTGCATTGAAGATGCTTTTACAGGAGTGTGTGTATGTTTGTGTACTGAATGGATGTGTCTGTGTGTCCATGTGTACGACCGTATTCATGTGTAAGTCTGTGTGTGAGCATGTTAAGTGTGTGTGTGAGGGAATGTGTAAATGAAAGTGTGTGAGCGAATGTTTGGGAACGTAAGTGAAAGTTTGAGTGTGTGACTTACGGTCAGTGTGAGTGAGCATGTTCATTATGTGAATATGTGAAAGCTTGTGTGTGTGACCCTACTTGTATGTATGCAAGTTATAAATGTGGTCAGTGATCATGCTTACATACTCACACTCATCACACTTACATATGTGGGTGTCCGAGTGTATTTGTACACCTGAAACAAAGGTGTAAGCACCTTTCTGTGCTTGAGTGGATGTGTGAGCATGTTTGTGCGTGATTAAATATGAGTGTACATGGGTGTGTTTGCGTGTAATTGAATGTGTGACCATGCCAAGGTACAAGTGAATCCACGAGCATATTCACATCTGTCAATGTGTCCTGTGCAGGTATGAGGGAATACGTGAGCATGTTAATGTGTGAGTGTGTTTGTGCACGTGGATGTGTATGTGTGTTAATGTGTGAGCCGGTTCGTGTGTGGGCATGTTTCTGTGAACTGCTAAATAGGTGAACATGTTTGTGTGAGCAAGCTCCTACGTGAGCGAACGCATTAGCCTGTTTGCATTCAGTCACGTGAGTGTGCAGCTATGAGCATGCGCATATCAGTGTATATGGGTACGCATTTTCGGGCATGCGGGTGAATATGAGTAATATATGTGCGAGTGAATGCGTGAACATGTTAATATGTATGTTCATGTGTGTGGACACCCAAGCACATGTGTGTGTGTTTGTATGTATGTGAGTGAACCTGGCAGTGTGTTTGCATATGTGAGCATGTCTGTGTGTGAGTGTAAGGGAATGTGGGAGCAGAAGCATGTGGATATGTTAAAAGATTTCATTTATTTATTTGAGAGAGAGAGCACGAGGAGTGGGGAGGGGCAGGGGGACAAGCAGACTCCCCACTGAGCACGAAGCCTGATCGTAAGATCATGACCTGAGCGGAAGTCAGACCCTTCCTTAGCTATCCGAGCCACCCGGGCGCCCCTGTGCACGAATACATTTTTGAGTGTGTTTGTGAGAACACGTTCATGTGTGTATGTGCATGCGTACGCACGTTTGTGTGTACATAGATGTGTGAGCATGTATAAATGTGTGAGCAGTAAGTGTGTATACTGAATTTGTCAGGGAACGAACTTGACTTGGTTCCTGTGAGTGCACGTGTGAGGGTGTCTGTGTATGTTAATATGTGAGTTTCACTGAATGTCTGTCTGAGTGTTTTTCTGTCTCCTGGCTTTCTTTTTCAGTCCTAGGTGTCAGCACTGCCCTCTCAAATGTAATAATGGATGTGAAAATATGTAGGAAACTATAAGGTTCTGTGGAAAAACATTTTTGTTGTTTCCTATTGGCTGAAAGCTGTCTTCACCTCGCCCCACAGGTGAGACATCATTCTGTATGTACTGCGCCACAGCGCTGCTATGGGAACATGCTTGACCCCTGCAGTTTTAGCCCGCTGGCTTCCCTGCAGGCTGACAGTCCAGAGGTGGAGCTGTGAAGACTGAAAAGCAGGGTTTCAAGCAGTGACAAGTGATCAGGATCAGCATATGAATGGCCGCTGCGAAGTAAATGTGCCTCTCCCGAGCGCAGAGCCCAGACTCCAGCTCTCCCAAGCGCAGAGCCCAGACTCCAGCTCTCCCAAGCGCAGAGCCCAGACTCCAGCTCTTCCGGCTACTGTGAATGATTCCCAGCAATGCATGTTGTGATAGAGGTTTCTAGAAATGTAGTTCTTTATCATAGCCTTTAGAGGGGAGAAAGTGTGTTAAGCAGGCAACAAGCCCTAGAGGGGCCATGCAGCCATCCCAGCCCCCACCTCACTCTTGGGTCAGACTTTGTGCTACTCAGGCACAGTGGAGTCCTGGGGGACCCGAACCTTAAAGGGCCAGGACGTAGCCTTGTCCAAGGGCCCTCAGTGGAAGGAGTATGTGGGAGCTGAAATGCAGCCCCCTTTCCCCTCATCAAGCCATGAGTCCTGGCCTGGGGTTGTAGACCAGAGGAAGGAGACCTGGGACTATTTTCCAATTTACCAATCTAGCGGGGACACCTTATGAGAATTTAGCCAAGGTATCCTATGGAAGGGAACAAGAAATCTCTAGGTAAGTTGTCTAAATGCTATCTCTGGGGTCATGGCATCAGTCTCACACCCCATTGCTATCCCTCCTGATGGGCTCAGGAAGGCAGAAAGGGGTTAACCACTTCTTCCCTCTTTTGCTGCCACAAGTCCTTCCCTCCTTAGCCTCCTTAGAGTCCCAGAGGAAGGAGAGATAAGTGAAGGAATGACGAGGCTGTCCCACTCATTCCTTCACTCTGTGCCTATGCCATGCCAGGTGCTGAACTAGGTGAAGTTCTCAAGGATCTGCCTTTGGCAACGCTGTGGAATCCCACTTCTGTTGCCCAGAAAGAAGCAGCTGGCTCTTCCTCCTCCTGCTCTCAAGGAGCAATCAGGCTCCCACAGACTCATTACTGACCCACCCAAACTGACCACAGTTAGGAGAAGCCTCTGTATGCGTGTGTGTGTGTGTGTGTCCTTGAATCTCTATTTCACTTCAGACAGAGGGGAATTTGATTCTGTGTCCAGTGGGAGGCATTAAAGGGAGTCCTGGGTTACCCCAACACTGAAACCCCTGACCCAGTGTCCCATTGATTGGCATTCCGTGCCCCGCCCCCCCACCGTCCAGCCCAGAGGACGGTTCTAGACGGAGCATGTAGTGAGTGCCTTCCTTCTTCTCTCTAAATGCTAGAAGGTCCTGCGCTGGCCTTGCTCTCCTGCCTTCACGAGGACCCATCTTTTCTCATATGCCCAAGGTCTACAGGACCAGAAAGCTTAGTCTCATTTAGGAGGTTAGGCATCAGGTGCAAACAAATCCGAATCAGCTCAGAAGATGGTGTTGAGGTGCCCTGGAGATGCTCTGGACCGCCACACCTGATAATCCCCAGAGGCCGGTCCTTGCCTCTGCTCCCTCCCCCTGGCCCTGGATGCCTGCTGAGAAGGCCACCTGAACCAGTGGGAAGGGTGTGCTACATGTCCTTGAATGGCTGTTGGTCAGCCTTTGTTGAGAAAGGTGAAAATGAGGAAAGGAGAAAGTAGACTAGCTACTCCCTTGACAGCTACCAGAGCTTGGTGCGGCAGTTCCAAAACCAGGGTGCTCCCTAGCCTCTGAATCCCCTCACTGAAAGAGCCTTCCTTCTGCCCTGTCTACTCCGGCTTTCTAATGCCCAGCACACACTCACCTTGGATCCCGGAGGGAGCTCCCCTCAGAGGGAGCAACACAGCAGAGGCAACACCAGTTAAGTATCCCACTTCCAAAGCCTGGGGCTTTGGTTTTCCAGGCAAATCACAGCGCCCCACACTGGTGGGCTACGCTGTAGAGCTCACTGGCGAGGCGCCTCGCATTCAAAAGACCTCTATTCACGTGTACAAATGTGAATTCATTAACAAAGAGCATTCATTAACCCTTTAGAGTCGGTGTCCAGTTCTAACACCAGCAGGAAGTGGAGTGCCTTCTCCAACTTAACCACTCTGATTTTTAGTTCTTTCTCTGTTTCCTTTTCCTTTGAGCTGAAATGTGACTAACTTCTACTTAGTACACCCTCCCTTCCTTTTGGGGGGGGGGTGACCGCTGGGACAAAGAATGCTACTCCTTTTCTGTGGGGTTGGAGCAGACAGCCTGTCCCTTAACGCTGTGTGACTGAGCCCAGATGGGCTTCCCGCGTCAGTGTCCTTGTCATTTCTCATCTCTGTGCTTGAGGTCTGAGTGCTAGGCTAAGGAGTTTGGATTATACTTGGCAGTTCAATGACGCCATCGAAAGTTCGAGAGGGGATCAGGCTGGGTGTATAAAGATCACGCTGACTGCGGTGTGTTCAATGAACTGAACTTGGTGGGAGCTGGAGGCTTTGGGAAGGAGTGGCAGAGGTGCAAGTGCCCAGGACGCCAGAGAGAAAAGTAAACTTGAGGGAGAAGGCCATGCCCTTAGTTTTGAAGGAGCTGAACTAGCTAATCTCTTCGCAAGAGTGCACTTCAGGCTGTTCTAAGGGAGGGAGCAGAAGGGCCCCTTGCAAGAGAAGGCAGAGAAGTGGGAAATTGCTGGGGACAGAGAAAAGGCCTGCGGGTTGGGGGCATGGAAGTGCTCTGAGGCACATTTTCTGAAGAGGTAGGAAGACGGGGTCCATAGAGGAAAAGTGTTGAGTCTGGGGAGTGCCACGGGTCAGCATCCCGAGTGGGGTTGTCTCGTTGCATCTGTCTCAGCTCTAGTCCACCGAACACAGAGGATTCTAGTATCTCCACGTGGCTTACCTCCAAAATTTGGCCTCAGACGGGCATCGTATTTCGACAGCACCCTGTCCAAAATCTTGTGAACTACAGCTTCGTTTGCACAATTTTTGCTGCAAGAGAGAAGTCATCAGTTAATGCCACATTACTTCTCAGGGAGCAAACAACAAAGAACACCCAGGTGTCAACGTGCTGGAGCCTTCTTCCGTCCTGCACACAGGCTGACATGCACAGTCATACATGTACCCATCTCTCCCTGCTCCTCTCCCTCCCTACAATGAGTCAGCCAGAAGCGCAGTGTGACGCACTCTTTTCCCCCTCCCCCCTTCCGCTTTTATCCAGAGAATGGGGCACAAAGACTGGATACTTGTTACCAGGCAGGATTGGGGAGGGGGGGCATGAGGAGGGGAGACTGTAGGGGAAGTGGAGAGGGGAGGGAGTGGGCAGGTTCAAGCCCTGAGATAAATGTGTCACTTCAACCCCTTAAGAAGCTCCATCTTGCCATCGGCCTGGTTGTGGCTTTCCAGGTTGCTGGGGGTCCTTCCAGGGGCACCCGATTGCCTCAGGAGAGGTCATCTTCCACCCTCTGTGTCCCCCCCCAAGCTAGGGCAGCCAATTTACATTCTCCAGCTCAGGTACATTTCCCTATGTAAGCTAGGACTGGGCATTTTGTTCTCACGTCTATGTAAATCTTGTGTTTATACAACTCTGCTTTTTAAGACTTGACAAAGGGCACATGCGGCAGAGAGAGCCTTGCCCATGTAGCAGAGATTAAAGACCCCCACCCAATCAAGCCATTTTAGATTTTTGGAGCCCAAGGGCTGCCCTCAAAAAGACATGTATTCTGGGAACAAACATCTCTCTGGCTAAGCATATGCTTCCAGCCTAGACGTGTTTTGGGTGAGCCCATGTAAGTGTACGCAGCTCAGCCCTGCAGAGAGCTGGCCTTTCTAGAATTCTCTGAAGCTCATCCAATTCACCAAGACATTCAGTGGGGCTCTTTTCTCCAAAAGGGGTTTGCGAATGAGAACAGGCCCTGAGCTTCACTGTGACTCTTAGGATCTTTGACGCATTGACCAGGGAATGAACATCGGTCCCTCCAAATCACTGTGTGTGTGTGTGTGTGTGTGTGTGTGTGTGTGTGTGTGTGTGTGAGACAGAGAGGGAGAGAGACAGAGAGAGTTAGTTCACTAGCGCAGTCTGGCATGTTGGGTGGAGGACATTGCAGGGCTGTGTTCTGGAACCTTGCCAGACTATACCCCCCCCTTTTTTTCGGAATACATGTTCATTTCTGGTTTGTCATTTAAAAATTATTTCTAGTCATCTTTAATGACAAAATTTTATTTTGCATCATTCCAAAGTGTACACATGTATTATTCTCGAATTAAAACAACACATTCCCGCCTGTTTAGTACCACTCAATACCCATACGACAGCGCTCAGGATCCGGGCTCCTGCAAATACACATTTTTGTATGGTCTACATGTAAAGTCTGACTGTTTGTTTAACATCTCTTCAGATATTTGCAGATCCAAACTTGAAATCAAACACAGAAAAAAACCACCGAACCTTCAAATGTTTTCACAGGAGTAAGTACAAAAGCACACCATCTCGGGCCACCCAGCTATACGGTTATGCAGCCACTGATCGCACTGTCTGGGCTCCGACGAGGTCGAGTCAATAATTTCTACCTGCGGCTTTGGAAAAGGTCTCTCACCGCTCAACACACACACAAACATACGCACGCGCTTCAGGGAACAGACTAAAATCCTGACTCAAACAGGTGTCTCTATACTCTCTGTGTTTTGCGACTTGCGCATCGCCCTGTGCCGCCACCACCCCAACCCCGCAGGTGCCCATGGATATGACCGGGAAAACCTGCCCAGGGCACCGTTCTCCCCCCACCCCCGCCCGGGACTGCAGTTTGGGTACATGCGGGGCTCTATGAGGCGCCGCGCTAACAGGTGGGCTTTAGCGCAGAGCTCTTTTTCGATCCGCCACCCCCACTCCCACCACGTCCCCCTCCAGGGACGGGCAGGCAGGACCCAAGTGCCAGGGCTCAGCAAACCGGGTTCAAGTTACCCCAGCCCGCTCCGTCCAAGAGGCCCGAGGCCGCCCGCGCGTCCCTGTCGCCGCCATGCCCAGGCTGGCGGTACCCGCTTACCAGTTGAAGAGGTTCAGGACGACTTCGGGCACGGTAGGAGAGAGCTCGAAGTGGAATTGTGGGGTAGGACTGGGGTCGTTGCCCTCTGCGAGCCAGGTCCTGATGAGTAGCAGGAGCACGGCGGCTCGCAGCATCCCTCTGATACCCATGGCCACACAGCTCCGGACTAGGAGGCGCGAGAGACGGCAGGGGGAAAGGGATGGGATGGAGGCAGAGTGCGGGGCGCCAGGGAGCTGGCGGGTCGCTGGGAGTCTCTAAAGAGACACTAGCCAGGGTATGGGAAGCAGGGAACGCGGGGGCCGAGCTGGAGCCCAGAGCCCAGGAGGAGCAGCCCCCCCCTCCCCCAGCAGCTCTGCCCGACGCAGCGGCCCCACAGCGCGCCCGGCAGCTGCCAAGTGCGCTCCGTCTGCGACCGCTCCTGCCTGCGACTGGACTCCGAGCCCTGCGCCCGGCTGGCTCCTCCCACTCCGACGGCAACGCTGGCCGAACCAATCCAGCAGGGGCCGGGAGCCTCACAAAAAGGCGCGCGCGGCTGCCTCCGCCCGCAGCCTGCGCTCCCCGAGGCCCCCCGCCCCTTCAGGCCTCTGCAGTCCTACCCAGGCCAGCTTCAGACACTGGTAGGGGCGGTGCCGGGCCGCGCGCGGCGGTGATGGGGGAGCGAGCGAGGGGGGCAGGGCGGGGTTGGGGGCGCCGGGAGGGGAATCTGGCCGCCGGGGGCCGGGCACAAATCCGCGCCTTTACACACCCAGTAGGTCCTCCCCTTCCTCTCTGCAAAAATGCGAAATCTGCGTTTCTCTTGGATTAGCGCGTGCCCAAGAGTTTGTTTGGGATTTTTGTTGTTGTTGGTTTTCGAGTTTTGCGGTGACTGGCGTGAGGCGATTTGAAAATGCCGTGGCTGAATCTGCGTTCTGAAAGAGCTGGACACACTTGGAGATCAGAACATACCTGACTGCTGCCCATTCCCAAACCCCTGACCCACCAGTCATCCTGCATGCCTTGCCTCTGGATGCAGTGGTGGTGGATCACCGGGTGGGTTTTATGACAGAGCTCTGGCCTCGGAGGACTGACCCTCCGTCCGGCTGGGAATTGGATGCAGTAGCCCAAGAGTTTCTTAAAGACTTTAATTTTTCGAAGTGCTCTTGGCCCCAAGTTTAGGTCCCTAGGACAATGCTCAGGGAACTAGAAGGACTCTGCAATCAGGATCACCATGAGATCTCTGTCCCACACCCCGGGCATGCAGAGCTGAAGTGAGGGTCTAGTCGCCTGGCAGGTGGCGCGCCGTGATCGTATAGTGGTTAGTACTCTGCGTTGTGTGAAGTGAGGGTCTAGGGCTCACACCTTGAAGGGGAAAGAAGGCATAGGCCTGTGTTTCTGGTATTCAACTGAGTTAGCCTTTGAAGAGCCGTCCAAGACAATGCTTTTGCATTCTGGCCCCATCGTGTGGAGAACCCTGGCATTTTGGCTTGAGGGCTCTTCCCACTACCCTGAATCTGTCCTATGAAACAAAAGGATGTCAAAGGGTAAGGAAATTCTCCACTCAATCCTCTCTGTCATTCCCATCTTTGATACATGACAAAACAAGTTTAGAAAGGTGTCCGTTGAGCCCATAGGCCAGATGGACAATCAACAAACAGACCTCAGTCACTTTTACTAACACTGAACCTCCTAAGGCATGCCATTGAGAAGAGTCGCAATGAAAATGAAATTCAAGGTTACTTTTCATTAGCTAGAACATTCCAACATAAATACAGCCCTCTTCCGGGGCTGTATTTAATGAAGGGAGCTGGAACTGCTTGTGCCCAGCAAAGCTTCCGTTGCCTGGCTACCTGAGTGTTTCCCACACCTTTCTTAACCATTTTAGGATCAAACTTTAAAAAATTGCGTATCACAGTTCCCTGCTTTCTTTGAGGAACAGAACACCCTCAGACCTTCCTTTCCCATCTCCTTACCTCCTCTTTCCCTTGTCATTGCAGCAAATGCTCACCTTTCCACATAGGTGCAGAAAAAAGGATCCATATGTCACTATCACATACCGAAGTGGTCAATTGAACCTACTCCTGCTGCTGTTACCTCGGCTCCCATCATCCCCGCTCACCCAGGCATCCTTCTAGAGAAAATCCTTGCTTGATAAACATGGAAGGGCCATTCCAGGTCCTTTTGTCCAACCGTCTGGATTGTAATATAGGGAAGACAAGGCCCAGAGAAGGAAGTGGGATTGGCCTGCGTTTACATAACAGTAGAGGCCCAAACCGTAATCCCTGTTTCCTGGTTTGCCTACTTCCAGCACGTTGTTTTATTTTTTTGGTGAGATTCGACTTTCACTGGATGTTCAGTCAACCGCCAGCAGGTGGGAGTAGATTAATTTAGTTGCAGGATGTTCCCAGCACCTTGGAATCAAATTTCACAGACAATCCGTCTCTCATTTTTCATGGAAAACAAGCCCGAAGCTTGAAGTTTTATTCCTAGGGGCCCTGTGACTGTAAAGATTGACAAAAAGTTGATGGTGGTGATGAATTCACTTCCAGACTCTTGCATCCCCGGGGGCCTTCCCACCACTTCTGCTTTCCCTAGAGGTAATGCTTGGTTGAAATTTCTTTTTTTTTTTTTAAAGATTTTATAGTAATTAATTAATTAGAGAGAGAGAGAGGGAGCACAAACACCTGGTG
Organism: Meles meles; assembly: GCF_922984935.1. Taxonomy (NCBI): domain Eukaryota; kingdom Metazoa; phylum Chordata; class Mammalia; order Carnivora; family Mustelidae; genus Meles; species Meles meles. Next base: position 130,237,502 of record NC_060087.1, on the reverse strand, counting down.
CACATGAAGGGGGCATGGTCAGAGGGGAAGGGAGGGGGAGATGGGGAGAAGTTAGTTAGACCATCTATGTTCTGGACCCAGGTCTGCCACATGACAGTGAATGTTCCAGTTCAACTAGAATGTAGGGAAATGTGTAGTAAGAAAGGGGTAGAGAGGTAAAAGTCAAGAGGTTAGTCAGAACCTGTGCTAGTGAGGACCACCCACGCAGTGTGCAGTAAATAAATGAGGCAAGAAAGAAAGATTTGGACCTAATTGTACAAACTAAGCAATTTGATTTTCATTTTAGAATCAACATTAACCTTTTGAAGGGTTTGTGCAAGGGAATGATTCAATCAGAATGGTGTCTTGGAATAATCATGGTTACTTTGTAAAGGAGGAACTGGAAGGAAGAGAGATTGAGGGCAATGAAAGCAGTTAGGCAGGTATTGTATATCTCCACTTCTTGTACTGTCAGTCTAGGTAATTTGGACTAATTGTCCCAATGAAGACAGGTAAATAAACTGGATGAAACATAGGAAGAAAAAGCTAAAAATAATGAGGTTTATCTTGTCAAAATTTCAAAGGCATTTTTCACAGAAAAAAAAAATCCTGACATTCATTCAGAACCACAAAAGACCCCAAATAGCTAAAGATATCCTGATTTTTAAACTATGGTACAAAGCTATAGTAATTGAAACAGTATTAATGGCATTAGAAATAGACACATAGACCAGTGGAATGAATTGAGAGTCCAAAGAAAAGCTCTTGCATATATGGTCAACTAGTATTTGACAAGAAAGTCAAGATGACTTAACGGGAACGGATAATTTCCTCAATAAATGGTTTTGGGAAAACTGGATAACCGTATGCAGAAAAATGAAATTGTACCTCATTTTACAGTGCTAACTTGAAATGAATTACAGACTTAAATGTAATACTTGAAACTGTAAAACTACCGGTAGAAAACACAGAAAAAAACTCTTTGGCATTGGTCTTGGCAAGTATTTTTTGGCTGTAACACCAAAATTACAAGCAACAAAAGCAAAAATCAGCTAGTGAGACTCTATCAAATGAAAAAGTTTCTTCACAGCAAAAGAAACAAGCAGCAAGATAAAAAGACAACCTACAGAATGGGAGAAAAATATTTGCAAACCACACATCTGGTAAGGGGTTAATATCCAAAATACACAAGGAACTCGAACAACTCAATAGCAAAACAAAGCAAAATAAACCCCAACTCCCCCAATAAATAAATAAAAAACAACAACAAAAAAACCAACCACAAATAGTCCAACTAGAAAATGGGTAGAGGATCTAAATAAATATTTTCCCAAGAGATACAGATGGCCAAGAGGTACATGAAAAGGTGCTCAACATTACTCATCATCAGGGAAACTACAATGGGATGTCAAAACTACAATGAGATATCACCTCACACCTGTCAGAATGTCTAGTATTAAAAAGACAAGATATAACCAATATTAGTGAGGCTGTAGAGAAAAAAGAACGATTGTGCCCTGCTGGTACTGTAACAAACTGGAGTTTCCTCAAAAGATGAAAAACAGAGCTACCATATAATCCAGTAATCCTGATTCTGCATATATAGTTGAAGAAGTTTAAAATCAGGATTTCAAAGAGATATCAGTATTTTCATGTTCATTGCAACATTATTTACAATAGCCAAGACATGGAAACAACATGACTGTTCATCAATAGATGAATGCATAAAGAAGAGGTGATAGATACACACACACACACACACACACACACACACACACACACACGGGAATATTATTCACCCATAGAACGAAGAAAATCTTGTCATTTGCAACAACATGGGTGAACCTTAAGGGCATTATGCTGTGTGAAATAAGTCAGACCGAGAAAAACAAATGTATGTTCTCACATGTGGAATCTAAAAAAGCTGAACTCAAAGAGATAGAGACAGAATGGTGGTTGCCAGGGGCTGGGGTTGGGAGAAATGGGGAGAGTTTGGCCAAAGGATACAAACTTCCAGCCATAAGATGAATAAGTTCTGTGGATCTAATGTACAGCATCGTGACTATAATTAACAATAATGTATTATATATTTGGAAGATCTTAAAATTAACACCACACAAAGAAAGGTAATTATGTGAGGGGATAAAAATGTTAATTAATCTTATTGTAGTAATAATCTCACACTATGTATGTGTATCAAATCATCATGTTGTACACTTCAAATTTACATATATGTCAACAGTATCTCAGTAAAGTTGGAAAAAAAAAAAACCCTCATAAAGTTACGAGGCTAAAATATAGAAGACAACAAGAACCCAGAGAGGTAAGTTAAGCAGTAGAAGCCATTTTTGCCATCAGGGTATTTATGTAATCAGAAGAGAGTTATGAAACTTAGCTCTGATTTTGGTGACCTCATGAGCAAAGGGGACAAAACTTGAAGTTCAAGGCCCAGATGAATGGGAGATTTAATAGACCTTCAGGATAATGGTGAACCAGAAACAACCAGCCCTTGCAAGGACTTGTAGCCTAGATGCACATCACATAGGTGGTTCCAGGAATCCCAGGCCCTGAACTTAAACTAAGTGGCCTTAGACAGGTAGTGACCCCTGCTGAAATACAACTGAAGAGAGAATTATTGAATTGGAAGATAGGTCAAAAGATATCGTCCATGTTTCTGTTTGGAGAAACAAATTATATAGAAAAAAGAAAAAGATGGATAAGAGACCCAAAGAATATAGTGAGAAGTCTAACATATATTCAATTGAAGTCTCAGAAGGAGAAAAGAGAGAAATGGGGAAGAAAATGATGGCTAAAACTTTGAATCCACAAGTTTAAGAAGCCCAATGGATCCTACATAAGATAAATAATAATTCTACTCTTACAGACATCATAATGAGAGTGCAGAAAATCAGAGACAAAGGGAACTATGATAATCATCAAAGTTAGAGATAATGAGGACCTAATCAAGGGCACAAGCCCAAGACATTGAGACAGGGGGATGGAAGTTAGATTTGGTTTTTAGAATACCTTTTACTCAAATTTCCCATGAAAGGCAATTTAATAAAGGTGCTATCCATTTCATTCTCAATCAATAAAATGTATTTTAAAATTGAATTACTCAGACCAACCTGACTTGTAAGATACCTTCCCAGTTGTCATGCTTGGAAGGCCATCTTCCTATGTCTTCCTTACCTCATGGGCCACAAAAGAGGCAAATGCTCTCTGTGGGTCTGAAATGCTAGCTGCAGCTGATTTCTAAGGCTGGAAAAATGTGCTTATATAAGGCTTTCTAAGGCTAAGCATAATAAAGTGAATCTTTGTAGAAAGGCAAAGGCTTCCTTTTGCTTACTCTTTCCCAAACTTTCACTCTAAGGAAGGGTTTATGAAAGAAATAATTTGTGCTTTTCTGGGTATCTTAATACACCCTCCAGGGTATGTATACATGTATACTCACTGGGCTATCTAATGCTTGACTGCAGTTAAATTCCCGTAGGACTTCGTATTTCTAACAAATAGAACTAAAAATGCAATGGACTGTATTCTGAGAAAGTGAACTCCTGACTTCTAACTAGAGCTTTTTATACAAAGACTGACTGAATGGTTGCCTGCCAGGGATGGCAAAATAGGAACATCAGAGTTTATGTGGTCTCCTGTACCTCTGAAATTCCTTGACAACTACCTAAGTTGAAAATATCTGTCTATAATGGTTTCTTCTTTTTTAAAAAAATTGTCTATCTATCTATTTATTTATATTTCTTTTCAGTGTTCCAGAATTCATTGTTTATGCACCACACCCAGTGCTCCATGCAACACACGCCCTCCATAGTACCCACCACCAGGCTCACCTAACCCCCCACCCTCCTCCCCTCCAAAACCCTCAGATCGTTTTTTCAGAGTCCATAGTCTCTCATGCTTCGTCTTCCCCTTCGATTTCCCCCAACTCCCTTCTCCTCTCCATCTCTATAACGGCTTCCGAGAGGAATTTCGAGTGTTTTTGCTCAAACTCTTTCATGCATTTCTTCTATTTGAAGGACATTTTTATATGTCCTCTGGATCCCCTCTTTCTAGAAAGCTGTTTCTCCAAGAGAAAATATTTGTAGGGCTGGAAAGTTTTCTCTATTTTCTAACCCAAGTCAATCAGAAAGTTATCCAACAGCAAATATGTAAACCTACCTTCATTTCTGACATGCAATATGTGAACACCAATTCTGACCAAAAGTCATTAAGAGAGGAGTTTCTGGAACTTTGATTCTGAGTTTTCAGTTTCTTCATTTTTGCTGGGTATTGACAATTTGTCTGTGTTACAGATTTCCTCAGAAATCAGCTTTTTAATATATGGCACCTTAGCATGAAAGAAAGGAATAGGGAGAATGCTCCACTAACTCTAAGTTTTTTCCCTTGGGAACTGGTTGTAGCATCGTGTGCTGAAAGGGCATTTGACTATAAGAAGATCTAGATTAAAACTCCATCATCAGCTACTAAGCATTCGCCACTGCCTCTGAATTTCAGTTTGCTCATATGAAATATGGGGTAGTAATAATGCCTACTTCTTAGTGGAACAATATAGACAGAGGAGAATCCCTATCCATCCCAACTTCCTAGCCCTGGGGGTTCACCTCACTTCCTCAACCCCACCAGGTTTCTAATAATCTCCATCTGGGAGGACTGCTGTAATTACCACTTCTAGCCACCAGGGGTCCTTAGCTCTTAGTCTAACTGTGGACTAAGCTTTCTATTTAACTAATTGTTTTCTTGAATCCAGGCAAGTCAGGCTGACCTTTACAAAAGATTTTCATCAGAAGCTCAGTGAAACAGAGTGGGATGAGCACAGGGAGCAGAGATTCTTCTGAAGGAAGAGGTTTTAATGCACAAGTGGGCGGACCTCTATTTCTGTACTGGAGTTCTAGCTGCCACTAGCTTCTTTGCCCTTCAAAGGGGCTGCTGATGGCTGGCCTTGGGCACCTCAGATCCTGTTCCCAGGGGAAGAAAAGCAGAGATCCTATAAAAATGGTGAATGGGTAGCTCCTGGAGTTGTGCAGGGTGCAGCCTGCGTAGCTGTATAAGGTGCTCCTATTGAGGAGGGCTCCTCTCTGAAATGTGACACCCAGAACCCTCCTAGGTGTCAGAGGGCCTGCACTAGTCCTGCATCAGTGCTTATAGTTCCATTGTTTCCACCATACCCCACCCCCCACCTTAGGCTTCTAATTATTGCATAAACTTGTGTTCTTACCATGTTTTTCCTGTTCCTCTTTCAGGTTACATTCTATCAGAGTAGGGGATTTTCTTTTAGATAGTCTTACAATCTCAATATAATCTGCATTTGTGGTAACGACACTAATTCATAAAATGTTTCAACTGTAAGCAACTCTTTTTTAATTTATTAATAATAATTTATTATTATAAGTAACAAATGCATTTATGATAATAATTACTTGCTTTAAACCCATCATATGTATAAAGGATTCTATAGGTGTCCATTTTAAATAGGTGTCAAATTTAAATATCCTAGCTGCATATATTGTTCCCAAGTCAGTAGTGGTTCCTAAGAAAGCCTGCTTATCAGAAGCTTAGAGGTCCTTAGCTGAGATATTGGAGCTTTTGAGTCAGAAGAGAGCAGAATTGGTAGAAGTGGAACATCATTTGGAAAATTTACAAAGAACTTTCATTGAGAAAGGTGAGGAAAACACTCCTTTAGAAGACCAGGTGGAAACTTACTTCCCCAAATTGCTCAGAATGGCCCTTTTCTCCATGATCCTGAGACAGAGTCGGTAGTCCCTACCAAGTATTCTAGGTGCTGCCTGCATTCCCCATCTCCATTTCAGTTGATTGGGTTGTGTGACTAGTTCTAGATAATAGAATGCAAATATGTAAGAACCAGTATATGATCCATTAGCTATCGCTTCCCTTGCCCTAATGATGCTAAAAGCCAGATGTTGATGTGGTGACGTCAAAGATGGAGGGAATCAAGACCCTGAGTCCTCAGGTGGAACAGACAGCTGGTGACTTGGAACTGATCTTGTATGAGATGGAAATCAAACTTTGTTGTTATGCTTAAATTGTTGTTATGTTATGTTATGCTTATGCTTAAATTGTTATGCTTAAATTGTTGAAATTTGGGAACTTTATTATTTCAGTAAAGTCTAGCCTAGCTTATCTTGATGAATACATTCTTTGTCCTGCACTCCTCCCAATACCTATACCATTATTAAAAAGGCCCACAGGCAATCCTTTCTGTATGTTTCATAGGTTTTCTGAATCCAAAACATTCCAAGATCATTCTAGTCCCCTGCTAATATGGTCTTTTTTGAGTATCCTTAATCTCCACTAATTGATATTCAGTTGTGACCTGATGGTGACCTAGAAGTCATCTGTGCCATTTCCTTATACCTCTTCATTCCAGTATTCATTTATTCATTTATCAGCTATTTATTGAGTATCTATTATATGCCAGGTACTTGTCTGGGAACAGGGATATAATAGTAGGAAAACCAAAAAACAGTAAAAAAATCCTTGCCATCATGAAATATGATGTACAGTCTAGGAGGGGAAGGCAGACAACACAGAAGTGAAATGAGAAAAATATTTTGTCTGCATGCTGATGATAAGAGCAGCAGAGAAAAATCAATCAGAGAAGGGAAGTAGAGAATGATGGGCGAATGGGATGGTGATGGTTGGGGGATGAGGATGTCATTTAAAATAATTTGATCAGGGAAGGACTCATTTTTAAGATAGCACTTGAACAAAAAGACCTGAAAGAGGAGAGTGTGGGGAAAGAGGATACTAGGAGAGGTAACAGCATTGAGAAAGGACTGAAGGTGAAAGCATGCTTTATGTATTCTAAGAACAAGGAAGCCAGGGTAGCTGGAAGAGAGTGAGTGAGGGGGAGAGGAATAGGAGATGAGGCCAGAGTGGAAAATGGAGAACAGGTCGTGTAGGGTCTTGTAAACCATTGTAAGAACTTTGGCCTCATGGAGTGAGGTGGAAAGCCAATGGTGGATTTTGCACAGAGAAGTGACATGATTATACTTTTGTTTTAGAGGGATTACTCTAACCACTGTGTAGAGAGTAGGCCATAGAGGGAAAGGACAGAAGCAGGGAGGTCAGTTGGGAATCTACTGCAATAACCCAGGTAGCAGATGATGGGCTTGGACAAGACTAGTAGCGGTGGAAATGGTGAGATTCTGGATATCTTTTTGAGGTAGAACCAAAAGAATTTCCTCACAGATTGGATGTAAAATATGAAAGAAAGAGGGAATAAAAAAAATACTCCAAGAGTTTTGGTCTAAACATTTGAAATAATGGACTTAACCATTTACAGAGCTGTGTAAGATTCTGGGAAGAAGTTAAAGGTACACTGGAAGCCAAAGATTTGTTTTTGAACATCACAAGTTTGCTTTGACTATTAAATGCCTAAGTGATGATGTTGGTTTGAATATATGATATGCCCCTTCTCTGTACTATGCCTTCCTACTAATCCTTCAGCCCAGCTGTTATGAAGCTTTTCTCAACTAGCCAAGCAGAAATAGTGTCTCCTTTCTTCATTCTCCAAGGGCAACTTCAGCAGTCTTCTAGAGTAGCATTTTGTTCCTGTATTGTCTTATTGCCTCTTATCTTTCTTCCATGAAGGATTCAGAGCTCCTGCAGTCTGGGGAATGTGGGATGTTTCTTATTCATCTTGTGGTTGCTTAGAACCCAATCCAGAGTCTGCCTTATACTGAACACTCAAGAGACATCTGTTGAATGAAGCATCCTAGAAATGAAGAAAGGAGAAAATTTCCCAAAGTTGGAGCTCATGGAAGATGAAAGCTTGAAAGGGGCCATCATATTTATTGGTTAGAAGTCTCAAAAGTGACACCTGGCATTGTGGAAGACTAAGGGCCACATGTTGAGGAGTCAGGTTTCAAAATGTGGTCTTATTTGGCTTTCATTTTGATGACAGGGATGCAGAAGATTTGTGTCTCTAACTGTGCCTCAAAGAAGACATCCTCTTCCCAAGAAGGGTTGTTATAACTCTGTTGGTGGGTAAGATTTACAAGCTGACAGATTTTGGCTTAGATTTAGTTCTAATGGAGGAAGTGTCAGATAGATTTAGGGGCTCAAATCCCAGCTGTGCTACTCATTATCTCCATGACCATGGACAAGTCATTTTCTATATCTGATCCTCATTTTCTTCATCAGTAACATTTGAGGATTAAGTGGGGATTAAGTGAGATCAAGATGGTAAAGCACCTAGAGTAGTTACCAACACAGTAACTGTTATGGAAGGGTAGATAAAAGAGAAACAATATTTAGGACAAGCCAAAGATGGAATGAATTTCACATCACTGGAGATGTTCAAGGACAGACTACATGACCACTTTGTGGGAATATTATGGAGACAATATTGACAGTTGGGTGAGCTGAGAATTAAGGTCCTTTCCATTCTTGAGTTTTATAATTCTAAGAATCCCAAACAATAGAAATGCAGACATAAATGTAGTTACTGAGACTACTCCGCTCATGTCCAGATGGAGTCTTTTGGAGAAATTGGCTTAAGGGTGAGTACGTGCCATCCGAGGGCCTGTGTGTGTGGGGCAGTGTTCGGGGGGATATTAGTACTGTCTCAAATTTGAGACTAGATTGGCAGCTGTGTTGGTTGCTGTTACACACCTTGCATATTTCCTTAGCATGACATTTTTCTTCCAATAACCAAAAAAGCCCCTAAAGTAACTACATGTTCCTTTTACTCCGTGACTCAGTCAACTGGGGTTTCCATATTAATCTTTCATTTACTCTTCTGCAGTTTTATCATAATTGACTCCTTTTTTATGAGAAGATTTTAGGAGCTGGTTCAGGGAGATTGTTTCTTGATTATCTTGGGCTTACTGTGTGACTCACCATATCTTTTCAACTTGACTTCAAGGCTATCTCCATGATGCTTCTCCCCACTGTGTCCTCCTCACACCACTGCTCTCATCCTTGTAGTTCTGGCCTTCATGCTTGACTCGGACTCCTGCAATAATTTTTTAATTGGTTTTCCCTTTCTTTTTTTTTTCTTAAGATTTTATTTATTTATTTGACAGACAGAGATCACAAGTAGGCAGAGAGGCAGGCAGAGAGAGAGGGTGAAGCAGGCTCCCTGCTGAGTAGAGATCCTGATGTGGGGCTCGATCCCAGGACCCTGGGATCATGACCTGAGCTGAAGGCAGAGACTTTAACCCACTGAGCCACCCAGGTGCCCTTGGTTTTCCCTTTCATGTTAAATTTCTCTTTAATCCATACTGAATTCAAACCACTTACCATCTAATTCCAACCTACCCTTCTAGCTCTCTCCTCCCGCTCCTTCCTGTCATGCATAGCCAGCTCTCATTCAGAGGGGTTACTGGTCTTTCCCTGAACAACCTCCTTTTGGTGGATATTCAGTTTTCTATCAACATCTGCCCAAATCCAATCTATTTTTCAAACCCAAGATTATAGACCCTTCTCCCCAAAGCCATCTGTGAGGGTCTGACTGCATGCCCTGATCATGTAGTGTCTTTTATTGGAGCTCTGTGTGTGCATGGCTTATTTCCCTTAAAAGTCTGTAAGCCTCATTTCTCTCATCATTAGCTACATTCCCTCAATATCTCTTTTCATTTTAAAAACAGATTCTTTTTGCCCACCATGATTTCTCCCTTGAAATCTTACCTCATTTAACAAGTAAACCTAATCATAATTTGTGTGGGTATACTGAAAAGTAATTTTAACACCCGACGTCCTAAAAGCACAAATTACAGAAGTCATTTTAGGTACTAATTGACGATGTAGAAATCTGAGTGAAAAAACAACAGCAACACAGGTTATAAGTGATGGATTCCACTGAATGTTGTGTAAGCATTCTTAATTATTCAACAAGGAGCCATATTTGCTCCCCCAGCACCCCTTTCTCTCTTTTAGAAATGCCAAACCCAAGGGAAAATTTGCTTAAACCATTCATTTTTTAAAAAAGATTTTATTTATTTGACAGGCAGAGATCACAAGTAGGCAGAGAGGCAGGCAGAGAGAGATGGGGAAGCAGGTTCCCTGCTGAGCAGAGAGCCTGATGTGGGGCTCGAACCCAGGACCTGAGACCATGACCTGAGCTGAAGACAGAGGCTTAACCCACTGAGCCACCCAGGAGCCCCTTAAACTATTCATTTGATTTTTTTCTCAGCTTTTGAGCTTGACTGGCTTAAGCTTTTTGGTTTGTTCTTGGAGATTATGTTTTTTTTTTAAATATTTTATTTATTCGACAGAGAGAAATCACAACTAGGCAGAGAGGCAGGCAGAGAGAGAGGAGGAAGCAGGCTCTCCACGGAGCAGAGAGCCCGACGTGGGGCTCGATCCCAGGACACTGGGATCATGACCTGAGCCGAAAGCAGAGGCTTTAACCCACTGAGCCACCCAGGTGCCTCTGTTTTTTTTTTTAAAGAATTGAGTTATTCTCTAGTTTGTTCTTCAGAATGTGGACATATTGCATTCATTTAATCCCTTTAATTTGCAGAACATAGAAACCAGAGGTGAGTATAGCATTTATTTTGGTGGCATGAATTCTATAAAACAAGACAAAAGGAGCCCACTTCAGTTCTTCTGATGGCTCTCATGTTCCTGATGTTGTTTATGGGAACATTGCCCATTATAGTGAATTGGTTCCTCTAGATTTGTTTCTCCCACGTGGAGCCTATTAAGTTGAGATGGAGCATGAAGAGTCAACATGTCTTAATGGATGAACAACTACCGAGGATATGCTTGCTAACATCAATGCCACTAGAGTGGGACAAAAGGCTTTCAGAACAGGGTGTGCACATATTCAAGTGCATAACCTTATTCCGCAAGTTATTAGGTCCATGAAAGCTTTTTGGTGAACCTGTAGATGCTACTTAAGAGTCAGCTTTGGAAATGAAGTCAAAGTGACCCTTCTTGTGTTCCATTAAATGTAAATATGTTGAAAGACCTTCTTTCTAATGGAATGCATTATTATGGAGCTGGTTTATGTAGAACTTCATTTCATGATCACTAAGGTTTATTTGTCTATTTATTTAGTAGATTAAATCATTTCTTCTTTCACTACTGTTGATTAAAATAAATGGAAATTCTTGTTCTAAACAATGTCTGGAACTTAATTTTGTTAAATGTATTCCCAATCCTAGCCCAGCTGACAGAAAATGGCCACCCTACTCCAGAGGGCTAATGATAATAATTTAGTCCTCACAACAGCCCTGTAAGCCAGGTACTGTTTTTCAGCTAGGAGTGGAAAGGATATGATGGAGGTCAGATCTTGGTCTCTGAAGCCAGACTACCTAGGTTTAAATCCCAGCTCTGACACTCCCTGGCTCTGTGATCTTAAGTAAGTTACTTAATTTCTCTGTGCCTCAGTTTCTTCATCTCTAAAGTGAGATAATAGGACTTCTTCATAGCTAAAATGAATTGATAGGTGGAAAATATCTAAAACGATTGTGGAGCACACATTCAAGGCACAAGCGATGTAAGATCTTCTGGAATTAGCTATCCATTTTTTTGGACAACCAGTAGGACAAGTGGGATGAAAGGAAGGAAAAAAAGTGGGTCATTGGGAGCAGGTTGAACTTAGCCATAGTTCTTGAGATTATCTGTGTGACTTTGATAAGGGACAGAAGCTGTATGGAAGAGTTGCAGAATGCAGTTCGGGGGGAGCCAGCTCCTGTGATTGTCCCAAATGTGTCCAGCCCCACCGCCCAGAGTTCAGGAGATAATAAAAGGCCTTTTCCTACATAGACCAGACACCAAAAAGAATTTAGAACCTCAAAGAATAAGTTGCTAAGCTTATGAATGAATAAATCACACTTCATTTTTAAATTACTAATTTACCCTCTTAATTTAGATGTGGAAATTTATGAAATAGCTGACCACTCATGAAAGGCTTTCATTGGGGAACCTGGAACACAGTTGCTACTGTATCTAGTAGGGTTGTCAGAAACCTGAGAATTATCATAGTACACTGAAATTTCGAATGATTTCACTTGGTGTTTTATTGTCATTGTATAATTTAGATGTTTCAAATATGATTGTGTTCAAAGTTGTAAGTCCATGTTGGACTAATTGATGCCTCCCCTTTATTTTCTAGAAGCACTGTCAGGGAAGTTTCTATAGCAGTGGCTTTGGCATTTATATCATGATGTCAGCAGCTTCATCTCTGTTCATGTGGACATGGCTCTGTTCATCTCTTCATGTGGACATGGCTCTGTTTCATTAAGATGCACAAGGCCAAAATACAGAATTTCTTCATGTTTCTGGTTTGGCATAATGAGGTGTAGTGTATTTAAAGAGACCATACATTGTCCTGGGGAGAAAAGGGGAAATTCAGCCCAACATAGTGTTTTTGGCTCAAGTAAACCTGATCGCATGTTTCTCACTTGGAGTTGAATTCTAGTTTCTGACTACCCAAAGAATTTTACACAGCATGCTGAAAGAGGTAGCCCCATCCAGCAACACAGGTAATGAATGAGAAGTCATAAAGGCCCCTTAATGGAGAGAGATTCACTAGGCCACTGAATAGATAGATTCAAGGTGATATGGTATTCCTTCATCCATTTTTTTCTTTCTTTCTTTTTAAAATAGCAGTTTAAGTAAGACATAACTGAAAAAATACTCAACTCACTCTTTTAAAGTGTACAATTTTATTATATTCACAGTGTTGTGTAATCATCCATCTATCTAGTTACAAAACATTTTCATCACTCCTGAAGAAGCTCCTATAACCATTAACAGTCATTTCCCACAAGACAAAAATCATGGTAAAGGAGATAAATAAATGAAATAAATAAATGAAATCAAGAAGAGCAGTATGCCTGATAAAGAATTCAAAGTAGGGGCGCCTGGGTGGCTCAGTGGTTAAAGCTGCTGCCTTCGGCTCAGGTCATGATCTCAGGGTCCTGGGATTGAGTCCCGCATTGGGCTCTCTGCTCAGCGGCAAGCCTGCTTCCCTCTCTCTCTGCCTGCCTCTCTGCCTACTTGTGATCTCTCTCTGTCAAATAAGTAAATAAAAAATCTTTAAAAAAAAAAGAATTCAAAGTAGTGGTCATAAGGATACTCACTGGACTTGAGAAAAGAATAAATGAAATCAGTGAGACCTTCAACAAAGAGAGAGAAAATATAAAAAAGAACAAGTTAGAACTGAAGAATTCAATAACTTAAATGAAAAATACACTAAAGGGAATCAACAACAGATTAGAGGATGCAGACAAGCAAATCAACAATCTGGAACACAGAATAATGGAAAGCAACCAAGCTGAACAGTAATAAGAAAAAAGAATAATACAAAGATTATTTGTACATACAAAATACATATTTGTACATACAAAATACAATAGATAAAGAGACATCATCAAGTGTGACACCATCAAGCATAATAACATTTGTATTACAGGGATCCCAGAAGGAGGAGAGTTAAGGGGGCCAAAAACTTATTTGAAGAAATAATAGCCAAAAACTTTCTTAATCTGGGGAAGACATCCCCAAACACCCACTTGCAGGGAGCATAGAGAGCCCCTAACAAGATGAACCTGGGGGCCACACCAAGTAACATAATTAAAATGACAAATGTAATGATAAGGAAAGAATTTTAAAAGCAGCAAGAAAAAAGAAAAGTTACATGAAAGGGAAACCTTATAAGACTATCAGCTGATCTTTCAGCAGGAACGTTGATGCCTAGAAGAAAGTGGCATGATATATTCAGTGTTGAAAGGAAAAATCCTACAACCAAGAATATACTACCCAGGAAGGTTATCATTCAGCATAGGAGGAAAGAAAATAGTTCTCAGACAAACAAAAATTAAAGGAGTTCATCACCAGTAAACCAGCCTAGCAAGATGCGAAAGGGAATTCTTTTTTTTTTTTTTTTTTTTAATTTTTTTTTTTTAAGGATTTTATTTATTTATTTGACAGAGAGAAATTACAAGTAGGCAGAGAGGCAGGCAGAGAGAGAGGAGGAAGCAGGCTCCCCGCCGAGCAGAGAGCCCGATGCGGGACTCGATCCCAGGACCCTGAGATCATGACCCGAGCGAAGGCAGAGGCTTAACCCACTGAGCCACCCAGGCGCCCGAAAGGGAATTCTTTAAGTGGAAATAAAAGACCATAATTAGAAGTAAGAAAAGTAAGAAAGGAACAAATTTCATAGGTAAAAGCAAACATATAGTAACGGTACTAGATTAATTGCTTATAAAACCAGTATGGAGATTAAAGCACAAAAATACTAAAATCAATTATATCTGCAAAAATTAGTCAAGGAGTACACAAAATAAAATGATGTAAAATATGACATCATGTACATAAAGTGTGGAGGAGGGAGTAAAAATATAGTGCTTCTAGAATGTGTTCAAGTTTAATCTAACATTAACTTAATATTGAATGCTATACAAATAAGGTGTTTTATATGAACCCAAGGTTTAACCACAAATCAGAAACCTATAGTAGATAGATAAAAAATAAAGAGAAAAGAATTTAAGCATAATACTAAAGAAAACAATCAAACCACAAGGGAAGAGAGCAAGAAAAGGAGAATGAAACAGAGAAATATACAGAAAACAATTAACAAAATAGAAATAAATATATACTTATCAATAATTATTTAACATGTAAATGGGATAAATGCTCTAAGCAAAAAGCATAAGGTGTTATGACCAATTGCACTATGAGGTATTTACCCAAAGGACACAAAAATACTGATTCAAAAGGGCACATGCACTGCAATGTTGATAACAGTATTATTAACAATAGCCAAATTATGAGAAGAGCCCAAATGTCCATGGACTGATGAATGGATAAAGGTGTCACACACACACACACACACACACACACACACACACACTTACGAATATTACTCAGCCATCAAAAAAAAGAATGAAATCTTGCTATTTGCAGCAACATGGGTGGAGCTAGAGTATATTATACTAACCAATATATACATCAGTCAGAGAAAAACAAATACCATATGATTTCACTTATATATGAAGTTTAAGAAACAAAACAGATGAACATAGAGGAAGGGGAAAAAAAGAGATAGAGAAGCAAACAATAAGAGACTCTTTTTTTAAAAATATTTATTTGACAGAGAGAAATCACAACTATGCAGAGAGGCAGGCAGAGAGAGAGGAGGAAGCAGGCTCCTCGTGGAGCAGAGAGCCCGATGTGGGGCTCGATTCCAAGACCCTGGGATCATGACCTGAGCCGAAGGCAGAGGCTTTAACCCACTGAGCCACCCAGGTGCCCCCCATAAAAGACTGTTAAGTATAGAGAAGAAACTGAGGGTTGTTGGAAGAAGTGGGCAGGATATGAGCTAAAAAAAAGCTGGGTACTTGTTATGATGAGCACTGTATATTATATGTAAGCAATGAATCACTAAATTCTACACCTGAAATGAATTTTACCATATATGTTAACTAAAATTGAAATAAAAATTGAAATAGAAATTGAATAGAATAGAAATTGAAATAAATAGAAAGCAAAAAACTAAAAAAGACAAAGGGTGATTGAATGGATAAACATCCAAGACCTATCTATATGCTGCCTGCCAGAGACTCACTTCAGAACTAAAGGCATTGACAGACTGAAAGTGAAGGGATGGAAAAGCATATACCTTGCGAATGGAAGTGAAAAAAAAAATAGTTTGGTTATCGATATTAATGTCAGGCAAAATAGACTTCAAAACAAAGACTATATCAAGAAACAAGGAAGGGCATTACATAATGATAATGATAAATGGATCAATCCAACAAGAGGATATATCAATTGTAAATATATATGCATCCAACATTGGAGCACCCAAACACATAAAACAAATTTTAACAGATATAAAGGGAGAAAATTAACAGTAATACAATAATAATAATAATAAGGGACTTTAACATCCTACTTCAATGCATAGATCATCCACACAGAAAATCAATAATGAAATGGTGGCTTTGAAAAATCCATTAGACCAGATGGACCTATCAGATTAAATATACAGAACATTTCATCCCAAACTAGCAGAATATACATTCTTTTCAAGTGCACAAGGAGCATTCTTCAGGATGGATCACATGTTAGGCCACAAACAAGTCTCAATAAATTTAAGAAGACTGAAATCATATCAAGCATCTTTTCTAACCACAATGGTACAAAACCAGGAATGAATTGCAAGAAAAATCTGCAGGGAGCACAGAGGAGGAGGCTCACATGGAAGCTAAACAAGATACTAACAAAAATCAATGGGTCAATGAAGAAATCAGAGGAAATTAATAAATACATGAAGAGAAATGTAAATGAAAACACAATGGTCCAAAATTTGAGGTGGAATATTATAATAGCCTCTAACCAGCTTCCCAAATTCTGATATTGTCTCCTGTCACAAGTATCATGTATTAGCTCACTTGACTTCATTCCAACCCCAATAATAGCAAAACTTTCTAAAAGATAGAGGTTGGAAACCCAAATTTATATGTCCAGAAGTTTCTCTTGGTCTGGGTTCCACAGGTAACTTAGCCTCTGCCAAGCAGATGGATCTGCATATAATTTGAAAAAGTGAGTGGAGAAGAGTTCATACTTTTGCTTCTGCGATTTCTGGTTTTTGATAGTGAACATGGTCTTGGAAATTTTTGCTTTTTCTGCATGAGCAGTAACAGACGTCCCAAGATGTGGTTGCTAGTTTTATGGGCATCGAAAGGCAGGTCATGGTTTTCCTATTTTATTTAGATACAGAATGAGTCAGTTTGGTCTTGGAGTCAAGATTTGCATAATCTCAGCAGAGAAGATGTGGTCCTGGAGGCAGCCGTGGGGGCGGTGGCTTCCTGTATCTCCAGATTCCTGATGGTGCCAATTATTTGATGTTATTATGGAAAATGGTTCTGGAAATATAATCTAGCATATGTCCTTGCAGCACCTTTGTAAGCATCTAATTCCAAATCCTTTCTGTTTAAATGGGTGAAAGTGGTTCTCTTATCTGTAATATAACTCTACAGTCTACTCTCTATACAAAAGCTAAAGGAAATGTTTATGAAATAGAAACCAGATCCTATAACTTTGTAGCTTCTTGTGCCACTTGCAACAAACTTCAAAATCCTAATTTCCTCCCACTGTGCCATGACTCACTTCACTGAAGCTTTACTTACCTTCTTGCTATATCTCAAACTCACCAAGGACACTCCTGCCTGGGCACCTGACATTTGCTGATCCCTCTACCTGGAATACTCTTCTTCCAGATAGGTGCATAGGTAAACTTTTCAATTTTTGCCAGTCATCTCCTTGTAATCTAATATTAGTCCAGCTTTACTTTCTATGACATTACTCTCTTGATATTCTTCAGAACATGCATCACTCACTGAGATAAATTTGTTCTCTCTTCATCTGTCTCTGTTCACTGGAATATAAGTTACATGAGCATAGGGACCTTGTCTGACTCACTTAGTGAATTTGATGGAAAATCAATGACCCATACATACTGAGAGAATCACAAGGAATTCAGGAGGAGGAAAAAGAAATACAAGACACTGGGCATTTCTGAGAACTGCTGGGATGTTTAGGGAGTGTCAGAAGGCAAAACACCAAGGACTGAAAACTCGAATCACCTGACAAATGTGGTGATTTCTGAAGAATATTTTTGCAATTGTGAAATAGAAATTATATATGCAAGCAGTGTGAAGAACAACCAGACCTGTGTCTGTAATAAGTGTCATTACATCGTTGATATCCAACTAGAAGCCTTGTTCATGATCAGCTGTGCAGCTCATTTAGGATTTTCTTCTATAAAAGCATGTACTTGGATGGGTTTGGTCATCTGAGGAGTAATAAAACAGGGTGTTGATGTTGATGTCATTTTGAGGCGTAACAAAACACTTTGAAAGCTTCTGCTGTTTATTCAGTCTAGACTAGTGCTGGGATGGATCTAAGAAAGGGAAAATCCACAAAATCTACCTGCAAAAAAGGATAGCCAAGATACTTGTACGGTGAGAATTAGGTAACTGACTAGTAGAGGACTGACCTGTAGGAATCAGATAGGGTGGGTTCTCTGGAGTGGGAAGAGACTAAGTGAGTTCTCTGGAGTGGGAAGAGACTAGGAAAACAGAGAAACAGGAACTATGCCATTAGCGAACAGGAGACCCTCAAGTGCTTTGGAACTAAGGAAGAATTCAATGCCTATCCTCCCAGCTTCTATTACCAAGCAACTAAAAAAACAGGTATCAATTAAACTATTCAGGACCACAGCTAATGCACTGTCTCTCACATCTGTCTAGGGCCTCAGGTGGCTAAACTTGTTTGCTTACTGCTGCCAGCCACTGTCACATTGACTGTATTACTATAAATTCACAATCGGCAGTTTCATCTGGATCCTCAATATTGCTTAGTATTCCTACTCTAGTTACCTATCTCATTCTCCCCTGTACAATTATTTTTATCTTATACATGCTCTGTAAGCATTATCTCACATAGAAGAGAAGCTTACCCTTCATTTTCATGGAGAAAACAGAGAACTCCAAACTCTAAATGGGAATGGGAATTCTCTCAATTTCCTGCTATCAGACTTCCAGCTGCTTACATTAGTCTCCAGCCTCTCATCCTTCTTTCTCTAGCTTGGACATGATAGAGGCTTTCAGGCTGAGTTTGTACAGAGAGAGTATTTCTGGGATCACTGACTGGTTGCAACCAAGTCCCTCTTGGGACTTGCAACATTCCACTGTCTTGGTGCTTTTGTTCATATGAACAGCTCTCATTTGGGACTCAATTGATCAGACATTTTTTATTCATGCAGCCAGAATGGAGGGAAATATCAGGTTCTGCAGTGTAGCTCTCCCATGTCCTGGATCACCTGCATTAAAATCTCAAGGTATATTTATTCAAAATGAAGATTTCTTTTACCTGCCCCATCTTCCACTAAGAATGGATCCAAAGATTCGACAACTTAACAATCTGCCCATAAAAGAATTTGTGCGTACACTGTTTTGACAGCCACTGATATTGGTCATAGCTAATTTATTAGATGAAAAGTTCTGAATGGGTTTTTCATCATGAATCAGAGTTCTTTAAAAGGTGTTTCTCTAAAACGCAGGGTCAACAAGAAACCAGGGGAATCCTCTTAGACCATGTTCTTTTCAGACAAACTTAAAAATGGTATGTCACATATTATATCCTACTCCACTGTTTCTATCTCCACCAAAACACGCATACACATGCAGACTGTACTTAAATGTGGAACATGCTATTTCCCAACTTTAACCCAGTAAAATGACTCAGCTGTGAGAGTATTACAGTACTATACAATGTTTAAGTTATTTTTGTGAACTATAGCACATCTACAGAAAAGTACATAAAATATAATTGTATGGCATAAGGAATAATTATAAGGTGGACTTTCATGTAAACACTACTTAAGTAAAAAAAACATGGCTAGTCCTCCAGAATCCCTCCATGCTCATTTCCAACATGAGCTCCCTAGATATTGTGTATCAGCTTTATAATCTATTTATGCATGTCCGCCTTTAACTTTATAAAAATGGCCTCATACAGTATATATTAATGTGTGTCTGGCTTCTTTGACTCAATATTTTGATTATAAGTTTCATCCAGTTTTTACATAGGGCATAGTGTGTTCATTTCCTTTACTAAATGATATTGCATTTATAGATATATTGCAATTTGTAAGTCACTCATCTTCTTTTGGTATTTGGATCCCTCCCTGGTTAGGATTGTTACAAGTATTGCCTCTCTGGGTCTTCTGGGCCATGTCTCTGAGGACATGTGTGCAAGGGATTCTCTAGACTAATGGAATTTGCCTAGTAGTGGTGTTGCTGGGTTGCAGGGTAAGCATATTTAAAATGTTATGGAATGCTAACATAGAATGTTTTTATTCATTTCTATATATTTATTAATTTCCAGTGAAGTTCTCTACCTTATACTAGCCATGCTCTTCCACAGATATATTCTGGGTTCATTCTTCACCAGAAACTTCCCTACTCCTGAATGCATACATTAAAATATCACATATCACAACCTCCTAGCTATTTTCTCTCTCACTCTTCTTCTACATCTCTTCTTTGATCTTATTACAGTCTCTGTAGCTTGACATCTTTATTTCCTGTCCATCTGTCCTCTCTCTCTTCTCTCTCATCTCCTCATTGATTTGGTTCAGTGAAATTCTCTTCTCTACTTTCTTTTCCTGTTTACAGGCAGACTTACTAGGTTGTCAGTACATCCACTACCACTTTTCTCCCTATAATAGCAACATGTCCTATATCCGAACGTCTAGTCATGGTCCGCATGCAATAAATTGTTGATTCTAAATTCTATGTATTTCCCACTGTATCTTCTAACACTACTTTCAGCATTTCTAAGATAATTTTTGCTGCAGTTTGTGGTATATTGTTGTCCTTTGATCCTTTCTTCCCATTGCTTCTGGAATGATACTTCTAAAACACAAATCACTTCCCTAATTGAAACCTTCTAATGGCTTCTTATAGCCTTAAGGATAAGTCCAAATTACTGACCCTGGTATCCAAAGCTCCTTCCTGCCTCTTTACTCTTGACTTCCACCATTCTGCCTCTCAAAATCCTTTGGTATACTCACCATGAAACATTGGCAGTAGCCCAAATGAATAGTACTCTTTCGTGACTCTGATTTTCTTTGAACATGCTGTTCCCTCTGCTTGGAAATCCCTCGTCCTTTTATTGCTTCTCTAAATACCTCCTCATAATTAAAAACTTAGCTTTCCTCCTACTCCTGTGTGCCTGCTTTGCACTATTGTGGCATTTATCCAACTGAATTATGGTCATTTACTCTGCCAGTTGAGAAACTTTTTACCACTAGACTTTGAGCAACTTTGAGATGAGAAATCATGTCTTGTTCTTTCTGTTCCTAGTTGTGAGATCAATTCCAGATACACAGTAGTTTTTTTTTCTCTCTCTCTCTGTAATAGAGTTAACTCACACTTATTGAGAGCTTACTTGAACGATGTGCTGTGCTCAATTCACTGACTCCTTACAACCCTGAAGGATAATAATTACTATTACCTCCATTTTACAGAGGAGGTCCCCGAGTTCTAGAGAAGTAAAAAAAAAAAAAAAGTTGTCCAAAGTCACACCCCTAGTGGCAGAAGCTAGGATTTGAAACTATGAAGTTTTATTTCAGGGCTAGGGTCCTAAAGCACTATGGACCTTCCCGGGGTTGCAAACAACTTAACCATGCATTAAAGGAACAAGCATCATTTTAGGCAAATTGAAGTTACTTCCCCTAACAAACACTGGAGTTACCTTCTCAGGAGGACTACAGTTAATAGCCCATTGGCTGGAGATGTTCGAACAGGCCTAAAACTTGATATTCCACTGTCAGTAGATGTTCTTTTCATTAATTTTTTTGGTTGAATGACATGATCTAATGTTGTCCTAATGATGCTTTGAAAAAGTAACACAATATGTTTTTCCAGGTTTTAGAGGATTTGTTTCTCACAAGACAAAGCTTAGTCACAGTAAAACCACTTATTTTGTACCTCAAATTGAATATGAGTCAGCTAGATTTCTGTAAAGGCTGTCCAGAGACCTGCCATCTAGATAAAGCTTGGCAAAAGACAGCCTCAAAATAAACCCTTGAGTTTATCAATAAGTCTTAAGAGAACAGGAAATGAACTTAAATTCATGGAAGTCTGAGTAGTTAGGATACGTGATGGAGATTTATATAAAGGAGACCTGTGCAGTATTGGGTCAACTCCTCCATAGTTTAAGGTACACCAGATAATGCATAGATAAAGTAACATTAATGACATTGACTTTCTTCAGCCACACACCAAGGAACAAAAAGCTCAGCCTCACTGAAAGACAAAGTTATTAGCCCAAGTGCAGCTGTGAAGAGACTTACAAGGAAGTCTCAGGCTGAAAACTCAGGAAAAAAAAGATTCTAAAGAAATGCAGTTATTACGGTCATTACCCAGAACATAGAGCAGGAAAAGAGTAGGGTGAAAATTGGTGACCTTTACACAGAGCCTGCTTTCCAGATTTTCTTTCATTCCTTCCCCCAAACCCGGGAGTTAAAGACAGCAGTTTTTTGTTTTTTTTTTTCATTTTCCACATTAGGTGGGCAAAGGCAAAGTTGAAAGAAGATACAGCAATGGGAAGCCTCTTTCTGCCTTCTCTCGTTTCAGACTGGCTCGGGCTGGAAGCTCCCTAATTAGGGTCGCACTGTGCCCTCCTCCTGTCGCAGCTCCATTGGGCTCAGGATCCAAACTGTGACATGAAGAGTGGCTCTTGTCCTGCTCCCTTTCCATAGCCTCATTCAGCTCTTCCTAATGGCCATCAAGGACACACAGGGAAGAATGGAAACAAGAGGAGATTAGAGCACCTAGGGACAGTCCAAAGAGAGAGACTCACTGCACACCTAGCCAGCTAAAACTAACCCTGGCAGCTCAGCTCTCCCCTTCCTGCTCCTCTGGAGCCCTCCAACACTTTTAGATGCCCACATGACAAATATTGACTGAAACACAAATACTGATGGATGGCACCAATCAATCTTGGGGGCTTCTTCTAAGCTTCTAAACTTCTTCTAAGCTTTAGGGGTTTTGGTGGCATGGAAAATCATGAGAAGAGCAGGCAGAGAAAGCTGTATTGGCTGTTCTGTTTATTGCTATACCTTCAGCATTTAGAATGGTTCCTGGCACATAATAAGTACTCAATAAAATAAATGATTATTAATTGACTGAATGAGTGGATAAATGAATGAATAAGTAAATGACTATAAGAAAGGGTAAGATTTCCACAATAAAGATGACACAGAGAGCAGACAAAGGTCAAAGCTTATTTGAGGGCTACCAAATGTGTTGGTATTGCTAGGTATACAGAAGTAATGGAGCCTTTCTGTTTAATTCTTGAATGATATGCTTATTTTGTATGCAATAGAGTCCGCAAAAGTTTCCTCACAGGAATTTGGCATGGTCAGAGTTGGGTTTTAGAAAGTTTAATTTGACATTAATATGAAGAATGAGCATATGGGGAAAGAGATGAAAATAAGGGAAAATTTAGGATGGAAAGAAGGAGCAAAATTTCAGGCAATAAGTAGTGAAGGTAATAACACTGAGAGTTCATGAGAATATGGAACATATAGAGTTCTTATCCTCTGACATTGGGAGTGCAAAATGGTACAACTACTTTGCAAGATAATTGATACCACCTAGCAAAATTGAAGTGGTAAGAAATTTCATGCATAGGTATATATTCTAGATTAGGGTTGCTCAACCTCAGCATCATTGACATTTGGGGACAGATAATTCTTTGTTCTGGATTCTGTCCTCTGCATTATAGAATGTTTAACGCATTTCTGGCCTCTACCCGTTAAATGTCAGTAGTATCTCCACAGTCATAACCAAAAATGTCTCCAGAGATTGACAGATGTCCCCCAAGGGGACTAAAGTGCCCCCCATTGAGAACTACTGCCCTAGGGATACTCTTGTACATAGACATCAGGGGATAAGCATGAGAAGGTTCATAGTACCATAATTTGCAAAAGCATAAAACTGGAAACAACCCACGTGTCCATCAACAGGAGAATGAATAAATAATGTGATTTTCATATAATGAGTAACTAAGTAGCAGTGAAAGTTAATTATTATAACTATACAGATCAACATAGATAAATTTTAAAGTTGGAAGGGGAAAGGAAGATGAAAAATATGATACAAAATGTATGATTACATTTTTATTAAGTCCACAAATGGACATGAAAATAACATACTGTTTAAGGGAACATACCAAAAAAGTGAACTTATAAAGAAAAGCAAGGGAAAAATAATAAAACTCAAGATAGTGGTTACTTCTGGGAGGGAATGAGGAGTTAAGTCAGTGAGAACACATGTGGGTTTCAGAGGCATTGATTATATTCCAGTTCTCAAGCTTGGTGATAGATATAGAGGTTTTCATTTTATTATGAGGCATGCTGTTGTGAAAGCAGTGAGCTATTCCAGACTTGCTGCCCTCTTTGGGATTGTCCAATTACTACCCTGAGCCTGGAATATTCTTCTATATGAAATACAGCTATCTTTTGGCCCTGAATTCTTCTTTCTTACTAGGGGACTTTACTCTGTTCTGGGTATGAGGTGAATGTCCCTGTACTGCTTAAATATGAGTGTCATAGGGCACCTGGCCAGCTCCACCAATATATCTGCCCCACTGTCGGAAATGAATAGGGTCTTAACCTTTGCCAAGTATGTGAGGGAGAAGAAACTGGACTTTTCCTAGAAGAGACACAAGGTTTTTAAGGTTGAAGGACTGAAAGACTCGGTGAGCATATATTTTACCCAAGCGAAAATAGAAAAAGCCATAAATACCCAGATAAACAGGAAATGCAGGAATGGTCGTGACCTGATGCGGGAATGAGCACTCAGAGACTCAGAGAAGCCTGTTGAATTAGAGCTGGATCAAACTGCACAGAAAGGCAAGTCAAACTTCTGAGTGTGGACATAGGAAGGGGAGCAGGGCCCAGAAAGAAAGCTTCTGAGTTATGCAGAGGTTGTGTGGAAGTTACAGTCAGATGTCTTACTCTAAGCTCAATGCCTTTGTTGTTCCTGAGGTTAAGTTTCCCATCAAAAGCCATGGATATTGCTATTCCGAATGTTAAAGCAGGAAGTAACCTTGGATTTTGTAGATTTGGTAAAATTTCCTCCCCTTTATACTGGGGAGGAAACACAGGGTAAGCAATGGGGAAGTGAAGATGAAGGTAAGTTGGGGGAGAACAGGGTCAGGCTGGGACCCACAAGCATGGGTTGGAACCCACAGGATGGACAACACCCATGTTAATTTTTTTTTTTACTTTTAGGATTGTTTATGTTACACCTTCATAGAAAATGTGTTTTCAGAGTGTCAGCTACTGTGTTTTCAAAACTGTCTTTCCCACGTTAGTTCTTTTTGCCTTTGCCCTTGATGATGTGCCTTTGCCTTCTGCCCTTCAGAAGCTGGGTATTTGGCCCTCTGTCATTAAGTTAAACATACACTGGGTCCAGAGGTCAGAAAATTTGAAATACAGTCCACAGGAAGGTGGAGCATTTGCATGCTTGGCTACTGTCTTCTGCCAACGCGGCAAGTCAGCAGATAAGGGACAATGTGTGTAAGCTACAAAATGGTGGCTGCTTCCTTCCACCATCCAAATCTCTCACAAGAATCTCTCTTCTGGTCCACTGTAACCTACAGAAAAGGTAATTCTGTGAAATGTAGTTCAGTTTAGCCAGGTTGACACATTATAAAGCTAAGTGGTATGTGGAGACATAGGTGGGGAGTATCACCTGATTGGAAGGGGGAGAAGATATCAGGCTGATGGGCTAGATGTAGATATGGAATAGGCTTGGGAACCAGCGAGTAGTCTAGTATGTCAGATGCTTGGGATATATGTAGGAAATAGGCAGATATTAACCTGAAAAGGGAGGTTTGGTACAATATTAAATGGCTCTTGAATGCCAGACTGATGAAACAAATATCATAATAAACATAATAAATGGAGAAATTATTGAAGGTTGTTGAACAGGTGAATGGCATTTTTAGAAACTTAAGCTGTCAGCAAGTACAGGATAGATCAAAGGGGAGACTCTGGTAGGAGAAAATCTTGGTGCAAACAGAAGACTTTAGCTCATTTCTACTTTATCCCAACCTTCAAGCATTAGAGAGACTTGAGAAGGAATAGGAATTGCTCAACTTCTCTGTGGCACTCAGTTGCCAGCCCTTCTTTTCTATCTGATCCTGCAGACTCTCTGACCCTAGTCACCAAATGCTCTCATCTCTCAAATATTCTTCTCCCTATTAAAAGGTTTTGCAACTACTGGTGGTTGTTCTGAAAATAAAAGAGGCAGGGTTTTCCTGAAAGGATGGGTGCTCAGGAATATCTGAAGGGGTTGTTAGAAGCTGGTTGTGTGGTGCATAAACAATGAATTCTGGTACACTGAAAAGAAATTTAAAAATTTAAAAAATTTAAAAAAAGAAGCTGGTTGTATACCCAGACCAATTAATCTCTGCTCTGGGAGGTACAGATGGACACATTTGTACGTTAGGGAGAAAGAAGATGGAAGGAGGAGTTCCGTCTTTGCTTTAGACTCTGCCATGATGCTTCAGTTGTCACCTTAGTAAGTAGTGGAGAGCAAGCATCTCACCAGTGAGTCCACCACACTTAGTATGTGATTGGAAAGTCCAAGCAGATCGGTGCCCCAGCCCCAGCCCTCGAACTTAGAGTCAGAGCCCCAGTTCCAAACAACCACTCTTCCTCTCAGAGCCTCAGTTTCTTCATGTGTAGAACTGAAGTAATAATAACACCTGCATTGCCTTCCTCAGAGCTATAGTAAGGGTCCTGTGAAATGGCAGCTGGGAAAGTACTTGGTAAACTGTGAAGAGCTGAGTCATTGTGGTTATTATAAAAGAGGATCTTTACTGGGATAAGTGATACTGCGGAACCAGTAGTGCTTAATAAAGAATTCCTCATGGTGCTGTTGCAACTGAGCATTTGACTTATGAGGAAAAAAAATACAGCTAGAAACAGAAACTTGGTAACTTTCATTGTGACGTAAAGGTAAAAAAAGCCATCACTGCAGGGACCTGGGAGAAAGGGTTCCTCCTGCTAATTCCATTACCCCTTCATTCCCTCTTTCGGATGCCTCTCTTTTCAACTTTTGGTCCTCTCCCTTTTTTTATCAAATGATTTAATCTCATAGCCCAACTCCTGAACCTCGCTCCATTTCTCCTTTCCTCTAAATTCATTCTCATTCTTTTTCAATTTTTTTCTTTGTTTATAAAACTCTCCCCTTTGCTTGTCTTTGTTTGTCTGTCTTTAAATTTCACTCTCTCTGTCCCTTTCTCTTTTTCTGTTTCTCTTTCTTCTTGTCTGTCTCTGTTTCTTTCTGTCCGTCTCCCCTCCCCCCACTACACACACTTTTAAAACAAATTCTCTCTTCTGTGATGCTCAAAGAGAGCCTCGCAGCCAGTGTTGCTAGGCAACACAGTATCACATGGCCAGCCCCACATTTTCTGTCTGCTTCTTAAGAACTCTATTGCTCAGACTCTATACTATATAGTTCACTATATATTCCTTCTCAAGTCACATTGAGCACATATTTGAATAAAGAAAGGGCTCAGCCGATTCACTTATAGTTGTCCAAAGGTGTCAGCTTTACTGTGGGATATCTAAGTTTCTGTATATATAGTAGGCGGGGGAAGCTAAGGAAATGAGAACTGCAATAGGATGCCATGCGTTCTTGCAAACAACTTTCCAGAGCAGCGGATTCTTGTATCCATGGGACTCCTAAGTACACTATGGAGAGGCCACAGGCACTGCAATATTCCATGCAAAATCAAATATTTATACTTAATTGACTTTTTTTTGTTGTTGTGAATGTTTACAGCTTTCATCAAATTATCAAAGGGAAAAGGCCTTCCCAGGAAGTTCTTATGTGCATTTCCAACTCCTATCAATTTGTCTCTGCTGAATGTTTTCCTTTGTCTACTCCCATACCCAAGCTTCCTATTTCTACATCTTTGATTCGCACGGGATGCTTCAATGGGTCCCCTTGTCCTGTGGCTTCCAGGTGGATCTGGCCAACCGGAAGTAGTAACAAAAGATCAAAAAGAGATTGGAGAAGAGTTAGGACAGAACATTTATTCCCCTGGCTTCCTCCCTGACAGCTTGCCAGAGGTTGGTGGTACTTCTCAACTGATGATCACAAATCCTGTCTTGAGGCCCTCTCCATATAGCTACCATCTTCCTCTGGGCTCTGGTAACTGCTATGTCCTCTTGCCCCCTCAGGCCCAAGGACAGTAAGGTCTCCAGCAATTAACATTCCCAGGGAAGGTTGTTGGTGTCTTTAAACCATGATCATGCCTCAGTGAATATTAAACTTTATTAAACTCTTCTAAATTTATCCAGTTTGAAAGAGTTATACACTTCCTATAGGACTATACTAATAAATGGGGTCATAAAAAATTAAAAGGTGGAGGCAAGAGAAAAGGATTTTGAAGTTATCTGCAAATAGGAAGTATTTGAAAAGGTGTGGACATTTTCAAAACCCAGCTTTAATGGTTGTATCATTCTCTCTGAGATGCCTTCATGTTGTTTTACCAAGATTCATTGCCAGGAGAGGAAGGAACATGACTATTCAGTGGTTCCTAACTCTGAAATAATTCCAGTGTATCAACTGATGGTACTTGCCTCCATAACATGACAACATGAGATTAAGAGGAACCTTATAGCAATGGATATTTCAACACTCTTAATTCTATGGGATATCTCAAGATAGTTTTCTCATGCTACCTTGCTCAGTTGTTCAGGAATTTCTGAAGGTCCAAGACTGCTGAACAGTTATATCCTGTTATTGTTCTTGCTTGACAATTGATCAGTTGACCAATGGGCTTCTTGGCACATGGCTTTCTGGTGTTGGCCCCTGATGGAGTTTTCTTTTGTAAAGCCTCTGACTCCCCCCACCCCCCTACTGCTTCTACCCCTTTCCCTGCACTCCTTCCCTTCTTTTCTCCCCAGTCTGTGGAATCTGGGGCAGGAGGAAAAAAGTAGGTTACAAATGCTTCCAAATCTTCTCTGTCTTACACCTGAACCTCTGGCTTTTGAGAAACTCAACAGCCAAGATTTAGACACCTTTTTTTCTCTGGTTACACTCTGACAACTTTCCCTAAAGCCATAGGTGACTCATGTCTAGCATCTTGGCTGGGAGGGAGAGGGTCCTGGGGAAAATTTAATGAAGCACAGAAAAGGCAAATGCACAGGTTAATGTTTCAGTACTGTATCTTGGCATGCTCACTTCATGTTGGCTATAGAAGTCTTGAGATTTCAAGTTCATTTAGACTTAGAAGTTCCTCTTTTTTTTTTTTTTTTGAACTGGCAGCCTTTTTTTTTTTTCAATAAGATTGGGGGGATGGACAATATAAAGAAAAAAATAGGGAGGACACTGAATTTTTGGGCTCTTCATATGTGTAGGAGAGTTTCATTTGTAATTGAGGATAACATTTGGGAAGTCCTCAGCAACCTATCAGACAAGATGATTTGATCCAGAGATCCCACTTTTATGAGTCAATTAAACATTTTCACATTTTTGTGTCCCTAGTTTCACAACTATCTGGTCATTCTAGAGATATTGTAGTCTTTATAGCTGGCTAGTCATGTTCACCTAATGTAATAGAAAAGATCAAGATATTGTCCTGACAATGATAAGCTTGTTCATTAATTCCCTTGAGATTTTGCTGGGAAAAACTGGGGAATTACACAGCAAAAACAGCACAGTGCTGTATGCAAAGAGTCTGGTCTCAGGAAGAATGCTGTGTTCCAATTATTGCCTTTGTGCACCCAGACCTGATTTTAGATTCCCTGGAGGTTTTACTTTGTGAACCATATGGCCTATCAAAAATGTTTGAATAATTCAGGGATGAGAGAAAGCACTTGCCCATTTCTTACAGTAAATTGGTAGAGTGTAGTAATCAATATGGAAGAATTTTTTCAGTTTTTCATTATTTTTCTTTGTGCGATACCCTGGCTAATGACATTTGAGCGTGTGTAGGGAGTGAGGGTAGGGGTAAAATGAATAAATACATCAGTTCCCTGTGAAATTGCTTATGTTACAAGTACATGATTGAGTCATTTAATTCTTCTAGGAAGTGGATGCTGGATTGGAGATGTAGGAGTGCAGGAAGGGGAACATCTGTGAAAAATAAAAGAGGCATGAAGCAAGATGGGGCTGGAAGACCCTTAGATTTCAATGTACATCTGACATAGTTTTAGCCAATCTAACAGAGAGCTCTGGAGCAAAAATTTCCCATTAGAGGAATTCTTTGTTGGGCACAAATGGCCAGGGCCTTGTTAGTTATTAGTAGGGCTTACCCAGGAAGTGTGTGGTCTCCTTTCAAAAAGTGAGATGGATCATGAATGTACTAATAGCTGGAGGCTGTCAGATAATTTCACTCTTCTCAGCTGAACTGCAAGTTCTTGCTTGAAGGGAGACTTGAATGGTGCACCTCTATAGCTGCCACAATGATCTGTAGAAATGTTTTGGTTATTTTATTCTGTCATTCATCTCACTTCACAAACATTTGACCCTGTGGCCATTGAATGGCATGAATAACATATATAGAAGACTGAGCCTTCAGATAAGTAGCATGTTTTTATGCAGCCTTATTATGAAAGTGAGTCATTTGGAAGTGGAGATAATGCATAGACAGTAGGACTCTGCTCTAAAGAATGACAGTGTCCAAGAGTCCCAAGAACAAAGGGAATGTAGGGAAACAAGGGATTGTATCTTTGGAAAGAACACTTCAAATTTTGTCAGTGTGGCAGATCCAGAGGTGAAGGCCTCTAAACAATTTTACCCATAGCCACCAAGAGTAATTATGCCAAAAAATGAGGTTTGTCCTATAAACCTGCCATTTACAGAACTGTCTGGATCCTTAGGAATACTCAAGGCCAATATAGAAAATTTCTCAAGTATTTGACCTCATAGTGGATATGTGTTTCCATGGAGGCTTTTGTCATATTTACTACATGACACACTAAGGCTTTGGGGCTCTCCACTGAGAAAAAAAAATCTCCATAATAACCTGGTTCCCTGGAAGACCATTTCTCAACCTCTGAGAGGCTTTGCTGCTACTTATTTGGCTTCAGAGTTACTAACCTCTATAGTTACTAGCAAAGGCCCTTCCAGGGAAAATCTCCCTACGCCCATCCCCTCCCCCTAATGTAACATAACTAGTGTCAGTTAAGCTCCTCTAATTCTATGGTATAGTAATTTATGCAGGTTCATTCCTCAGAGTCTAATTGACTCCTAGCCTGGCATAGGAGAATTTAGTCAATTCATTCCAGTTGGTGTATGAAGAATAGGAATAATGCTAGGCTAATATTATTGATGATACCTAATAATTATTGAGCACATGTTATTTTCCATGTGCTGTATATATATGGTATATACAATTTTCCTTGTTTTACACATGAGAAACTAGAGATTTGATAAATTAAGTAACTTGTCCTAATTCACTCCAGCTAATGAAAGGTAGAGCTGGGATTCAAACCCAGCCTCTTAATCACTACACTGATGCAGAGTTTATAGGTCATCTCAGCCATATGGAATGAATCTCCCTCTCAGAAGATTCAAGAAATAGGAAAGGATAAGGAATAAATAATTTAGATGGGAATCATAAGACTTAAAGCTTAATTCTATTGGAGCAGAAAGATATTTGGATAGCCATAGAAATCGAGATGGCAATGACAGGCAAACTAGTCAGATAATGGCATGGTAGAGGAAAATTGCTCACAAAGGAGTCTGCCTTAACCCTTAACAAGGGCATTCACTACAAGTCACATTCTGGCAGTCAGTTATTTTATTTCCTGCCTGGGCCTAGAGAGAGTGTCATGACAAAGTATGGTCAGCATGCAACAGGGGTACCTGGAAGGTCCTAGTATTGGGAACCTAGCTATGCAAAAAACTATGGCAGAAACCTAGTTATAGTCAAGCCACAAATCAAGTCTCAAGGAGTGAAGAAATATAAGGAGGAGCAAGCAGGTAATAGAAGTCCAAGCTGGTTGGTAGGCAAGATGCAGAAACAGAAAGTCAGAGCTTTCAAGCAACCAACATTGACAAATAAATTGGATGTTGATTCAAGATAGAAGCTGTCTGGCCTCTGCTATTTCCAGCCTACCTTTTATTTTTTTTGGTGGGGGGGAGCTAAGATACCAATTTTACTAAATTTATTTTCCTTTTTTATTATGTTATGTTAGTCACCATACAGTACATCATTAGTATGTAATATAGTGTTCAGTGATTTATTATTTGCATATAACACCCAGTGCTCATTATAACACATGCCCTCCATAATGCCCGTCACCCAGCTACCCCACCCTCTCCCCTCTGAAACCCTCAGATTGTTTCCCAGAGTCCATAGTCTCTCATGGTTCATCTCCCTCTCTGATGTCTCCTCCTTTGGTTTTCCCTCCCTTCCCCTATGGTCCTCCATGCTATTGGTTATGGTCGTGATATGAGTGAAACCATATGATAATTTTCTTTCTCTGCTTGGCTTACTTCACTTAATATAATCCCCTCCAGTTTTATCCATGTCGATGCAAATGTTGGGTATTCATCCTTTCTGATGGCTGAATAATATCCCATTGTATATATGTACCACATCTTTTTATCCATTCATCTGTTGAAAGGCATCTTGGTTCTTTCCACAGTTGGTCAATTGATTTTTGACAAAGATGCAAATGCATGCAATTCAGTGGAGAAAGTATGACCTTTACAACAAAAGATAGTGTTGGACGATTGGATAACTATGTGCCAAAAAAGAAAAAAGAACTTTGACCCATACATTGCACCTATAAAGAAATAAGTCAAAGTGAATCATAGGCCTACATGTAGACCCTAAAACTACAAAACGTGTAGAAAAAATATAGAATAAAATTGTTGAGAGCTTAGGTTAGTTAAAAAATTTTTGATAGGGTACAAAAAAGCATGATCCATAAAAGAAAATTTGGATGAATTGAACTCTGTCAAAATTAAAAACTTTTATTCATTGAAAGACTGTTAAGAGGAGAAAAAAAGAAGACACAGAACTGGAGAAAATATTTACAAACTGTATATCTGAGAATGGACTTATATACTCCTACAGTTCAAAATAAGACAAACAACCCAATGAATAAAATGGGTAAAAGATTTGAAAAAAATACTTCACCAAAGAATATATGTTGATGGCAAATAAGCACAGTAGAAGATGCTAAATATCATTAGTCATTAATTAAATGCAAATTAGAACCCCAATAAAATGTAAATACCCACTCACTAGAATGGCCAACATTCAAAGACCAATTACAACAAGTGTTGGCAAGGATGTAGAATAAGTTGGACACTCATATATTGCTTTTGGGAATATTGAATTGTACAACCACTTTGGAAAATATTTCATCAGTTTCTTTAAAAGTTAAACAAACATACATCTACCATACTACTAGGCATATGACTCCTAAGCATACCACTTGTAGGTATTTACTCAAGTAACTAAAAGATCTGTTGACTCAAGACTTGTAAAAATGTTAAATGTAACTTTATATGTAATAAAAAACTGGAAATTAGCAATCCAAATACCCATCAACAAGTGAATGAATAAACAAACTGTGCTACACACATAAAATGGAATAGTACTCAGCAATAAAAATAACTATTAATACATGGTGCAGCTTGGGTGAAACTCAAGATAATTATGCTGAGTGAAGAAAGTTAGACAAAAAGAGTACATGCTGCAATGATTCTATTTACATAAAATGCAAACTATTCAACAGTGACAGAAAGCAGCTCAGTGTTTGTCTGGGGTGTGGGGGGATGGAGAGGTATGGAAAAGAAGAGTTACAGAGGAATGAGGAAACCTTTTGAGGGTAATGGATGTGTTCACTCTCTTCATTGTGGTCATGATTTCACAGTACATATATATGTACATATGTCAAAACTTAAATCAAATATTTAAATACGTGTATTTAATTGCTTGTCAGTTAAACCTCAATAAAACTATTAAAACAGTTTATGAAAAAGATATACATATTTAAAAAGTAGGGTCCCACAGACTGGCTGCTTGGAACATAAACTTACCAATTTGTGTTAATCCTCACTTTGTCCTACTTTTCCAATCTCAGGCAAACTTCTATGAATCCACTACCCAGTTTTACAGATAGATACTCTCACCCCAGCAATTCTGCCTCTATGAAAAACACCTTCCAGGGCATGTGAGTGGCTCAGTCAGTTAAGTGTCCAACTCTTAATTTTGGCTCAGGTTATGATCTCAGCGTCCTGGGATTGAGCCCCACATTGGACTCCACATTCAGTAGGGAGTCTCCTTGAGGATGCTCTACCTCTCCCTCAGCCTTTTGCCCCCCCACCAACATAAATTTAAAAATCTTAAAAAAAAGAAAGAGGAAACCTTCCATATTTACTCTTTTCTCTGTTTCTATGAATTTAGTCTCATTCAAGAAATTTTTAGCAGTGCTTTTTAACTATAAAATAATATAAAAAATCAAGGGAAGTCCTATATAAGATGAATGCAGGCACAAGCTATAGCACTTTTTATTTTGCAATGATGATATCAGAAATCCAAGTAAAAACTGGTTAAAATGTTGCAGTTAAAATGACTAGAGATGCATGAATTGGAGGACTTCTTTTATGAACACAATCTTAAAATATGACCTGTTCTTACTCTTAGAAGCTCATTCTCATTTGGTCTATTTTAATACTCCCAATTTATTTTAAAGCTGACATCATAACCACTTCACTCTGAGTATTATAATGGCTTTTGGCCAAAAGCAATACAATCTTGATGTGATCAGAATATCAGGAAAATGTTTTAATAAAGAAAATGGTCAAACAGCAGAGCTGTCAGAGGGGCTTACTGATAGAGTCCTTTCCTGTCCCAATTCCTTTTGAGGATTCTATAACCTCTTATACTACATGTGTTTTTTTTATTAACATAAAATGTATTATTTGCCCCAGGAGTACATGTCTGTGAATCATCAGTCTTACACACTTCACAGCACTCACCATAGCACACACCCTCCCCAATGTCCATCCTCCAACTACCCCATCCCTTATACCCCCTCCCCTCCAGCAACCCTCAGTTGGTTTCCTGAGATGAAGAGTCTCTTAAGGTTTGTCTGTAACCTGGAGTCTGATCACCACTTGAGAATGCAAGCAAATTTTTGGAAATTTCTGGAGAAAACGTTCAAATTTTAGCTATGTCTAGGTCGTACTCTCTGTGGACTTTAGTAAAGTGCCTTACCCTAATGCTGGCCTGTTTTGTTATCCCTTCAAATTAAGAGGTTGAATTTGATGATTGCTAAGAGCCTTCCCTTCCAGTTCCAACTTTTTGGGGTCCTATGTTCTAAGGAAGGTTTAAGCTTGATTTTACTTCCAGTTCCCCAGGTCTTTGGTGTTTCCCAGTCCTCTGCTAAGGATCTGCATCAGAGTGATATATTTGTCGAGTTATATTGGCTTCTCACCTCAGTACCATTGTTATGCATGGCAAAGACAAGGCTGTAACAGTGACAAGGCCTGTCACGTTTCCCACTGAGGCTACAGGGTCTGAGGCACTGTTTATTTTTTACATTCTCTGATAGAGGGTAAAACTTGGATTCCACGATGGCTTTCCCCACAGCCATATCCCAACTCCCTGTACTTGATCAATTCACTATTTAGCAAATTGTGGTCACTCTTTTCATGGGATATCAAGTCAATAAGAACTCTTAGAAATCACCTAGACCATCACCCTCTCCACGCTATCCACTAGTACCCCATTGTCTTCCAGATATATATAAGGATAAGGAGAGGGAAGGGACTTGCATAAAGCCACACATGGAATTTACAGGTCAGGATGAAAACTTAGGGACTCTGACTCCATGTTCAATGCTATTTCCATAGCACTTTGTTCTCAAGCATATTGTCAGGCATAATACCTTATTTTATCTGGTTATTCACTAATTCTTTCATTAAAAACAATCATGAGCTACTATTATGTGCCAAACACTGTGCTTGCTGCTGGGAAAAATGCTCACAGGAGCAAGCCATCTCTGTCCTAGGGTATTCCCAGACTGTAGACCAAGGTACTTTCTTGTAGTACTGACTTGGGCTTAGGGCAACAGAACAAGTTGAATATCATTATTTCCATTATCCTCATCACCAAGCACCTGCACTTAGCTAACTGTGGTCTAAAATGCTTTGAAACACAAACAGTACATAACATTTCACACCACTTTATTGATTCACTTGAATGCCCAAGCTTTCACTGAGCACCTGCTGATTCAATCCTAACATAGATGGAATTAATCATCAAAAGAGAAAGCTCAGATTCCTACAATGTTTGTTATGAAAATTAATTTTACATTAACCACAAACATCCTCTGCAATGGTCATTTTCATATTGTATTTGATTTTCACAGGTTGAAAATTATTATCCCCAATTTACAGAGCCTCAGAGTGTGCTAGATGTGTTAGAGCTGAAGCTCTTGATTTCTACTCCCTTATAATTGTCTGTCTATATTTTTCAATGAAAATACCACATAGAGCAGTTTGTTTTCATTTAAGAAATGTGAAAACCAGTGTAATTAGCTAAGAAACACAGTTTTCTGCTTTGGCAAAAAAAGTCTTCCAGAAGAGCATAAACTGTATTTTAGGGAGGTGATTCCAAGAGAATGACACCCAAAGGAATGGGTACAAATAACGAGTACCAAGGTCAGGAAGTAAAAGATGCAGGAGATACCTGGAAAAGTTCCCAGTTTGTGGTATGCATCAGGCCAAGGCCTAGTGGAAATAAAAGGAGTGGCAAGCTT
Source organism: Meles meles (assembly GCF_922984935.1). Classification (NCBI taxonomy): domain Eukaryota; kingdom Metazoa; phylum Chordata; class Mammalia; order Carnivora; family Mustelidae; genus Meles; species Meles meles. Next base: position 130,201,207 of record NC_060087.1, on the reverse strand, counting down.
GTGCCAGAGAGCCAGGAGAGTACAAGTTCTAGAAAGGAAGTAAAGGTGGGTGGGAAGAAGCAGGCAGGTGTCATGAGCAAGGGTCCTCTCTGGCAAAGGGAAAATGAAGGGAGGAACAAGCAAGTCAGCAATAGCTGGATGGAGGAATCATTGTTTTCTAGGACTTCAACTTATTTTCAAATATACTTGCTGTCAAAAGACTTGGGATGGGGAGGGAGGAGGGTGATTGATGCTGCCTCTTTTTTTTTTAAGAATTTATTTATTTATTTGACAGAGAGAGAGATCACAAGTAGGCAGAGAGGCAGGCAGAGAGAGGGAAGCAGGCTCCCTGTGGAGCAGAGAGCCCGATGCGGGGCTCGATCCCAGGACCCTGGGATCATGACCCGAGCTGAAGGCAGAGGCTTTAACCCACTGAGCCACCCAGGCGCCCCTGATGCTGCCTCTTGATGAATTTACAGCCCAGGGTACATTTGAAGCAGAGACATAATCCAGATGTAGTCTCAGTTGGCCTCTCTCCTGAGAGCTTCTAATCTTGGGCAAAACTCTGTCTGAGCACAATTCCAGTAGTTAAAGATAGACATTTTGCAACCACTATCACTATGGCTCCTGAATGCAAGCCAAAGACATCATCTGGTGCTAAACTGTACACAGTGATCTCTTCCTGTACTGAGGGGACACTGATGGTGATGGACATACTGACACATATATACTATACTTGATGGTAGCAGCTGAAGTGAGCCTTTTAATACCGAAATCCCATTAGAAAGTGCTCACAGCCGGGGCTAAGTTGGTGGACTTTGGGTCCAGAGTACCTGGTTTTGCAGCCTTGCTTTTCCACGTACTATAGCTGTGCAGCCTTGGGCAACTTGCCTAGCCTTGCCTGCCTCACTTTCCTTGTTTGAATAATGTCGAAGGTAGTAGTATATTTGCCAGAGGAATGTTGTGAGGATTAAATATGTTGGTATCTATGAAGTCTACATATGAGTTTCTTTTTTTTTTTTACCATTGTTATGTCATTTCTTCACTCAAAACTCTGCAATGGTTTTGTAGTTTTGTCTCTCAAAGTAAAAGCCCAAATTCCTACAACAGCTGTTACACAACCTGGCTTCTTTCACCTCTCTGCCCTCTCCTCCTACTACTCTCTTCTTGGTTCACTCAGCTCCAGTCATGCTGGCCTCCTTCCTGGTCCTCTAACATGCCAGACATGCCCCTGCCTCAAGGCCTTGTCACTGGCTGTTCACTCTGCCTGGGTCTTCAATGCAAACTTCCTCAACTCCTTCAAGTTCCCATTCCAGTGTCATCTGGCTCAAAGTTGCCCCTTAACCCCTGATACTTTTTTATTCTAAATAGCACTTATTATCTTCTAACATGCTAACTAATTTAATTATTGTATTTATCACTTATTGTCTGTTTCCTGCTGGGAGGGAAGCTCCACACGGTAAGAATTTTGTCTGTTTTGTTCATTGTTGCATCTCAAGTATTCAGAGCAGTGTCTAGCACAGATCAGGTGCTCAATGAATATTTGTTGAATAAATGAATGAGTTGTGGTTTAAGGATTTTCAAGGGTAGGTTGACTACACTTGATTTTCAGTCTTTGTGTGGCCTTGTTTTCTACCTTTAGATCTTTGGATGCACAGAACAAAACTGATCATACTCCATAGTTCAGAGCATACCAATGTCATCAAATGGTGTGGTGTGCACTTTGTTTTAATGTTGTTTATTACTTTCCATTTCATTTCCCACCCCCTTTCTCATTTCTCTTCTTATCCACTCTTGTATATTTAGTGTATGTCCTTCCAATCCAATTTCCTTATGAGTGTTTAGATATATATCATTGAAAAAAATCACAGCATTGTTGTATTTAATTAAAAAAATGACACTGTATTTTAAATATACATTCATTCATTCCTTCCCTTTTTTATGCAACATTATATTTTGAAGTCTATCCTTTGGCTGCACATAATGTAATTTCTTATTTGTAACTATCGCTTACTACTCCACATACCTAATGATGGAGATCAAGGATACTCCTGTCTTTATTCTCCTAAAAACCATTTTAGGAAATATTTTTAACATGCCTCCTTTTGGATCTTGGTTTATAATCCCAGGTTCCTTATGGAAGTCCTGTCTTTCATTTACTCATTGGGAGAAGTATCTTGTCCATTCTAGATATTATTCCTTTGTTTTTAGACATGACAAATATCTTTCTCACACTTCAGTTAACTTTATCTATGGTGTCCACTGTTGAAAATGAATCTTTAATTTTGGGATAGCCAAATCCATTGCCTTTTTTTTCAACTTTGTTATTTGTGCTTTTGGAGGTTTAAGAACTCCCCTATGGTGAGGTCTTAGAGATATTCTTCTTAGTTTGCTTTTATTTTCTTTATAGTTTTACTTTTTATCTTTAATTCTTTAATCTGTTTGAAGTTTATACATAGTATAAAAAGAATACAAATTCCTTTCTCTATGCAGTGAGCTAATTTTATCAATAACGTTTACTAGATAATCTATCTTTTCCACATTAATTTTTGATACCAGCTCTGTCATATAATAAGATCCCACATATACATAGATGTTTCTGGAAAATTTTGTTCCATTGGATTGACTTCTAGTTCCTGAACCACTGCTGCATTATTATTATTTTTTATTATTAAGACTTTACAGTAATTATTTATGGGGGACTTCTGGGTGGCTTAGGGGGTTAAGTGCCTGCCTTCTACTTGAGTCATGATCCCAGGGTCCTGGGATCAAGCCCCACATTGGGCTCCCTGCTCAGTGGGGAACCCACTTCTCCCTCTCCCTCTGCCTGCCGCTCTGCCTGCTTGTGGTCTTTCTATGTCAAATAAGTAAAATCTTAAAAAAATAATTCTTAATGCCTGTGAGATGCTTAAAGAAGATGTTTTCTAATTATTTTCAAAAACAATCTAAAGATTACTACGTATATACATTTTCCAATATTTTTGCCAGCACTTACTGCTTCACACAATCACTTGAAAAAGGTTTGTCCTTCAACCTCAGATCTACAAATGTGGCAACGAAGCAATGCAATTGACTTTGAAAATGAACACAGTGCCTCTGAGTGTCCATCTGTATCCCAGCTTTCACTGATGCCTATCATTTTCAACATCTTCCCTAGGATACAGTAATGGGAGTACCTTTACAACAATTGCATGTAAAAAATACTGCCAGTCTCAAGACATGTCAGTTTGGTCATTTTTTCAGATTTCAGCAAACAAACTATTTTCTCTGTAAGCAACCACTAGCTGTCAATAAGTCCTGATATGTTGGTATTGTTACCTTCAAAGTACAGTATTAGGACTTTTTTCTCTTCACTAAGCCCCCTTTTAACATGTAACAGTTGCTGTTCCATCTTGTTTGAATATCTTTGTCAGTACCTGATGAAGCATTTTCCCTACTCTATATGACATGCAAGTAGAACGGTCCACTACATTTCTGCTGAAGGCCTAGAGTTCTGATGTGTTACTTGTGGAACTTTTTAAACATATCTGAACCATCATGTGAGAAAATTACTGTTTTCTCACCATAAACAAACCATAACTTTGTGAACTTTTTCCCCTTTAAATTCACTTAGGCCATGAGTCTTTCAAGGAAAAGTCTTATTTGAGAATTCTTCATATCTAATAAAGATTGAAAATTTAATGAAAAGCAGACTGTAAATTTAAATAACTAGTATACATCAAATCACACAAGATTAGGATGATGCCTTAATCATTATTATTCCTTCTTGTGTGATTATGTTTAAGAGCTAAGCAACAACAACAACAAAAGATCTGAGCAACAAAGGAAGCCTCAGGGGCAAGTGCTTTTAGGAAAGCAAAGGAGGTTGAAAGGTTTGCAAGACAGTCAAGACTCTAAAAGGAGTAGAGAAATGTTTAGGGAGGGGAGGAGTTAAAACAACAGATCTACAAGGTGGTTACTGAGCTTACATTTAGTTTATAGTGAAAAATGGCAATTTCTTCACGTAATTATAACTTTTTTAAGTATTGTAGCATATCTGCAGGCATTGGCATCATAAAAGGGAGATAATTGGTTTTGCTAGTAGCTGACAGGGAAGGCTTAAAAATTCATCTATGGGAGGGGGTCAATTTAGAAAGGGTCACCTGGGTTTTTGTTAGTTTATCACAGAATGTAAAGCGTGTCCCTCCTTTTTCAACTATGGGATATAAGATCTATAATTATTGGAGCGCCTGGGTGGCTCAGTGGGTTAAAGCCTCTGCCTTCAGCTCAGGTCATGATCCCAGGGTCCTGGGATCGAGCCCCACATCGGGCTCTCTGCTTGGCAGGGAGCCTGCTTCCTCCTCTGTCTCTCTGCCTGCCTCTCTGTCTACTTGTGATCTCTTGTCAAATAAATAAATAAAATCTTTAAAAAAAAAGATCTATAATTATTAATAATGACTTCAGAGCAAGATAGCATTTCTGCACCCACATGATTAATGGGAATTACAGAAAGGAAGAACAGAACAAAAATAGATGGGAGGATATTACCAAACTAATAATACAGGTAAATCTCTTAGAACTGAAGAGAAGTATTAACCTTAAATTTGAAAGAGCCTAGGAGGGGCGCCTGGGTGGCTCAGTGGGTTAAAGCCTCTGCCTTTGGCTCAGGTCATGATCCCAGAGTCCTGGGATCGAGTCCCGCATTGGGCTCTCTGCTCAGCAGGGAGCCTGCTTCCTCCTCTCTCTCTCTGCTTGCCTCTCTGCCTACTTGAAATCTCTGTCTGTCAAATAAATAAATAAAATCTTAAAAAAAAAAAAGAAAGAGCCTAGCAGGCACCCGCTAGAGTAAATAGAAAAATTTTAAAAACCTCAAAGCAGATTAACATGAGATTCCCAAACACCAGTCACAAAGTGTAGGTCCTAAATATATTCAAAAAGGAATAAAAATAGATTACATTCAAAAGAACAAAATCTTCCAAATCTGAAGGAAAATTTATTTTGACCTAGAATTCTAAGCCTTGAAAATTATCAATCAAATGTGAGAGTAAAGACATTTAGAAAATTAAATTAAATTAAATTTAGACAATTGAATCTCCATGTACCTTTTCATAGTACGTTTCTAGAATATGTGTATAAAAAGGAGGTATAAACCAAGTCAGTCCAACTAAGTAGATCAATGAAAAGAAGTCCTGGGATGACAATTGAACAATAAATTCTACAGAACAATTACTCCTCATGGACGTAGGAGGACATTCAGAGGGGAACATCTGGGACTAAAGAACATGCCAGAGACTTATTAGGATCCTTAAGAATATGGATCATGTTAAGAAGGAGATAAATGTAATAAAGGAACAAGATATAAAAATAGAGTTTCAGGAAAGTGAAAAAAGTTATACTAGGAAAAGAATATAATGTTACTGGACTGTGCAGTAAGCAATATTTAATAGCCATAAAATACAAATATTGTATACTGATTTTCAACTTTTGTAACCAACTATAGACAAAGCACTTACAGACTTATAGAACAGAATGTAAATGTCATCAACCTTGACAGTAGAAAAATATAAATACAGAAGCAGTAATGGGCAGATAGAAGAAAGAAAAAAATGAAAGGAAAAGTAAGAGTGTTATATATTCATTTTACATGAGAATCAAGGAATTTTATGATAGCTCCTTAGCCCCTGAAAACTACCATTCTACTCCATTTCTACATGTTTGGCTTTTTATCTTCTACATATAAGTGATATCATATAATATTTGTCTTTGTCTGGCTGATCTCACTAAGCATAATGCCCTCAAAGACCATCCATTTTGTTGCAAATGCAAGATTACCTTTTTCCCTCATGACTGAATGAAACTTCATTGTTTATATACATACCACAACTTCTTTATCCACTGATTAACTGATGGATACTTGGGTTGTGTCCATATCTATTGTGAATAATACTGTAATAAACATGGTAGCGTAGAAGTCTCTTCAAGTTTCTGTTTTCATTTTGGATAAATACCCAGAAGTGGGATTGCTGGATCCTCTGGTAATTCTATTTTTAATTTTTTGAAAAACCTCCATACTGTTTTCCATAATGGTTGTACTGATTTACATTCTCACCAACAGAGTGAAAGTGTTCCCTTTTCTCTATATTCTTGCCAACACTTGTTATCTTTTGTCTTTTTGATAATAGCCATTCTAACAGATGTGAAGTGATATCTCATTGTGGTTTTGATTTGCATTCCCCAGATGATTAGCACCTTTTTATGTACCTGCTGGTCATTTGTGTGTCTTATTTTGAGAACTGTCTATTCAGGTCCTTTACCAAATTTTAAATCAAGTTGTTTTCTTGTTATGGAGTGGTTTGAGTTCTTTATATATTTTGGATATTAACCCCTTATCAGATAAGTGATTTACAAATATTTCACCCACTTTGTAGGCTGTCTCTTCACTCTGTCGATTGCAATAAATTGTATTAACCCATGTGTGATTTAGCTGAAATTTATAGTGATGATCACAACAGTATGAATGCATCTGGTATGACAATTAGAGGAGGAGAAGAGAATAACAAAAAATGGCACCTTGAGCCCCTCCAAAACTTAATTGGTGGTATTATAAGCAGAAACAGTCAGCAAATGCCATGGAGGCAGTAAAGGAGGTGAGCAGTAAAGGAGTAGGGGCGGCAGACACACCCTAAGATGACTTCCAATGAGTCATACCCTCATATAACCCTTCCCTAGAGTGTGAGCAATATATGAAACTTGCTTTTATTAAATAACAATGTGAAAATGGTAATGCGATGTCATTTTCATGACTCTTAAGACCCTATTCTAGCAGACTAGTTTCTAGTCTGAAGAAGCAGACAGCCGTGTTGTGACTGCCTTGGCCCCTGGGACATGAGGGAAGCATACAGTTAAGAGCCAGCAAAAACCAGGACTCTCAGTTATATGGCACATGAAATGAACTCTGCCAGCAACTATAGGAGTTTGGAAGGGGCCCCTAAACTTCAGATGAGAAGGCAGCCTTACTGAGAACTTTATTGCAGTCTTGTAAGATCCTGAGCAGGGGATCCAACTAAGCTGTACATAGACCCCTGACCCACAGAAACTGAGCTTATGTGTGTTGTTCACAGCTGCTAAATTTGTGGTAATTTGTTACATAGCAATATAAAAGTAATACAGGATGAGAGAGGGTAGGAGGAGGATAGAAGACAAACATAGCTAGTTGGTGTCCAACAGATAGGCTGGTAACTTTGCTCTAAGTAATCACTTTTGTTTCCAGGCAAGCAGTCTCTTCTAAAGAGGCCCCAGTTTAGGAGAAGCTTCAGAACATCAGTCAGGGCCTAAAGTGGAGGCTGATGTAAACACTTCTTTTGCACAGAATTAATTGGCAACTTTGAGCCTTCTAACTTTAGCGGTGCCACCTCAGCATCTCACCACATTTGACATTCAATGACTCAGGAACCCAGGAGCCAGCAGGCGTGCCTGTGCCAGGACTAAAAACTAGTGGTTTAAAGTAAAGGAACTCTAACTATGCGATGCCAATTTAGTTTCACTCATGGCTAGGTTGTAGTTATTCCTGTTACTTGGGGAAGGCCTCCACTGGAGCTCAACTGCCCATAATGATAAAGCATAAATTTTATTACCCCGTTTTATTTACTCACTATTTTCTTATGAAATCCAGTACCCAGAGTCAGGGCTCATTGTTTGACTCTTATAAACCTAGTGAAAGGCAAGTCATTGGAAAGGCTATAACAAATCAATTTTGAAAGTGTGAGGGTAGAGGAGCAGAGTGGGTGGCAGCAGTAGCATTTCCTTAGCTGTTATAGAGGTCATTGACATGCACCTGCCCAGCCAACACAGAGGTGGATCTGAAGGCTTTCTCCAGACTCCCCAAGAGTCTCAATGAATGAAACTAATGTTCTACAGTGGACCTCTGCATTCATTTGCTTGGGCTGCTATAGGAAAGTATCATAGACTGGGTGGCTTAAACGACAGATATTTATTGTTTCACAGTTTTGCAGGTCTCACAGTTGTGAAATCTGAGATCAAGGTGTCATCAGCCTGGTTCTTTCTAAGGCCTGTTTCCATGGCTTATAGATGGCCATCTTCTCCCTGTGTCTTGGTCTTCTCTCTGTGTGGCTGTGACCTAGTCCTTCTGTGTGTGTCTGTGTCCTAATCTTTTTGTAAGAATACCAGTCATACTGAATTAGAGTCCGTTCTAATGACTTCTGTTAAGACCCTATCTCCAAATGCTAGAGGTCAAATCTGTTGATTCCCAGTCCACTCTTCTCTTCAAAGTTCTAGTGTACCCCTCTGAGTTCTTTTCTCTCTTGTAGAGTCCCACTTACAATAGTGTTATTTGTCCACTTTTCATTAGTGTTATACCCTTCCCTTTGAGTGATTTTATGCAGTCTATCCATAAAATCTCCCCAGATTCTTAATACGATACATGTACCAATTTGGGTTCTATGAGAAACAGATACTGGGATGGAGTTGGGGGTACAAAAAGTTGTGGGGAAGTAACACCTGTGAAAAGAAAAAGGAGGAAATAGAACTGGGCAGAGGGAACAGTCAGATTCCAATGTAGACATGACAAGGTCTCTGCTAGCACAAAGGAGAGATAAAAGCAAAGACTGCCTCTTAGGGGAGTACTACTAAGATGTTCCGCTGAGACCCACTGGATGGAAACAGCTAGGGTCTTTATACTATTTTTCTCAGTCATTAGTTGGGGCCATCTTGTTAAGAACATGACTGGCTTAAAAGCTGAGGTGTTCTCTGAGGGACTTTGCAATTGAAGGATGTCTATTTGCAACTGGGCAGGAAATCCTTTTTTGAAACCCATTGTAAGTGGCACATGCTCATATCTGCCAAAACACTCTAAATGCTTAATATCAATTTTATGAAAACACAAATTTTTTTCCTTTTAGTTTTTAAGTTTGAACTTAGGCTTATGGAAGTACAGTCAAATAAATATTCTTTAAAAGCCCTTAGAATACACTCAATAAACCTCTTATCTCAGTTCAGGAGAAAGTAACAAGCTAGTACCAAGTGTCCTAAGTGGAGCTGAGAATGCAGAGTGTACACTTGCCCCCTTCTCACAGATCCCTGCAGGTCTTTCAATCAATACTCTTCCTGCCCCACTGCCAGAACCACAGAGGTTATTGTCTGGCCTATATATTCATGCCAAGGACCAGCCCCAGGAAATGTCACTGGAGCTCTCTTTCCAAAAGATCTGGATTTAGTATGGCTTTGTGAAGTTTATAAGCCCCTTAAGTCTTCAGAAAATGTCCTTACATTTTCAGCCCCTGGGATTGTGTCAGAAAACGAGGTGAGAGTAATAGGTGATGCATCAGTGCTTATATGGACTTCCAATTGGGACTTACTTTTTAGTTGAAAGAAAATTCTGAGTCATGGTGCTGAAGCCTCAATAAGCACTTTGATTTTAAGTACTTCTTACTAAATATGAGTATGTATTTACTTTATATAAGTCAAGGTTTTTAATTGTTTGAAAATCTATTGAACTTCCTTTTCCTGAATGTCAGTCCAACTAAGGTGATCTTTCTAATTCTTTCTCCAAATATCACAAACAATCCAATATCCCAGGAGAGAGATTTCAGTATTGAATAAAATAAAATTATTCAACTGTGCAACTGATTCTTTTTTTATTTTTATTTTTTAATTTCTTTTCAGCATAACAGTATTCATTGTTTTTGCACCATACCCAGTGCTCCATGCTGCAACTGATTCTTAATTGGGGATGTATAGTAAGAAAGAAGAACTTGGAGATATGTATTCAAATTACACATCCCTCCCATTTCTTCCCTCTTTTTGTTCCCTGCCTATACCCTCCAAGTGAAAACCACTAATCTATGCAATACTTACCCCTCTTTTCCCATCCATAATCCTACAGGTTTGGAGGCCATTGTATGGAGTTTTGATGTTCTCTCAATGGACACATTCACATGGGCTTGGACTTGGTGCAAACTTTAGGAATGGGGGATGCAAGCATTGGAGTTAAGCTTTGGGGTCAACTACATACTCAACAGGTGTATTAAGTTGAAACTTTCAATTCCGTGGGGAGCATTAGCCTTTCAGATACACAGTGAGGCTTACTGTATTGGTTTGTCAATTTTGTTAGCTCAGAATGCACTGTACTATAGGCAGAGCAGTTGCTAACCAGAGAACTTCCCTTGAAATTTAGTCTCGTAGCTGAGGCTTCATACCTGCTATTGAATCTCCCTAATGCTGAAAGATAGTTTCCTTGGAATATAAGCATTATCTTTCTCTAAATTTCCCATCACTATACTTGGGCCATCTGTTGAAATACTCTGTACCCACTTAGGTTTGGATGCTTGCCATCTTACTACTTTAAGCAATAGCTATCGTTATATGACACATTTACCTTCCAGACCAAATTGTCTTCCAGAATCTAAGGAAGAGCCTGTCATTCATGTACTCATTTTGTTTCATTAATCCTGCATAGTTTCATGTCTTGGTCCCACCTGGCTTGTCTTGTCTTGCAGTAAACCAAGCCATTCCCAGCCCATTTCTTAGCTAAAATAGAAGTGTTCATAAACATGGGAAACTGAAACTGTAGTTCCACTATGTAAGTTAAGATGCATTTACAATTGGGTTATATTTATTTGTTCATGTATCCTTCATTCTAGACAGTGAGGTCTGTGAAGAGAGTTATTTTGTATCTGTACAACCTTGGTATGGAGTAGGCTCTCTATGAATGTTAGTTGAAACGAAAACGAAAAGCATAACTGTGCACATACTTTCTCAGTGACTTGAGAGTGTCCCCAGGACATCCCCATTGGTGCTGCCACTGACCTGGGAGGACCATGAAACTCCTTGGAAGGAAAAAAAGGTCCTCTGAGGGTAGATTAGGAATGGATGGAAATTTGCATCCATGGGATACTTCTTCCAAATACTTCTCTGCTATTGGATGTAAGCTCCTCTTGAGTATTTTTGAGAAACTGTTGAGAAGTGACAACAGGGGAAAAGCTAATTTTATTTTTAAAATGAGACAATACTCATTTTTAGAAAATACTCACCAGTGGATTTTAAGTTCCAACAATTTGGCCAGGTAGAAATACATGTTTTGTGGGCACTTGTGGAGTGTGGTGACCATCAGAGAAGATAACATGGTGATATGGAGTATAGATCACTCCAAACAATCTCATGTCCTCTTTCTTTTTAAGTTTTCAATCAGGTTTGTTACTACCCTTGTAGATCAAGGAAAAGTTTGACACAGTGAATCTGGATTTCAGCAAGGTATCTGACAAAGTCTTTCATGATATTTTCATGGACAAGATAGAGAGAACAGTACTAAATGAGAAAACTATCAGGTCAATTTCTAATTTGTTGAGTGGCTATACCTCAAATAAGCTGCTTAAGTTACCAATATTATTGCCACTTACAAATGAAGACATGAATTCGGAGAAGTAAAGTGACACTCATGGTTACATAACTAGCATTGGGTTGTTTTCGAAGCACTTTGTATAAATCCAAGGGATTATTACTGACATAGGTTTTTCCTTAAAAGACATGATGCAAAGTAATCAAAAATTTGACTCCTCACATTTGTCTTCTGATGAAGTTGTGACAACCCAGGGTCTGTCTACCTAAGAAGATCAATTTGAAAGAGAAAGTAGAAGAGAGAAGGAAAACTGAGAGGCTCTTACACAAATGGATCACAAAAAGATTCTAAATTCTAATATTGAGTTATAAGAACGTGAAACTAACTCGCTAGATAACTGCCTATCATCAGATGCTTTTAGATGATTTAATTCTTCTTCAATTCACAATAAAATAGAAACAGAACATGTGAAATTGGTAGAGCAGTTCATTGGGTAAAATAATCTTTGGATGAACAAATTAACAACATGACCTACATTGCAAGACTTTCCTTCCCAAGGACCATGACACCCTGTATTGTGTGACATGCTAGTTGTAAAAAAGAGGGTGAGAACTTTGCTGTGAGGTGTGTGTGTGTGTGTCTGTGTGTGTGACAGAGAGAAAGCATGTATGCATTTATATTTATATATTTAATCATATATATGGGCCCAGGCCTATGCTTTATGCATTTAAGGTATTACCACTATATGTCCTCATGGAACATAACACAAATAATGTAGTCATCCTAGTCCCTTCATTTTTTTTTTGGCTTCCTAAAGAGGAACCCAGGGCATGTTTGCATACAAAGATCAGTTTGAAGTAGAAACTGAAAAAAAAAGATAAAGAAAATCAAGGACTGTTAGAGAATAAATTATAGAAATATTCTAGATGATAATACTAGACTATGAAGAATGTGAAACTAAGTGGCACATGAGAAAAAAACAAAAGAAATGTCATTTTTGTTCTGACTTTGTTGGTACCTATGTAAGTCTTCCATCACTAACCCTTTGGACAGGTTTGGCTCCTGATGGTTGGCAAAATATTTTTACACATGTCACCTTATGGGATTTATAATACTCATTAGGTAAAAATTAGAGATTAAAAAATTACCTTCATTTTACAGAAAAGCAAACTGAGAACCAAAGAGTTTTGCCCCAAATCACACATGCTGGGAGGCTTTTTCTGCCTTCCCTCTCTGTGTTACTTTTGTTTCATTTTCTTGAAATACAGCTCCTCTATTGGCCATTTGTCTTCCTTACATTTTATTTCTCAACTGATTTGGAAAAATCCAAAGCAGAAAGTAGACATGAGAGCTGATATGGGAAAACCATTTTTATTTCCAAACTTTAATCCTGGGTGGAGAACAATTGGGGTATATGCCTAACATGAGTGTAGGGAATTGGGAATATAAGAGGTAAGGTTTAGACTAGGGTTGAGATCAGTAAGGCAGAAGATGAGGACAACAATAGAACTTCAATCTTCACCATAATCCCCAAATGAAGTTTCATAATAAAGCATCAACCCTACTAATCTTTCTTTAAAAAAACTTTATGGAGGTATTATTGACATACAAAAATCAGTATGTATTTAATGTAAACAGCTTGATGAGTTTGGAGATAACTTTCCACCCTTAAAACCATCAGCACAATTGATGCTATAAACAAACCTATCAACTCCAAAATTTTCCTCCCACCTTCTTTATTAATTACTATTTTGTGTGAGTGTGATAAGAACACTTAACATAAGATCTACCCTAGTTGCAAGTTCTTAGGTATACAATATGGTACTGTTTACTATAGACACTATGATGCAGAGTAGATCTCTAGGACTTACTTATCTTGCATAACTGAAACTTTGTATTCTTTGACCAAAATCTCCTGTTTACTCCTACTTTAGCCCCTGGCAACCACAATTCTACCTTCTGCTTCTATGAGTTTTACTATTTTAGATTCCTCATTATAAGTGGTATCATGTAGTATTTGTGTGTGGCTTGTTTCAATTAGCATAATGCTCTCCAGGTCCATCTGTATTGTCACAAATGGCAGGATTTCCTTTTTAAAGGTTGAATAATACACCATTGTATGTATATATTGCATTTTCTTTGTCTTTTCATCCAGTGATAGACATTTAGGTTGCTTCCATGTCTTGGCTATTGTTAATAATGCTTCAGTGAACATGTAAACACAGCTTTCTCTTCAAGGTCCTAATTATAATTCCTTTGGGTATACACCCAGATATGAGATTGCTGGATCTTGTGTCTACAAATCTATTGACTGGTTTCTGAAGTATACAGATACCTGCTCTCAATAAGTAACACAAATCATCAAACTAACAATTGTTTAATAGTATTCTAATCACAGGCTCAGGTAAAATAAATGATTCTGTAAGTTCCTTCACTTCAGATCTCAGTAGACTACACTGGATCTACAGAATAGATTTCCTAACCCTAAACTCTTACAGTACTTACTTGTGACCATCTTCATGTTTAGCAGAAAACATTCCCCTGAAAGTAAGCATACCTTCACACTGTGCAGAGAAACCTGGTGCCAGCATACCTCCAAATAGCTTTTGTAATGTAAACTCAAGTCTGGGAAGAAGACAGATGAAAAGCAGTTGGGATTTCCAGACTGGAAGAGGTGGGCATTTTGGCTCTATGAAATGCCACTGCCTACGCAACAACAAAAAATAGAAAACGAGGACCAAGGAAGGAAGAAATATGCTACCAAAGAGGTTGATATTACTGCTGTGATTTAAATTCAGATTTGGTTTTGAGGTTCTTGAAAGCCATGACAAAAATGAAAAATGACCTTAACCACCCCTCCTGTTCCTGATAATGTGACTAGTGTTAGAGTTACACAAGCAGTTCTTTGAAACATTAAAAAAATCAAAGACATTTCTTTTGCTGTTTATTTTATCTACGTCTGATTTAACTTCTGTCATTTTTTTGTAAATGTTTTTCTCCTATGAAAATTAGGTAACTGGGATTTTGATGGACCAAATATTTTTTTAAAGATTTTATTTATTTATTTGACAAACAGAGATCACAAGAAGGCAGAGAGGCAGGCATAGGTGGGGAGGGAATGGGGAGAAGCAGGCTCCCTGCTGAGCAGAGAGCCCAATGTGGGACTTGATCCCAGGACTCTGGGATCATGACCTGAGCCGAAGGCAATGGCTTAACCCACTGAGCCACCCAGGCGCCCTGGACCAAATATCTTTTTTTTTTTCTATTTTTAAATTTTTTAAAATTAATTTATTTTTTCAGTGTAACAGTATTCATTGTTTTTGCACAACAACCAGTGCTCCATGCAATACGTGCCCTCCTTAATACCCACCACCTGGCTCCCCCAACCTCCCACCCCCGCCCCTTCAAAACCCTCAGGTTGTTTTTCAGAGTCGATAGTCTCTTATGGTTCGCCCCCCCTTCCAATTTCCCTCAACTTCCTTCTCCTCTCCATCTCCCAATTGGACCAAGTATCTTTAAAAAATACATTGATATGGCTAATTTAATTCATCTATCCCTTATTCATTGGTGTGGAATTTATTTATAGAAGCATTAAGGTTGTTTTTGTATCAGTTATTTACTTGTGCAAATATGAAAAAACAACATATATGTTACTTGCAGAGTAATTCTACCCTAAGGGACTAATTGTTGTAAGACTTGTTAGTCTGATGATATTTTTCCATGTTGGCAACTCTTTAACAGCTATGCTATATGCAATCTCTGTATACCCTTTGCTATGTAAGCCTAACACTTCAGAAACTGTTCATTTCACCTGTTCTCTCTGCAGTTTGAATAAGTTGCCAACAAGTGGAAGGTGTGTTTTGGTTATGGTAACATGTCATGAACAACTCAGTATTAACAGAATTAAAGAGAATTATCACGATTTTCTATTAATTTACATTTTTTCCATAGAGGGAGAACACTTTACTAAATCAACTATCAATAAATAGTAACTAGTATTGGCATAAATATTAAATATAAACAGGCTATAATTTAAAGCAAGATTTAGGGAACTACAAACACCTAGGTACAATTAGGCATCTTTCTCATCTTTGTTACAAATTTTAATTTTTTTACTTCTTTTGCAGCAGATTTCAGTGAGAAAAATATTTAACTCTCTTTTACCTATCTGCAGCATGTGCAAGGGCTCTGGCCTTTAATTCAGCATTCTGACTGTTGGGTAGCATTCTTCTGAGGTCAGAGATGGGCCTTGTAATTGAGTGGAAAATTAAGATAATTCTCCCTGACTCAGTGTATATCGTAGACTGCTATTGAGTTAATTCCTCCAAGTTTTCCTCTTTACAGAGATCTTCTTCCTTATAAGCTGCTTTGCAAAAATTAGAATAGAAATATCATAGTCATTATGAAGTGCCCTATAGCTTAGGCCTTTTACTACACTTTAATCTTATACAATTTCACCTAGTCCTATAGATTTAAATATTACCTCTACATATGCATGCAATTTATAACTCTATTCTAACTACTTACCTGATTTTTCCACTTGAGTGTCTCATAGATATGTCAAACATTATATCTTAAACTGAACTCTTGATTACCACCATCTCAATCCTGCCCAGTAAATGGTACCACTATCAACCCAACTGTTTAAACCTCAAACCTAGGAATCAGCCTTGATTCCTGCCTTTTCCTTATAATCCACAGAAAATGTGTCTTAATCTATCTCTAAAATATAACTTTAGTTCACCTACTTCTCTTCATATCCAATGCTGCCATCCTGGTCCTAGCCATCATATGAGTTTACTTGGACCATGGTAATAGATTCTGACTGGAGCTCACTGTCTCCTCCCTTGCTCCCTTAAATTCCATTCCTCATAGGCAGCCAGAACTATCCTTTAAAAAATTAAACTAGTCCATTTCTATCCTTTTATGAGACTATTTAAAAGTTATCTAAAAGTTTCCCATAGCATTTGGAATCAAATTCAAATTTATTTCCACAACCTATTAGGCTCTATCTGATCTATTTCCTGCCTAATTTGCCAACCATCTCCTTCATGGAACTGTAGCCTCTCTGGATTTGCTTGTTATGTAAAGTTCATTCCATCCTACATTGCAATTGCTATTCTCTTTGCCTGAAACTCTTTCCTAGACCCTTTGAGTGCCTGGCTCCTTGCTATGCTTCAAATTTTGGCTCAAATATCCTTTCTCAGAATAGTCTTCCTCATACTCCCCTTCACTCTATCACTTCTTCTGGTTTTATTTCTTTCATATCACTTATCACTTATCACAAATTTTATTTACTTGTCTTATCACAAATTTAATTTACTTGTTTCTGGTTTGTCTACCCCTTATTAGAATGTAAGCTCCTGGAGAACAAGGACCTTGTCTGAATTGACAGGTCTGTATTCCAGAATCTTGAGCTCTACCAAGAACTCATGCATACTTAATAAATATTTATCAAACTCAAAATGAAGGAATACAAAATGTATATCAGCAGTAGTATCAATATAAGATTCCATTTTAAGACCGATATGGGAGTATGTGGCCTTTCAAAAGAGTAAAATTTCTTTATTCTTTTAAGCATTTCTTTGGAATATACATAAAATATGGTGAATAAGGCCTTTTTTGTTATATCTGTGGCTAAAAGACCAGCTCTGCCAATAACAGCTTCTGAGTAACCATATGATCTAAATAGCACCACATTGCCCTATCTCTGCACACATTCCATAGGCCTAAGAAACCATTTGCATATCTAAACAGAAAGGGAGACCCAGAAGAGAGAGAGGTGGTTGTCAAAAGGCAACCTCTTTCTCACTGCAAATTCTACTGGGAAAGCCTAGCTGGCACTTGCTTAGGAGTGGAGGCTCTAAGATTCAAATTTGCAATTGACTAAATTAGCCTGCAATGAAATTTTTGTGCTGCAAGTAGCCTAAATGCTGTGAGACCTGCCTGACAGGTCATTAGGAAACAAGGATGATATGGTTTCACTTACTTGTGGAACATAAGGAATAACATGGAGGACATTAGGAGAAGGAAAGGGAAAGTGAATTGGGGTAAATCAGAGGGGGAGATGAACCATGAGAGATTGTGGACTCTGAGAAACAAACTGATGGTTTTGGAAGGGGGTGCTGGGTGAACCTGGTGGTGGGTATCAAGGAGGGCACATATTGCTTGGAGCACTGGGTGTGGTGCATAAACAGTGAATCTTGGAACACTGAAAAAATAAAAAAAAAGGAAACAAGGACATAGTTGAAGGCAGTGAAGAGGCTGGGGAGGGGATGGTGGTGATTGTACGGACTTCATGTTTATAAGTCACTACTTTCTGACTTGTCAATAAAGAGATTATAATTACAAAGCTCACATTTCCTTGATAAGCACTAAAATGATAAAGCCTACATGTCTTTTACTACCTGGTGTCTTAAGAAATATCCATGTTCATCCCCACCCATTTTCATTCTGGTAGCCATCAGTTTTTTAAATAGGTAATGGAGATTAAGGACTATACTTATGATAAACACTGGGTAATGTAAGGAAGTGTTGAATCATTACATAAACCTGAAACTAATATTACATTGTATGTTAACTAACGGGGAACTTTAAAAGATCCATGCCTTTTATATATCTTGGATACTAACTCTTAATCAGTTATGTCATTTGCAAATATCTTCTTTCATTCTATAGGTTGCCTTTTAGTTTTGTTGATTGTTTTCTTCAGTGTGCAGAAGTTTTTCTATTTTGATGGAATCCCAATAGTTTATTTTTGCTTTTGTTTCCCTTGCCTCAGGAGATATATCTAGTAAGAAGTTGCTGTAGTTGATGTCAAAGAGATTACTGCCTCTGTTCTCCTCTAGGATTTTAACGGCTTCCGGTCTCACATTTAGGTCTTTCATCCATTTTGAACTTATTTTAGTGCGTGGTGTGAGAAAATGGTCCAGTTTCACTCTTTTGCATGTTGCTGTCCAGTTTCCCAACACCATTTTTTGAAGAGACTGTCCTTTTTCCACTGGATATTCTCCCCTGCTTTGTTGAAGATTAGCTGACCATATAGTTGTGGGTTCATGCCTGAGTTTTCTATTCTGTTCCATTGATGGATGTGTCTATTTTTATACCAGTACCATACTGTTTCGATCACTACAACTTTGTAATATAAATTGAAGTCTGGAATTTTGATGCCTCGACCTTTGCTTTTCTCTTTCAAGTTTGTTTTGGCTATCTGGGGTCTTCTGTGGTTCCATACAAATTTTACGATGGTTTGTTCTAGCTCTGTGAAAATGCTGGCAGCATTGTGATAGAGATTCCCTTAAATGTGCAGATTCCTTTGCGTAATATAGATATTTTAATGACATTTTTTTTTCTTCCAATCTGTCAGCATGGAATGTTTTCCCATTTCTTTGTGTCATCTTCAATTTCTTTCATAAGTGTTCTACAGTTTTTAGAATACAGATCTCTTACCTCTTTGGTTAGGTTTATTCCTAGGTATCTTATGGCTTTTTGTGCAGTTGTAAATGGGATTGATTCCTCGATTTCTCTATTGCTTCATTATTGGAGTATGGAAATGAAACAGATTTCTCTTTTTTTTTAAGATTTTATTTATTTATTTGATAGAGATCACAAGTAGGCAGAGAGGCAGGCAGAAAGAGTGAGAGGGAAGCAGGCTCCCTGCGAAGCAGAGAGCCGGATGCAGGACTCAATCCCAGGACCCTGAGATCATGACCTGAGCCGAAGGGAGCGGCTTAAGCTACTGAGCCACCCAGGCACCCTGAAACAGATTTCTCTACATTGATTTTGTATCCTGTGAGGTTACTGATAAAGAGTTAGTGTCTGAAATACACAATGAGCTTAAAAAACTCAACACCCCCCCAAAATAATCCAGTTAAAAAATGGGTTGAAGACATGAATAGACATTTTTCTAAAGAAGACATATAGATGGCCAAGAGGCACATGAAAAGAAGCTAAACTCCACTCATCATCAGGGAAAAAGAAATCAAAAGTACAATGAGATATCACATCACACCAGTCAGAATGGCCAAAATTATCAACACAGGAAACAACAGGTGTTGGTGAGGATGTAGAGAATGGGAACAGGTTTACACTGTTGGGAATGCAAACTGGTGCAGCCACTCTGGGAAATAGTATGGAGGTTCCTCAAAAATTTAAATAGAACTAACCTATGATCCAACAATTGTACTACTAGGTATTTACCCAAAGGATACAAAAAAACAGATTCAAAGGGGTACAAGCAACCTGATGTTTATAGAAACATTATCAGTGATATCCAAATCATGGAAGAGCCCAAATATCCATTGACTGTGAATAGATAATGAAGTGGTATATGCATACAATAAAATTTTACTCAGCCATAAAAAGAATGAAATCTTGCCATTTGCAATGACATGGATGGAGCTAGAGAGTATAATGCTAAGCATAAGTCAGTCAAAGAAAGACAAATACCATATGATTTCACTCATATGTGGAATTTAAGAAACAAAACAAATAAAGAAGGAAAAAAAGAGACAAACCAAGAAACACACTCAGCTATGGAGAACAAACTGATGGTTACCAGAGGGGAGGTGAATGGGAGGATGGGTTAAATAGATGATAGGGATGAAGGAGGGCACTTGTGATGAGCACTGGGTGTTGTATGGAAGTATGGAATCACTAAATTCTATACCTGAAACTAATATTACACTGTACGTTAACTAACTGAAATTTAAATGAAAACTGGAAGATAAAAAGATGCTGAAAAATCTATGTCTAGTTACAAAATGAATATAAGAATATAACTAGAATTAATATAGACTATTACTAGACAAAAGGTATAGGTTAGATCAGAATGGGGGTTAATTAGATGTCCTTTTTTAAATCCAAAAGTCCTTAATACACTGGAAAAATAGTTCAGTGACTAGATAAGGTTTACTTCTCACTCAGAGTCTGATGTGGGTTAAGTACTGCTCATATGTCTTTTTCCACCTGGAACATGTAGCCTTCTATATCACCAAGACAGAGGAAGATAGAGCTTTAAACCAACTATGTCGGGGCGCCTGGGTGGCTCAGCGGGTTAAAGCCTCTGCCTTCGGCTCGGGTCATGATCCCAGGGTCCTGGGATCGAGCCCCGCATCGGGCTCTCTGCTTGGCTGGGAGCCTGCTTCCTCCCCTCTCTCTCTCTCTGCCTGCCTCTCTGCCTACTTGTGATCTCTATCTGTCAAATAAATAAATCTTTAAAAAAAAAAAAAAACCAACTATGTCAGCCCAAAAGCCACACATGCTGCTTTTCACAACAAGGGTAGACTTGAGCCATAAAATCCAAAGTTGTTTTCCTAAAAATCAAATAAAGTGAAATTGGTCAGATGTGATTTTAAAGGCAAGAAAAACACAAATGATACTGGAAATGATAAATGAAGCATAATCACACACCCAGAAGGTATTTTATTAAATAATATTATATTTAACATATACTAGGAATTTTGTAACTTTTTTCAAGAAGGGCTAGAAAATGTAAATACAAGTAATTCCTCAATTACTGATAGAATTTATGAATAATTCCTACATAAGAATAACTAATAACTATATAATAAAATGAAAATATAGGCAAAAGTTTATCCCTAAAAAATAATAATAATAGATCCAGGTATTTTTAGGTAAGTTTTACCAAATCTTCAAGAAACAGATAATCTCTATGTAATATAAAGAGTTCTAGAGGATAGGGAAA
This sequence comes from Meles meles, assembly GCF_922984935.1. Taxonomy (NCBI): domain Eukaryota; kingdom Metazoa; phylum Chordata; class Mammalia; order Carnivora; family Mustelidae; genus Meles; species Meles meles. The sequence continues at coordinate 130,180,190 of NC_060087.1, read as the reverse complement.
TATGGAATACAATCCAACTCATTTTACAAAGCTGTCACAATAATGATACAAAAATCGCTCAAGGATAAGACAAAAAGAGAACTGTAGGCCAATTTTATGTATAATAGTTTAAACTTATTAGGTAATACTATCATGCCAGACTCAGTTCACAGTCCTTTAGGTACCCTGCTGTCTCCCAAAATAATGAAGAAATTCCACTTCCAGTAACAGTGGAATAAGTTGTTCCATATCAATCCTCTCATTAAGAGCAGCTCCCACCTAGAACAGCTTAAGAAGCTGGACAAAATATTTTAAAATACTTCTCTGAATTCATCAGGGAGCTAACAAGGCAGAAAGGATATACAGGGCCAAGATCCCAGAGAGAATGGAAGCTCGGGAAGGGGCATCTGGCATTTGGAGGGGCTTTACCATTCTAAGAAATAGCTGATTCTGAAAACCTGTGTATAAGAGGCTAAGAAGTTGGGCTGAGCTTTTGGCAGACTCATGGAAATCAGTAGATCAAGAACTTAATAGATAGGTTTCAGAACTGATTATATGTAGCTGAAGAGAGAACTAGTGAGCAAGAAGATAATTCTAAAGAAAATTTTTCAGACTGAAGGACAAAGAGACAAAATGATAGAAAATACAGAAATGATGGTAAGAAAGTATGGCACAGTGTGAAAAAAAATCTAACATATCTGGGATTGGAATTTCAGAAGGAGGGGAAAGAGAGAAGCAATACTGAGGACATAACAGTTGAGATTTTCTAAAATTGACAAAACAAGTTGAGCCAAAGATTCAGGAAATCCTATAGAACTCAAGGAGAATTCCTCCTACACACATCATAGTCAAACTTCCGAAAACCAAAGACAAAGCAAAAATCTTAGAAGCATCCAGAAGAAAAGATATATTCTCTTCAAAGGTGAAACTGTAAGATTGATGATGACTTTTCAAAAAAAGTAATAGAAGCCAGAAGCAAACAAAATGACATATTGAAAGTAATTGAATAAAATAAATGCCAGTTTGGAACTCTGTATTCACAAGGTCATCTTTTGTAAATGAAGGCAAAACAAAGACATTTTCAAATAAGAATTAATTGAGAGAATTCATCACCAAAGGCTTTCACTAAAGGAAAAACCTTAAAGAGCATTCTTCAGGCAGCAGGAACATTATCCTAAGAGGAAGTCAGTAGATTTTAAAAGGAATACAGAGCAATGGAAAAGTAATTATTACCACATAGAAAAATCTACATAAATATTGAGTTAAACAGAAACAACAATGTCATATAAGTATTATATGTATACCTGACCATAAATAGCACAAGTGACAGGAGAGAGTTAATGAGATTAAATTTTAAGGCCCCACATAACCCTGTACTGCTTTTTTCTTAAGATTTTATTTATTTATTTGATAGAGAGAGATCACAAGTAGGCAGAGAGGCAGGCAGAGAGAGAGGAGGAAGCAGACTCCCCGCTAAGCAGAGAGTCTGATGTGGGGCTCGATCCCAGGACCCTGAGATCATGACCTGAGCCGAAGGCAGCGGCTTAACCCACTGAGCCACCCAGGTGCCCCAACCCTGTACTGCTTCTTATTATACTCTGAAAATTCAGCCATACATGTTGCATTCCTTAAACTAACAACTAAAAGAATAAGCAGATTAAAAAATCAGTGAGTACATAGAACATGTAAATTATGGTTAACATGCTTGGCCAATTGACATTGATATTTTTTCAAGTGCATATAGAATATTTACAAAAATTGAGCACATATTGGACCATAAAGCAAGTTTCAAAGGATTTAAATCATGCAGAGTAAATTGTCTAACATTAGTAGAATAAAGCTAGAAATTGATAACAAAAAGATAACTAGAAAATCCCCACATATTTGGAAATTAAGCAACACATACTTAAATAACCAATGGGTTAAAAATGGACTCATAGTGGAAATTAACAAATACTTAGAACTGAAAGATAAGGAGAATAAAATACAAAAAAAAAAAAAAGCCATAATGGGAAGGAAAAAGGCAAACTGTCATTATATGCATTTCTAATTATAAAATCCAAGAAAATCAAACTGAAAACTATAACTAATAAGCACTCAAAGAAATGACTGATTACCACATAAAAGTCAATAGCTTTTTAATATACTAGCAAGAGCTAATTAGGAAATATCATGGTAAAAATACTCAACACCACAACAGCAAGAAATACTATCAATACCTAGAAAGAAACCAAATAAGAAACATTATACCTTACTGATGATAGTTAGAAAGCCATGAATAAATGGAGAAGCAACCTGGAGCCTGAATGGAATGTAGCGTAGATTTAAGAATACTGACACTGGCTCCAAGAATCTGGAGCTCAGACTGCTCAAGTTCAAATCCTGGATCTGTGACTTCCTAGTAGTGGGGTCTTACCCACGTAACTTAAGCTCTTTATGCCTTAGTTTCCTTTACCTTTAAAGTGGTGATAATCATGATAGTCTGTATTTTATACAGGCAGGAGTAAATGAGATACTGTTCTATGAGTAATGTATAGAAGTCTATGACCTGGACCCTGCTCTACTGACCCTCACATTTTACTCCCCTTACTTTTTTCTTTTCTGTAGCATTTATTGCCCTTTAACATGCTATACCATTTACTTATTTCTTATATTTATTGCTTATTGCCTGCCTAATTCTGCTAAAATAGATGCTTGTTGAGGGCAAGAATCTTTTATATTTTTCAATTTTTATAAATGTCTATATTTTTTTTTTTACAAATGTATCTCAGAGGCATAGGAAATTACCTGGCACATAATAAGTACTATTATTAAAGTGTTACTCCTCTAGAAATTATAAATGTAATTCAGTTCCAGTAGATATCCCTGTGAGATATTTTCTAGAACTTGAGTAGCTAATTCTAAAATTCCTTAGGAAGAGAAAGCAAGTAACAACGGCCAAGAAAAATTTTACAAAGAACATGGGGGAAGGAACTTGTCTTACTAAAAATTAGCACAATGAGTTATTGTCACAGGAATAGACAAATAGATCAGTGAGACTCTCTCTCCGTGTGTGTGTGTGTGTGTGTAGACAGAATTTGATATAAGTAGCGGAAGAATAAACTTTTCCATACATAGTGTGGGGGTAATTGGCTGTTAGTTATTTATCTATAAGATCTGTCCCACACCCTACCAGCTTAAAAGCAATTCCCAATGGTTTAAACAGCTTTTGTGTTTGACCATCTACTATCATGTTTTTTAAATCAATATTTTCTCATTACCGCTTACAACGATTTGAAGGTAGTCATGTATGAGCTTTGTACATGTATTAAGCTGGACCCCAAATCAAAACAGCCCTGGTTTCAACTCTTGCGGCTGTTACTAATTTTCTTTGTGTCCTTGAGCAAATCACTTCCCCTCTCAGTGCATAGTTCCATTGTCTACAAAGTGAGAACATTTTATTAGATTAATTGATTAAGATCCAGACAGGTTCAACTATAATCTCTTGAGTTCCAGCAACTGTTTGGTGATTTTAATTAATTCTCACAACTCCATTTTCTCTCTGTTTGGTTGAAAAAACTAAAGCTCAAAAGAAACAATGGTTTGCTCAGGATCCCACAGCCAGAAACTGCTTGTTCTAGTTTGAGTTAAGTATGCCCCTTAATAAAGAGGCCTAATGAGATAGAAGCTTCTTTTTCCCCAACATGGTATGAGACTGTCCAGGGTCAGCATGGCAGCTTCTCAGCCTTTGGAAGTTCTCATCTGTATACTTTGTCATCCTGAGAGCTATCTTCCATCCTCAGTGGTGGTGCCTTAGAGGCCCAAGAGGGTTACTGTAATTCCAGCTGTGACTTGACTCAGGGCAGCGAAGTAAATGGTGCCTGTCTCTAAAACAAATCAATTCACTCTGAAGAGCTTTTTGAGAAATACCAGCTAGAATTTCCATTTTATTGGCCACTCCTATCTGTAAGAGAGGTTAGTTTATTGAGCTGAGCACATTGTTGCCTCAAGATTTTTAAAGAAGAGGAGAATCAAAATTGACTAAATAACTCACAATTCTGCTATAGTGGTAAAGCCTCACATCCAGGTTTCCTGTCACATGTGTGATACTATTTTCATGAAATCTATTGGTCTGACCCTTATTTTTGAAATGACTACTTGGAGAGAGGATCAGAGTAAATTTGGAGGAAGTGGTTTTGGGACTGTGCCTCCACTTGATGATTAGAAGGTAAACATTTGGAGCCAGGATTTAGGGAATTCACTATAGTGGTGGAACCATGGTGGTACAGACTGGAGGGTAAGGGGGTATATGAGAGACAGAGTGCTGCTCAGATAAGCTAGGGCCCAGAATGGGTAATGAAAGGCTAGCAGAATCCCAGGCTACTAATAGGTGGGTTTGTAAGCCTCTCTCTCAAAGACATTATATGCCTGGGTGACCCTTGCACCACTCCCCTACATACAAAAATTCTGGAACAGCAGGGTTGTAAGAAGCAAGAGAATGGAGGAGATAGTACTTCATGTGGAGAATTGGTTCAGCTCAAAAACTTGGCTCCTGCTTGCCTGTCCAGGGTTCTCAATGTCTTCTTCGGGTTCAGGTAGTGGTTCTCAACCTTTGCTATACATTGAAATCACCTGTAATCATTTTTAACAAATATTTCCCACTTATTCCTGACCCCAGAGTTCTCCTGATTTGATTGGTATGGGGTGCTACCTGGGCATTGGGAGTTGGTAAAGCTCTCCAGGTGATAAGAACATTTAGCCAACTTCGGGATGTACTGGTTTAAGACACTGAAGGCAAAATATTAATGAATGGATTATATTTGATGCCATTATATTGTTATCACATAAAACATTATTTATAATATTACTTATTATTATTATTATTATTATTATTATTAAGAGAATTTTCCACTAACTTCTCCATGGGTGGGTGCACAGGCTGGAAGCCACCTTGCCTGCAGAGAACCAAGTAACCCAGAGGTTATCACACAGTAAGGAGTTTGCCTCCTTCCTTGCTGGAGAGTGCCATATTTGGAAGAGTCTAACTGAGAGGTGCTGCACCCCCCATTAGCAGCTTCACAAGATGTTTTAGCGCACATTTGAGGCTTTCTGGGTCGAAAAGTCAACACAAGCAATTGCAAAGATGGATCTCCTGGGACTTACAAATGAATCTCTTCTCTCTCACCCCCCAACTAGTGGGTCAGGTGGCTTTGGTTCAGTTCTGTGTAGGATCTGAGCTGCACAGGGGTTCAAAGTCCAGCTGTAGAGTTGGCAGTGTCAATGAGCAAGGCTGGACCTGCTATGGAGCTAGTGAGGAAACCAAACGCTCACTGGAGTCCCAGGCCATGGTGTGGCTCAGGAGCCAGAGCCAGAGCAAATCTGGAACTCCCCCTCCTCCTCCCCTTTTGCACCTTGCTTCCTGCCTTCCCTAGCAGAGAGGCTGGAGAGCCAGAGGATAACTGACCACCATCTGTGTCAATTAACTCACTACCAGTAAAATGTGCCTCACCCAGTAAATTTTTGTGGATTCAAAGTTGTCACAGAAAAAGAATTAGGCTGAGAACCTGCCTCTGACTGCTGGGTAGGGGAAGAGTGTGAACAAGTGATTTGCAAAAGGCAGTTGGTCTCAGTTTACAAATTGGAGCTGAAAGTGCCTTGTTTGTTGATTGAATTTATTTATAAGCCATGTATTTTTGGACATGAGTAGAGGCAGCTTACATAAAAGACATAACATGATGCATAAACTATTTAGTTTAGCAAAAGCTGAAGTAAATAACATTTGTTATTTCAGTATCTCCTCATCAAATCCTCACCAGAACAATAATTCTGGAGCACATCCAGAGTGGGACCGACCTGTCCAATTACTAAACTACTGTAATTAAGGCTGAACAAAAGGATTTGCTATTACAGGGATAACGTGCAGAAAAAAGAGAAAGGGCAATTGTTGGTCTGTAGCTGGAAGTATTCAGTATCCCAGTGAGGGCCAGGTTTGCTGAGTAAAGAAGCCTATCTATAAAGGTTTTGGTCTAAATGTTAATAGGATGAATACAATGAAAGCTTTATTAAGGATACTTTCATCAAAAGATGGATAAATTATGGAAAGTGCGAAAAAAGAGGGCAGTTGGAAAAGGGCATGAATGGCTTTCAAGAAGGGATTCTGGATGATTTAAAACAAGTTTTCAGGTTAAGTGAATAAAGTAATAATTCTTTAATATTTACCTACTTCTAACTACATGTCGGACACTGTTCCAAATATTTTAAAGGTATTAACTTATATTTATTCTTACACTAAGCTTGTGAGGTAGTTAGTGGTATTATCATTCCTGAAACTATAGACAAAGAGAGATTAAATAATTTGTTTAAGGCCAAAATGCTAGTAAGTGGTAGACCCAAAATTTGATTCTAGGGAGTCTGGTTCCAGACCCCATTCTCTCAACCAGTGGTATTCAAAGTGTGGTTCCTGGACACACAACATCAGCAGCACTTGGGAACTCATTTTAAATGCAAACTCTGAGGGTTGCAGAAGAAGGGGTGGGTGGGAGGATGGGGTAACTGGGCGATGGGCATTAAGAAGGGCATATGAGGGGCGCCTGGGTGGCTCAGTGGATTAGGCCGCTGCCTTCAGCTCAGGTCATGATCTCAGGGTCCTGGGATCGAGCCCCGCATTGGGCTCTCTGCTCTGCAGGGAGACTGCTTCCTCCTCTCTCTCTGCCTGCCTCTCTGCCTACTTGTGATCTCTCTCTCTGTCAAATAAATAAATAAATAATAAAATCTTAAAAAAAAAAAAAAAAGAAGGGCATATGATATGATGAGCACTGTGTTATATACAATTGATGAATCATTGAACACTACATCTAAAACTAATGATGTACTGTATGTTGGCTAATTGAATTTGTATTAAAAAATTATAAACTCTGAAGCCGCCCCCCGAGAGCTGACTCAGCAACTCTGGGTTGGTGACCAGCGATTTGGTCTAATCTACGTTATCTCTCTCTTTCTCTCTGCATTTGTGTCTTGTAAAAATTTCAACACTGTGTGAATATAGAAAATAGAGGTCTCCAACCTTCTCCAATCCCACTTGCCAGAGATTATGTATTAGTCTTTGATTGCTGCTGTAACAAATTGACACAAATTTAGTGTTTTAAAACAGGATATATTTATTATTGTATAGTTCTAAATGTCAGAAATCTGCTACAGGTCTTACTAGGCTAAAGTTAAGTTGATGACAGGCTTCCTTTCTGGAGGCTCCAGGGAGAATCTGCTTGTAAGCTCATTCAGGAGTTGACAGAATTCAGTGGCCTTGCAATACTCTTTGCATCACCATCTTCCAGGCTCTGCCCTTAGCAACTAGAAGTCTTTCTGGTCTGTTCACATGACTTTCTACCTCTCAGAACCAGCAGAGTGTTTCTCACATTGCCATCACTGATTCATCTGGGTTTTTTCCACTTTTAAGAACTCATGTGTTTAGATTGGGTTTATCCAGATAAGCCAGCATGATCTCCTTATTTTAAGGGGCACAGCCTTAGTCACATCTGCAAAGCCATTCTTGCCATGTAAGGTAACATATTTACAGATACCAGGGATTAGGATGTGAATATTTTGGGCCATTTTTCTATCTACCATAGTTTGCCAGTTTGTTCTATGTACTTCTAATTTTTTCTCTGCTTCTATAAATAGATGCAAATGTGCATGCTTGTGTGCATGTGTGTGTATGCCCTATATATTTTCTTCTTTTTGGTTTTTAAGTAAATAAAGATTCTTACCATTTTGTTTTGTCATTGCCTTTGTGTTCAGTTAACAGTATATCATATGCATCTTTCCAAGTTATTACATATGACTCTGCCTCATTGTTTTGAATAACTGACTAGTGATACAGGAGAGGGTTACACCACTGTTTCTTTAACCTATTCTCCTTAGTGAATATGTGAACAGTTTCTATTCTTTTAAATGATGAGGCAGTGACCATAATTGTACATTTCTACATGTTTGTTTTCTTAAAGTCTGTCCTCCACACAGCAAACAGGTCATGATCATTATGCAATATTATATCAGTTAGCTGGAATCTAATATCTTTACCATGGTCTATCAGAGCCTTCAGGATATGGCTACCCATCACTTCCATGACCATCGTTTTTGCTATTGCTCTCTTCACTCCGGCCACAATGTCTTTTCCTTAAACACATCAAACTACTTTCTGCTTCAGAACCTTTGGATTTTCTGTGTGGCTCATTTTCTGTGCTTCAGTTCTCTCTGACATGTCACCTTATCAGAGAAGTGTTCCCTGGCTGTCCACCCAAAAAATAATGGCATCCTTCCTTTCCCCCGTCACATCAGTCCCCTTATCATGCTTTCTTTTTCATTTGTTATGTATTATTCGATATATGTGAAATGCATGTGAAATAATACATGCCATGTATATTTAAGTATATTTAATGATTATGAACAAGGAGGTAAAATGAACCCAACTATTCTTTATTTTCTTTCAAAGCACTGATTAACATCTGACAGTTTTGTAGTCTCACTCTCTACTGGAATATAAGAACACTGCAACTCAAAAGTTTTGTTCACTGCTGTCTCTTCAGTGTTCAGCTCAGTGTCTAGCACATAGTAGGTATTTATTTGTTGGACAAATAAATTTGTGAATATGAATTACTAGAAGTGTAATATCTGAGTCAAAGGAATTTCAAATTGCCTTTTAAAAGGTCACACTACTATACACTCCCACCAAGAGTATATTGTTTCCTTAATAACTTTTTATGTGAGATACTGTTTTTGAAATATGCAGGTTGTTAGTTATAAATAAAAATGAATCACAGGACTCTGGCAATAAAGAATAACTTTTTTTCTTGTAGAGGATGTGCTGAAAGCTTGACAATGGAGGAATTTATCTGCAGCTTGCTTTCCACAATTTGAGAGTAGAAGGGATTCTCTCTCACAATGTTTTTCAGCTGGAAGAAAATATTGAGCGCAAGGCAAGAGAAGAAAGTAAATTTCTGTGAAATAGAAAAGATTAGAGTTCAGGTGCAGTCAGATAAAATGTTTTCTTTTCACAAAAGCCTTCTCAGACTAGTCTATGTAATATCACATCCCCATCCCATTAATTTTTATCAACTGTATTGAGGATTTGTTTACATAAAAATTCATATATTTTAAGTGTTTTAAATGGCGTATGGCCCTAATTAGAGGATTGTTTCCTACCAGGACACCCCGGGTTTGGTCTTTAACAATTTGCACTTTGATGTGAGGAGCAAGACAACTGGACTAGGAGATTGAAGAACTGGTCTAGTTGCCATTAACTCCTGAATACACAAACTATGTAGATATTTAATATATATGACATTTAACTTGATACAAAGCAAAATAATGGAAAATTTTCTAGAATATTCTTAGAAAAGTCAGATGAGCGAGAGATTAATTCCAGTTGCTGGGGTCAAGGGAAAGTCCACAGAAATGTCATCTGAACTGGCGCTTTTTAATTCTTGCAATCTGAATGTTCGGAAATGGAGAAACAAGCAATCCAGGCAGAAACACAGAGACCAGAAAGTTTGGGGGTACGTATCAGGAGCATTGGGTAATTATTTTCTGAAAAGTAGATTAGATTGGATGGAGAATGTGAGATGAATGTGGAAAAATAAGTTTAAGTAAAATCATGGTATGAATAACATTCCCCTTTAAAACTCCAACCTCATATGATCCTACTCTTCCTTCCTTTGGCTTCTTTTGCTTCGTTGAATCATGTTGGTCCTCAAAAGTAGCTTGGCTAACTACTCAGAGAAGCCAGTAAAGAAAGCCAGTAAAGAAACTGTCAAAATGCAAATGGGCACGTGAAGAGATGTTCAACATCATTAGCCATTAGGGAAAAGCAAATTGAAAACACAACAAAATATCACACACGTGGTATGGCTAAAATAAAAAATAGTGACAATACCAAATGCTGATGAGGATGCAGAGAAACTGGTGGAATGTAAAATGGTACAGCCATTCCAGAAAACATTTTGGCAGTTTCTTTTTAAAAAAAGCCAACAGCTAAACACACAACTACAATCTAATTCAGCAATTGCTTCTCTGGGCATTTATCCTAGAGCAATAAAAAGTTATATTCACACAAAAATCTATACAAGGATGTTTATAGCCAAATATTGGGGAAAAACACTCATGTATCCTTCAATGGGTAAATGGTTAAGCCATCTGTGGCACATCCATATTATGAAATAGGTTAAGCATATGTGCTGCCGAAGCGAGCACGAAATAGGTTAAGCAATAAAAAGTAATACACTTCTGATACATGACAAAAACTTGGATGGATCTCAAGGGCATTATATTGAGTGGAAAAAAAGAATCTCAAATGGTTACACAATGGTTTATTCCATGTATATAACATTTTCAAAATGAGAAGATTTGAGAGATGAAGAGATTGTTGGTTTCCAGGAGCTATGGATGGGGATAGGAATGTGGGAGCAAAGTAAACAGGGTTATAAAAGGGCAACATGGGGGATCTTTCTGGTGATAGAACTATTCAGGATCATAACTATTATTGTGGTCACACACATGCACACACAAATGAGTACAGATAAAACAGGAAATCTGAATAAGATTGGTGGATTGGATCAATGTCAATATCCTGGTTGTGATGTTATACTATAGTTTTGCAAAACGTTGCTGTTGGAGGAAACTAGGTAAACTGTACCTGGGAACTCTGTATTATTTCTTGCAATTGCATTAGAAACTACAATTACCTCAATACAAATTTCAATTGAAAATACCAATTGCATAAACAATGAATTCTGGTACACTGAAAATAAATTTAAAAAAATTAAAGAATACCAATTACACGTAGTTCTCAAACCCAATATTTTGAACTACAGTAACTAATACTAAGTCTTAAAAAGTATACATGTCTTCATATCTCCTCTGACTGGCCCCCAAGCCCCTAATTAATCTTCATGTGGTCAGTCATCTTATTTTCCACTTCTCATAAATGGGTCAATGTGTTCTTTCTTTGAACATGTACAAAAGTCCATATTCTTTTTTTTTTTTTTTTCCCCCTTTTATTAATTTTTTCAGCGTAACAGTATTCATTCTTTTTGCACAACACCCAGTGCTCCATGCAAAACGTGCCCTCCCCATCACCCACCACCTGTTCCCCCAACCTCCCACCCCTGACCCTTCAAAACCCTCAGGTTGTTTTTCAGAGTCCATAGTCTCTTATGGTTCGCCTCCCCTCCCCAATGTCCATAGCCCGCTCCCCCTCTCCCAATCCCACCTCCCCCCAGCAACCCCCAGTTTGTTTTGTGAGATTAAGAGTCATTTATGGTTTGTCTCCCTCCCAATCCCATCCTGTTTCATTTATTCTTCTCCTATCCCCCTCCCCCCCCATGTTGCTTCTCCATGTCCTCATATCAGGGAGATCATATGGAGGTTCCTCAAAATGTTGAAAATAGAACTACCCTATGACCCAGCAATTGCACTACTGGGTATTTACCCTAAAGATACAAACATAGTGATCCGAAGGGGCACGTGTACCCGAATGTTTATAGCAGCAATGTCTACAATAGCCAGACTATGGAAAGAACCTAGATGTCCATCAACAGATGAATGGATCAAGAAGATGTGGTATATATACACAATGGAATACTATGCAGCCATCAAAAGAAATGAAATCTTGCCATTTGCGACGACGTGGATGGAACTAGAGCGTATCATGCTTAGTGAAATAAGTCAATCGGAAAAAGTCCATATTCTAACTCTGTCCCTTACCTTGGACTCTCCCATTAAGCCCTGTTTTCTAATTCAAAGGAAATGCCTCACTTTTAGATGAATGAAACAATGAATGGCTATAACTTTCATGTGAGATTTGATCACCAGGTGTGGCGGCCATGGAGATGCATTGCTTAGATCTTCCTTTAAGAAATAACTTGCTATTCATCTGCAAGGAGTGCAGTAATCTCTGTTGAGGAATATCATCAAAAAGACTTGACCTTCAGTTGATCTGTAAGCTGGACTCTGGCACTCAGATGCTCCTTAACACCTCTCCTGTCCTTGGAATTTGGGTTCCACTTGTGTTTTCCACTCCATTTCAAGAGGCTGTCCCAAGGACATAGCCTTGAGATAGTGATATGGTGTTGGGAACACCTGCATAGTATATATGACTGAACCCAGAACAGCATGGCTCTTTATAAATTTTTAAGATTTGGCAGGTAGGTGCAGGGATCCATTTATCTTACTGCTGTCCAAGACAAGCCTCGTATGTAAGTTCCCACTTCTTATTAATACTGCTACCTACCAGCCTGACCTGTCTCTTTTTTTAGTCTTTCTTTGCCCTCTGAGTACAGGGGCCAGTTTCAGATCATACCAGGAAAGTTTCTGGGAAGTTAGAAACTAACAAGCTGGCAACCTCCAGGTGCAACACCTTTATGATCTGCCTCAGTGTTTGAGGGGAAGCCTAGGGATTCTCAGACCTGCACTTTGATCTGAAACTCTCTGCAAATACTTCTTCCTCCCCATTTTCTCTTTCACAGATCGCAGATCTGCAGCACAGTGGGAAGGGTTTTTCGGCTCGTCCTTTTTCCTTTCCTTTTTTCTTTCATAGCCATTACTCCTCAATAAGCCTCTTATACTCCTAAACTCTGCAATACCTGATTCCTGGACACCCAAACCAAGATACAATAAAGGTGCCTTTAAAAATCCCTCCAGTTATAGGTTTGCCAAATAGTAATTCTTTAGCTGAATAGTAACCATGACAACTGTACTGCAAGAATTATGAAAATTTCATAATAGGATGCTTGTTTTCTCATGATAGTGGTTATAGTCAATATTTTTAAATGTTGTTTTATAGTAGAGTTGGCTTAAGGTGATATGTGGCTGGAGTGAAGTACAGATAAAGCGAGGAGGTCAGTGGGGTTAAAGAGTTAGGAGGAACAGCATGGCTCAGATAATCATTGCGACACCATTATGGACGTCAAAGTTCCGATGTCAAAAGTATAGGACAAATACCATATGATTTCACTCATATGTAGAATTTAAGAAATAAAACAGATGAACATAGGGAAGGGAAGGAAAAATAAAAGATGAAAATAAAGAGAGAGGCAAACTATAAGAGACTCTTAAGTCTAGGGAACAAACTGACGGTTGCTGGAGGGGAGAAGGAGGGGGGATGGGGTACGGGGGTGATGGGCATTAAGGAGGGCACTTATTTTTTTTAAACATATATCACTTTATTTTTTTTTCTTTTCAGCATAACAGTGTTCAGTGTTTTTGCACCACACCCAGTGCTCCATGTAAGGAGGGCACTTAATGGAATGAGCACTGGGTGTTATATGCAACTGATGAATCACTGAATTCTACACCTGAAACTAATAATATGCTATATGTTAACTATATTGAATTTAAATGAAGGATTTTTAAAAAAATACAAGTGGGGAAAAAGAATCTCAGTGGTTATATAAGACACCTACTTTTTGGATTGACTGATTTTATATTTCTTGAAAATTAAGTGGTGATCTCATTAAGGCCAAAGTTCACAGTCAGTATGACTTTGCCAACTTCCTCCTCACTGATTTAGAGAGAGGTTTTGACTGAAGCTCATGCCTGTTTATAAAATCCATGATAACTTAAAATCTTAAAATTTTTTTAAAGATTTTATTTTTTTTTATTTATTTGACAGAGAGAGGGAGATCACAAGTAGGCAGAGAGGCAGGCAGAGAGAGAGGGGGAAACAGGCTCCCTGCTGAGCAGAGAGCCCGATGCAGGGCTCGATCCCAGACTCTGAGATCATGACCTGAGCTGAAGGCAGAGGATTAACCCATTTAACCACTCAGGCACCCCCAAATCTTAAAAATTTTGTAAGAATATTATAGGCTCTTGATTTTTAAAAAATTCAGGAAAGCTAGGAGTTCCTGGGAAGCATGTATATACTTAGTTGGAAAATCATTTCATATTTTGAAAAAGACACCCCTCCTCACATACTTACCCTGCCTTCTTAGGAAAATACTCCATTTCTGTTACTCTTTTTATTTGTCAGATTTTCTGGCATATCATTCTGACCCTACTGATAACTAGATACAACTAGAATTCATGCTGGCAGATTCCTGGGTACAGTGGGTCAACTAGAGAAAGAAAATAACTGTATTTGGTTAAGATGTTTTCTTCTTTGCTCTGAATGCAAATTAGGACTATCTGAACTAGTTTATTTTGTGTAGTTCAAATTATTTTAACTTTGCTTTATTTTTTGCTGTTCATTGGAATTTTGGATTCATGATATTTTAATCATTCCAAGTTTATTTTGTTTGTTTTTTTTAAAAAGATTTATTTATTTTATTTTTTTTCCGATTTTATTTATTTTTTTCAGTGTAACAGTATTCATTGTTTTTGCACAACACCCAGTGCTCCATGCAAAACGTGCCCTCCCTATTACCCACCACCTGTTCCCCCAACCTCCCACCCCTGACCCTTCAAAACCCTCAGGTTGTTTTTCAGAGTCCATAGTCTCTTATGGTTTGCCTCCCCTCCCCAATGTCCATAGCAATAAACTAATGTGGGATTCAATTTCATTTTCCAAATTAAATATCTCCAGAAGAATCTAGAAATTGTAAGTTTGGGTAACCTGTGTATTATTCACAACATATCAGGTTCTATACTTGTATTTTAATTATGATATGAAAACTATCAAGAATATTTAGGTTTCAGGTGACTCAACCTGACATGTGACTCCAGACCTAAATCATTCATTGATTTGTTTATTCCTTCAACAAAGTTTTGAGTACTTGCTGCATGCCAGACTTTATTCTAGGTCCTGGAGTTTGTCATAGTGAATAAGACAACATTAAAATTAAATTTAAAAAATTAATTTAAGCTCATAGATCAGTGGGATTTTAAAAAATTAGATTTTTAATGCTGGATATTGATAAATGTGAAATATTGGATAAGTGGATATTGATAAGTGAAGAAAAATAGAGCATGGTAAAGGGCTAGAGAGATCTAAGGCATTCTGTTTTAGAAAAGCTAGTCAGAAAAGTTTTTTTCCAAGGAGGTATCATGAGGACACAAGATCTCAATGAAGTGAGAATAAACCATGAAGATTCTAGGGAAGGAAGGATCCAGTTAGAGGAAACAGCAAAGGTAAAAGCACTGAGGTAGGAGTTGCTTGGTATGTGTGTATTAAGACTGCCATGTTTGGAGTATAATGAGGTTTTGAAAGTCAGCATGAATAAGATACTGTAGAACTCATGGTAAGGATAAGAGCTGTTTCTAAGCATGGCACTTCCTTATCTTTATCACCTTAATCTGTCAGTCATCACATTTATCAGCATTGTCAGTGTCTGATCCCCTTACCCTAAATTACTTTTGGATTATTTAACACTCATTTGCTAGGCACAGGCACCTATTTTAAGTTAAGCACTCTGCTCATTGTGTTTAGCTGTGGACATAAAAAGAGAAACAAAACCTAGTCTCTGCCCTTTGATCATTAACAGTCCTGTGAAGGTATGCAGATTCATGCAATATCACCATTTGCCTCTTGTTAGCATACTTTGAGACAAGTATGAGGCACCATGGGAATGCTTTATACTAATTTTCCTATTGTAAGAGTGGAACAGCTGCATTAACACCCCCCAAAATAATTTCTTATATTTTTAAAATGTTTACTGCTTATAAGGCATTTTACATTATGGTGATAATCCTTACTGAGATAACTTTTATTTTTATTATTTATTTATTTATTTTTTGATTCCTGCACAGATACAGAGAGAGGAAAACACATTCACAAATGTGAAAGGAATACACAAGATATTGGGACCTTCCAGTCCAATGAGTTAGGGGACATGAATATGCATGGCTGGCATATACAGAATACCTGGACACAAGGGAAAATTTTATAATTATGTACAAACTTTTGTGGTTATTTTTACTTTCATTAATCTTTAATAGTTATTTTTTCCTATTATGTGAAAGATTTTGAAAAAAAATTGAAAATGTAAAAAGAAAGTATATTAAACATGTAATTTTAAATTTCAATTTTTAAGTATCTCAGATAAAGATTTTGGAGGTGTGGTCCAAGATGGGGGAGGAGCAGGAGACCTTACTTTTGTCTGGTCCCAGGAATTCAGCTGGATAGCTATCAAACAATTCTGACCACCTGCAACCTCAACTGGATATCAAAGAAAAGAATAACAGCAACTCTACAAATAGACAAGCAACCATTTTCTGCAAGGTAAGAGGTGTGGAGTAGTGAATCTGAGGCAATATATAGGAAGATAGACCATGGGGAGAGAGAACCACCATCAGCCAGCTACTGGCAAGTGATAGGGCAGCAGAGCACAAAATTGGAACTTTTATAGGTCTGCTCCACTGAGGGACACCACTCAGGCAGCTAAGCAGGAGGTGGAACCCTCACTGGGACACTGTAGCCTCAGGATCCTCGGGGTCACAGGAAGACCAGGGGTGCCTGAGTGCAGCAGAGCTCCCAGGTATCATAGTGGGGAAGCTGGCAACAAAGAGTGAGACCAGGAGAGGCTCTCAGCTCTCAGCCGTGAACTGTGACACAGTTGGGTGACTGCTCCGAAGCAGGGGCCCAATAAGTGGCAGAACCAGGGAAAGCCCCCTACCTCCCCTGAGAGGAGCAGTGCAGGAGCACACCACAGGAGCCTGCTGGGTTTGGAGACTCCAAACAAGGTCATGTGCCTGAGATAGAAACCCTTGGTCACAGGCTGGGTGAGCATGGAGTGTGGCAGGAGAGCAGGGGAACAGGAGAGACTGACTGCTTTTCTCTGAAGGCTCACAGAGAAGTGGGGCCCCAAACTTTTGGCTTGGGGCCAGAGATTGGGAGGCCATCCTTTTCACTCTCATCCTCTGAACCTGCACTGAAAGCGTTCAGGGAACAAAAGCCACAGAGAGCACACCAGAGAAGATTACTTAGCCTGGCCTCCTGGCAAGTGTGGAGCAATTCTGCATGGGTCAAAGACATTTGGGAATGAAAGCAACAAGCCCCTTCCCCAGAAGATGCACGAGTCCCCTGAGAGGTGGAGACAGATTGACCTGGAGGATTTGTTGAAGGGGGCGGACCACGACATTGTGGCTCTAGGCTGAAGATACCATGTTTGCTCTGATCCTTTAAAGGAAGCAGAAAGAGGCCAGGGAACAGAAACCATGCAGCCAGCCATTAAACCACATTAAGCCCATCCCCTTGACCCTTGAAGAGGGGGGGGAAATCCACCCAGGCAAAGATGCCTGGGAAACCAAGAAGCATGTCCCTCCCCCAGAAGACAGACTGGAAGAATAGGTGAAGAAGTTTAAACTTATTTCCCATAGGACTATAAAACTCCAGCACTAGGAAGAAATAATATAGAGAGCTCCAGGTGTTCCCTCATGACTCGCTTACACTTCAGGCTAAAATTTTGCATTTTTTTATTAGTTTCTTTTCTTACCTTTTTTTTTTAACCCTGCTCCCATTTCAAGTAGATTCGTATTTCCCAACCTATGTTTTTAAGTGGCTTCTTAACTTTTATTTTCTTTCCACATATATGTTTTAGAGATTTACACTCCATATTAGCCCGTTTTCCACTCTATTCAATTTTATCTTGATGTATACATGATTATATATGTCAATAATCTATCTATAATCTATCTATAAAATATATATATATACACACACATCAGAACTTACATATATCTATAAATATATATATGTATATATATATACACATGCACACACATACACATCAGAATTTATATAAGTTTTGATTTCTTTGCAATTTTGGGATATAGTACCTTCTAACACACAGACCCAAATCAAGCAGAAACAAGCAGATATTCACCCTGCTGTGTCCACCCTGAGAGATTATAATCTGTCTCAATGCCCCCTTTTTTTTCTTTTTTCCTGTTTATCTTTTTCTTTTAATTGTTTTTGGAAGATCATCTTGGCTTTGATGGCATATCTGTGGTAGTTTTTGACCACTTTTGGATTTTTTTGTAGGTACATTTTGCTTGGGCCATGGTTGATATTTTGGACTCTGTCTATTCCCTCAACCATCCCTCAACAGAATGACTAGGAGAAGGAACTCCCAACAAAGAAAAGAACCAGAGACAATGTCCTTTGCCACAGGTCTAATGGATATGGATATAAACAAGATGTCAGAGATGGACTTCATGGCGGGAATCATGAAATCAATAGCTAGTCTTGAAAGAATAATTAGTGACAATATAGAATCTCTAAGGGCAGAAATGTGATCTAACCAGGCCAAACTGAAAAATGCTATGTATGAGATGCAGTCCAAACTTGATACTCTAACAACCAGGGTAAATGAGGTAGAAGAACAAATTAGTGATCTAGAAGATAAGCTGATAGAATGGAGGAATCTGAGGAAGATAGGGAGAGGCAGTTAGGAGCCAATGAGAATAGACTCAGATCAATGATGTCATGAAAGGGTACAATGTCAGAATTCTTGGGAAGGAAACAAACATTTGTGTCCAAGAGGCAGAGAGGACCCTCTCCCAAGATCAATAAAAATAAATCAACACCTGGGCATATAATAGTGAAGTTTGCAAAGATTTGAGCAAAGGAAGCTATTCTGACAGCAGCAAGGGGAAGAGGTTTTTTATGTACAGAGGGAAGAACATCAGAATAACATCAGACCTACCCACAGACAACTGGCAAGCCACAAATGGCTAGCAAAACATATTCAGCATACTAAATGAGAAGAACATGCAGCCGAGAATACTTTATCCAGCCAGGCTGTCATTCAGAATGGATGGAGAGATAAAGAGCTTACAGGAATGAGAGAAACTGAAAGAATATGTAACAACTAACTCAGACCTGCAAGAAATATTAAGGGAGATTCTATAAAAGAAGAAAGACACCAAGAGTAATATAGACCAAAAATTTACAATCTATAGAAACAGGGACTTCACAGGTGATATGACAGCACTAGATACATATCTGTCAATAGTTACCCTCAGTGTGAATGGCCTAAATGCTCCCATGAAATGGCACAGGGTTGTATATTGGATAAAAAGACAGGACCCTTCCCATACTGTCTACAAGAGACTCATTTTGAACCCAAAGACACTTCCAGGTTGAAAGTGAGGGGATGGAGAACAATTTATCATGCCAACAGACCTCAAAAGAAAGCTGAGGTAGCAATTCTCATATTAGGCAAATTATATTTTAACCCAAAGACTGTAGTAAGAGATGTAGAGGGACACTATATCATACTTAAAGGGTCTACCCAACAAGAAAGTCTAGCAATTGTAAATATCTATGCCCCCAACATGGTAGTAGCCAACTACATAGCCCAACTATTAATCAAAATAATCATGTTGATAATAATACATTAATAGGGAGACTTCAACACTCCACTCTCAGCAATGGACAGGTCATTTAAGCAGAAGATCAACAAGGAAACAAGAACTTTGAATGACACACTGGACCAAATGGACTCATAGATATACACAGAACATTCCACCCTAAAACAACAGAATATTCATTCTTCTCAGGTGCACATGGAACATTCTCCAGAATAGACCACATACTAGGTTACAAATCAGGTCTCAGTCAATACCAGAGGAGTGAGATTATTCCCTTTATGTTATCAGACCACAATACTTTGAAACTGGAACTCAATCACAAGAAAAAATTTGGAAGGAATTCAAACACTTGGAAGTTAAAGAGTATCCGTTAAAGAATGATTAGGTCAATGAGGAAATTAAAGAAGAACTTAAAAAATTCATGGAAACTAATGAGAATGAAAATACATTGTTCCAAAACCTATGGGATACTGCAAGGCAGTCCTAAGGGTGAAATACATAGCCATCCAAGACTCTCTCAAAAAAGTAGAAGATTCCCCAATGCACAAGCTAACCTTACACCTAAAGGAGTTGGAGAAAGAACAGCAAATAAAATCTAAACCAAGCCGGAGAAGAGAAATTATAAAGATTAGAGCAGAGATCAATGAAAAAGAACCAGATAAACAGTAGATCAATGAAACTGGAAACTGGTTCTTTGAATGAATTAGTAAGATCGATAAAACTCTGGCCAGATTTATCCAAAAGAAAAGGGAAAGGACCAAAATCAAGATAGAGAATTTATCATAATTTCACTTTCTGGTTTTATCCTTTTAAAAAGTTTTTACTTAAATTCCAGTTAGTTAACATACCGTGTAATATTAGATTCAGGTGTACAATTTAGTGATTTGACACTTCCATACAACACACTTGTTCATCACAAGTGCACTCCTTAATCCCTATCTCCTATTTCACTCATTACCTGACTCACCTCCCTTCTGGTAACCATCAATTTGTTAGAGTGTGTTTCTTGGTTTGCATTTCTCTCTTTCTCTCTCTCTCTCTTTTCCCCTTTGCTCATTTGCTTTGTTTTTTAAATTCCACATATGAGTGAAATCCTATGGTATTTGTCTTTCCCTGACTGACTTGTTTTGCTTAGCATTATACTGTCTAGCTTCATCAATGTCATTGTAAATGGCAAGATTTCATTCTTTTTATGGCTAAGTAATATTCCATTGTGTATATATACCACTTCTTCTTTATCCATTCATCAGTCCATGGACACTTGGGATGTTTCTATAATTTAGCAATTGTAGATAATTGTGCTATAAACATAAGGGTACATGTATCCTTTTGAATTAGTACTTTTGTATTCTTTGGGTAAACACCTAAATGGTTTGGGAAAACTGGACAGCAACATGCAAAAGAATGAAACTGTACCACTTCCTTATACGATATACAAAAATAAATTAAAAATGAATGAAAGACCTAAATGTGAGACATGAAACCATAAAAATCCTAGAAGAGAACACAGGCAGTAACTTCTTTGACATTGGCCATAGCAAAGTATTTCTAGATATTTCTCCTGAGGCAAGGGAAACAAAACCAAAAATAAACTATTAGGACTGCAACCAAATAAAAAGATTCTGCACAGTGAAGGAAACAATCAACAAAACAAAAATACAACCTACAGAATGGGAGAAGATATTTGCAAATGACATATTTAATAAAGTGTTAATATCCAAACTACATAAAGAACGTAAAAAACTCCACACCCCACAAGTGAATAATCCAGTTTAAAAATGGGCAGAAGCCACGAATAGTCATACAGATGGGCAAGAAACACATGAAAAGATGCTCAACATCACTGATTATCAGGGAAATGCAAATCAAAACTACAACAAGATATCATCTCACACTTATCAGAATGGCTAAAATTAACAACATGTTGGCAAGGATATGGAGAAAGGGGAATCTTTTTGCACTATTGATGAGATAACTTTTAAAAACACCTAATATAGTGTCTGGAACACACATGCATTTAGTAAATAAATGGTAATTCACTTTTTCTTCACAACCATTGAAGAGTTGCTCAGATTGCTTGGTTTAGTGATGAAGTAATGGGTTCATTGCCAAATAGCCAATAAATGGTAGAGAGAGGACTTTGTTTCAGGCTCCTATTGTTATAAGAACAGATAGTGGTTAAGGTCACTTCACATGTTGAAGGGATTGGTTTGGGTTGTCAGTCAAGATTTGTGAAGAAATGAGCAGCAATCTCAGGGTAGACACCTAAAACAGCTATATAGTTGAATTTCATGAGGACTGGAAGGAGGTTTGTGGCAACTAAAAATTTTCAAAATTCAACAGAGCTCTAGTAAATTAATAAATTGGCAGTAACTGGCTGTAATGGAACCTGAAAGTGGGTAGCAAATGTGGAGAGCAAGATTGGGCATCATCACTGCCTAGCAAAATGCTTTTTCAAATTACACCTTCAGCCTCCAGAGACCCTTCCAGGAGTTACTGGCCAAGAGTTGAATGATTAAATCCATCAGATACTTGCTTTCAGCTTTATTGAAATATAATTGCCCAATAAAATCATGAGATATTTAAAATGTAAAACATAATGATTTGATGCATGTATACATTGTGGAAGGATACCCCTCACTGAAGTAATTAACATATTCCTTGCCTCACAGATTTACCTTTGTGTGTGTGTGAGAGGACATTTAAGTCCTACTGTCTTAGCAAATTTAAAGTACACAATAGTGTTATCAACTATAGTCATGATGTTTTACACGAGATCCTCAGACCTTATTCATCTTATAACTGAAAGTTTGTACCCTTTTACCTCTCCTCATTTCCATCACCTCCAAGTCTCTGTCCTGGCAACTATTTTCTATTCTGTTTCTGAATTCAACTTTCCCTTTCTCTTTTCCCCTTCCCTTCCCTGCTCCTCTCTCCTCTCCTCTCTTCCCTTCCTCTCTTTCTCTTCCTTTCCTTCCACCTTTCCTTCCTCCCTCCCTTCCTTCCTCCCTCCCTTCCTCTTTCTTTCTTTCATCTTCCTTCTTCTTCCTCCCTTCCTTCTTCCTTCCTTTTTCTCTTTCTTCCTTTCTTTCTTCTTTCCTTCTATGTATTAATGATACCATACAGTATTTTCAGTATCTGTCTTTCTCTGTTTGGCTTATTTTGCTTAGCATAACACCCTCCAGTTTCATCCATGTTGTCAAAAATGTCAGACTTTCTGGGGCGCCTGGGTGGCTCGGTGGGTTAAAGCCTCTGCTTTCAGCTCAGGTCATGATCCCAGGGTCCTGGGATCAAGCCCCACATCAGGCTCTCTGCCCCGTGGGGAGCCTGCTTCCACCTCTCTCTCTCTCTGCCTGCCTCTCTGCCTACTTGTGATCTCTGCCTCTCAGATAAATAAAATATACAAGCTTTAAAAAAAAAAGAAAGAAGCTATGCCTTTACTTTCTTTATAAAAAAATATGTCAGACTTTCTTCTTTATTTTTTTATTTTTAAAAAGATTTTATTTATTTATCTGATAGACAGATCACAAGTAGGCAGAGAGGCAGGCAGAGAGAGAGAGAGAGAGAGAGAGAGAGAGAGAGGAGGAAGCGCTCAATCCCAGGACCCTGGGATCATGACCGGAGCTGAAGGCAGAGGCTTTACCCCACTGAGCCACCCAGGCCCCTTTCTTCTTTATTAATGCTGACTAATATTCCATTGTGTATATACACTGTATGTTCTTTATCCATTCACCTGCCAACATAAGTTATTTCCATACCTTGGAACTGTGAATATTGTGAATAATGCTGCAGGTGAAAATGAAGTACAGAGATATCTTTGAGGTTATGGTTTTGTTTTCTTTGGATATATAAATATATCCAAATATATTTATATATCCAAAAATATATATATATATTTTTGTTCATGTTTATTTATTCTTTTATTAACATATAATGTATTATTTGTTTCAGGGGTACAGGTCTGTTTTTAACCTTTTTAGGATTTGGGGATGTATAACATGAACAGGAAAGTGGGTACAGGAAACAGGAAATGGTCAACTGGATTATTCTCTCTGCTTTTATATTATGGTTTCACACAAGACATACAGAGGTTAATCCTCTCAGCCTTGTTAAGAGATTAGATCAAGAGAACCAATAATTCTGTTTTATAAACACTAACAAAGGGATTGTTACCTGCCCAGCAGCCCAGAGACAGGAGTGTCAACCAGGAGTTCTTTGATGCCTGCTTCTGAAAGCAATGGCTGCAACAGTCTAGCTACCAGGGAACCTCAACAGAATCCTACCCAGAAGTAGGATTGCATATAGTAGTTCTATTTTTAATTTATTGAGGAAATTCCATACTATTTTCCATAGTGGGTGCACCAGATACATTCTAGCCAGCAGTGTACAAAGATTCCCTTTTCTTCACATTCTTACCAGTATTCTTTTTAACCAGCATTTGTTATCTTTTGTCTTTTTGATAATATCCATCCTAACAGGTATGAGGCAATACTTCATTGTGTTTTTCATTTACATTTAATTGATGAATAGTGATGTTAAGCATTGTATATTGGCCTTTTGTAGGTTTTTGCTATTGAATCATATGAGTTCCTTGTGTATATTGGATATTAACCATTTATTGGATATGTGGTTTGCAAATATTTTCTCTGATTCCACAGATTGCTCATGAATTCTTCTGACCTCCATGAATGTTTTTATGATAGTTATTTTGAACTTGATCAGATAAGTCACTTCTCTGTTTCATTAAGATCTGTTTCTGGAGATTTTTCTTGTTCTTATGCTTAGAACATATTTTTCTGTTTCTTCATTTTCATTGATTCTCTGTGTTGGTTTTGTCCATCAGATAAAACAGTCATCTTCTCCAGTTCTGACAGAGTGGTTTTGTGTAGTAGATGAATTTCTTCAATCAGCTTCACCTGAGTTCCAGGTTGTCTCTCAAACTTTCGTGATTTTCCAAGCCATCTTCTTTGTTCTTAGTGGCTCCCAGTAGTTGAAGTTGTGCCAAGACCAATCAGTGTCCCAGAGGGGAGGATTGAAATCAGCATGTAGATGCAAGCTGATTAGAAATTGGGCTCTCAGGCAGAAGCTGGTAAAGTATATAATTAAGACCCTTCCAAGGAGAAACTGGGAGATGGATGTTTTTGCCTTCTCCCTCTGTGCTGAGCCCTGGGGGAATAGCCATGGAGTAGGTCCCCTTGCATCCATTTAAAATTTTCTTTGTTATATCCTATAGGACTCATGAATGTAAGCTCTGTTGGCTGTCAGAGCTAGGTGACTTGGGGTCCAATCCTGGATAGCAGCTGCAAAAGGCAGTGTGCCAGATTTTTGTAAAAGCTCCTTCCAGGAAGACACTGGTGGCTTGGTTTTATCGTCTGAGCCAGCAGGAAGGAGAGGGTGGGGGAAGTTCCCACTGGCTTCCCTATCTCAGGGGAGGGTTGCAGCCAACTTCTAAATGCATGTTAAAGTTAGGATCCTCTGGCAACAGCTTGTAAAATATACAGTTAGATCCCTTTTAAGGAAAGACTGGGAGATGGGCATTTTTAAAAAATATTTTATTTATTTGACAGAGAGAGAGGTCACAAGTAAGCAGAGAGACAGGCAGAGAGAGAGGGAGAAACAGGCTCCCCGCTTGAGCAGAGAGCCCGACGTGGGGCTCAATCCCAGGACCGTGAGATCATGACCTGAGCCGAAGGCAGAGGCTTAAACCACTGAGCCACCCAGGCGCCCCGAGATGGGCATTTTTATCTGCTCTCTCTGTGGGTCTGTGCTGAGCCCTGCTTGCACCCATTAAGAACTGTCTCTTTGTTTGCTATAGTTGTCTAGGTCTTACGGATGAAAGTCCCGTAGGTTTTCAGAGGTAGGTGTTTTGTGGGGCCCATTTGGGGGTTGGAGTCTTAAAAGTTGGGCACTGGATATGTAGTCAAAACCCTTTGCTTCTCAGGGAGAAGATGGGGGTGGGGATTCTCTCCCAATTGTACAGCATTTTGCTTGAGTGGGATTTATGGTGAGAGTGTGTCTCAGCCTTTCCTACACATTTTGATATGGGTATTTTCTCATTAGCCTGCTATATAGAAATTGCCTAGCAAGTTTCTGGGTTCCTTTCAGGGGGATTGCTCCATGTTTAGCTGTACATTTGGCATGTGCATGGGAGGAGGGAAGTCCAGGAGCCTTCTATGTCACCATCTTGTTAAACTCTGAATGCTTTCTATTTTGATTGGATGGTTTGCCAATTTCCCCAGCTGACTGGAATCGTAAACATGTGGGAACTGCCAGTGGAGGCAGAAAGCAACAAAACCTTCCAAGAAGAATTGCTTTTTTGGTTTGCATGTTAGATTATTACTGGGGAACTTGGTTCAGACAAATTTGAGTTAAACAGTTCAGAGTATTTGGTCATTTGATACTTGAATGGAAATTTGTACCAGTCCCCAGGGGCAAGAGCTGAGAACATTGCCAGGAGGAATTTATTTAAGACTCCAAATCTATGTTTAAACAGGCATTACACCTCCAGCTCTGTTCTAGAATTTCCAATTGCATGCAATGTCTGGAAAATTACAGAGTCCTGGGGACCTGGGAAAGTGGCTGAGCATAGCTTCTAGCAGCTGTTTCCTCTGTATTCCATTTCTCTCTGGGAATGCTACAAGACCATTTGATTCAGAGTTCTGTGAGGAAGAGGGTTGCTTTTGTATCTGGAGCCACATATCTCTCTTGGATGGTCCTTCCTTTTTTAATTTTCCTTTCATATTTTCTAAGTGCTTGCTATGAACCAGCCACTGCTCTGCCTTCATCCTCAATCACAATCACATGGGTTGATTCATCATAATAAAGCTTAGATCTAATTTATGCCACGTGTCTATTAAAAAAATCTTTGTATCTTTTTCTGTAGCATCTAACAGACAGCTTGATCTCTGCTTTGGGCACTAGTTTTGATCATTGCTCTGTGATCTTGGATTAGAGGTTATCTGAGACGTCTCCCCTGGAGTTTCTGTGATACTGGGCTATGGGGCCCAGTTTAGGTTCTGACCTTGTTTATTTGTTTACTGCTATATCCCTTAATCAATACAACAGTGTATGGTCTGCAGTAGTATCTCATTAAATACTGGTTGAGTGAGTGGGGACCTAAGAAAAAAGGAATTGCTTGTCTAATCTACTAAACCAGGGCTCCCTGGAAAGATCCAGTTCTGTCTGTTGTTCCTGATCATTAATCATAAGAAAAGATGCTCAACTGCATTTAAATAAGAAATATGCAAATTAAAATTGCAATTATAGGGGTACCTGGGTGGCTCAAGCAGTTAAACTTCTGCCTTAAGCTCAGGTCATGATCCCAGGGATGGAGCCCCACATCAGGCTTCCTGCTCAGTGGGAGGGTCTTCTTCTTCTCCCTCTCCTCCCCACTTGTCAAATAAATAAATGAAATCTCTAAAAAAATAAAATTGCAATTGTATTATTTTCAACTTTTGGATTGGTAAGGGTGAAAATGTCTCATAGCACACTGTGTTAGTAAAATCTTGGGAAAGCGGGCATTATTACATATGGGAACATGAACTAATACAACCTTAGAGGGTAATTAGACAATATTTAACAAAATTAGTGTTGTATGTACTCTCTGTTAAATACAGCAATTCTATGTACAGGAATTTTTTTATACAAATGTGCTTTCATGTTACCCTAGTACGTTCACCTTCAACCTCTCCTGAACAACAATTTGATTTGTCTTCCCTGGAATGTTGTGTTATAGCTGGAATGAATGTATTGCATGCTGAATTTCTGTCCTTACTCCCAAACACATTTCTTACATAATCATCCCTTGATAATATATGGTGAGTCCAACCTTCTAGTTGTTTGGATCTAAAATCCTGTAGTCACTTTTTCTTTCAGCTTTTATTTATTTATTTATTTATTTAGTTAGTTAGTTAGTTATTTTTATTAACATATAAGGTATTATTTGCCCCAGGGGTACAGGTCTGTGAATCATCAGACTTACACACTTGACAGCACTAACCATAGTACAACCATCTCAAATGTCCATAACCCAACCACCCTATCCCTACCCCCCATTCCCCCAGCAGCCCTCAGTTTGTTTCCTGAGATTAAGAGTCTCTTGTGGGGGCGCCTGGGTGGCTCAGTGGGTTAAGCTTCTGCCTTCGGCTCAGGTCATGATCTCAGGGTCCTGGGATCGAGTCCCGCATCGGGCTCTCTGCTCAGCAGGGAGCCTGCTTCTCCCTCTCTCTCTCTCTCTCTCTGCCTGCCTCTCTGCCTACTTGTGATCTCTCTCTGCCAAATAAATGAATAAAATCTTAAAAAAAAAAAAAGAACATTCTCAATCCATGCTAAAGATTTAAAAAAAAAAAAAAGTCTCTTGTGGTTTTTCTCCCTCCCTGGTCCTATCTGGTTTCATTTTTTCCCTCCCTACACCCCACAACCCCTTGTCCTGCCTCTCAAATTCCTCATATAAGAGAGGTCATATGATAATTGTCTTTCTCTGATTGACTTATTTTGCTCAGTGTAATACCCTCTAGTTCCATGCATGTCATTCGAAATGGCAAGATTTCATTTCTTTTGATGGCTGCCTAGTATTCCATTGTATATATACACCACATCTTCTTTATCCATTCATCTATTAATGGACATCTAGGCTCTTTCCATAGTTTGGCTATTGTGGACATTGCTGCTATAAACATTGGGGTGCACATGCCCCTTCGGATCACTACATTTGTATCTTTAGGATAAATACCCAGTGGTGCAAATGCTGGGTCATAGGTAGCTCTATTTTCAACTTTTTGAGGAACTGTTTTCCAGAGTGGGTGCACCAACTTACATTCCCACCAACAGTGTAGAAGGATTCCCCTTTCTCCGCATCCTCGCCAGCATCCGTCATTTCCTGACTTGTTCATTTTAGCCATTCTGACTGGTGTGAGGTATATCTCATTGGGGTTTTGATTTGTAGTTCCCTGATTCTGAGTGATGTTGGGCACTTTTTCATGTGTCTGTTGGACATCTGGATGTCTTCCTTGCAGAAATGTCTGTTCGTGTCTTCTTCCCATTTCTTGATTAGATTATTTGTCCTTTGGGGATTGAGACTGAGAAGTTCTTTATAGATTTTGAATACTAGCCCTTTATCTGATATGTCCTTTGCTAATATCTTCTCCCATTCTGTCACTTGTCTTTTGGTTTTGTGGACTGTTTCCTTTGCTGTGCAAAAGCTTTTGATCTTGATGAAGTCCCAATCATTCATTTTTGCCCTTGCTTCCCTTGTCTTTGGTGATGTTTCTAGGAAGAAGTTGCTGCGGCTGAGGTTGAAGAGGTTGCTCCCTGTGTTTTCCTCAAGGATTTTGATGGATTCCTGTCTCACATTGAGGTCTTTCAGCCATTTTGAGTCTATTTTTGTGTGTGGTGGTATAAGGAAATAGTCCAGTTTCATTGTTTTTCATGTGTCTGTCCAATTTTCCCCACACCATTTGTTGAAGAGGCTGTCTTTTTTCCACTGGACATTCTTTCCTGCTTTGTCAAAGATTAGTTGACCATAGAGTTGAGGGTCCATTTCTGGGCTCTCTATTCTGTTCCATTGACCTATGTGTCTGTTTTCGTGCCAGTACCATACTGTCTTGATGATGACAGCTTTCTAATAGAGCTTGAAGTCTGGAATTGTGATGGCACCAACTTTGGCTTTCTTTTTCAACATTCCTCTGGCTATTTGGGGTCTTTTCTGGTCCCATATAAATTTTAGGATTACTTGTTCTATTTCTTTGAAAAAAAATGGATGGTATTTTGATAGGGATTGCATTAAATGTGTAGATTGATTTAGGTAGCATAGACATTTTCACAAAATATTCATTCTTCCAATCCATGAACATTGAACATTTTTCTAATTATTTGTGTCTTCCTCAATTTCTTTCATGAGTACTTTATAGTTTTCTGTGTACAGATTCTTTGCCTCTTTGGTTAGGTTTATTCCTAGATATCTTATGGTTTTGGGTGCATTTGTAAATGGGATCGACTCCTTCATTTCTCTTTCTTCTGTCTTGATGTTGGTATATAGAAATGCAACCTATTTTTGTGCATTGACTTTATATCCTGACACTTTACTGAATTCCTGTATGATTTTGGGTAGTCTTTTGGGTTTTCCACATAAATTTATGACATGGAGAAGCAACATGGGGGGGTAGGGGGATAGGAGAAGAATAAATGAAACAAGATGGGATTGGGAGGGAGACAAACCATAAATGACTCTTAATCTCACAAAACAAACTGGGGGTTGCTGGGGGGAGGTGGGATTGGGAGAGGGGGAGCGGGCTATGGACATTGGGGAGGGGAGGCGAACCATAAGAGACTATGGACTCTGAAAAACAACCTGAGGATTTTGAAGGGTCAGGGGTGGGAGGTTGGGGGAACAGGTGGTGGGTAATGGGGAGGGCACGTTTTGCATGGAGCACTGGGTGTTGTGCAAAAAGAATGAATACTGTTACGCTGAAAAAATAAATAAAATGGAAAAAAGAAAATTTATCATATTATCTGCACAGAGTGAGAGTTTGACTACTTCTTTGCCGATTCAGATGTCTTTTATTTCTTTTTGTTGTCTGATTGCTGAGGCTAGGACTTCTAGTCCTATGTTTAATAGCAGTGGTGATAATGGACATCCCTGCCATGCTCCTGACTTTAGGGGAAAAGCTCTGTTTTTCCCCACTGAGAATGGCATTCACTGTAGGTTTTTTTTTATAGGTGGCTTTGATAGTATTGAGTTATGTACTCTCTATCCCTACACTGTGAAGAGTTTTGATCAAGAAAGAATGCTGTGCTTTGTCAAATGCTTTTTCTGCATCTATTGAGAGTATCATATGGTTCTTGTTTTTTCTTTTATTAATGTATTGATTCACATTGATTGGTTTGTGGGTGTTGAACCAACCTATCAGCCCAGGGATAAATCCCACTTGGTCAGGGTGTATAATCCTTTTAATGTACTGTTGGATCCTACTGACTAATATTTTGGTGAAAATTTTTGCATCTGTGTTCATCAAGGATATTGGTCTGTAATTCTCCTTTTTGATGGGGTCTTTGTCTGATTTGGGGATCAAGGTAATGCTGGCCTCATAAAATGTATTTGGAAGTTTTCCTTTCATTTCTATTTTTTCAAACAGTTTCAGGAGAATAGGTAATAATTCTTCTTTAAATGTCTGGTAGAATTTCCCCGGGAAGCCATATGGCCCTGGGCTCCTGTTTGTTGGGAGTTTTTTGATTACTGCTTTAATCTCCTTACTGGTTATGGGTCTGTTCGGGTTTTCTATTTCTTCCTGGTTCAGTTTTGGTAGTTTATATGTCTCTAGGAATGCATCCATTTCTTCCAGATTGTCAAATGTGCTGGCATATAGTTGCTCATAATATGTTCTCATAATTGTTTGTATTTCTTTAGTGTTGGTTTTGATCTCTCCCCTTTCACTCATGATTTTATTGATTTGGGTAATTTCTCTTTTCTTTTTGATAAGTCTGGCCAGGGGTTTATCAATCTTATTAATTCTTTCAAAGAACTAGCTCCTAGTTTTGTTGATTTGTTCTACTGTTCTTTTGGTTTCTATTTCATTGATTTTTTTTTAAAACTTCATTTTATTTTTTCAGTGTTCCAAGATTCATTGTTTATTTCATTGATTGCTGCTCTGATCTTTATTATGTCTCTTCTCCTGCTCAGTTTAGGCTTTCTTTGCTGTTCTTTTTTTTTTTTAAAAGATTTTATTTATTTATTTGACAGAGAGAGAGATCACAAGTAGGCAGAAAGGCCAGCAGAGAGAGAGAGAGAGGAGGAAGCAGGCTCCCTGCCGAGCAGAGAGCCTGATGCAGGACTCGATCCCAGGACCCTGAGATCATGACCTGAACTGAAGGCAGAGGCTTAACCCACTGAGCCACCCAGGCACCTCTTTCTTTGCTGTTCTTTCTCCAGCTCCTTTAGGTGTAGGGTTAGGTTGTGCACTTGAGACCTTTCTTGTTTCTTGAGAAAGGCTTGTATTCCTATATACTTTCCTCTCATGACTGCCTTTGCTGTGTCCCAAAGATTTTGTACAGTTGTGTTTTCATTTTCATTTGTTTTCATGATTTCTTAATTTCCTGGTTGACCCATTCATTCTTTAGTGGGATGCTTGTTAGCTTCCATGTATTTTAATTCTTTCCACCTTTCCTCTTGGGACTGAGTTCTAGTTTCCGAGCATTGTGGTCTGAAAATATGCAGGGAATGATCCCAATTTTTTTGATACCAGTTGAGACCTGGTTTGTGATCCAGGATATGATCTATTCTGGAGAGTGTTCCATGTGCACTTGAGAAGAATGTGGATTCTGTTGCTTTGGGATGGAATGTTCTGAATATATCTGTGATGTCCATCTGGTCCAGTGTGTCATTGAAAGCCTTTATTTCCTTGTTGCACGTTTGCTTAGATGATCTGTCCATTTCAGTGAGGGGGTTGTTAAAGTCCCCTACTATTATTGTATTATCATGGATGCATTTCTTTGATTTTGTTGTTAATTGGTTTATATAATTGACTGCTCCCATGTTAGGGGCATAGATATTTAAAATTGTTAGATCTTCTTGTCTGACAGACCCTTAAAATATGATACAGTGTCCTTCCTCATCTCTTATTATAGTCTTTAACTTAAAATCTAATTTATCTGATATAAAGATTGCCACCCCAGCTTTCTTTTCATGTCCATTAGTATGGTGAATTGTTTTCCACCCTCTCACTTTCAATCTGGAGGTGTTTTTGGGTAAAATGTGTTTCCTGTGGACAGCATATCAATCGGTCTTGTTCTTTTTATCCATTCTGATACCTTGTGTCTTTTGATTGGGCATTTAGCCCATTTACATTCAGGGTAACTATTGAAAGATATGAATTTAGTGCCATTGTATTACCTGTAAGTTGACTGTTACTGTATATTGTCTCTGTTCATTTCTGGTCTCCTACTTTTAAGTTCTCTCTTTGCTTAGAGGACCCCTTTCAATATTTCCTGTAGGACTGGTTTGGTGTTTGCAAATTCTTTTAATTTTTGTTTGTCCTGGAGGCTATTTTCAATGACACCTAGGTGGATATAGTATTCTTGGCTTCATATTTTTCTCGTTTAGTGCTCTAAATGTATCATGGCAGTTCTTTCTGGCCTGCCAGGTCTCTGTGGATAAGTCTGTTGCCAATCTAATATTTCTACCATTTTTGTGCTATAGACTTTTTGTCCTGAACTGCTTTCAGGATTTTCTCTTTGTCACTAAGACTTGTAAGTTTTACTATTAGATGATGGGGGTGTGGACTTATTTTTATTGATTTTGAGGGGGGTTCTCCGTGCCTCCTGGATTTTGATGCTGGTCCCCTTTGCCATGTTAGGGAAATTCTCTACTATAATTTGCTCCAATATACCTTCTGCCCCCCTCTCTCTTTCTTCTTCTTCTAGGTCCCCAATTATTCTAATGTGGTTTCATCTTATGGTGTCACTTATCTCTCGAATTCTCCCCTCGTGGTCCAGTAGCTGTTTGTCCCTCTTTTGCTCAGCTTCTTTATTCTCTGTCATTTGTTCTTCTACATCACTAATTCTCTATTCTGCCTAATTTATTCTAGCAGTAAGAGTCTCCATTTTTTTTAAAGATTTTATTTATTTATTTGAGAAAGAGAGAGAGAGACCACACAAGAGGGGAGAAGTTTCAGAGGAGAAGCAGACTCCCTGCAGAGCTGGGAGCCCAATGCGGGACGCTATCCCAGGACTCCGGAATCATGACCTGAGTCGAAGGCAGTGGCCTAACCAACTGAGCCATCCAGGTGCCCTACATTTTTTTTTTTCATTTAAGGAGTCTCCATTTTTTATTGCACCTAATTAATAGCTTTTTAAATTTCAACTTGGTTAGATTTTAGTTTTTTTATTTCTCCAGAAAGGGATTTTATTTCTCCAGAAAGAGATTCTCTAATTCTTCCATGACTTTTTTTTGAACCCAGCTAGCACCTTGATAATCAACATTGTGAACTCTAGTTCTGACATATTACCAATGTCCATATTGATTAGGTCCCTAGCCACTGGTAAAGCCTCTAAGGTTTTTTTTTTTTTTTTTTTTTTTTTGTGGTGAGCTTTTCTGCCTTGTTATTGTGTCCAGATAAGAATATATGAATGAGGGCGCCTGGGTGGCTCAGTGGGTTAAGCCTCTGCCTTTGGCTCAGGTCATGATCTCGGGGTCCTGGGATCGAGTCCCGCATCAGGCTCTCTGCTCGGCAGGGAGCCTGCTTCCTCCTCTCTCTCTCTCTCTCTGCCTGCCTCTCTGCCTACTTGATCTCTCTCTGTCAAATAAATAAATAAAATCTTAAAAAAAAGAATATATGAATGAGAGAATAAAATACTAAAAGGGTGGCAAGGACCCCAGAAAAATATACATTAACCGAATCAGAAGATTTGGAATATAATATAACAAAATATATTATATTATACAAAAATAAGGACAAACACAATGAAGGGATAGAATATGACTCTAAAGATGAAAATTTTTAAAGGATTTTAAAAAAGGAATTGATAAGATAAGTTGGTTAGAAAAAGGAAAAAAGGGGAGAGAATGTGATCAGGCTGGGGACTAGAACACAGCCATGTGCTAGACTTAGGGTATATTTTGATCTATTAGAAGAAATTGAGTCGCAAAATTTTAAAGAAAAATATGTACATGAAAAATAAGATTAAATACAGTGAAGGGATAAAATATGACTATAACAATGAAAATTTTAAAAGATTTTTTAAAAGGCATTGTTAAGATAAAATAGTTAAAAAACATTAAAAGAGGAAAGAGGAAAGGTTTACAAAATAGAATAAGAAAAAAATAAAATTAAAAAATTTTGACTTTGCAAGACTAAAGGATCATGGGGAAAAAGCCATGAATTCTATGCATTGCTTTCCCCTAGCTCTAGATTTCCACAGTTCTCGTTGATCAATGATCTTGGTCTTGGCTGGATGTTCTTGCTGATCTTCTGGAATAGAGGCCTCTTGCAGTGGTTCTCAAATGTCTTTGCCTGAGGTGGAATTGTATCGCCCTTGCCAAGGGCCAGGCTTCATAATCTACTGAGGTTTGCTGTCAGGAGCTTTTGTTCCCTGAACATTTTCCATACAGCTTTGGAGGACAGGAATGAAAATGGTGGCCTCCCAATCTCCGCATGGTGGAGCTGAGAGCTCAGAGCCCCGTTCCTCAGTGTGCCTTAAGAGAAAAGCGGTTGATCCCTCCCATTCCCTGGTCTCTGGCCGCACTCCATGCCCACCCAGACTGTAACCGAGCATTTCTATCTCTGGTGCATAGTCCCTTTGGAGTCTCCAAAGCCAGCAGATTCCTGCTGTGCACTCCTGCACTGCTCCCCCCAGAGGAGGAAGGTGGGGATCTCTCCAGATCTGCCACTTGTGGGGTCCCTGCTTGAACAGCAGTGGCCCGACTGTGCCTTGGATCATGGTTTAAGGTCACCCCAAGCTGAGAAGCCCCCTCCTCGGCTCTGTCTGTGCAGCAGCTTCCCTGCTACAATACCTGGGAGCTCTGCTCACTCAGACACCTCCGGTCTTTCTGTGACCCTGCAGGTCCTGAGATTACACTGTCCTCATGAGGGCTCCACCCCCACTTAGCCTCTGGAGTGATGTCCCTCAGTGGAGCAGACTTGTAAAAGTTCTGATTTTGTGCTCTGCTGCTCTCTCACTTGCTGGGAACCAGCCCCTCCCGCCACGTTCTCTCTTCCTGTTGCTTTGGATTCACTTCTCCGCACGTCCTACCTTCTGTAAAGTGGATGATTTTCTGTTCCTAGAATTGCTGCTCTTCTTCTTTCCTATCTCCTGTTGAGTTTATAGGTGTTCGGAATGGTTTGATAACTATCTAGCTGAACTCCTGGGACCTAATGATATTTCAGTCTGCTACTCCTCTGCCATCTTGCTTCCTCTCCTAAAATCCTAAAGTCACTTTTGATTTATCTCTTTCATATATTTATTTAGAGCAGGGGGCCTGTGTAGACAGTTTTCCAAGTAAGACATACAGATGGGCAACAGATACATGAAAGATGTTCAACATCACTAATCATAAGGGTAATGCAAATGAAAAGCATTTTAAAATTTTACCTGTAGTTGTAAATTTTATCTAGTTTATAGAGTCTTGCAAAGTTGAGTCTGAGGTCTTAGCCAGTTTATCTGTTGCTTTGGTGGAATAGGGGGTTATGGAGTTTCCATTCTGCCATTTTCTGTGATAGCATTATGTTCACTTAGATACATTTATTAAGTTTTCCTTATTCTTTTTTTTTATTCTCTAGTGTCTGGTTAATTCTCACTTTCTATTTTTATTATACCTGTGGTTCCTTAAAATTTTTCTTTTCATCAATTTGATAAATAGCAAATACCTGTGTTTATAAAGCTAACACCTCTGTAAACATGGCTCAGAGATAAAATGCTAGCAGTACCCTAAAAGTTCACTGCATGTCCCTTGGAAGTCATTTCCCTCTAATTCTTTCATAGAAAAAACTGATATCCTGAATTTTCTGGTTAGAATGTTTTTGTTTTCATTGCAGTTTTACCATACATATATGCATACCTACACAATATTGTATAGTTGTGCTTGTTTCTCAAACATTATATAAATGTAATCACAGTGTATATATTTTATTATATTAGTTTTTGCTGCTTTCTCTCAATGTGAAATTTATAAGATTCATGCATATTGGTAAAGTGAGAATTCAAGTATTTTGCCCACTTAAAGAAGTAGGCTGTTTGGGGCGCCTGGGTGGCTCAGTGGGTTAAGCCGCTGCCTTTGGCTCAGGTCATGATCTCCGGGTCCTGGGATCGAGTCCCGTGTCGGGCTCTCTGCTCGGCGGGGAGCCTGCTTCCCTCTCTCTCTCTCTGCCTGCCTCTCTGTCTACTTGTGATCTCTCTCTGTCAAATAAATAAATAAAAATCTTAAAAAGAAAGAAGTAGGCTCTTTGCCTTTTTATTCTTGAAATGTAGGAGTTTGATACAGTCTCTATACAATTCCCTTGTCAGATATATATATATATATATATATATACTATTTTCCAAGTTTTTGTAGAAAATTTCTTTTAGTCTTCTTAACAGCATCTTTGGAAGAGAAAAAAACTTTAATTTTAATGAAGCCCAATTTATCACTTTTTCTTTTAGATTTATGGTTGTGTCCTATTTACAAAATATTTTCCTATTTCAAAGTTAGTCAAATTTTTTCTTAAGTTTTCTTCTAGAACATTTATAGCTTTAGCTCTTACATTTAGGTCTATGATTGATTTCAAGTTAATGTTTTTAACTTGAGAAGTGAAGGTCACAATTCTTTGTTTGTATGTGGATATTTAAGTATTCCAGTACCATTTTGTTGAAATGATTATTCTTTCTTCAATTCATTGCCTTTTCATTTTGTCTGTATGTCAATATATGTGTGAGTCTATTTCTACACACTTCACTCTGTTCTATCGATCCATTTATTTATACCAATACTACACTGTTTTGATTTCTGTAGTTTTATAGTAATTCTTTAAATAACTATAATTATTTTCTTTTTCAAGATTGTTTTGGATATTTAACATTCCCTGCATTTCCTTATGAATGTTAGAATCAGCTTGTTAGCTTCTACAAAATAGTTTGTTGGGGTTTTGATTAGCATTGCTTTGAATATATAGAACAACATGAACAATAATAAATTTTTGATCTGTGAACATAATGTATCTCTCCATCTTCTTTGATTTCTCCCAACAAGATTTTGTAAATTCTATTTTTCATGTCTTGCATATCTATTGTCAAGTTTTTCCTTTCCATTTGAACATATTCTGGATGCTATTTAGGAAGGAGTATTTAATTTTTCATTTTGGATGGTATTCTAATGGGAATTTTAAATTTGTATGTCAGTTTCTAAGCATTCATAGCTAGTACATAGAAATGCAATTAATTTTGTATATTGACCATATATACTCTCTAAATATTTTCATAATTCGTATTAGTTCTAGTAGCTTTTTTGTGGATTCTTTAACATTTTCTACACAGAAGATCATGTCTTCTGCTAATAAATACAATTTTTAATTTTTTCAAGCTCTGTGCTTGCTTTTCCTGTATCTTATTGCAGTAGATGCACCTCCAGTACAATTTTAAACAGCAATCTTACCTTAAAATATTATACTACTTTTCATGTCAGAACAATATGGCAGTATACTTCCATTTCTTTCCTCAAGATTTTGTGCTACTTTTCTTGCACATTTTACTCCTATATGTTTCAAGTCCCATATGTACTGTGTTGTCACTGTTATTTTTATTTAAACAATTATATTTTCCCTCTTTTATTACTTTTTTCTCTCTTCCTTATGATTTTCTTATTTTCTTCTTCTTCTTCTTATTATTTTTAAGATTTTATTTATTTGACAGACAGAGATCACAAGTAGGCAGAGAGACAGGCAGAGAGAGAGGGAAGCAGGCTCCCCGCTGAGCGGAGAGCCCGATGCGGGGCTCGATCCCAGGACCCTGAGACCATGACCTGAGCCAAAGGCAGAGGCTTAACCCACTGAGCCACCCAGGTGCCCCTATTTTTTATTATGTTTAGTTAGCCACCATATATACATCACTAGTTTTTGATATACATTTTTTCTTCCTTCTTTTAAACTTTTTTTCTTTCTTCTTTCTGATTTCCTTTTTTAAAAATTTTTATCATGTTCAGTTAGCCATCATATAGTACATCATTAGTATTTGATGTAGTGCTCAATGTGAGACAGGAATCCATCAAAATTCTAGAGGAGAACATAGGCAGTAACCTCTTTGATATTGGCCACAGGAACTTCTTTCAAATCATGTCTCCAAAGGCAAGGGAAACAAAAGCGAAAGTGAACTTTTGGGACTTCATCGAAATAAAAAGCTTCTGCACAGCAAAAGAAATAGTCAACAAAACTAAGAGGCAACCCATGGAATGGGAGAAGATATTTGCAAATGACACTACAGATAAAGGGTTGGTATCCAAGATCTATAAAGAACTTTTCAAACTCAACACCCAAAAAACAAATAATCTGGTCAAAAAATGGACAGAAGACATGAACAGACACTTCTCCAAGGAAAACATACAAATGGCTAACAGACACATGAAAAAAGTGTTCAATATCACTAGCCATCAGGGAAATTCAAATCAAAACCACAATGAGATACCACCTGACACCAGTTAGAATGGCAAAAGTTAACAAGCTAGGAAAGAACAAATGTTGGTGAGGAAGTGGAGAAAGGGGAACCCTCTTACACT
This sequence comes from Meles meles, assembly GCF_922984935.1. Classification (NCBI taxonomy): domain Eukaryota; kingdom Metazoa; phylum Chordata; class Mammalia; order Carnivora; family Mustelidae; genus Meles; species Meles meles. The sequence goes on along the minus strand of NC_060087.1, from coordinate 130,141,699 downwards.
GTTGGTGGGAATGCAAATTGGTATGGTCACTTTGGAAAACAGTGTGGAGTTTCCTCAAAAAATTAAAAATTGAGCTACCCTATGACCCAGAAATTGTGGTACTGGGTAGTTACCCCAAAGATACAGATGTAGTGAAAAGAAGGGTCATATGCACCCCAACATTCATAGCAGCAATGGCCACAATAGCCAAACTGTGGAAAGAGCCTAGATGCCTTTCAACAGACCAATGGATAAAGAAGATGTGGTTCATATACACAATAGAATATTATTCAGCCACCAGAAAGGATGAATACCCAACTTTTGCATTAACTTGGGTGGGACTTGAGGAGATTATGTTAAATGAAGTTAGTCAAGCAGAGAAAGGCAATTATGGTTTCACATATTTGTGGAACATAAGGAATTAGCGTGGAGTACATTGAGAGAAGGAAGGGAAACATGAAGGTGTGGGGGGAATTGGAGGGGGACACAAACCATGAAAGACTATGGACTCTGAGAAACAAACTGAGGGTGTTAGAGGGGAGGAGGGTGGGGGATGGGTTAGCCCAGTGATGAGTATTAAGGAGGGCACATATTGCATGGGCACTGGGTGCTATACGCCCATGGAATATGCATAAAAAACTAATGATGTGCTGTATGGAGACTAACATAACAAAATAAAAAAAAATAATAGAATAAAAAAACTTGTGAGTTGTAACATAGATTAAAGATTTTTGTTTCCTAACAGTTCCTTTGGGTTGGCAATATACCTCTTCCACCAGCAATCTTGTTGCAAGAAGTGTGAAGGAGTCATATTACCTTATTATGATGTGATGGAAGGAGAGATACAATGTCATTTTTAGACCTGGCTTCAATATATTTCTCATTAAGGACAGGGGATGGGGAGAGAGAAGTCACTGGAACAGCCTAGATACTAGAAATAGCAGAAATAGACCTGGGAAGTTCTCCTGTGTGTATGAAGAATTCTCTGGTAAAGACTTGACACCCTGTTTAATTGTGAGCAGATATTAGCTGAGTAAAATTGTTCAGAGTAGACCTGAGTAGACCATCAAAGAGAAGACACAAATTTATGTGAGTCTGATAATGATGACTAATTTATTCTTGCAAGGATATTTGTGATTGGTTTTGTACAGTAATGAGACTATACCTATGACATGAGAGTTGAACATGCCAACAGTGAGAGAAATCCCATGAAGAAGTCTTACTTTCAGAGGCTATGAATTATGTTGGATACTACTCACTGGCAACTTGGAAGAACTGGGCATATGCAAATAATTTTGAAAGACCAAATTCCAACTGTGCCTGGGTATCCAGGAGTGAATGTTTAATACTCTAGGTGGAGGTTCAGGCAAACAAAGTGTGATAAATCTCCTAGTATGTAAGTCATGCCTTTCATCCTAAATGAGTTGTTCTTATACTTGTGTTATTTTCTGTGCTAGAACACAAGCACAGATGGAGCTGATACATCAAGGAGCAGATTGCATTTGTCTCAATGTTCCTTTCCTAGCCTTTCTTTTTCACTTTCAGACCTCTGGCTTAGCACAAAACTTGGTTTAGGGAGATGTTATTGACAGGATCGAGTGCATGCTAGAATTTTAATTTTGTAAGCCATATTGCTGCAGACATGGCCATGATGGGGGCAAGGTTGCTTTCTAAAATATTTCCTAAAATCTAAGTGATTTATTAAACACTTTACTCTTTCTGTTGAAAACCAGCTCAGACCATTCATCCCAGTCCCATTGAATGATGGAGAAAAGTTTATTTATAAAAGTTTCATAGTCACCTCTAGTTACCAATGACCTTTTCAAAGCTGCAGATAGGCCAACTATTGCAAAGCTTGTATTTTAATTAAATAGTTTAACTTTTGTTGGATAGTTTTTTCATGCTCTCACCACTCCATCTATCTATTTCTCATTATCTGTGCTCATATAACCTGCCTTACTCCTATTTCTTTGAACTGTGTACACTTCTAATGTTAATGACTCCATTTAGACAGCACTCAAGTAAGTTTTTTTTTCCATTTTATTTATTTTTTCAGCATAACAGTATTCATTCTTTTTGCACAACACCCAGTGCTCCATGCAAAACGTGCCCTCCCCATTACCCACCACCTGTTCCCCCAACCTCCCACCCCTGACCTTTCAAAACCCTCAGGTTGTTTTTCAGAGTCCATAGTCTCTTATGGTTCGCCTCCCCTTCCAGATTTTTTTTTTTAATAAACATATAATGTATTTTTATCCCCAGGGGTACAGGTCTGTGAATCGCCAGGTTTACACACTTCACAGCACTCACGATAGCACTTACCCTCCCCAATGTCCATAGCCCCCTCCCCCTCTCCCAATCCCACCTCCCCCCAGCAACCCCCAGTTTGTTTTGTGAGATTAAGAGTCATTTATGGTTTGTCTCCCTCCCAATCCCATCTTGTTTCATTTATTCTTTTTTTTTTTTTAAAGATTTTATTTATTTATTTGACAGAGAGAGATCACAAGTAGGCAGAGAGGCAGGCAGAGAGAGAGAGAGAGAGAGAGAGAGAGAGGGAAGCAGGCTCCCTGCTGAGCAGAGAGCCCGATGCGGGACTCGATCCCAGGACCCCGAGATCATGACCTGAGCCGAAGGCAGCGGCTTAACCCACTGAGCCACCCAGGCTTCTCCTATCCCCCTACCCCCCCATGTTGCTTCTCCATGTCCTCATATCAGGGAGATCATATGATAGTTGTCTTTCTCCGATTGGCTTATTTCACTAAGCATGATACGCTCTAGTTCCATCCATGTCGTCGCAAATGGCATGATTTCATTTCTTTTGATGGCTGCATAGTATTCCATTGTGTATATATACCACATCTTCTTTATCCATTCATCTGTTGATGGACATCTAGGTTCTTTCCATAGTTTGGCTATTGTAGACATTGCTGCTATAAACATTCGGGTACACGTGCCCCTTCGGATCACTACGTTTGTATCTTTAGGGTAAATACCCAGTAGTGCAATTGCTGGGTCATAGGGTAGTTCTATTTTCAACATTTTGAGGAACCTCCATGCTGTTTTCCAGAGTGGTTGCACCAGCTTGCATTCCCACCAACAGTGGAGGAGGGTTCCCCTTTCTCCACATCCTCTCCAGCATCTGTCATTTCCTGACTTGTTAATTTTAGCCATTCTGACTGGTGTGAGGTGATATCTCATTGTGGTTTTGATTTGTATTTCCCTGATGCCGAGTGACGTGGAGCACTTTTTCATGTGTCTGTTGGCCATCTGGATGTCTTCTTTGCAGAAATGTCTGTTCATGTCCTCTGCCCATTTCTTGATTGGATTGTTTGTTCTTTGGGTGTTGAGTTTGCTAAGTTCCTTATAGATTTTGGATACTAGCCCTTTATCTGATATGTCGTTTGCAAATATCTTCTCCCATTCTGTCAGTTGTCTTTTGGTTTTGTTAACTGTTTCCTTTGCTGTGCAAAAGCTTTTGATCTTGATGAAATCCCAATAGTTCATTTTTGCCCTTGCTTCCCTTGCCTTTGCCGTTGTTCCTAGGAAGATGTTGCTACGGCTGAGGTCAAAGAGGTTGCTGCCTGCATTCTCAAGTAAGTTTTACTTCTCTCTTGCATTACCAACCTTTCCTTTTCTACTGAATTATTTCCATCTGTTGACAAACCTGCTGCAATACCTTCTATCTTAAAAATACTAAAAACACCTCCTTGGACCTCACATTCCCCTTCTGATTCCTTAAGTATGTATTCACTTTTCTTTAGAGCACATTTTCTCAGAAGAATTTTCTAAACTTACTGTTTCCCCTTTCTCTTCCATCATCTCATAAATCCATTGCAGTCAGATTTTTCAATTTCATCACTGCACTGAAACTTCTCTTGTCAAGTTTGCCAAAGATCTTTACTTTATCAATCCCAATGGTCAAACTTCATTCTTCATCATACCTAATTTGTCAAAAGCATCTACAACTTTATTTCCTTTCCTTCTTGAAAGTATACCTTCCCCTGGCTTTTGTTACCCCATTGTCTTTAAATTATTCTCCTGCTTCATTGGCCACCCTCAGTTTCCGTCATTTATCTCTTTACCTGCCTTTCAAGTATTGGGGTACCCCTAGGCTCAGTCCTAAGACCTCTTATTTTGATCTATTCTCTTCCTAGGTGATCTTCACAATGACTTTAAATATGATCTCTATAGTGACAACTCATCTCCAGCCTTAAAACCTTTCCTAAGAGGTATATTTCCAACTACTTAGCATCTCCACTGAGATGCATGTCCCAAATCCAGCTCTCAATTGTCTATCTCTCCTAAAATGGAAAGCAAAAACCCAATAGCAATAAACCATCACTATACACATCCTTAATTTTCACTACCTAAATCATCCCTCAGGTTAATTTTATCAGCTACACAATTTGGAACAGCTGGTATAAAGTTAACAGATGTCAGACAGAAAGCAGAAGTACTCAGCTTTCATTTTGTGCTAATGTTTTCCAGTAAGGAAAAAAGTCATCAAACTGGAAATGATAGATTGAGTCTTAACCAGGAGAGGTAATATTCCACTAATGAGTGTTTGTTATTGTGTGCAGGGGTTCTTTGGTTACACAATAACTGAAGGAGTGGAAGATGATGCTAGCATTTAGTAGGCAGGACCTAAGTAAGCTAAAAGTCCTTCAAAGTGCAAGATGGAATATCACAGAGAATTGTCCCACTCCAGATGCCACCAGTGCCCTCATTGCAAAAACTAGAGTATAATTTTTAGAGAAAGAATTACATTCCAAGGGAAGATGGACTACAAATAAATAAATTCAGTTCATAGCACAGGTGAATTTCATCTTAGAACACTGAAAGAACTTTATAATATTATATTTGAGGTTTTTTCAATCTCATTTGAAGAATTATTAGAAACATCAGATGGGAGAGGATCCAGTTTAGTAGCCAAAAAATAAATAGTCTTAATGTGTTATAGTCCCATGTCATTCTTCATCAAAGTAGTGTTCCTAAGCTTGATAGCCACTGTAATTCACTTTAGTTTAAATAAATAAATATTTATTGAGCAACTATTGCTTCCTCAACCAATGGTTAATCTTCTCTCCTTATCTTACTTGACCTCTCAGCTGCATAATCTTTGGAGTTCCTTCCCACCCTGGAATGTGAAGATTCTGAGTTGTTGGCTCTAATTGATAAAAGCAAATAGGCATTACTTGAAGCTTCTTCTAAGAAGAATAACACCTTACTGGGCATCAGCGACATGGAACATGTCTATTTGAGCTGGGTGGAGCTATGCTTTGCTATTGTGAAAGTAGTTATTTGAATTATGAAGTTTCATATCCTTTGAGCAGCTGGGTTAGTAGTATGGGATGATGGGACATATGTGAGTCCTGCTTTATTTCTGTAGAGAAAAATAGGCACTGCCTTCCCTGGCCAATCTTCCTTTCTAGTGCTCTTTCTACATGACATACAAGCCTCTGCCATTAGTAAGAATTGTAGAGGCATGGTTTCTGTTATGAACCATTCTCCAACTCCCCCTTACCTATATGGGGAGGAGAAAAAAGCAGTTATAATTGGATTTTGTATGTGATGTCCTTTCTCCTTTCCCCACCTATCCATTGTGCAGGTGCTTGCTTATGTGTCATTTCCATGAAACATTCCCAAGATTCTACCATAAGTAGTTTAGTGTTGCTTAGAACACCAAACTCTGCTGCTGCTTTTAGTAAACAAACATGTTCTAGTTATAGAGAATCTGACAGGTCATAAGTTTGTGTTGTTTTTCACAACGACCAGTGACTGTGAGATAAATTGGTACTAGAGCCTTTCTCAAGTGTCAAATATACTCTTAGTTCTGAAATTTCCCCAGGTAGATTTACATTTCCTTGGAATTTTGATCCTGAGTTTCCACTGGCTGATTTTTAAGGACTTAGTAGGCTAATATCTTACCTTCCAACCCTGATAAGTTACCTATAATTTATCTGGGTTCTTTGATGTATAAACATAATGGAATAGTTCTAATGATGGATGCAGCAGCCATTGTAACAGACTTGTGAGGACAGAGTTCTTCCTTGGGCATAAAATTAGACTTAGAGCCCATTCCCTCAAGTTTTCAGAGACCCTGAGATTTATATACTGATGGTGAGCAGTTCCTTAGGGAGGCTGGTGATGGAAGAGCAGGAGGCCAGCTCTTTGGATATAGCAATAGCTGCTGAAGGAGATCTGAAGCTAATGTACACAATTACAATTGCGGCAATATAATAATAGTAGCTACCACTTATATGCAGCTTACTACATGCTGAGTATTACCCTAAGAACCTCACTCATATTAATTCATTTAAAGCCACAAGGAAGGTTTTGGTCTTATCCTGAGGTACAGAAGCATTCAATAACTTTCACAAGGTCACAGAGCTTGAAGTGATAGAACCGGTATTTTAACACAGACTACTCTGTCTACAGGGTCTAGGCAATTAACTATTCCTCACTTTCTCCTTCCTCCTCCCACACTTCTCTTTAGGACTAGCACATTCCCCTTTAAACGTTAACTCTAGTGACTGCCCCTAGTAGCTGCATAGCCTTGGGAAATCACTTTATTTCTCTCTGTCTCCATTTTCTTGAGAGCAAAATGAAACCTTTAGACAGGGCTGGTGTAAAGTTGATTAAGAGCTCATGTAGGTAAAAGCATATTGCACACTTTGGGGCACGTAATAGGTGTTTTGTATTAACATAATCTGAATTTAATAATCTAATTTTGCCCGATTCTTTATTCACGGGACTCTCGAACTTTTATTTACATCAGAATCATCTGGTGTGTTATAAAGATGCAGATTTGTGGGTTTCATCCCAACACTGACTCTATAGTCCTTTGCAGCACACAGGAATTTTCATTTTCCAAGAGGTTCTGTTACACATGATTCTGAAACTACACTTTGAGAAATTCCCTTTCCTTCCATACATGTCCTGTTACTCTCTAAATATATTTAAATGTAGGTGTATGGATACTTCATGTGGGTAATGTTATATCTGTATTTGGCTGGGAATACTGGCTTTATATAAGGGTAGAATATCATCAGTGAGTTCATTTACTAGGGTGAGAGAGGAGTATGATTCAGCCTAGAAGTGAGAAAGCCAGATTTGAGTGAAAGGATTTTAATAGTAGTCAATATAGGGGGAATCAATTTCTTGTCTGTCTGTCTGTCTCTTTCTGTCTCTTTCTTTCTCTCTCTCCATATAGTGGATATTATTAATGTGTCCAGGGAGAATCTTTGGGTTGTAGGTTGATGAAAACAAGATAACAGAGTAGTCATAAGGTAAAGAAGGAATCAAGGCAAGGTCCTGCAAGGTTGTGTCAGCTCTTTAGAGCAAGACAGCAGATGGAGTAAGTGGGGCCTATATACACTGAACTGTGTCCTTTTTGTGTTTTGAAGTATTTGTTTGTTTTTAAAAATTCCCTTAGTATTTTTTTAAAAAAGGTTTTCTTCTTTAAAAAAAAAATCTGATCAGGGAGCGCCTGGGTGGCTCAGTGGGTTAAAGCCTCTGCCTTCGGCTCAGGTCATGATCTCAGGGTCCTGGGATCGAGCCCCGCATCGGGTTCTCTGCTCCGCGGGGAGCCTGCTTCCTCCTCTCTCTCTGCCTGCTTCTCTGCCTAGTTGTGATTTCTCTCTGTCAAATAAATAAAATATTAAAAAAAAATCTGATCACGGCATCTGGGTGGCTCAGTGGGTTAAAGCCTCTGCCTTCAGCTCAGGTCATGATCCCAGGGTCCTGTGATCAAGCCGGCCTTGGGCCCTATGCTCAGCGGGGAGCCTGCTTCCTCCTCTCTCTCTGCCTGCCTCTCTGTCTACTTGTGATCTTTGTCTGTCAAATAAATAAATAAATAAAAATCTGATCTTTCTCAGTTATGTTAAGGGGAGACCAAGTGAAAATGCTTTTGGGGGTCCAAAGTGTTAAGTTTCACCTTTGAAAAAGTGAGAGTCAGAGTTCTGTAGAGTTAGTACTTATGATTAGGTATCCCCAACTTGAGATTCAATTTCTAGTATTAAACTTTAGTCTGTGTATTTTAAAATCTGTGATTTTACCACAGAAGATGCATCAGTCAACTTAATCCTACTACGAAGATGTTTGAAGCAGCATCCATTCCCAGGGCAAGAGCAGACATGGATAGCATAGTTTAAGACTGGTAATATGTGTAGGGCATGCCAGGTTCTTCCAGTAGCCTTGTGGAGAAAGATATGGGTCCTACCTCTAGGGCTAGATCACCCATCTTTATGATATATTATAACAATTCTGGTATCTTGACCAAATTTATCTTGAATGCCTATACCTTTACTGCTTCAAGTCTTTGCCAAGGGCATTAAATATTGTTTTGATATAAAATGTACTTTGGTCAAATTATTGAAAAATTATGCAGACTTCTTGAACCATTCACTCCTTTAGAGCATGTACAAAACAGCACTGACTTGATCCCACCTTATACTGTATTTAGGTAACAGTTTTCTACCTCCTTATTAGACGTTGATCTTCTTGAGAAAAGAAACTATGACTTTCAACCTGAATCATTTCCCATAATTTAGTCTCAGAAAATATTAAGTTGAAAAAATATAAGGAAAACAAAGAAACAGCTGTGTATAAAACTCATCTGTAAAAACTAAAGGTCACCTTCATTTCTCACAAATTAAGATGAGACGATGCTCTAAACATACCTGAGCATCTGGTCTCAGGTGGAGATATGGTCAGGTCCTATATTACTTTTTCCATGGAGTTCAGTACAACTAGATGTTTTGTTCATTTCTCTTAGAATAAAGCCCGAAGTGTGTTTATCAACTTCTTCAGACAGAAACTATATGTACATTACTTGATAGCAGGAGACTAAATGAAACCTTAGCCACTTGGCAAAAAATTTGGAGATGCCTGTCAGTGAGAGTCTGTTAGGTTTGGCTAAGCAATGCTGTGGTAACAGTTTCTTCCCTGTCCCCATCTTAATGTCTAAACGCAACTAACATTTGTTTCTTCATTCAACTACCTTTCCAATGCTGGTCAGCATGGAGAATTCTGCTCCAGTCACTCAGCGGCCCAGACTGATGGTATCTTATGGCTGTATCATTTGGCACATTTGCTTTTGATTCTCATGGCAAAAGAAAGGAAGTGCGGAATGATACAGGGGCTTTTCAGCCCCCTTACCATAGAAATGGTACATGCTCTTCTATACACATTAAGTTGACCAGAACTAGTCATGTGATGCTACTCAACATGAAGGGGACTGGAAAATATAGGAGAGCAAAAGGAATATTTGGTGAACTTTAATGTCTCTGTCAGAGATAAGCCAAAAGCATCTGGGGTGCTGAGTGGTAAATTCTTGCATTAAGGGAGGAGACTGGGATGATTATAGGTATGGTTAATATGAATAGTTGGCAGACAGATGGTTTTGAATTTTATGGCAATAGAAGCAGCAGAGCATCTTTTTGCGTTTCCTATGAATTATATTCATCCAGTAAAAAATCAGAATCCTAGAAGTTTAGAGTTGGAAAATACCTTACTCTTACTTAATCCAACTTTCTATTTTAAGCACTAACCCCCTGGAAAATAGCCCTGTTAAATAGCTGTCTAGACTCTCTGTCCCTTACATGTATTGGTGGAGAAGCTATATAATGTGTAATCCAAATCATAATACTTTTGTGAGTAAAAGTGGGCACTATGAAAAATTGTGCTGGGACAACAGGTAAAACCTGGGAGTTTTCTGCACAAAATTGAGTGTATTGTCACCATAGATACTGCAGATTCACTCACCATCCCTTGTAATTCATCCCATTTAGAACAATTCCTTAAAGAAATTTTTTTTCAAGGTAACAGGTACACATAGTTAAATCAAATAGTACACTCAACCTCCAAATTTAGATAAATGGCTAGTGATGGAACAGCTGAGCAGCACTGGCAAAAACTACAAAATTGGGTAATTTGGTAGCTTGGTACCAGGAAAAATCATTTTTTCTTCCGTTCTCAGCTAAAAGCTCAATGCTGACTGTCATTATTTTTGTCTTTTGCCTGGGAGAATCTGTTTCCCTTGTCCAAAAGTCGTGCAACAACCATGAAATAATGCTAAAATCTAAACCTAGTCTGTCTCAGAGAGATGTTCACAAAACCTTTTTCTACCAGTGTCACACATAGACATGATTTTAAAAGTCAGATAGTAATATTAAACTTCAAAAGAAAAAAAAAGTTGTCTCCTGCCCTAGTTCCCTTCACATCTGATTCTCTGTGCCCTGACATAATCACTTGAAACTTTACACATTTTTCTGTTAATTCCATATTTTTAAATAACTTTTACAAACTTATTTCTTTGTTTTTTCTATTTTTTATATTATCCATTTGCTTTCTATATGAATGATAAGGACAACTTTCTCACAGACATTCATTCTGATTGACCAACACACACAGATATATATACACTCAGACACCTGCATATCTCTTTTTCCTATCCTTTCGATAGAATTTGGTAACATAGTATAATATGGTCACAGTTCTCTTATACAACCTGTTGCCTTTCCTGGAGTTCATGCTACCTTGTTTATTTGTCTGTTTCTTTTTTCTTTATCAGTCATTAAGCATAAATATCTTTAAAATATGTTAATAAATAGGTAAACTCTCAACTGTATATTTTTGGTTGGAGCCCTCAATTTGCTTCAGTTTGGACCAGTTGCTCTTCTAGGTCTGCTACACAGCTATTATCCTAGGGATATCTATTATCAAGACGATCTGGGAATTTCATTTTGTACTACTTTGGGCTGGAATTCCTGTTTTTTGTATCTCATTTCTTTCTCTCTCTTAAATTATAACTATTTTACTGGAGTACCTCTTCTAATAGCTCCCTGAGAAGGAGTGTGTTGATGGTAAAATGTTTTAGCTTTCAAATGTCTGTACAAACACTTATTTTATTTTACTTTAAGTTTATTTATTTTCTTGAAGTAATAACTATACTTAACTTGAACTCAGAACCCTGAGATTAAGAGTCACATGCTCTTCCAAATGAGCCTGCCAGGCGCCTCTAAAAACATTTATTTTAGCTTCAAAATTGCTTAGTACTTTGGTACAGAATTCTAGGTTTGAAATAATCACTTTCCAGAACTTTAAAGGAATATCCCATTACTTTCTAGCTTTCAGTGTTGATCTATAGAAGTATTTTTTTTTAATTAAACATGTTGGAAATTTGTCGATCAAGTTACCTGATTTTTCTGTCTTCGTTTCTTAACGTATTACAATTTGAGGTAATAATAGTAACTACCAATTAGCATGAGTTAGAATAGTTACTACTAATTAGTGTGGCTTTACATACAGTATCTTAAGGAATTAAAATTCAATAAAATTTAATTCAATTAAAGTCCAATAAGTTGCTATATGTAAAGTGCTTAAAATAATAGCCTGGTGCACAGTAAGCACTCTATATGTGTTACTTATTTTATTTTTGAATTGCTTTTCTACCCTGTGGTAGGTTGAATGATGTCCCTCAGAAGATGTCCATGTCCTAATCCCAGGAATCTGTTAATATGCTACTGGATATAGCAAAAGGGGCTTGGCAGATACGATTAAGTTAAGGATCTTGAGGTGGGATGATTATTCATTATCTGGGTGGTCCCAATGTAATCACAAGGGTCCTTATAAGAGAAAGGCAAGAAGGTCAAAATTAAAGATGGACATGTTGCAGTGAAAGCCGGGTGGGGGAGTGTGTGGGAGGAAGGGGAGAGAGGGAGGAGGAAGATATCAAGAATTGAAGATACTGTGCTGCTGCTTTGAAGATGGAGGAGGGAATCATGAGACCATGATTGACGATATGCACTAGAAGCTGGTAAAGGCAAATAATAGATTCTCCCCTAAAGCCTCCAGTAGAAAGGTAGACTTGCCAACCAATTTTTGGTTTCTGGCCTCTAGAACTGTAAGAGAATAAATTTGTGTTGCTTTAACCCAGTAGGTTTGGGACAATTTGCTATATAGCACCAAAAGGAAACTAATCAGTCCTGAACTGTCTTATCAGAATTCTTTTAAAAATCTAGGTAGACAAACCACTTATTTTTTCATTCTTTTTGCTATTGTTTTTTAGAATGCTTTATATGAGGGGAGAGAGAATTATGGATACAATGTTTCATTTTTTCATGTATTCTTTCAATAAATATTTATTGAAAACTTTTTGTATGCAAGGAGCTATATATTTTTTGAAGACGAGCCAGTATTAAAAAAATCAGGCAAATTGTTTGCCCCCATGAAGATTATATTTTGATGAGGGGATAGAAAATAAACTAATAGAGTTGGTCAGATAGTAAGTTCTATGGAGAATATAACATAGCAAAGGGAAAAGAGTATGTAGTTATAGGTGACTGTTGTTTTAATTTAGTAAGATAGTAAAGTCCTCTCTATTGAAGTTACATCTGAGCAGAGACCTGAAAGAAGGGAAGCAACCATGCACTGGCAGAGAGTTTCCAGGAAGAGGTGAACTCACACTTGATGTATTTGAGAATAGCAAAGAGTGAAGTGATGGAGAAGGATAGTAGTAGGAGATAAAGTTTAAAAAGTTATTTAGGGTTTTGTAAGCCATTATGAAAACTCTGGCTTTGACTCTGAGTGATGTGACAGGTTGGATAATTGTAAACAGATGAGTGACATAATTTTTTGTATGTTTTGAAAGGCTCACTCTGGTTGCAGAGAAAATAGGCAATAGGGGTTCAAAGGGGGAAGCAGGAATTTATGAGGCTATTACAATAGGCCAGGCTAAAGATGATGATGGCCAAGACTAGAGTGGTAGCAGTTAAAATGGATATAGTGAGATGTGATTAGGTTATGAAGGTACTTTTGAAAGCAGAGTCAAAAGGATTTGCTTATGGATTGGATGTAAGATATGAGAAAAAGAATGAAGTTAAGATAACTCTCAAGTTCTTTGTGGCATCTGTAATGAGAAGGTTGCAGTGGTTATTTTATGAAATTATGAAGACTGTAGGTTGAACAGGTTTAAAGATAGAAATCTGTATTTTTTTTATTTTGGATATGTTAAGTTTGAGGTGCCCTTCAGGGAAGAGGTCCAGTCTAGAAATATAAATTCTGGAGCCATAAGCATATAAACCTATTTAAAATGAAGAGACTAGAGGAGATCACTTAAGGAATGAACACAGAAAGAAAAGTTTTAAGCATTAAACCTTAGGGCTTTCCAATATTAGTGGCAGAGAAATGAAGAATGGCCAGCAAAGGAGACTGATAATGAGCAGCCAGGGAGGTAGGAGGAAAATAAAGAGAGAAGAATAATGGTATTCTGGAAGCCAAATAAAGAAAATGTTCCAAGGATTGAGTGCTCACTTATATCAAATGTTGCTGAAAAATTGTGTACATTGTCCATAGGACTTGGATTTGGCAAACGATTTGGCAAAGGTGAAGTTAAGTGTTATCCTATATAAAATTATCAGTGGAGTAGTGGTTGTGTTCTCTTTCTCTCAAGAGAGAACGGAAGAGAGATTTGGGCTAGTGAGATTAGACAATAATTTTGAGTTTTACTGTAAAGGAGAGCAAAGAAATGAGGCTGTAGCTGAGAAGAGATGTGGGTTTTAAAGAAAGTTTTTATTGACGGGATATATTAATACTGGTGAGGATGACCCAGTCAAGAGGGAGAAATGATTCCATATTTAAAATTGTTCTAGCACTTTGAAAAATGCTGGTGGAATTTTGATAGGGATGGCACTGAAAGTATAGATTGCTCCAGGCAGTATAGACATTTTAAAAATGTTTATTCTTCTGATCCAAGAGCATGGAACGGTCTTCCATCTTTTTGTGTCTTCTTCAATTTCTTTCATGAGTGTTCTGTAGTTCCTCAAGTACAGATCCTTTACCTCTTTGGATAGGTTTATTCCCAGGTATCTTATGGTTCTAGGTGCTATAGTAAATGGAATTGATTCTCTAATTTCCCTTTCTGGGTTTTCATTGTTAGTGTATAAGACAGCCACTGATTTCTGTACATTGACTTTGTATCCTGCCACATTACTGAATTGCTGTATAAGTTCTAGTAGTTTGCGGGTGGAGTCTTTTGGGTTTTCCATATAAAGTATCATGTCATCTGTGAAGAGAGAGAGGTTAACTTCTTCTTTGCCAATTTGAATACTTTTTACTTCTTTTTGTTGTCTGATTGCTGTTGATAAGACCTCTAATACTATGTTGAACAATAGTAGTGAGAATGGGCATCCTTGTCGTGTTCCTGATCTCAAAGGGAAGGCTATGAACTTTTTCCCATTGAGGATGATACTCACTGTGGGTCTTTCATAGATAGATTTTATGAAGTTGAGGAATGTTCCCTCTATCCCTGTGCTTTGAGATGTTTAATCAGGAACAGCGGCTGTATCTTGTCAAATGCTTTTTCTGCATCAATTGAGAGGACCATGTGTTTCTTCTCTCTTATTTTATTGATTTGTTCTATTACATTGAATGATTTGCAAGTGTTGAACCACCCTTGCATCCCAGGGATAAATCCCACCTGGAACTGCTAAGGAAATGTTGAAAAAGAAAAGCAAAACTGGGGGCATCATGTTGCCTGATTTTGAGCTTTACTACAAAGCTCTGATCACCACGACAGCATGATGCTGGCACAAAAAAACAGGAACATGGACCAGTGGAACAGAGTAGAGGGTTCAGATATGGACCCGCAACTCTATGATCAAATAATCTTCGACAAAGTAGGAAGAAATATACAGTGGAAAAAAGACAATCTCTTCAATAAATGATGCTAGGAAAATTGGACAGGTGTCTATAGAAGAATGAAACTTGACCATTCTTTTACACCATGCATAAAGATAAACTCAAAATGGATAAAAAAATCTCAACGTGAGGAAGGAATCTATCAAAATCCTAGAGGAGAACATAGGCAGTAACCTCTTTGACATCGGCCACAGCAACTTCTTTCAAGATATGTCTCCAAAGGCAAAGGAAACAAAAGCAAAAATGAGCTTTTGGGATTTAATCAAGGTCAAAAGCTTCTGCACAGCAAAGGGAACAGTCAACAAAATGAAGAGGCAGCCCACGGAATGGGAGAAGATATTTGCAAATGACAAGTACAGACAAAGGGCCGATGTCCAAGATCTATAAAGAACTCCTCAAAGTCAACACACATAAAACAGATAATCAGGTCAAAAAATAGGCAGAAGACATGAACACACACTTCTCTAAAGAAGACATACAATTGGCTAACAGACACATGAAAAAATGTTTATCATCATCAGCCATCAGGGAGATTTCAAATCAAAACCACATTGAGATACCAACCAACACCAGTTAGAATGGCCAAAATTAACAAGACAGTAAACAACAAGTGTTAGAGAGGATGTGGAGAAAGGGGAACACTTTTACACCGTTGGTGGGAATGCAAGTTGGTGCAGCCACTTTGGAAAACAGTGTGGAGATTCCTTATGAAATTAAAAATAATGCTACCCTATGACCCAGCAATTGCACTACTGGATATTTACCCCAAAGATACAGATGTAGTGAAAAGAAGGGCCATCTGTACCCAATGTTCATAGCAGCAATGGCCACAGTCGCCAAACTGTGGAAAGAGCCAAGATGTCCTTCAACAGATGAATGGATAAAGAAGATGTGGTCCATATACACTATGGAGTATTATGCCTCCATTAGAAAGGATGAATACCCAACTTTTGTATCAGCATGTACGGGACTGGAGGAGATTATGTTCAGTGAAATAAGTCACGCCGAGAGTGTCAGTTATCATATGGTTTCACTTAATTGTGCAGCATAAGAATAACATGGAGGACATTAGGAGAAGGGAAGGAAAAGTGAATTGGGGGAAATAGGAGAGGGAGACGAACCATGGACTGTTTACCCTGAGAAACAAACTGAGGGTTTTGGAGGGGAGGGAGGTGGGGGGTTAGGTGAGCCTGGTGGTATGTATTAAAGAGGGCATGTATTGCATGGAGCACTGGGTGTGGTGCATAAACAATGAATCTTGAAACACTGAAAAAATAAAATAAAAAAAAGCCTTCTGTACTGCAAAGGAAATAATCAAGAAAACTAAAAGGCAACCAACAGAATGGGAGAAGATATTTGCAAATGACATATCTGATGAAGGGTTAGAATCCAAAATATATAAACAACTTATAAAACTCTATACTCCAAAAATGAGTAATCCAATTAAAAATGGGCAGAAGACATGAATAGACATTTTTCTAAAGAAAACACAGATGGCCAGTAGATACATGAAAAGATGATCATCATCACTGATCATCAGAGAAATGCAAATCAAAACTAAAATGAGTTATTACCTCACATCTGTCAGAATGGCTAAAATCAACAACACAGTAAATAACAAGTGTTGGCAAAGATGTGGAAAAAAGGAACCTTTTTGCATTGTCGGTGGGAATACAAACTTGTGCATCCACTCTAGAAAACAGTTCCTGAAAAAAATTAACAAATAATACTAGTTTGTGATCCAGTAATCACACTACTGGGTATTTACCTCCCCAAAAATAAAAAATACTAATTTGGGATAATGTTCAAAATATATAAAGAACTTGTACAACTTAGTATCAAATAATCTAATTTAAAAATGGGTAAAGGTCTTGAATAGACATTTTCCAAAGATATATATATATATATATATATATATATATATATATATATAAATAGCTAACGAGTACATGGAAATCTATTTTTTTTACCTTTTTCACTTCTAAATAGATTTTAGAACCAACCTCTGTAGTTCCACAAAACTAAACAAAACAAAACAAAAACCACTACTAATCTTTTTTCCTGTCTCATAGTTTTGTCTTTTCCAGAGTGTCATATAGCTGGAATCATACAGCATGAATCCTTTTTTAGATTGGCTTCTTTCACTTAATTATATACATTGAAGATGCCTCCATGGCTTTTCATGACTGGATAGCTTCCCTTTAAGTTTTTATTTTAACTCTGGCTAGTAAACATTCAGTATTATATTAGTTTAAGCTGTACACTATAGTGATTCAACACTTCCATACATCACCCTGTGCTCATCATAAGTGCACTCCATGCTTGTTTCTTTTTTTTTAAAGATTTTATTTATTTATTTGACAGACAGAGGTCACAAGTAGGCAGAGAGGCAGGCAGAGAGAGAGGAGGAAGCAGGCTCCCCGCTGAGCAGAGAGCCCGATGCGGGGTTCGATCCCAGAACCCTGAGATCATGACCTGAGCCGAAGGCAGAGGCTTAACCCACTGAGCCACCCAGGCGCCCCATGCTTGTTTCTTTTAAACACTGAATAAAATTCCATCTGGATATATCACAGTTTATTTATCTATTAACCTACTAAGGGAAATATTGGTTGCTTCCAGGTTTTGGAAATTATGAATGAAGTTTCTAAAAACACCTGTGTGTAGCTTTTCATGTGGCCATAAGTTCTCAACTACTTTAGGTATGGAGTATGATTACTGAATCGTAGCGTGAAATTACTTTTAATTTTGTAAGAAATCTCCAAACTGTCTTACAATTTTTTATTCCCAACACCAATGAATGAGAATTTCTGTGCTCCACAATCTGTGCTCCATATTCTGTGCTCTGCACCAACATTTGGTGTTGTCAGTATTCTGGATTTTGTCTATGCTAGTAATTTTTCATTGCAAGTGATGTACCATGTATAAAAGAACCACAGAGACTCTTGATGAGGTATTCTAAGTAGAGTCCCACCTTTCCCCATGGAGCACTGGGTATGGTGCAAAAACAATGAACACTGTTACACTGAAAATAAACAAATAAAAAAAAATAAAAAAAGACAGGGTAAGGGAATGCTTATGTCAATCCAATTAGATATTGAGCTGAGTGAGGGCTAGACTACAGTTTTAGTAAATCTCAGTTTACACCTGGTTTGTTCTCCTCTAGAATGTAAAACCTTGGTTTTTACCATTGGTGGGTCTTTGTTTTTTAAGTTGTTGAAAGACTGTACAGTACCCATGTCTGCCACTCACAGCTTGCAGCCTCCAATGGCTTCAAATCCTAGCACGTTTGTTTCCTTAAAGCTGGGTGGTTGCTGGAGATTTCACTTTACCTTTTAGAAGTATTTGACCTAGCTCCCTGTATTTTTGTGCAGTACCAGAAGTCAGCAAATGTCTGGTAAGGGAAATCTGCTGAGCATTTAAGTCCCATCAACTTTTCAATTTGTCAACTAGCCCTGTCAAACTGTTAAAAGCTTTGTTGGTTTTTCTTTCTCCCAGTAGAGGCTTTTCGCCTCTGTAAGCCTGATCCTCAACCTGTTCTTAGTATTGGTACATTTTCCAGAGGAGAAAAACACTTGGGGATTGTCATTTCTTTATTTTTTTTATTAAAAATTTTTAAAATTCCTTTTCAGCATAACAGTGTTCATTGTTTTTGCACCACACCCAGTGCTCTATGCAATACATGCCCTCCCTAATACCCACCACCTTGTTCCCCCAACCTCCCACCCCCTGCCCCTTCAAGACCCTCAGATTGCTTTTCAGAGTCCATAGTCTCTCATGGTTCATCTCCCCTTCCAATTTCCCTCAACTCCCTTCTCCTCTCCATCTCCCCATGTCCTCCATGTTCTTTGTTATGCTCCACAAATAAGTGAAACCATATGATACTTGACTCTCTCTGCTTGACTTATTTCGCTCAGCATCATCTCTTCCAGTCCCGTCCATGTTGCTACAAAAGTTGGGTATTCATCTTTTCTGATAGAGGCATAATACTCCATCGTGTATATGGACCACATCTTCCTTATCCATTTATTAAAATTTTTAAAAATTATGTTAGTCACCATACAGTACATCATTAGTTTATCATTTCACTTTGTAAAAGTTTTGCCTTCCTTGGAACATTAATTCATTTAATCCTTGTTGTTTCCATCACTATCTGGTACATTTAAAAATATTCTCATCAATTATTTCGTTTCTTCTAGTTATAGAGGACTCTTGGCTCTCATGACTTTTTTTTCCGAGGTATATCTGAATAGATATTTTTGATGCTATTATAACTGGAATCTTTTTAACAACTTTTATGTTTCTTTCTCACTTATTTTTTATTTTTTTAAAGATTTTTTATTTTATTTATTTGACAGAGAGAGATCACAAGTAGGCAGAGAGCAGGCAGAGAGAGAGGGGAAAGCAGGCTCCCCACTGAGCAGAGAGCCCAATGCGGGGCTCGATCCCAGGACCGTGAGATCATGACCTGAGCTGAAGGCAGAGGCTTTAACCCACTGAGCCACCCAGGCGCCCCTCTTTCTCATTTATTGAAAATTGATTTTTGAGGGGCATCTGGGTGGCTCAGTTGGTTAATCATCTGCTGTTGGCTCAGATCATGATCCCAGAGTCCTGGGATGGAGCCCCACATTGGGCTCTCTGCTCAGTGGGGAGCCTGCTTCCTCCTCTCCTCCCCAGCTGTGCTTTCTCTTTCACTATCTCTGTTACTACCTCTGTTACTATCTCTGTCTCTCTCTCAAATAAATAAATAAAATCTTTAAAAAAAGAAAATTGATTTTTGTGTATCATTTTTTTTAATATTTTATTTATTTGACAGAGAGAAATCACAACTAGGCAGAGAGGCAGGCAGAGAGAGAGGAGGAAGCAGGCTCCCTGCAGAGCAGAGAGCCTGATGCGGGGCTCGATCCCAGCACCCCGAGATCATGACCTGAGCTGAAGGCAGAGGCTTTAACCCACTGAGCCACCCAGGCGCCCCTGTGTATCATTTTTATATCCAGCAATTTTGCTAAAGTTCCTTTTGATGTAACAATTTATCTACAGATTCTTTTAGATTTTTCTATGCAATTGATAATTCAATCTAGGTATAAGGATGATTTTTTATTTCTTTTCCCATATTTATGTTTTAATTTCTTTTTTATTCTTAATGAACTGAACTAAATAGAGGTTCCACTATGATGTTGAATAGTAGTGATGATGGCAACCATCTTGTCATATTCTCAATGTCAATGAGAAATACTTCAATGTATTATGGATAAGTGTGATGTTTCTAATCATTATTTTTATAGATACATTATACCATATTAAAGAAACTCTCTTGTATTCTCTGCTATTTTTTTGGAAAGAATGAGCATCATATTTTATCAAGTTTTTTCTGTGCCTCTTTGTATCATCAAAATATTCTTCTCTAAAATGTTAATTAACATTTAGATTAAAATTTAAATTAAAATTTTAAAATTTTAACCAGAATTTCATTTCTGAGATAAACCCAACAAGGTCATGATATATTAGGCTGTTTATATATTGTTAACTATGTTTTACGAACAGTTTTTAGGATTTGTTCTTTGACGACTACGAATCAGAAAAGACTTACAATGTTATTTACTCATATGGTCCTTGTCAGGTTTTAGTGTCAAGCTTATACTAGCCTCATAGAATTATTTTGGGACTGTGGAACTTTTGATTACTCTATGGAAGAATTTTTGTTAGATTGCTATTACTTCCTTTTTTTTTTTTAAAGATTTTATTTATTTATTTGACAGAGATCACAAGTAGGCAGAGAGGCAGGCATTGTAAGAGGAGGAAGCAGTCTCAGAGAAGAGAGCCTGATGCAAGGCTGTATCCAAGGACCCCGGGATCATGACCTGAGCGGAAGGCAGAGGCTTTAACCCACTGAGCCACCCAGGTTCTCCACTTCTTTTTTAAATGATCAGTGGAAATTGCAGTGAAGCCAATTTGGCCTAGAGTTTCTCTGTAAGAAACTTACAGTTTTTCATTTCTTTAATAGTTATAGTAATATTCATGTGATCCTTTTTTTGTTTTCTTTTTTTTTAATATTTTATTTATTTACTTGACAGAGAGAGGTCACAAGTAGGCAGAGAGGCCAGGCAGAGAGAGAGGGAGAAACAGGCTCCCCACTGAGCAGAGAGCCTGATGTGGGGCTCGATCCCAAGACCCTGAGATCATGACCTGAGCCGAAGGCAGAGGCTTAAACCACTGAGCCATCCAGGCGCCCCCTTTTTTTGTTTTCTAAAAGTATTTTATTATTATGTAGCATGCATACAGGGGAAATCACAAATTTTAAATAAACAAAAAAATGAATTTTGAAAAAAAAGATGCATTCATGAAAACATTACCTAGATTGAGATAAAGAACATTTCATGATCCTAGAAAGTTTAATCACTCTCCACTCCCTTAAGTTACCATTGTTCTGACTTCTCTATTATAAATTACTTTAGCCTGATTCTGCTCTTTATATGAGTAGAATCATAGGGGTTATACTCCTCCTTTATCTCACTTCTTTTTCTTAACATCATGTTTTTGAGATCTGTGCATTGTGGTATTTATCAGTAGTTTGTTTATTTTAATATTGACTAAAACTCAAGTGTATGGCTATGCCATAGTTTGTTTATATATTCTATTGCTGTGGACTTCGTTTTTCCTCCATTTTTTAGCTATTACAAATAAAGCTGCTATGAGCTTTCTTGTGCAAGTCTTTTTGTGAACATATAATTTTCTTTCTATTGGTTATATAGCTACACATAGTATTGCCAGACTATAGGTATAGGCTTATGTTAAATTATGAGAAACTGCCAAAGAGATTTTCAAAATGGTTGTACCATTTTACACTTCCAGCCTTCATGTATTAGAGTACCATTTGTTTTACATACTTAACAAAAGTGAAAATAAGTTCTATCCCTGTGAATATATAGTGATATTTCATTATAGTGTTACCTTGGTTTTCTATAATGACTAATGATGCATCTGTACTTATCAGCCATTGTGTATCTTTATATATCTTCTTTTTGCAGTTTCTATAAAAGCATTTTCCAACTTTTTGTTATTCATAAGTCATTTTAACTTCATTTATATTTAACTTCATTTATAAATATCAAAAATATTAAAAATAAACATGACCACAATAATTTTTAATGGATATATGACATAAAAATATTTAAATTATGACATAAAAATATAAAATGTGTTTGGGGGAGTAAAAGGGTAGTTTTTGTATGCAATTGAAGTTAAGCTGTTATTAATTCAAAATAGGCAATTGTAACCATAATATGTTTTATGTAAGTCTGGTGGTAACCACAAAGTGGAAGCCCATAGAAGTTATATAAAAGATAAAGAGAAAGGATTGAAAGTATAACACTACATAAATAATTAAATCATAAAGGAAGATAGTAAAAAGGGAACAAAATGCTATAAAATAGCCAGAAAACAATTAACAGGATGATATTTTCTTATATATCAATAGTTACTTTAAACATAAAATACTCCAACCAAAAGACAGAGTTGCTGAATAGAGTGAAAAAAACAAAATGAAAAACCTGAAAAAACAAGACCCAACTCTATGTTGCCTACCAGAGATTTACTTCAGCTTTAAAGATACTCACTTTAAAGATACTCACGGGCTCAAAGCAAAGGAATGGATATCAGTAGTTATACCTACATCAGATAAAATAATCTTCAATACTCCACTTTCAACATTGAATAGATAATCCTGACAAAAAAAATCAATAAGGAAACAGCAGATTTGAACTATACTAGGCCAAATGAATCTAACAGATATATACAGAGCATTCCATCCAATGGCAACAGAATACACATTCTTCTCAAGTGTAACATGGCACTTTCTCTAACATAGAGCATATGTTGTGACACAAAACAAACCTTAAAAAATTTAAAATAAGTGAAATCATATCAAATATTGTTTTTGACTACAATGGCATGAAACTAGAAATCAGTAAAAGCAAGAAAAGTGGAAATTTATAAATGCATGGAAAATAACACACAATAAAAAAATCAGTGGGGCAAAGAAGGAATCAAAATGAAAATAAGAAAGTATCTAGAAACAAATGAAAATGGAAACACAACATATGGAAACATATGGGATGCAGCAAAAGTAGTTCTAAGAAGTTTATACTGATAAACACCTATAATAAGAAAAAGAGACCTTAAATAAACAACCTCATTTTATACCTCAAGGAACTAGAAAAAGAATAATAAATTAAGCCCAAAGTTAGCATATGGAAGGATATAATGAAAATTAGAACAGAAATAAATGAAATGGAGACCAGAAAGAATATAGGAAAAAAAAATGAAGACTTAGTTTTCTTTAAAGATTTTGTTTATTTATTAGAGAGAGAGAAAGAGAGAGAGCACACATGTGGATGAGCAGGGAGTGGAGGATGGGGGAGAGGGAGAAGCAGACTCCCTGCTGAGCAGGGAGCCCAACATGGGGCTTAATTCAAGGACCCTGAGCCCTGAGATCATAACTTGAGCCAAAGGCAAATGCTGAACTCATTGTGCCACCCAGATGCCCCAAGAGTTAGTTTTTTAAAAAGATAAACAAAATTGACAGATCTACCTAGATTAACCAAGGAAAAAAGAGAAGAGTCAAATGCAATTACAAATGAAAGAAGAAACATTATGACTGATACCACAAAATACAAAGAATCATAACACTACTATGAACAATTATATGCCAGGAAATGGGAGAACAGAAGAAAAACCACATAAATTCCTAGAAATATAAAACCTACTAAGACTGGGGCACCTGGGTGGCTCAGTGGGTTAAGCCGCTGCCTTCGGCTCGGGTCATGATCCCAGGGTCCTGGGATCGAGCCCCACATCGGGCTCTCTGCTCGGCGGGAAGCCTGTTTCCTCCTCTCTCTCTCTCTGCCTGCTTGTGATATCTGTCTGTCAAATCAATAAATAAAATCTTTAAAAAAAAAAAAACCTACTAAGACTGAATCATGAAGAAATAGATAATCTGAACAGAATAATCAGAGTGAGGAGATTAAAGTAGTAATCAAGACCTCCCAACAAAGAAACATCCAGGAGAAATATTTTCACTGGTGAATTTTACCAAATATTTAAAGAAGAATCAAGGCTGATGCTTCTCAAATTCTTCCACAATTTGAAGAGGAAGGAACACTACCAAACTCATTTATGAGTCCAGAAATACCATGATACCCATGCCTAATAAGGACACTATAAGGAAAAGAAACTACAGGTCAATATCCTGATGAATAAAGATGGAAATATTATAAAAACAAACAAACAAACAAACCAAATTCAACAGCACATTAAAAAAAAAATATACCACGATCAAACTGGATTTATTGCTAGGATGCAAAGATGGTTCAATATACACAAATCAATAAATGTAATAACCATATTAATAGAATGAAGAATAATAAGATTATGATAGTCTCAACAAATTCAGAGAAGACATTTGAAATAATTTAACATCTTTTTATGACAAAAACTCTCAACAATTTAGGTATAGAATGAATAATAATAACATAATAAAAGTCATATATGAGAAACCCACAGCCTACATAATAATGGTAAAAGGCTGAAAGCTTTTCCTCTAAGGTCAGGAATAAGACAAAAGTGCCACTCTCGCTACTCCTATTCAGCATAGTATTGGAAGTCCTACCCAGAACAACTAGGCAAGAAAAATAAAAGACACCCAAATTATAAGGAAGAAGTTAAATTTTCTGTTTGTAGATGACATGATCTTATATTTAGAAAACCTTAAAGTATCCACAAAATTGTCAGAATTAATAAATGAATTCAGCAAAGTTATAGGATACTATGGACATTGGGGAGGTTATGTGCTATCGTGAGTGCTGTGAAGTGTGTAAACCTGGCGATTCACAGACCTGTACCCCTGGGGATAAAAATACATTATATGTTTATTAAAAAAAAAATTTGGAAGGGGAGGTGAAGCACAAGAGACTATGGACTCTGAAAAACAACCCGAGGGTTTTGAAGGGTCAGGGGTGGGAGGTTGGGGGAACAAGTGTGGGTAATGGGGAGGGCACGTTTTGCATGGAGCACTGGTGTTGTGCAAAAACAATGAATACTGTTACGCTGAAAAAATAAATAAAATGGAAAAGAAAGATAAAAAAACAAAAAAAAACAAAAAAAACAAAAAAAAAACAAAATTAACACACAAAAATGAGTTGTGTTTGTATATCCTAAAAGTGAATGATCTGAAAAAATAATTTAGAAAATAATTTCTTTCACAATGTCATCAAAAAATAATATTCTTGGAATAAATTTAACTAAAGCAGTGAAAGATCTAGATACTGAAAACAAGACATTGGTGAAAAATTGAAGGAAATACAGCTAAATGGAAAGATATCCCAAGTATGCAGATCAGAAGAGTTAATATTGTTAAAATGTCCATACTTCCCAAAGTGATTTGTAGATTTAATGCAATCCCTATCAAAATTCCAATGACATTTTAAAAAAGATTTTTATTTATTTATTCGACAGAGATCACAAGTAGGCAGAGAAGCAGGCAGAGAGAGAGAGAGAGGAGGAAGCAGGCTCTCTGCTGAACAGAGAGCCCGATGTGATGCAGGGCTCCATCCCAGGGTCCTGGGATCATGACCTGAGCCGAAGGCAGAGGCTTTAACCCACTGAGCCACACAGGTGCCACATCCAATGGCATTTTTAACGCAATAGAAAATAATCCTAAAATCTGTATTGAATCACCAAAATCCCTAAGTACCCAAAGGAATCCTGAGAAAGAGTATCAAAGCTGAAAGCATCAGATTTCCTAATGTAAAACTGTATTAAAAAGTTATAGTAATCAAATCAGTATGGTACTAAGAACAGACGCATAGACCAATGAACCAGACTTGAGAACCCATATATAAAGGTAGAAGCAAATTGTTATTTGCAGATGATATGATCCAACAGCACATTAAAAAGATTATCCACCATGACCAGGTGGGATCCATCCCTGGGTTACAAGGATGGTTCAACATTCGCAAATCAATCAATGTGATAGAACAAATCAATAAGAGAAGAGAGAAGAACCACATGGTCCTCTCAATTGATGCAGAAAAAGCATTTGACAAAATCCAGCATCCGTTCCTGATGAAAACGCTTCAAAGTATAGGGATAGAGGGAACATTCCTGAACTTCATAAAATCTATCTATGAAAGACCCACAGCAAATATCATCCTCAATGGGAAAAAGCTCACAGCCTTCCCGTTGAGATCAGGAACACGACAAGGATGCCCACTCTCACCACTCTTGTTCAACATAGTATTAGAAGTCCTAGCAATGGCAATCAGACAACAAAGAGAAATAAAAGGTATCCAAATTGGCAAGGAAGAAGTCAAACTTTCTCTCTTCGCAGATGACATGATACTTTATAAGGAAAACCCAAGAGACTCCACCCCCAAACTACTAGAACTCATATAGCAATTCAATAATGTGGCAGGATACAAAGTCAATGTACAGAAATCAGTGGCTTTCTTATATACTAACAATGAAAACCCAGAAAGGGAAATTAGAGAATCGATTCCATTTACTATAGCACCAAGAACCATAAGATACCTGGGAATAAACCTAACCAAAGAGGTAAAGGACCTGTACTTAAGGAACTACAGAACACTCATGAAAGAAACTGAAGACACAAAAAGATGGAAGACCATTGCATGCTCTTGGATCAGAAGAATAAACATTGTTAAAATGTCTATACTGCCTAGAGCAATCTATACTTTTAATGCCATTACAATAAAAATTCCACTGGCATTTTTCAAAGAGCTGGAGCAAATAATCCTAAAGTTTGTATGGAATCAGAAGAGACCCCGGGGCGCCTGGGTGGCTCAGTGGGTTAAGCCTCTGCCTTTGGCTCGGGTCATGATCCCAGCGTCATGGGATCGAGCCCCATATCGGGCTCCCTGCGTGGCGGGAAGCCTGCTTCTCCCTCTCTCACTCCCCCTGCATGTATTCCCTCTCTCGCTGTGTTTCTCTCTGTCAAATAAATAAATAAAATCTTTAAAAAAAAAAAAAGAGACCCCGAGTCACTAAGGAAATGTTGAAAAACAAAAATAAAACTGGCGGCATCACGTTACCTGATTTCAAGCTTTACTACAAAGCTGTGATCACCAAGACAGCATGGTACTGGTATAATTTTATATATAGAAAGTCAAAATGCAAAATCTGTTGGAACTAATTAATGAATTCGATAAGGTTGCAGGGTTTAAGATCTGTAGGAAAGTAGTTGCATTTCTATATAGTAACAACAAAATATCTGAAAAAGTAATAAACAAAACTAACCCATTCCCAAAAGCATCAAAAACAATAAAATACTGACAAATAAATTTTTTTTAAAGATTTTATTTATTTATTTGACAGACAGAGATCACAAGCAGGCAGAGAGGCAGAGAGAGAGAGGAGGAAGCAGGCTCCCTGCTGAGCAGAGAGCCCGATGCGGGGCTCGATCCCAGGACCCTGGGATCATGACCTGAGCCGAAAGCAGAGGCTTTAACCCACTGAGCCACCCAGGCGCCCCTGACAAATAAATTTAACCAAAGAAGTGAAATACCTGTGCAATGTAAATGACAAATTTTGATGAAGGAAGTTGAGGAAAACACAAATAAGTGGAAGGATATTCTGTCTTCATGGATTGATAGAATTAATATTGTTAAAATGTCCATGTTACCCAAAGCCATCCATATACACAATACAATCCCTATTAAAATCCAAAAGCATTTCTCACAAAATAGAAAAACCATCGTAAAATTTCTATAGAACTACAAAAGATCCCAAATAGCCAAAACAATATGGAGAAAGAATAAATCCACAGATATCACACTTTCTGATTTCAAACTATACTACAAAACTATAGTAATTTTTCCTTTATTTTTGATTTTCTGTAGTTTGAAAATGATATGCCTAGGTGGAGTTTATTTTTGTCTGGGGGGGAGGCATTTTCCTTGTATAGTGTTCTATGAGCTCTTGGATTGGTAGTTTTGTGTCTAACATTATTTTGGGAGAAATTCTCAGTCATTATTGTTTCAGATATTTCTTTCATTCCTTTTTCTTTTTCTTTTGTATCTGGTATTCCCATTATGCATATATCACAATTTTTATAGTTGTCCAAATTTTTGGATATTGTGTTCTTCTTCCCCCTACCCCCGCCCCCACCCCCCACAGAGATTCTTTCCTTGGCTGTGTCCAGTCTGCCAATAAGTCCATAAAAATATTCTTCATTTCTGTCACAGTGCTTTTTTTTTTTAAGATTTTATTTATTTATTTGACAGAGAGAGAGATCACAAGTAGGCAGAGAGGCAGGCAGAGAGAGAGGAGGAAGCAGGCTCCCTGCGGATCAGAGAGCCCGATGCGGGGCTCGATGCGGGGCTCAATCCCAGGACCCTGAGATCATGACCTGAGCCGAAGGCAGCGGCTTAATCCACTGAGCCACCCAGGCGCCCCTGTCACAGTGCTTTTGATTTCTAGCATTTCTTTTTGGTTCTTCCTTAGGATTTCCATCTCTGTTTACATTGCCCATTTTTTCTTGCTTGCTATCTACTTTATCCATGAGCACCCTTAGTGTATTAATCACAATTGTTTCAAATTCCTGATCCAATAATTCCAGCATCCTTGTCATGACTGTTTCTGATATTTTTCTGTTTCTTCAAATTGTGTTTTTTTCATCTTTTGGCATGACTTGAAATTTTTTCTTGGCAGTTGGACATGATATACTAGCTATAAGGAACTGCTGTATATAGGCCTTTAGTAATGTGATGGTGAGATGTGGGGGGAAGTGTCCTATTGACCCATGATTAGGTTTCAGTCTTTAACAGGCCTGTGCCTCTGGGCCATGAAATTTGCAAATGTTTTTCAGTTATTTTCTCCCTTCCTAGGAGCGTATGACTAGAGTGAGCTGGAGTTGGGTATTTTTCTTCTCCCATGCAAAAGACTAGAGCTGATTGGACTTGGTATTTCCTTTCTCCCTGGTCAGTTACTCTCTGATAATACCCTAGCAGATTAGGCTCTGATTAGCTAGGTTCTTCCAATTGCAGGCCTTGTTAAAAAAGAACAGAGTGGGGGCGCTTGGGTGGCTCAGTGGGTTAAAGCCTCTGCCTTCGGCTTGGGTGGCTCAGTGGGTTAAAGCCTCTGCCTTCGGCTCAGGTCATGATCCCAGAGTCCTGGGATCGAGCCCCACATCGGGCTCTGTGCTCCATGGGGAGCCTGCTTCCTCCTCTCTCTCTGCCTGCCTCTCTGTAGTTGTGGTTTCTCTCTGTCAAATAAATAAAATATTTTAAAAAAAAAGAACGAACAGAGTGCTCTGGTATATTTCAAAATGGTTCTCTTTTTCCCTCCACCTGCCAGAAGCTCAAGGGACTTTTCCTCCAATATTGATTGCGAGAACCTGGTCAAGCTCTGGGAGGTATGTATCACAATATTGTGAGTCTCCCTATTAATGGGTCCCCCTGGGATTTTTAACTTTCCTACTTGCCCACACTGAGCCTCTAAGCAGTTTATCAATTATAATCCAGGTTTTCCTGGCATCAGGTTCTTTGGCAGTTTCAGTAAGGAAGTCTCTGCTGTGGTAAACTGTGACTCCCTGAATTAACTTCTATGTCTCTCCAGTCTTGGAGGCAGCAGTTTGCCCTAGGTCCTCACTTCTCTTAAGGATCCAAGACATGTTTTTTTTTCAGTCTGTTCAGGGTTTACTTGTTAGAATGAATCAAAGTTTGCTTACAGTCAATATTGTACTGTCTCATGTAAAATGTAAGGACTTTGCCAACATACAGTTCTCACTACCCCTCATTCATGTTATAGTTATCATGCGTATTATGTCTATCCACATTATATACTGTACATTACAATGTTATAATTTTTCCTTTAAGCGGTAATATATATGTAGCAAATAAATTAAGAGAAAGTATTTTATATTTATCTACATAATACCATTTCTAATATTCTTTATTTCTTCCGGAAGGTCCAGATTTTCATCTGGTATTATTTGCTTTCAGACTTAAGCATTTCCTTTGATATTTCTGATACTATAAATACATGGGTAACAAATCATCCTAATGTTCATTTATCTGAAAATGTCATTATTTTGCCTTTATTCATGAAGGATATTTTGATGGCTGTAAAACTGTATTGATAGTTTTTTTTTCCTTAAATTTCAGCACTTTAAAGATAATTTTTTTTCTGATGAGAGATCAGTAGTCAATTGTATTGTTGTTTCTTGGTATGTTATTTTTTTTCCAGATTCTTTCAAGGTTTCAGCTTTACATTTCATTTTGAGTAGTTTGACTGATTTACCTGGCTGTGGTATCCTGCTTAGTGAGAGGCTGGGTTCCTTGAATCTACAAATTTATGTTTCATTATGTTTGGAAACATTTTAGGCATTATTTTTCAAAAATTTTTTCTTTTTCTTTTATTCTTTGTCTTCTGGGACTCTAATTATTTCTAGGTTAGAATTTTGATATTATATAAAAAAAGAATTTTGATATTATCCAACAGATTACCTAGGCTCTTTTAATCTCTTTCAATCTTTTCTTTCTCTGTATTTTAGTTTGAATAATATTTACTAATATGTCTTCAAGTTAACTTACTTTCTCTTCTCTCATTTCCAGTCTACTGGTAAGCCCACCCAATTAATTTTATTTCAGAAATTTTAATTTTCAATTCTAGAATTTGCATCTGATTCTTTTTGTTTCTGTATCTTTGATATGAGTTTCTATTTGTTCATTTGTTAAAATTTATTTTCCTTTATTTCCATTAGGGTAGTTATGATGGATGACTTATAATTCTTTTCTGTTAATTCCAACATCTGGTTCATTTTAGGGCTATTGTCCACTGACGACCTTTTCTCTTGAGTATAGGTAATATTTGTCAGTTTCTTTGTGTTTTTTTTTCCTAGTAATTTTGGAGTATACCGTGTGAAAGATGTATTGTGAATGATATATTGTAGGATCTCTACATTCTTTTGTTTTTCTGTAAAGTTATGGTTTTTTTTTTTTTTTGTAGGCAATTAACTGAACTGAAACTCTAAACTTTCCCTTGTTGTGAGCAGTAGGGAAAACTGTTTAATCCTTTCAACTTTTTTTAGGCTCTTTGGAATCTGTTCCCACATGCATAATTTATGGTTCCACCAGAGATTTGGTTGGGCAGTTTTTACACAGAGTTGAAGTCTCCCACTGTGTTGTTCTCTCTATTCTTGAATTTCTGTCATTGCATTTCAGGTTCAGTGGTTATCCTGAATTTTGTCTTCTTGTTCTTCAAGACACTAGGACTGTGAGCAGTTGTGTTAGGTAGCTAAAGGGCACTGGCTTGTGAGAGCCAACTGTGTACATCTATTCCCAACTTCATGTTGATGGAATTGGCCCTGGTGGGAATATTTACACTATGGAAGTTAGGAATGCTATGAATCAGGATTTTATTTATTTTTTCATGGAGAGCCAACTGTTAAATGTTTAATAGCTATAACACTTATAGTTTCTCTAAGTTTTAGTTATTGTTTTGGCCTGGGGCCCGCCTAAGGGGTCTGCCCTTAGGCAAAAATTCCTTAAAAATGGAAATTCATTCAGTATTGTACCTTTCATTCAATTGTCAACCTTCTATTGTTAACTCTCTTCCAATTTATGGCTGTTTATGATCACTTTCCAAAGCATTCAGATTGTTGTTTTGTTTATTTTTGTCTAGAATTTATTGTTCTCTTCAGCAGTACTGGCTTGATAAAAACTGCTTTATCACTACCAGAAGTGCTCCTAGTAAAGTTTTTCTGTGGTTTTCAGTGAACTGAGAACACTTATGAAAATGCTATTAATTTTTCAAGGAGCTAAAATTGTGTAATTTAAAGAATAGTTTTTATTATGAGAATATTTTCATCTAGCTTATTTGTATTAAAATATCTTTTCTTTAAAAATGATGATCCCATAGGTGGTTTATTTGTTAGTATCTTTATTTCACAAAAATAAAAGGTGGCCACTGTGTGGGTTGAATAACATCTCCCATAAATTTATGTCCACCAAGATCCTAAGGTATAATTTTATTTGGATGTGTGATGTTTGCAGAAGTAATTAAAGATCTCAAGCTAAAATCATTCTGGATTTAGAGTGGGCCCAAATCTAATGGCTGATGTCTTTAAAACAAAAAAAGTGGGGAAATTTGGTTATACAGAGATACAGAAGAGAAGATAATTTGCAGATTGAGGCAGAGATTAGAGTGATTCTTCTATAAGCCAGGGAATGCCAGAAGCTACCAGAAGCTGGAATAAGCAAGGGAACATTCTCTAGAGCCTTTGGGGGAAGATTGGCCTTGCCAGCACTTTGATACCAGACTTCAGATGGCCTCCAGATCTGTGAGACAATATATTTTTGTGGTTTTAAGCCACCAAATTTATTGTAATTTGTTATGGCAGACCTCAAAAATAACACAAAAATGCCAGTACGTACATTTCTGTTTGCCATTTTGCTAATCCATTAAATCCAACAGACATTTATGCAAACAAATACACTTGCTTTATGTAAAGCTTACCTGTTGCTTTGGCAGACAGAAATACTATGTCTGGGATCAGCAGACTAGGTGCTGGTCTTGATTTTATCACTGATTCACTATGAGATTGTGTGAGCTATATTTTTTCTGCAAGCCTCTTTCTCTTTCTGCATAATGAGATGGTTATCTGTCTGGGCACTTTTAGCTCAGTGACTGTGAGCCTACGGATCCCTATCTCTATACTCAGTATATGGGTTGAAGTGGAGCACATATTCCTTACTGGACATGTGTAGAGTATTGGGAATTTGGGGTAGGGGGATTAACAATAGCCCACCTTGGGAAAAATTTTAAATGCCTATCATGTCTGAGTCACTGTATATGCATTGAGGCCAGTATTTTTATGATAAACATAGTATGTAGGATAGGAACACATATGCTCATATTCATATTGCCCTTAAAACATTCGAAATGGAATGTCATGTCAGTGTGATTTGGGGTCCATTTGGGGACCCATCTTTGGAGAAGCTTTGAAATTTGGTAGTATATTTTTCACTATCAACAGATCAATTTCCTTGTCACCTGGAATTTTTCATGTCTTAGAGTAGATTGTTAGGTCTCGAAAAGTCTTTCAAGATCATCTACATCTATCACCATTCATTTTGCCATTGGACATGCTATGAGAGCCAGATTAAAGAGGTAACTTGTCAAAGGTGCAGTGGAGCAATTTTGAGAGGCAGGACTCAAACCTAAGTTCCTTTATTGTATTCTTAGCCTAGGTCTCTTTACCTACCCTCTATTTCATTCTTACTGTACTTTGCTCAGTTTTCTTTCTTTCTTTTTTTTTTTACCCCAATGGGAATACAATTGTTTTATATTTTAACTAATCTCTTCTCTGTCCTATTCTCCCATGTGCAAACTCACCCGTGAGCTCACACACTTACCTATACCTATATTCCTTTCTGAGGTTTTTGAAAAGGAAGTATTGTGGTTCTGCTGTTTGTCTGTTTTGCCTGGAGGGAAGCTCCAGTTGACAGTTCTGAACTGGGTTCACACTTCTACTTTGTGGGGGGTGGAGGTGGCAGTTAGGTCATTAGGGAATCAACGTGGCTGAACACTTTCTTTTTAGTGGAGGGGGAATGACAAACTCTTTGATGTAATTTTTTTTTGAGCTCATTACTGTCCTCAGAGATGGAATGTGAACAAACAGGATTGTGAAACCTTCATTTGGGGCCTGAGCTAAGAAGACACACCCATAGGGATGTAAGGGAGATAGACCACTTCTTTTCTGTCTTGGAGCAGCTAGCCAGCATTACACATCAGCATGGTAATCCATACTTCCTTTATCCTCCTCTTCACTGCTCTTATCCTTTTGCTCTCTTTCCGTTCCCCTTGCTTCCTCTGCTCCTCCTCTTCCCTCTGAGCTTCCCCCTATTTCTCTGCTGGAAATCTTAAATAATAAAATACTACTTTAGTCTTTCCTAAAACAACCACAGATCCAAAACCTTGCAGCACTGTATTCCAGAGCCCCAGCACAGCCGCGTGCTCAGCACCAGGGAATGGTGAATCTAAAGCCAGCAAAGGGGGAGGGGAGGAGGGAAGAGAGAAGAGATAGGGAGAGGCGGGAGAAAGAGAGAGGGAGAGGGGGAGGAGAGAGAGGGAGAGGAGAGCGTGAGCGCGCGCAAGCTAGCGAGCAAACCAGAGAGACGAGAGAGGGACCAGGAGAGAGACCCAGAGAAAGAGAAGAGGAAGCCGAGCTCTGTGAGGACTTAATCTCCAACTTGTTTCATTTCATTCATCCTTCTCTTCTCTCGGCCTCGGGGAAGTGACTGTGGCTCTTGGTAAGGAACATAGATGTCCCTCCTTCCCCCTCCCCCAAGCTGAGGTCTCCTTTAGCGATAGCATCTCTCCCCCGTACTGAGAGTCTCCTTGGGTTGGCCGGGGAGGCGAGACATGCTCTGCAGCTGTGATGCTATCCTGGGTTTCCCAGTGGGGTTGGTGGAAGCCCAGAGTTGGCATCTGGGCAGGGAGGCACTGAGGTAAAACCCGATTTGGGGAGGGGGTTGTGATGTGGTGTATGCGCGATTTGCTTCATTGTCAGTGAATTGTTTTGTTCCTTTTTGGAAACAGGTCAGCCTTGACCTTGCAAATTGCTTAGGGGGCCAGGCAGCTGCTGCAGAAAGCCACCCAGTGTTCCCTAGCTGGAGCAGACAGCACAGTCATGACCCCCCAGACAGCCCTAGGCACGGGGATGGGGTAATGGCTGGAGCTTCCTTCCTCCTTTAACTCTTTCTCTGCAGCTGTTTCTCACTGCTGAAATTGAGAAATAAGGAGAATACCATGCAGCCCTTTCCCCCATCTACCTTTTATCTTTCCCAGATGCAACTGAGTGGAAAGTTGTAAATAACTGCTTCTTTTGAAAGCCGCTTGAGACCCCCCCCTTCCTTTAAGGGGTTTATTGTGGGGTTGGGCCCCAGTTCCCTTACAAACTTGGGAGGCCTCTCTTGTTTCCCCATGGGAAGCCCCATTGCCTGCCCACTCCCCATCCTAGGTAGTTGAACAGACAAGCTAGAAAGGGATTCAGATACCCTACCCCATCCCACTGGCAGGCATGGTATAAGTCCAGCTGTGTCCTTGAGAAGGAAGAAACACCTGATGGTTTGTGTGGAATTGGTTTCCCAGCTTGCTGGTCCTCTGTGGCAGAGGATGGCATAGGCAGGAGGACTGGGGGAGGGGTGGCTTTTGGATTTAGAGCAGGGTGATAAGCCAGGATTCCTGCTGTGAATTGTGTGGTTTATTGAGGATCAGCAGGTTCTGGATGTCTGGAGCTATGCAAGGACTGGCTGAAGCTGTTGTGGTATACCTCCTCTGAACTGGTAGGAGAAGGGATCTGGTTGCTTGATGGGAGTTTTTGAGTTAGCAACACTGCCATGCCCATGGTAGTAATTATTACATCAACAGTACTAATTGCTACCATTGTTGAGTGCCTTGTATGTTTTGGATCTGATGTTGAGGATTTAATATGTATCCTTACACCAACACTATGAAGCAGGTACTAGTATTATCCTTGGTTTACTGGTGAGGAAACTGAAGCACAGAGAGGTTAAGTAACTGTCTAAGGTTGCAGAGTAATTACATGTCCCAGTAGGGAATTAAAACACAGGCAACTTGGGGCGCCTGGGTGGCTCAATGGGTTAAAGCCTCTGCCTTCAGCTCAGGTCATGATCCCAGGGTCCTGGGATTGAGCCCCTCATCAGGCTCTCTGCTCCGTGGGGAGCCTGCTTCCTCCTCTCTCTCTGCCTGCCTCTCTGCTTAGTTGTGATTTCTCTCTGTCAAATAAATAAAATATTTAAAAACAAAACAAAACAAAAAAAAAACACAGGCAACTTAATTCTAGAATGCATGGACTTGACCATTAAGCACTACTGTCTCCTTGGGGAAAATTTTGTACCTTTGTTGGTTAGGCAAGTGCTGGTGTGATGGGAAGGATACTCTTGGCAAAAAAAAAAAAAGAAAAAGTAGTAGCCTAGCCTTTGTGTAGAGTAATAGGAACTTAGAGTATGGCATAGTGGCTGGCCATTGTGGAACCAAAAGCCTCATCTGGGTTCCTGGAGAAGCTGCCCAAAAGGCTTTCTTTGGCCAGCCTGCTTTCCTTTGAAAAGGCTATCCGAAAAGACTTGACTTTTTTACCGTCATAACCTCATCCATCTCACATCCAGCAAAAGACTGCTTTTTTCAGGACCAACTCTTGCTCTTATTTTCTGAGAGCTAGAGTCACCTAGTCCTGAAAATTTTAGAATATTAAAACCTTGGACCTGGAAAGTCATTAAGCTTTACTTCTCCACCCAGTTCTTCAATTTGTCTTAAGCATTCAATTCATTGACTGATTTTCACTTGATCTCTCTGCAGTGACAGAGAGCTCATTAGATGGCCTTTTTTTTTTTTTTAATCTTGGATCAGTTCTGATTGCCAGAAAGTAATCCCCCTTATAAGCCAAGGTCTGTCTCCCTGTAACTTGTATTCTTTGCTTCTTTGGGACTAACTGCAACAAATTTGCTTCTTCTTAATAATAGCTCATCAGACAGTTGAAGACAGCAGTCATACCTCTCCCCTCAAAGCCTTAGGTCTGACAAGATCACAAGTAAAGGATCATTGTTTGTCTCATTTTGGAAGCTAGACTTTTATTGATATGACCAGTATCCCATTCTCGTTTGTCAGTGACAAACTAGCATCCTGAGATTTTTTAAAGCAGCCTTGAGAGTGTATGTTTTCTTCCTTGGAAAAGCTTGCTATTTGGTATCAAGTGGACTCATGGGACCAAAGAAGCTCTCCCCCCTAAAAAAAAGACCAGAAATCAGTTAGTGATAGTTCTTCTGAAGACCCAGAATGTCCAAATAGTAGTCAGAAAATAGGCATGTGAAATTTGAGCAACAGGGATTTATGGCAATTATAAGGGAGACACTTGAAATAGTGGTGATTCAAGGTTCACACAGTATATGGAAGGTAAAAGGATAAATTTTTTGATCTGAAAGTATCTCAGAAACAATGACATCACTGAGTGGATGGTGAAGCGTGAGACTGGGTGGAGTAGGAGTGAGCACCAGTGTGTTAGAGTGGAGAACTGACCTGGGTGTTAAGGAACTTGAGTTTTATTCCTAGGCTCTGCTAATTTGTCAGTTACCTTGGACACCTGAGTCCCCTGTCCATGGGCCTCAGTTTTTCCATCTAAAAATGACGATGAGGTAGATTGTATCACCAAGGGTCTTTCAGCTCTGTAATTCTCTATCTGAAGTAAATTATAAAGTCTGAGGTTTGTAAGGGCTTCAGAAATCATCTAGGCCAGTGTTTCTACGAATTTAATGTGCAAAAGAATCTCCTGGGCATCTTGTTAAAATGCTAACTCTGACTCAGAGGGTCTGGGGGATACAGCCCAAGATTTTTCATTTTAGCAAATTACCAGGTAATCCTGAATCTGTTGTTCCAGTGCTTTTCAAACTACCTTGTTCAAAGACCAGTTTTTTAAAATTTTCCAATCCATTGCAGACTGTTACTTTAGTAAAATACATTATGAATTATTAGAAAATGAAAGAAAAAACAAAATATAAACTCACATTTTTATTACTAGATTCAACAGACATAAAATTATTTTTTAAATTGTTATAATATTTCATAAGTGATTATTTTCATTTCTGCTCATAGGTTATTACTGCCTGGCAATAATAGTTTGCAGATAGGCATTGATCCATAGACCATACTTTGCACAGCACTAGTCTAGGCTACTAGGAATTTAAGAGGCCCAGATTTGGCCCAGTTGTAATTTCAAAGTCATTTTTGCCTAAGGATTTTTCACCATCAGGTTAAATGTCTTCTTTGACAAAGAACTAAATATCCTTACAAAGTAACATCACTTGTTGTGACTGTCATAAAGTGTTTTTTTAAAGCTTTTATAAATGTACCTCTTAGATTATATATTCCAAGCAAGTAAATTGTCACCCCAATTTATTGTAGTATCAGTCACTATCCTAGTGTGTGGCATATAGTAGGTGTTTAATAAATGTTTATTAAGTGAATGACCAAGTCAGTTGGTATAATGCATTTTGGAGCCACACATTCATTAAATAATAGGTAATTTTGGTTTCCTTCCAGCATTTGTGAGACAGTATTTATCCTGTTTTATAAATTTCTAATGGTGAATATAAGGCCAATTTGTCTGGAATCCCAATTTTATTTTAAAGGAATTGTATGTCCTGGGGCCCCTAGGTGGCTCAGTGGTTTAAAGCCTCTGCCTTAGGCTCAGGTCATGATCTCAGGGTCCTGGGATTGAGCCCCGCATCGGGCTCTCTGCTCCACGGGGAGCCTGCTTCCTCCTCTCTCTCTGCCTGCCTCTCTGCCTGCTTGTGATCTCTGCCTGTCAAATAAATAAATAAAATCTCTTAAAAAAAGGAATTATATGTCCTAAGTCCCAAGTTTTTACCTTTAAATCAATTGTTCATCAATTCAGTGGTCCAACATTAATTTAGTGATGTGGTAAAGCACCATGCAGATAATACAAGGGTGAGCAAAACAGACATGGCCTTTGCTCATGAGGAACTTACAGTTTGATGGGGAAAAGGCCATAAATCAGATACTCACACAACAGTTATTTCAGTCAGTAATAAATGCTATGAAGAAAAAGTATGAGGGTGAGGCTATGAAGGTATATAACAGAAAAAAACTGATCTAGCATGGGGTTTAAGAAAATTTCCTTGAGGAAGTGATATCAAGGGTGAGTAGAGACATGGGAGTAGGGTGGGGTTATTATGGTGAGGGTGGAGCAGTTTTGTAGATGAAGAGAAGAGCATGCATGAGGGCCTTGAGATGCCTAGTGAATTTGAGAAACTGAGATAAAGCTGGTGTAGCTGAAGTGACCATTGTAAGGATGTTGATGTTTATTCCAGAAACAGGGACTGATTAAGGCTTTTTAAGCAGGATGACTGATAGAGCCTAAAATGAATCCATTTAGTATAACATTACTAAGTGCTATGAACAAAAGGCGATATGGGAGATACAGGCTGATTTAGGAGTAGCCTCTGCTGTCCAAGATGACAGAGTCAAGTAAGAGAGAGAAGAAATATACAAACAACTATAATTTTAGGAGAATGTAATCCACACACATAAAAGAAGGGCATGCAAAGAGATCAAAGGCAGCTTCCCAGAAATACAGTGTTTGAACTGGGCTTCAAAGATTAAGCAAACTTTGGAGGTACACTTTGGTGTTCTAGGAAGAGGCCAGAAAAGCAGAGGACTTGTATTAGGAACAGTGAGGAGGTTAGTTATTATTTTGCAGTCAAATGTACGGTAAACGTATTTAAGAAATATTTGGCAAAATAAGTAGAGAGCTTGGCTGTAAATAATATTAAATGCTGGCGTGGAGAATTAGATAGAGCTTTCTTTTATAGGCAATAGAGAGGCAACACCTTTATTTTATGGCTGAGCTAACTGATCCTGATATGGGGAATCACTTGATTTGACTGAGGTCACATAGCCAGCAAAATGTATTGGGTACAGTTGAAAGAAATGTGGAATTGGAGCTCTCAAAATAAGTCAACGGGAGACAGTGATTTGAGTCATTGATATAGAGGTGGTACTTAAAGTGGAACGAAGGGATCCAAAGATCTCTTCTTTGGGGAATGCTTATGCTTTAGGATATGGGAAAACAAAGATGAGATTGTGTGAAGGCTACAGAGGAGAGGGAAGGTGTGTGGAAGTAATGTTTGAGAATGCAGTATTATGAAAGAGCCAAGAATAAAGAGGTCTCGTCCATTAGTTGGGCAAACATTTATTGAGTACATTCCATTTACCAAACATGGAGAATGTAATGGTGAGCAAAATAAATGTGGTTGTTGCCACCTTTGGGTTCATGGTTTAGACAGTGAGATAGACATTATTCTACAAACTGTTGAATTATATAGTTGTACATTGTGATTAGTATATAGAGGAAAATATATTGCTTTAAGAAGGAAGGCATGGTTACCATTATTAGACTTTTCAGCAGCACTGTGTACTGACAAACAATACCCAGTTTCTAAAATTATGATACTCACAGTGCTTACTAAAAGACTGGATGATCATATCCATTTTGCTGTTGTTTGGCAGATGATAATGCTGTAAGGAAAGGTAAGATTCCCTCTAGTCTCTTGTCCACAAAAGCACTGGTTTATTTTTTTAAAAGATTTTATTTATTTATTTGACAGAGAGAGAGCACATGTAGTCAGAGCGTCAGGCAGAGGGAGAGGGAGAAGCAGGCCCTCCGCTGAGTAGGGAGTCCAACGTGAGGTTTGATCCCAAGACCCTGGGATCATAACCTGAACCCAAGGCAGCCGTTTAACCAACTGAGCCACCCAGGCGCCCCGCATAGTCTTATTTGAAACCAGGTTATATGTCATGTTGCTTAACTGAAATTCTCAATGAGTCAGCACTCTTCCCAGATCTTCATTCTCCCCATTCTACAAGTTCAAGAAAGATACACTTGGTAAGAAAAAAAATAATATGGAGAATGGGATATTAAAAGTCTCTCTGAAAATGAGATTTCAGATAGCCTAGTCTAGAGTCTAGTCTTGGTTTGGATGCTGACTTAGTTTCTTATAACAAGTAACTTGTTTGAGCTTCTGTTTCCATAACTGTAAAATGAGGAAGGTTGGACTAGACCTAGCTGAAAGATTCTATAGTTTATGTTCTATTCTTTACTCCATTCTCATGGTCCTGTGCTGGTTGTTCAGGCTCAGTCCCTTGTTTAAGGAACACTAGGGATTTTATATGGAATTCTGAAGGTTGTTAATTTTGGTGGAAGTAGTCATAGGACTTAGAAGCGATCACAGGAATGCCCTTTCCTTGTTCTATTCCTGAGATTGCTCAAACCATCACTGTTCTGAATGTTAAGAAAAGAACTGACTGTGTTCTGAAATCTGTAGTAACTCTGAGTACTAGGTGATATTTTCACCACTGCTGGTTTTAAAATGAACTAAGGGCACTGCAAAGAAAATGATGCAGGGTACTGTGGAGCAGAGGCAAGCTGATTATCTCATGTTCTGAAATGTAGTGGTCCAGACAGTCTGTTCCTAGGGGGAAGATCTATGGTAAAGGGAAATATTGGTTGGTAATAGAAAAACATTTTTATACTTAAAACATTTTAAAGGTATTGATGTTTGTACACAATGTCTCCTCACTATACACAGAAGGAAGAATAAAAATCTCCAGGATGTGTATTTTGAAGGGTGCTCTCTTCTGTTTAAAAATGATTTCATAAAAGGAATCAAGAATTACATAGATTTTTTTGAAGGGAAGGGGAGGTGGATGGGGGTGGAATTATGTAAGTGATCATAACATAAAATAACTTTTTAAAATAGTGCAAGAGGAGCTCAGAAACAGCAGGGTCCTTACCAATCATATAATGGTAGTCTTATCAACCAGTACATATGGTCATTTATTTTCAGTGTGAATAGTTCCAGGAAAGGTTGCTTAATACCACCTGATAACTGTGATTGTTAACAAATTCTTTTTCATACTGACCTGAAATCTGTCTTTTGAATCCAACCTATGGGATGCTCCTTGGAGCAACAGGAATACTAATGTCTATTTTTTTGCCCTGTAATTAGCCATTCAAAAGTTTAAATATAGTTTTTTCTTTTTATCTTTTCTCCAGTCCATATATACCCAGTTCTTAACCTCATATGGCATATATTTTGAGTATCTTCTATAGGAGATGCTGAAGTTTTCAGTATTACCCTTAATACATAATATACAAAGCTGGACCCAGTATTCTAGGCATGGCTGATTAGCACCACCATTTAAAAAATTTTGTACCTTTATTAATTTTCCTTAAGGCTGTATTATCTATTTCTATTTTTTTCTATTCATAAAATGAAACAGCCTCATAATAGAAAATTTAAAAAAAAAGGAGAGAAAACACAAATCGCCTCTTAATACCTTGTCCAAAGACAACTTGCTTGGCTTCCTCCCAGATGTGCTTCCATGTTTACATAACTGGGATCATATCTTATACATACTATTTCATATCTGGCTTCTCCATGGGTATCGTACTCTAAGTATTTCACTGTGTCATTCACCAGCCTTCAGACAATTTTTAATGGCTTCATAATTTTCAGTTGTACAATTTGTACCTACTTTAATTATTTAACAGATCCTGTATTAGTCATTTAAATTATTTTTAATTTAAGTTATCATGAATAGCCCTGAAATGTGTTTATGCATTTATGCATAAATCTTTGCTTCTTTGAACCTCATCTCTTTTAGGTCTTTATTCAAATATTACCTCCATACAGTCTCCAAAACAATTATCCATATATATGCAAACCCTTCTCCTCCAACACTCACTTTTCTCTTTCCTTGCTTTATTTTTTTCTCCCTGATCTGTATCATAACCTAATAGTTGAGATATATTCTAATTTATTATCTGGATCTTTGTATTAAAATGTAAGCCCCTTGAACACAGATTTTTCTTTTTTTACTTTGTATTCACTATTTTATCTCCCAGTACCTAGAGCAATGCATGATACATTGTAGATCTTTACTAGATATTTGTTGAATAAATGATTTTCTCAAGATGGGTTTTTATAAGAGACATTATTAGACCTAAGGATTAAATTTTTAAAGGCTCAGTGTATGTGTGAAGTTGTCTCACTGTATAAGATGGACAATTTCTGTTCATATACCTATACCAAAACTGGCTATCATCATTCTTTTAAAATCTGCCAGTATAATAGAGGCTAAATGATATCTTACTGTTTTAATGTTTCTTTTATTATATTGAGCATGAATATGGTCTTGGGTTTCTTGGTCACTTTTATTCTCTTCCTATGAACATATATCCATGACCTGTATAATTTTTCCATTGAGAACTTATATGTTTCTTATTCATTTTTATGGACAATGTATACATTTAATAGACATTAGACCTTTCTTCTGTGGTATATGTGGAAAATACGTCCCATGTTTGTGTTTTAAATGAACTTTTATGCACAGATTACCATTTATGTAACTACATTTATCTTTCCATTTGTAATTTTTCTGATGAATACATGTTTGTTCCTGCCCAAATTAGATAAGTGTTTAAATGGATTTTTTTTCATTTTCATTGCTTATATTTGTTTAATCCTTCCAAAATATTTTTTTTGGTGTGTGGTATGAGGTAATTTTCTAAATTATTTTCCCTTTCAATTTTTCACAATAACAGAAACTGAATAATTAATCCTTTCCAACTGTT
This sequence comes from Meles meles, assembly GCF_922984935.1. Lineage (NCBI taxonomy): Eukaryota > Metazoa > Chordata > Mammalia > Carnivora > Mustelidae > Meles > Meles meles. The sequence continues at coordinate 130,098,774 of NC_060087.1, read as the reverse complement.
CTGTGATGCTACATTTAATGTGCACAAATTGTTATATATAGTAGATTCTCTTTGGAATTTATCTAATTTCCATATTTTGTACCCTGACTCTTTCTGTTCTAGTTTAATACTTTTGTAACTTTAAAATAATTTTTATTACCTCAACTCTTCTATTTACCAACTGTGTGGAATCTGACCCTCTATATGTCTATTTGTATAGAGTGTATAATGGTAAAATTTATGTTATGCTTTTAATTTGTGAAGGGGATCTTTCTATCATTATTTTTGCTAATTTATTATGGCTGGTATACATAGAAATTGCTATTTATAATTTTAATTTCTATTTTTTCATTTTGCTCAAATTTATTATAAATTTATCATTTCTTATTTCTCATTTATAATTTTGAAGACTTTAAAATATTTTGAAATTCAGAGAAATGTCTAATAAAATGAGCAAATAAGTACATATATACTGCTCAGAGAGAACAAGTGTTAGCATTTTGTCATTTCTGTTTCAGATATATTTAATGAAGTAAATAAAACATTACAGATAAACTTTACTTTCTGATGTTTAGCTCAGCTTTACTTCTCTTTACATCCTTCCAGAACACAAAGCCTGGAGATGCTCACACTTGCTTTTTTTTCTTTTAAGTTTTTATTTAATTCCAGGATAGTTAACATACACTATTATATTGATTTCAGGTGTACAATACAGTAATTCACCAGTTCCATACATCACCTGGTGCTCATCAAAAGTGTATTCTTCAATCCCCTTCACCTATTTCACCCATCCCCCTGCCCACCTCCCCTCTGGTAACCATGAGTTTCTTCCCTATAATTGAGTCTGTTTCTTGATCTCTCTCTTTCTTCCCTTTGCTCATGTGTTATGTTTTCTAAATTACACATATTAATGAAATTATATGGTATTTGTCTTTCTTTGACTTATTTGGTTAACATTATACTCTCTAGTTCTATCCATGTTATCGTAAATGGCAAGGTTTCCTTTTTTATGGCTGAATAATATTCCACTACACACACACACGCACACACACACACACACACACACACACACACACACACACACACAACATCTTATTTATCTATTCATCAGTCCATGGACATTTGGGCTGCTTCTATATCTTGGCTATTGTGAATAATGCTCTTACAAACATAGGGATGCATTCATCTCTTTGAATGAATGTTTTTGTATTCTTTGGGTATATACCCAGTATTGCGAATTCTGGATCATAGGGTAGTTCTATTTTTAATTTTTTGAGGAAACTCCATTTCCAGAGTGACTGCATCAGTTTGCATTCCCTCCCAACAGTGCAGGAGGGTTCCCCTTTCTCCACATCCTCACAAACACCTGTTATTTCTTGTGTTGTTGATTTTAGTTATTCTGACAGGTGTGAGGTGTTAGCTCATTGTAGTTTTGATTTACATTTCCCTGATGGTAAGTGATAATGATTATCTTTTCATGTGTCTTGTTGGCCATCTGGATATCTTCTTTGGAGAAATGTCTGTTTATGTCTTCTATCCATTTGTTAATTGGATTTTTTTTTTTGGTGCCAAGTTTTATAAGTTCTTCATATATTTTGGATACCCTTTATCAGATATGTCATTTACAAATATCTTCTCCCATTCTGTAGATTGTCTTTTAGTTTTGTTGATTGTTTCCTTTGCTGTGCTGAAGTTTTGTATTTTGATGTAGTCCCAATAGTTTAGTTTTGCTTTTGTTTCCCTTGCCTCAGGACACATATCTAGAAAAAATTTGCTAAAGCTGTTATCAGAGAGGTTACTGCCTGTCCTCTCCCCTAGGATTTTAATGATTTCAGGTCTCAGATTTAGGTCTTTCATCCATTCTGAATTTATTTTTGTGTATGATGTAAGAAAGTGGTCCAGTTTCATTCTTTTGCATGTGGCTGTCCAGTTTTTCCAACACCATTTGTTGAAGAGACTATCTTTTTTCCATTGGATATTCTTTCCTGCTTTATTGAAGATTAATTGACCATATATTTGTAGATTCATTTCTGGATTTTCTATTCTGTTCTATTGATCTATGTGGCTATTTTTATGCCAGTACCATATTGTTTTGATCACTATAACTTTGTAATATAAGTTGAAGTCTGCACTTGTGAATCTCCCATCTTTTCTTTTCTTTTCTTTATTATGTTCAGTTAGCCAACATATAGTCCATCATTAGTTTTTGATGCAGTGTTCAATGATTCATTCGTTGTGTATAACACCCAGTACTCATCATGTCCCTGCTTTTCTTTTTCAACATTGCTGTGGCTATTCCGAGTCTTTTGTGCTCCCATACAGATTTTAAGGTTTATTCTAGTTCTCTGAAAAATGCTGTTGGTATTTCAATAAGGATTACATTCAATCTGTAGATTGTTTTGGATAATATAGACATTTGAACAATATTTGTTCTTGCATTCTATAAGCATTGAATGTCTTTCCATACTTTTGTGTCATCTTTAATTTCTTTTATCAGTGTCTTATAGTTGTCAGAGTGTATGTATTTCACCTCTTTGGTTGAGTTTATTCTTAGGTATCTTAATATTTTGAGTGCAATTATAAATGGGATTGTGTTCTTAATTTCTCTTTCTGCTGTCTCATTATTGGTATATAGAAATACAACAGATTTCTCTAGATGGATTTTATATCCTGCAACTTTATGAAATCATTTACCAGTTCTAGCAGTTTTTTGGTGGTCTTTAGGATTTTCTATATGGAATATCATGTCACCTGCACATAGTGAACATTCTACGTCTTCCTTACCGATCTGGATTCCTTTTATTTCTTTTTGTTATCTGCTGTGGCTAGGAATTCCAGTACTATGGTGCATTAAACTGGTGAGAGTGGACATTTTTTTTTTTTTTTTTTTTTTTTTTTAGAATGGACATCTTTGTCTTGTTCCTGACCTTCTGGGAAAAGCTTTCCGTTTTCCCCATTAAGGATGATGTTAGCATTGAGTTTTTCATAGATGGCCTTTATTATGTTGGTGTATGTTCCCTCTAAACCTATTGTGTTGAGGGTTTTTACCATGAATGATGTACTTTGTCAAACGCTCTTTATGCATCTATTGAAATGATCATGTGGTTCTTTTCCTTTCTTGTATTAATGTGATGTATCACATTGATTGTTTCATGAATATTGAATCACCCTTGCAACCCAGGAATAAATCCCCCTTGATCATGCTGAAAATTTTTAATATATTTTTTTAAAGATTTTATTTATTTATTTGACAGAGATCACAAGTAGGCAGAGAGACAGAGAGAGAGGAGGAAGCAGGCTCCTGTTGAGCAGAGAGCGCGATGTGGGGCTTGATCCCAGAACCCTAGGATCACGGCCCGAGCCAAAGGCAGAGACTTTAACCCACTGAGCTACCCATGTGCCCCTTTTAATGTATTTTTGAATTAAGTTTGCTAGTGTTTTTTTGAGGATTTTTGCCTGCGTATTGATCAGGGATATTGGCCTGTAGTTCTCTTTTTTAGTGATGTCCTTATCTGGGTTTGGTGTTAGGGTAATACTGGCTTCATGGAATGAATTTAGAAGTTTTCTTTCCTTTTCTGTATTTTGAAATAGTTTAAGAAATACAGATATTAAATCTTCTTTATCTTTTTAAAATTTATTTATTTATTTTTTTCAGCATAACAGTATTCATTGTTTTTGCACAACACCCAGTGCTCCATGCAATACGTGCCCTCCCTATTACCCACTGATTCAAATTAAAACCACAATGAGATATCACCTTACACCAGTTAGAATGGCTAAAATTAGCAAGACAGGAAACAACATGTGTTGGAGAGGATGTGGAGAAAGGGGAACCCTCTTACACTGTTGGTGGGAATGCAAGTTGGTGCAGCCACTTTGGAGAACAGTGTGGAGATTCCTCAAGAAATTAAAAATAGAGCTTCCCTATGACCCTGCAATTGCACTACTGGGTTTTACCCCAAAGATACAGATGTAGTGAAAAGAAGGGTCATCTGTACCCCAATGTTTATAGCAGCAATGGCCACGGTCGCCAAACTGTGGAAAGAACCAAGATGCTCTTCAATGGACGAATGGATAAGGAAGATGTGGTACATATACATGATGGAGTATTATGCTTCCATCAGAAAGGATGAATACCCAACTTTTGTAGCAACATGGATGGGACTGGAAGAGATTATGCTGAGTGAAATAAGTCAAACAGAGAGAGTCAAGTATCATATGGTTTGACTTATTTGTGGAGCATAACAAAGAACATGGAGGACATGGGGAGATGGAGAGGAGAAGGGAGTTGAGGGAAATTGGAAGGGGAGATGAATCATGAGAGACTATGGACTCTGAAAAACAACCTGAGGGTTTTGAAGGGGCGGTGGTGGGAGGTTGGGGATCCAGGTGGTGGGTAAAAGGAGGGCACGTATTGCATGGAGCACTGGGTGTGGTGCAAAAACAATGAATAAATACTCTTACGCTGAAAAGAAATTTTAAAAAAAGTGAAAAAAAAAGTTTGGTAGATTCTGCCTGAGAAGCCATCTGGTCCTAGGCTTTTGTTTTTGGGGAGCTGTTTGATTATTGATTTAATTTCTTTGCTGGCTATCAGTCTGTTCAAATTTTCTATTTCCTCCTTTTTAAGTTTTGGTAGTTTATGTTTCTAGGAATTCAATCATTTCTCCTAGGCTGCCCAATTTGTTGGCATGTAGCTTTTCGTTATATTTATTTCTGTGGTGGTATTTATTATTTCTCCTCTGTCATTTGTGATTTTGCTTGAGTCCTTTCTCTTTTTTTCTTAATAAGTCTGCCTAGAGGTTTGCCAATTTTATTGAGTTTTTCAAAGAATCAGCTCCTTGTTTCATTGATCTCTTCTGTGGTCCTTCCTTCCTTCCTTCCTTCCTTTCTTTCTTCCTCTTTCTTTTGGTTTCTAATCATTTATTTCTGCTCCAATCTTTATCATTTTTGTAGAGCTTGCTTAGTGGTATTTAAGTCCTTTGGTTTTTGTTTGTCTAGGAAACTCTTTATGTCTCCTTATATTCTGAATGATAGCCTTGCTGGTTGGAGTATTCTTGGCTGCGGCTTTTTCCCATTTATCACTTTGAGTATACCATGCCACTCCCTTCTGTCTTGCAAAGTTTATTTTGAAAAATCTCTTGCTACTCTTATGGGTTCTCCCTTGTAAGTTAATGACTTCTTTTGTCTTGCTGCTTTTAAACTTTTTTCTTTATCACAATATCTGCAAATTTAATTAGAATGTGTCTTGGTGTGTGTCTGCTTTTATTGATTGTGTTGGGGGTTCTTTGTGGCTCCTGAAATATGATATCTCTTTCCTTCCTCAGATTAGGGAAGTTTTCAAGTATTATTTCTTCAAATCAATTTTCTTTCCCCTTTCCTCTTTTTCCTGAGATCCTATAAAATGAATATTATTACATTTGATGGAGACACTGAGTTTCCTAAGTCTATTCTTGTTTTGCATATTTTTTCCTCTGTCTTTTGTTTTGCTCGATTACTTTTCATTCCTCTGCTTCGTGAATCCTACTCTTCATTCTATCAAGCATATTTCTCATTTCAGTTTTTGTGTCCTTTATCTCTATGTTATTCCTCATCTCTGTGTTAAGTGTTTCCCTCATGCCTTCTACTCTTTTCTCAAGTCCAGTGATTATCCTTATGATCATTGCTTTAAATTCTCTATCATGCATGTTACTTCTATCTTCTTTGCCTTGTCCTATTCTTTCATTTGGGATAATTTTCTCTGTCTCTTCATTTTATCTGCCTCTCTGTGTCTGTTTCTGTGTGTTAAGAAAGTCAGCTGTGTCTTCTGCTCTTGAAAGTAGTGATTTTAGGAAGAGATTCTGGAGTATCTTGTAGTGCAGTGTCCCTTATTCACCAGAACCTGGCACTTAAAGAGAGTAAACAATGTGTATTTACACCCTGCTATTGTGTCTGTCACTCTACTTTTTAATGCAGTTATCTGCACTCTCTTTGCCTATTGTGGATTGTGATTGTTCTCTGTGGTGTTAGTGGGATCCAAGCAGGCCAGTTCTGAAGGGGTGTGCCCACCAGGGAACTTGGAAGCAGGGCAGCAGAATTAGCAAAATTTGTGCTGGACTACTAGTCCTATGCCAGGTCACCTGAAGCAATGTGGCAGCTGGGGGCTGTGCGGCGGGTTGGCCAGATGTGTGAGGCTAGGTGTGGCATGCTACAGTGGCTAAGGGCATGCACTGTGGCACACAGAGTTAGCTGTGGGTGATCAGCTGAGCACTGTGTGCAAACAAATGTTGAGCATGTACTCCATGGCTATGGGGGTATGAGATGGCAGCTGGGGGCTTGGGGCTGGGAATAGCACCTTCAGTGACTGGGGATGCATGGCTGGACACAGCACAGTGGATGTGTACAGTGCCCGATGAGAGCTGTGCACCCAATGGTTGGATATGGTGCCTGGATGGCTTTAACAAAATTTGCCCTGAACCCAGGGCTGAATCTAGCAGGCTTGGAGTGGGTAAGTCCTCAGGAGAACTCATTCATTGGTGTGGTGCCCTGCTAGCAGATTAGGTAGCAAGACACTTCTGGGGAAGTGTCTCTGTGCTTATGCTGGGGGTTGGGGGAGGAAAATGGTGCCTGCCAAGTCCCTTGTTTTTGAAGAAGCCCCCTAACATGCTCCAAAATCAGTATAAACAAATCTGTCTCCTGTTTGCCCCAGACATTATAGAAACTGCCATTTCTGTTTTGGCTCATCTCTGTACGCTGCTCTCTCTTTAAGGGCCACAACTCAGCTATCACTTGCCTCCTGGGCTTTCCCAATGCTGTCAGCTGAATTTTAAATCTCCAGGCTTCATGTCCCACTAGTTATACAAACTAATGAGTTCAGACCTTCTGATTTTTAAAGCCCAAGGCTATATGGATTAGTCTTCTGTGTGTGATCTCCCTGGTGTGAGGGCCCTTTTCTCTGCCCTTTCTATGCCCAGCTCCCTCCTCCTGTGGGCAGCCTCCCTCTGTCTTTCTGACTGTTCCAATCTTTCAGTTGCAGCTTCTTCTCCATATTTATTTGTGGAGTTTGATCTGCCAGGCTTGGGTTCACTCTCCAGTTTATTGACTTGGATGTGGATGATATCTACTTGTAAATGTGGGACAGGTTGAGCTCAGGGTACTTATACTCTGCCATCTTCACAAGCTTCCAGTAGTGTTGTGTTTTTAATTTCCAAATTTCAATTGTTTATTGCTGGTATATAGGGAAGTAATTGACTTTTGTATATTAACTTTGTATCTTGCCTTGTCTGTCTTTATTTTAGCCATTCTAGTGAGTGTGTAGTGTTAGCTCATTGTAGTCTAATTTACATAACCCTATGACTAATGATTTTGAACATCTTTTCATGTGCTTACTGGCCATCTGTACATCTTCTTTAGAGAAATGTCCATTCAAATTGTTTTCCCATTTTAAAATTGAGATGTTTGTATTTCTATTATTAAGTTGTAAGATAAATGCATATTACAGTCCTTTAAAAGATAGGTATTTTGAGAAACCCTTTCTCCCATTCTGTGATTTCCCTTTTCATTTTCTCTGTGGAGTTTGTATTACGACTTTTACCTTTTCTATTCTGGGAAGTCTTCGCCTTAACTAAGTTCAAAATGATCTCATTTGTTTTCTTCTAGAATTTTATAGTTTTAGTTCTTTGATTTACATCTTTGATGCATGTCTAGATGACTTTGTTCTCTGGAGCAAGGTAGTTCCAGGCCTATATATTTTTTTTTCATATGGATGCCCATTTTTTCCAGCATTATTTGTTGAAAAGACTATCCTTTCCCATTGAATTACCTTTGTACCTTGTCCAAAATCAGTTGACCATATATATGTAAGTCTACTTCTGGACTCTCTTCTGTCTGTGTAATTTATGTGTATAACCTTGCAACATTAGCACACTGTAACAATTACTGTAGTTTAGTGATTCTCAACTGGGGCACTCCCCCTCCCTATCGGGAAGGAACACTTGGCAATGTCTGGAGACATTTTTGTCATTACTAGGGGTGAGTGCTACTGGCCTCTAGTGGGTGAAAGCCAGGCAGACACCACCGACAAAGTATTATCCAGATCAAAATGTTAATAGCGTTGAGGTTGTGAAACTCTACTATAGAATTATTATTTTAAAAAGATTTTTATTTATTTGTCAGAGAGAGAGAGAGAGAGAGAATGCACAAGCAGGGGGAACAACAGGCAGAGGGAGAAACAGGCTCCCCACTGAACAAGGAAACCAGTTCTTGACTCGATCCCAGGACCTTGGGATCATGACCTGAGCTGAAGGCAGAAGCTCAACTGACTGAGCCACCTAGGCATCCCTCTGCTATAGAATTACAGTAAATCTTGAAATAAGGTATGACGGATCCTTGAGCTTTGTTCTTCATTAAAAAATATTTTGGCTGTTCTCAGTCCTTTACATTTCCATATAAATTTTATAACCAACTAATCAGTTTTTCCAGGTGAAAGTTTTAATGGGACTGAAATAAATGTATACATTAATTTGGGGGTAAATCACATCCTAAAAATCTTAAGTCTCCTGATATATGAACATGTTATAGTTTTGCATTTTTTATTTCTTCTTTAAATTCTCTCAATGTTTTTATAGATTTCAGTGTGTAGGTCTTGCATATATTTTGTTATATTTATTCTAATTATTACAGTTTTGATGTTATTATAAATAGCATTTAAAAATTTCTTTGAATGTTTATTGTTATACACAGAAATATAATTTTTATATTGACTTTGTATACTATGACCTTACAAAACTCACTAATTCTAGTAGCTTTTTTTTTAGATTGTTTGGCTCTTCTACGTAGATGATAATGTTGTCTAAAAATATATTTTTATTTCCTCATTTCTAATTTGTGTACTTCTCCTTGTTTTGTTTTGTTTTCATTGTATTTGAAATGAATAGAGCCTGTAATACAATGTTGAATAGAAGTGGTTAGAGTAGATCTCCTTGCCTTGCTCCTGATCTTATTGGGGAAAGTATTCTTTCACCACTCAATATGAAATCAGCATTAGATTATTTTTACATGTCATTTATAGATTTGAGGGAGTTGCCTTATATCCAAAGTTTTTTAAAAAAGATTTTATTTATTTATTTGACAGACAGAGATCACAAGTAGGCAGAGAGGCAGGCAGAGAGAGAGGGAGAAGCAGGCTCCCCGCTGAGCAGAAAGCCTAATGCGGGGCTCGATCCCAGGACCCCGGGATCATGACCCGAGCTGAAGGTAGAGGCTTTAACCTACTGAGCCACCCAGGTGCCCCATATATCCAAAGTTTTTTGAGGGAATTTATCATGAATTTATGTTGGACTTTTTCAAAACTTTTTTGTATCTATTGAAATTATCTTTTTAAAAAGTCTGTTGATGTGTTGAATCACAGTGGTTATTTTTCCAGCGTTGAACCACCTTTGCAGTCTCAGGATAAAACTCTACTTGTTATGATGTATTGTTCTTATTATGTATTTCTGGATTCTAGTTGCCAATATTTTGTTAAAGTTTTTAAAATATTCATCAGGAACATTGACCTTTAATTTTCTTTTCTTAAATTTATTTGGATATGGTAGGTATTCTGGTCTCATAAAATTAGTTGGGTGGTGTTTCTTTCTCTTCTATTTTCTGGAAGAGTGTGTAGAATTGGACTTAAGCATTTGGTAGAAATCACTACTGAAGCCCTCTGGGCTTTTTGGAGTTTTTTTGTTTGGAATTTTCTTTATGATCAAGGTTTTAAGCTATTAATTTAATTGATTTAATACATAAAGGTCTATTAAGATTATCTATTTCTTCTTGAGAGTTGGCAATTTATGTCTTTCAAGAAGTTTGTTCATCTCATCTACATTATCTCCATAAATTTATTCATTAATGTTCACTTGTTATCTTTATAATGTTTGTAGTATCTGTAGTGACATACTTGTCTTCATAACTGATAATAATAATTTTTATATTCCTTCTTTTTCTCTATATCAGTTTGTGTAGAAGTTTACTAATTTTATTGATCTTTTCAAGATACAAGCTTTTCGTTTCAGTGATTTTTAAAATTGTTTTCTTATTTTCTCTTTCATTGAATTCTTCTATATTGTTTCCTTTCTTCTGCTTCCTTTGGATTTGATTTGCTCTTCATTTTCAAGTTTCTTCTTTTTTAAATCCCCTTTATCTATTTCACCTACCCTCCCCGCAACCCTGCTCTAATCTACCTCCCCTCTGGCAGCCATCAGTTTGTTCTCTGTATTTAAGAGTTTGTTTGTTGCTGTTGTCTGTTTGTTTCTTTGTTCATTTGTTTTCTTTTTTTTAGATTCTACATATAAATAGAATCATATGGTATTTGTCTTTCTCAGTGTGACTTACTTAATATATTACTCTCTAGATCTATCTATGTTGTCACAAATGGCATAGTCTCATTCTCTTCTATGGTTGAGTAATATTCCATTATATATATAATAATATAATAAATAAGATGTGAGATTATATATATATAATTTTTTAAGATTTTATTTATTTATTTGGCATATAGAGATCACAAGTAGGGAGAGAGGCAGGCAGAGAGAGAGAGGAGGAAGCAGGCTCCCTGCCAAACAGAGAGCCCGATGTGGGGCTCGATCCCAGGACCCTGGGATCATGACCTGAGCGAAAGGCAGAGGCTTTAACCCACTGAGCCACCCAGGCGCCCCAATCTCACATCTTTTTTATTCATTCATCTATTGATGGACACTTGGGTTGCATCCGTATCTTGGCTATTGTAAATAATGCTGCAATAAACATGTTATGCATTTATCTTTTCAAATGATTATGTTTGTTTTTTGAGGGTAAGTACACAGTAATGGAAGTATTGGATCATGTGGTATTTCCATTTTTAATTTTTTGAGGAAACTCCATATTGTTTTCCACAGTGGCTATATCAATTTACATTCCTACTAACAGTGCATAAGGGTTCCTCTCTCTGCATCTTCTCTAGCAATTGTTATTTTTTGTCATTTTTTTACTTTAGCCATTCTGAGAAGTATAAGGAGATATCTCATTGTGGTTTTGATTTGCATTTCCCTGATGATTAGGGATGTTGATGTGTCTCTTGGCCATTTGGGTCTTCTTTGGAAAAAAATCTATTCAGGTTCTCTGCCATTTTTAAAATTGTTTTTTTATTTTTTATTTTTTTTGTGTGTTGAGTTGCTTAAATTCTTTATATATTTTGGCTATTAACTCCTTACCAGATACATTATTTGCAAATATATTCCCCAATTCAGTAGGTTGTCTTTTTGTTTTGCTGATGGTTTTCTTCACTGTGTAAAAGATTTTTATTTTGGTATAGTTCCAATAGTTTATTTTTGCTTTTATTTCCCTTGCTTGAAGAGACAAATCTAGAAAAATGTTGCTAAGGCTGATGTAAAAATAATTCCTGCCTATGTATTTTTCTGTGAATTTTATGGTTTCAGGTATCACTTTTAGGTCTTTAATCCATTTGAGCTTATTTTTGTATATGATGTTAGAAAGTGGTCCTGTTTTATTCTTTTGCATGTAGCTGTCCAGTTTTGCCAGCACCATCTACTAGAGAGACTGTCTTCTTCCCATTGTATATTCTTGTCTCCTTTGTCATAGTTTAATTGATCATGTTAGCATGGGTTCATTTCTATATTTTCAGGTTTATTAGATCTTGATTAGTTCTTAGATATTTTTTAAATCTTAGATTTCTTAGATAGAATCTTGGGTCATTGCTTTGAGTTTTTTGTTTGTCTAATAGAAGCACTTAATGCTGTAAATAGTTTGATATGTACTGATTTAGCTGCATTTTGTAAACTTTGATAAATGCCTTTTATTTTCATGTCCATTTCAATTAGGATCCTTTTTCTATTACATTTTTTTTAAGATTTTATTTATTTATTTGACAGACAGAGATCACAAGTAGACAGAGAGGCAGGCGGGGTGGGGGGGAGGAAACAGGCTCCCTGTTGAGCAGAGAGCCCAATGTGGGGCTCGATCCCAGGACACTGGGATCATGACCTGAGCTGAAGGCAGAGGCTTTAACCCACTGAGCCACCCAGGTGCCCCTTTCTATTACATTTTTAACTGATGTCTGTAAGTTGGTCTTCCGTATAGCAATTTTGAAGATTCTTATTCATGCTTATATTATTTATTATTTTTAAAATTTTCTATGGGTTTTCATATCTCCTGCATATATTAACAATGTTTTCTTCTTTTTGAAATTCTTATATTGATGTATTATTTCTTTTTAGTTATTTAGGTTAAGAAATAGAAAAAAAAAATATTGCTTAGTGGTAGGATTCAGCAGTTCTAGTTTTGTTCCTGAGTTGAGTGAGATTGTTTAAAAAGTCTTCATTAAGTACAGCATTTGGTATAGATTTTGGTATATACTGTTCACCAAATAAAGGAAGTTTCCTTATATCTCGAGTATGCTAAGATTTTTATCATTAATAAGAGGAGACTTTCATTGTATGCTTTTTTCTTCATTTATGGAACTTTTCTTTCTTTTTTAAAAAAGATTTTATTTATTTATTTGACAGAGAGAGAGAGACAGTGAGAGAGGGAACACAAGCAGGGGGAGTAGGGGAGGGAGAAGCAGGCTCCCCACTGAGCAAGGAGCCTGATTCAGGATTCGATCCCAGGACCCTGGGATCATGACCTGAGCCAAAGGCAGATGCTGAATGATTGAGCCACCCAGGTGCTCTCATTTATGGAGCTTTTCATATATTTCTTTTAATATAATGTTAATATACATACTTTTAAATTACTGTAGGTAATTCAACCCCTTCTTGACCCGTCTTTTTTTTTTTTTTAGAATTGTGAATTGCATTGATTATTTAATATTGAACTCTCCTTTCATTTCTTGGATAAATCTACATGACTGTGTACTATATGTGGCTGTATTTATTTGTTTTCCCTTTAAAGATTTATCTGTGTTCATAAGTTGATTTTATTGTTTCTCTTCAATTTTGAAATCAACATTATATTAAGCTCACAGAATGGTTTATATAGCTCTTCATCTTTTTTTCAGTTTCTGGAACAGTTTGCAGAAGGCTAGATTAACTTTCATGATAGTTTAATAACACCGACTTGATTCTTGTGTGATCCCATTCCCTCTTTACTACAGGGTATATGGAGAAGGATTTAATGTTAACCTCGTGGTTCAATTTTCTATTTCTTCCAGTTTGTTATTTCTTCTAATATTTTCATAGGAATTTATCCATTTATTTTGTTTTTTAATGTAATGGCCTAAAGCTATTCATAATATTCTGGTATCCTTTTTAAAATTTGTTTTGACCGTTATCAAAATTATATGGGGATTGAGTTTAAAGTCAAATATTTCTCCAAGGTTTGTTAAAAAGAACAACATTAGGGCACAAAAATAGACATGTAGGTCAATAGAAGAGAATAGAAAGCCCAGAAATGAACCCACAATTATATAGTCAATTAATCTATGACAAAGGAAGCAGAAATATGCAAGAGGGAAAAGACAGTCTTTTCAATCAAAGTGCTGGCAAGACTGGACAGCTACATGCAAAAGAATAAAACGAGACCACTTTCCAACACCATATACAAAAATAAGCTCAAATGGATTAAAGACCTAAAAGTGAGACCTGAAGTCATAAAAATCCCAGGAGACAACACAGGGAGTAATATCTCTGACACAGCAGCATTTTTCTAGATTTGTCTCCTCAGGCAAGGGAAACAAAAGTAAAATAAGTAAATATAAGTAAAAATAAGCTATTGAGAGTACAACAAAATAAAAAGTGTTTTCACAGTGAAGAAAACCATCAGCAAAACAAAAAGACAACTTACTGAATGGGAGAAGATATTTGCAAATGATATATCTGATAAGGGTCTAATATCCAAAGTATACAAAGATCTCATGCAACTCAACACCAAAAAAAAAAAAAAAACCTAAACAATCTGATTTTAAAAAATGGGCAGAAGATGTGAATAGACATTTTTCCAAAGAAGACCTCTAGATGGCCAAGAGACACATGAAAAAGTGCTCAACATCCCTAATCACTAAGGAAATGCAAATCAAGACCACAATGAGATATCCCCTCATACCTGTCAGAATAGCTAAAATCAAAGACAAGAAATAACAAGTGTTGGTGAGGATGTGGAGCAAAAGGAATACTTATGCACTGTTAGTGGGAATGTCAATTGGCACAACCACTGTGGAAAACAGCATAGAGGTTCCTCAAAAAATTAAAATTAGAAGTACCATATGATCCAATACTTTTTTAAAAAAGATTTATTTAACAGAGAGAGAGATCACAAGCAGGCAGAGAGGCAGGCAGAGAGAGAAGGGGAAGCAGACTCCCCGCTAAGCAGAGAGCCCGACATGGGGCTCGATCCCAGGACCCTGAGACCATGACCCGTGCTGAAGGCAGAGGCTTAACCCACTGAGCCACCCAGGCGCCCCTGATCCAATACTTTTAGTACTGGGTATTTACCCAAAGAAAATGAAACAATAATTTGAAAAAATAAACACACCCCTATGTTTATTGTAATATTATTTATAATAACAAAGATATGGATACAACCCATGTGTCCATCAATAGATGAGCTGATAAGGAAATGTGTGTATGTATACACAGACAGACACAGACACACAATGAAATATCATGAAGCCATAAAAAAGGATGGGATTTTGTCATGTGAGACAACATGGACAGAGCTAAAGTGTATTTTGCTTAGTGAAATAAGTCAGATGGAGAAAGACAAATACAATGTGGGCCCACTCATAAATGGAACTTGAAAAAAACAAACAAACAAAAAGCAGAATCAAAGGTATAAGTGCACAGAAGAAACTTTACCTTACCACAGAGGATAAGGGGGTTAGGGGGCTGTGTAAAATGAGAGAAGAGGAGATAGATACAGGTTTCTAGTTAGGGAATGAATAAATCACAGGAATAAAAGGCACAGCATAAAGAATATAGTCAATGTGGGACGCCTGAGTGGCTCAGTTGGTTAAGCCACTGCCTTCGACTCAGGTCATGATCCTGGGGTCCTGGGATCGAGTCCCGCATCGGGCTCCTTGCTCGGCAGGGAGCCTGCTTCTTCCTCTCTCTGCCTGCCTCTCTGCCTGCTTGTGTGTACTCTCTCTCTCTGGCAAATAAATAAAATCTTAAAAAAAAAAAAGAATATAGTCAATGATAATGTAATGATGATACTATGTGGCAGATGGCAGCTACACTTGTGGTGAACATAGCATAATGTATAAATTGGTCAAATCACTAAGTTGCACACCTGAAACTAAGGTAACATTTTGTTTCAAATATACTAAAAAACCCCCCACCAAAAACAATAAGGCAACATGCCCAGTCCCAACACTTTTATCAAAAAAGAGGAAAAAAAAAGAACAGTAGTTCCCTGCCCTCTTCCCAGAAACAACCAAATTCGACCTTTTCAGACAATTTTTAGGTATTTATAAGCTATCCTTAAATGACATGTTTATATTGATCCTTCTTAATTTTAAATGTTTGGGCACTATTTATTAACTCCCCATTCTGGAAGATAAAGATTTTGATACTTTTAAAACCCCCTACTTGAACAGTCTTTAGACTCTGTTTAATTGCAGCATGATACTGATTTAATTTTGTGTTGTGACTGTGTTAATGCCATTCATAGCTGAACCAGATAATATATTGTATTCATTTTCTGTTGTCACTGTAACAAATTACCACAAATCTAGTGGCTTTAGAACAACAGAAATTTATCTTCTTATAGTTCTGGAGGTTTTCCAGGGCTAAAATCAAGGTGTCGGCAAAGCTGTGTTCCTTTCTTGAGACTCTGGAGGAATATTTCCTTGCCTTTCCCAGCATCTAGAGACTACCCACCTTTGTGGGTCTTCTGTTTCTTGGTTGGTTGTTCCTTTTGAAAACTGGATCATTAAAAGCTGATTGGAAATGCTGAGTGAATAGGTAGGTATATTATATGCTGAGGTTATTTTGTTGACAGCTGTGATGTCAATGTTTGTACCTCCTTGTTTTTGGATTAAAAGTTTCAACAAAATTAATATTCTAAGTATCTCCCTTGAGGGATACAGATTTAATCCCTTATAATCTGAGTGATAAATAGGGTTGAAGGAGTCTTATAAAATTTTTTTTGTTATGCCTCCTTTTCTCTTTGTTGGTTATAATCAAATTCTTTTACTACCACTTGAGTGAGGTTTCAGTACGAGGCAGAAACAAATGCTTATGTTCAATTGACTATCTTTAACTGGGAAGGACTCTGAAGTTTTAAAAAATTTGTATTTTATAATTTCTTATATATTTCTCAATTATTTTCTCTTTCGAAGGTCTGTAGGTGGTAAACTCTGTTTTGTATGTGTACACGTATCTTTCTTTTGCCACCACTTTTATGCGAGTTTAAATTACTATAAAATTATACACACACACACACACACACACACACACACACACACCATTATTGCTCTCCTATACTCATTATTTTCTACCTCTGGAACCACTATTAGGCTTTGTTGGAGCTTTTAAGTCTGTTCTCCAAGTCTCTTAACCTCTTTTTCATTTTATCAATTTCTTTGTCTTTCTCTTTCAGTGATTCATTCTGAGTCCAGTTTTTAGAAACATCTTAAAATTGACTATTTCTTTAGCCATATCCAGTTCAGGGTTTTTGCTGTCTTTTGAGCTTTTATTTCAGAGTCTATAGTCTTTTTTTTTTTTTTTTGACTTATAGGATTTTTAAAATATACACATTTTCTGATTTGCATGTCTTTTTTATTTTATAATCCCTTGTTCTTGCTCTTCATAAGCTTACTCCTGTAGTGTTTTGAGAATATCAAACATTTATTTTAAAGTCTTTTCAAGTTACTGTATTTCCCTAGGACACTAACCTCACATTTCTTGAATTTATTATTTTTTCAAGATTTTTTCTGTAAGTTTGGAAATTTAGTTTGCTGCAAGCTTACCATAAATAAGAAAATTCAGTTATTCTATCTGCTTTACTCATCCCTTTTAGGTCTGACTGGACTGTTTTATTTGGTCAGCTCCCCAGTTCAGAACAAGTTCTTATATTGTCAGTTTGGGACTTTTGTTCCATGGGGATACAAAAGGTCCAGTTTTTGAGCCAGTAGATGGCATGATGTAAGTCTCAGTTGCATAGTTCTCTAATACTTCCTATCACTTTGGTAGCACCTCAGTTTCCAATCTCAGCTATGCGTACATATCATAGGTTTCTTAGAGTCATAGTGCACAGGCAGGGAATCCGTGTTTCCATTTTTGATTTTCTTCGGCAATCTAACTTTGCTACCATGCCACAATTCCCACATAATTTGAACTCCTGACTGCCTATGGGTATTTCCTAATAGGTGAGTGACTTTAGGTGTTCTCTATTGCTAGGTTTATTTTTGTTTGTTTGTTTGTTTCTGCTCCATGGACATATTTCTCTTTTTTTCTATTCTTTTTAAAGCAATTGTGGTTGTGTTTTATTTTTAAGGTATGTTTTATGATTTAGTTATCATTAATATGAAGTATTTTATGTTTGGAGCTGAGAAGGAGGTTTTTCCTATATGAACCTACAATGCTAACTTGACATAATGATACCTTGGGATTTCTAGATGGATAATAATTTTCCTTTCAAATAATGACTACTTATCATTTGAGGCCTTAGTTATAAAGAGTTCTCCTTGATTAGTTCTCCATGCTTAATCTGTAATCATGGATTCTAACATTTATATATCTAAGTATCACTCTAGATCGTGAAGAAATGGAAGCATGTGTCTACACAGGCTGGGTCAAACAGCAGGTGTTATTGACAATAAAGGCAAGAAATTTCAACTTGCCTACAACTAGGGCTATAGACTGATAGCAGAAGAATTCTTGTAGGTCAAGTGGGCAGCAATGGCTACCTAAGCAGGAGGGTCTTGTGACAGGAGGAAGACACAATAGTAGTATATATATATAAAAAAAGTCATGGTCACTAGGTTGATGTTGGAACTTGAAACAGAAATTGAGGAAATGGATGAGCAACTAACGTTTGGATAGCAGACAATGGTTTTCATTGGTCCCAGAAGGATAAATTGCCCAACGGAGGTTTTTCTTAGGTCATCTTAAGGTGGGAAGGCATGGTGCTAATGCATTAGAGATAGTGAGAGGAGGCTAATAGGGCATTGACAGTGAGCAGCCAGGTAGTAGGAGTTCAGGCAAGACAGGTAGGATTTTGCTAATTGTTAGAGGACCTCATAGGCCAAATTCAAGGGTTTATAGTACCCCCCCCCCCAACGCAGCAGGGAGGCTTTGAATAGTTTTAAGCAAATGAGGAAAATAATTTGATTTGCCTTTTAATAGGTCCATCAGGTTGCTGTTGAAGAATGAATTAAGGCAGTTTAACAGTAGTCACAGTGAATATAAGGAGGCCAATACCACTTTAATAGGGTGGTATATGGAGAGAGGGAGAGGGAAGGAAGAAGGGTAGGAGGGAGAAGGAAGATGGTTTTGTGAGATATATTGGAAGTAGATTGATAGGAATAGTAAATTGAATATTTAGCAAACACTAAAATGTCTGACATGGCTGAACTTGTTCTTCTGATTGTGTTTCTTTGGTTAAATTTATTTCCTATTAGTTTTTCTGACCTCATTCACCCATATGTACTGTTATTCTTCTTCCCTCTGTTTTAATTCCATTCTTTCTTCTCCTTTAACCTTTAAGCTTCTGCTTTCTCTCATAGACTTAAGGGCTTGGCTATATTTTTGTGCCTGAATCCCTTAATCAACCTTTTGTTTTCTTTATTCTACTTCCATATTGGTGACTTATTAAGCATATTCTATATTTTCGGTGGTCTGTATTGCTTCCCCCAATTCCTTGCTTTCTTTCAATCCATCCTTCTCAGTTTTTAGCTGGGATTAGTTTGATAAAGAAACTCTCTTGCTCTTGGGGAGTGGGTGTACGCTTGCCAAATGTTTGCAAGAAGTATCTCATTGTTACAAGTGGTATTCCAGCAGCATTAACAACCAGTCAGAAATAAGTAGATAGTCTTAGAACTCATTATCATCTTTACTCCAGGAGCAATTTCCTCCTGCTTTCTGAGGGCCTGTTTAGCAATCTATAAAAGACACAGTCTCCAGAAGCATTTGGGGACCCAGGGTAGTATCCACGTTACAACAATGATCTTAGTTATATGCTCCATGTGGCCTGGAGACTAGAATTGGCATATTTGAACATAACCTTTCTCTATTTTTGTGTCTGGTCTGTAGATTTCCCGTTTTTAGATAAAGGTAGGTTGCCTGAAAATGTACATTGCGCATTCCTGTTTTAGCTTCTGCAGCCTGGAGACAAACTACAAATCTGCAGTTACTCTTTAGTATACAGCTTCATCTGTCTGCCTGCAGCCTCAGGGACTACTACTGAGAGTAGGTCTTTGGATGAGACGCAGGATACAGCAGCATAGCATAGTGCCAGGGCTCTGAATCACTGTCTGCAGGGTGAATGTTTTGGAATCTTGATGCTGAGTTGGAAGGGACTATGAGTCAATGCACTCTTAGAATAGAGCTAACTGTAAATCAGGCCAGCAGCCTGAGGTGATTGTGTAAATTACACATAGTGTCTTTCTTCCTGTGGTGATTTAGTTCTTGAATTACTGTCTCTAATTGGTGGGTCTGTGAGTCTCTGTCTATAAATGGTTTTGTTTCTTTGCCAAGTACCTCCCAGAGGCAAGTAAAAAAATAATTTGTGCTATAACCCGTATTCTCATATAAAGACGTTTAGGGTCATGTAAACAATACATATGGATGGGTGGCAGTTTTCCAGATGTTTTGGTGTGCTGTAGCCCCAAGCAGAATTTACCTTTGAATATTGTGGCCCAAATTGACAAGGTCAATGTTCACTTATTAGAATTTCTGTATCATTAGTCTCTGCCGAACTTCTCAGTTGTCTTCAAGTTTTACTTTATGAACCCCTTTCTTGAGTGTTTGGTTTTTCTTGGTGAGAGACAAAAGAGCTTTTTATTTTCATTTTAATATCTATTTATTATGTTAAATATATCAGTTCACTGTGCTAAGTGTTGAGGATGTGATAGTGAATCAAACAGACCCAATCCTTCCTCTATTGGAACTCACAACCTAAAAGGGAAGGAATACTTTAAATAAGTAATTTGAAGGTAAGCTGAATGCTGTGGAGTAAAGAGTCTTATAAAGCAATTAAAATACATACCTAGCTTAGTTGGGGATATGAAAGGCAAAGTGTCATTAATGAAATGATGCTCAAGCTTAGAATATAAAGGTCTACAACTGTTAGTCACTTAAGTAGTAATGGGGATGGGAGGTAGGAGATGGAGAAGAAAATACTTCAGGGAGAGGAAATAGGTTGTGTGAGGTTTTGATTGTTAGAAAATTCACGTTCCATTTTAGGAGACAAGAGAAGGCTAGTATGGCTAGAGTGTAGACAGAGGGATGAGAATATAGAGACAGTATTATTCAGGTCATATCATGTGGTGTCTTGTAGGACATATTAAGTTTAGACCTTATTCTGATGTCACATATATGTAATTAAGGGGCTTTAAACATAAAATGACAGGATCAAAATTGCATTTTTCAAAACTAATTTTGGGAGCAAAGAATGGTTTGGCTTTCAAGAAAGTCAAAAGTAGATATGGAGGAAGAATTATATGATGAAAAGATATGGAGGGAGAGAAGAGCTCATGATAGTAATTTTCTCCACATTCTCACCACCACCTGTTGTTTCCTCTGTTGTTGATTTTAGCCATTTTGATAGGTGTGAGGTGATATATCATGTTGTGAAATAACAGTGTTGATTTGCATTTCGCTAATGGTCAGTGATGTTGAGGCTTGGGTTGGCTGCTGGTGTGGATCCTGAGCTCTAGCAGAGATTGTGGGGTAGTGAACAGGGAAGGACTCAGGTACTTGTCACCTGCAAACTCTATTACATGTAGGGCAATAACTAGTGAAATCTACAGGGAGTTTATGATAGCTATGCTGGCCATTGATCTCTTCAGTGGGGAAAGTTACTGGGGCCCTCTGCACAACAGGTTGTGGCTGATACTGGTAGTCCCTGCTTTTCTTCCTTGTTCCTAGTCACCTCTATATGTCTCAGTTTTGCCAGTCTGGGTGGGGTGAAATCAAAACAGGTCCTTTGTGTGGTACTTTGAAAGGCTGGAGAAGATGTCACTCACTCACCCCCATCTCTCTTTCCCAGAGTGTGCTTTCTAGCTGTGCCAGCACTGAGCAGTGCCAGCCTGGAGGACAGGATAATGTCAGTCAAAAGAAACTGTTCATCTTTCCCATCTTGTGCAGTTATTCTCAGGTTTTTTGTTCTACTGTGTTGCTAGTTTCTTAAGTAGACTCTTGAGCTCTCCCAGAGGCATTTTTGTTCATGAATCTATGATCTATGATCTTTTGGGGGAGATGGAGCTTATGGCCTTCTACTTTGCCATCTTGGTGATGTCCTTAAAAGGGTTTTAGTATATGTGCTGCCGAAGCGAGCACTCCTTAAAAGGGTTTTAAGTTACAGGTTCAATTTCTTTAATATTGTGGTACTGTTCTGATTTCCTGTTTTGACTTGAGTCAGTTTTGGTAAGTTGCATATTGCTAAGAATTTGTACATTTAAAAATAATTTCAAATCAAAGGCATAAAGTATTTCATAGTATCTTATAAATTTAAAAAATATTTTATTTCTAATTTTTTTTCAGTAAACCCTACACTCTAAGTGGGGTTCAAACTCATGACTCTGAGGTCAAGAGTCACATGTTCCACCATCTGAACCAGCCAGGTGTCCCTATCTTATGATATTTTTAATATTTCCATGTAGGACATATACTTATACCTCCCTTATGTTCCACAGTTTATTTGTGCTTTTTCTTTTTTTTTATTCATTGGTCCTTCTAAAGTTTTATCAATTTTGTTATATTCAAACAACTTTTGCTTTCGTTGATCTTCTTGATTATATATTTATTTTTTCTTTCATTTATTTCTGGTCCTAATTAATTTCATCTACTTCCTTTGTGTTTAATTTTCTTTTCTTATTTTAGCTTAATGAGATGATGCTTAGCTTATCGATTTTCAACATTTCTCCTTTGTTAATATATGTTTTTAAGGTCACAAATGTCCCTCTGTGTATGACTTTTGCTGTAGCCCATAAGTTTTCATGTGTACTATTTTCAATATTATTCAGTTTAAAATATTGTCTAATTTTCAATGTGATTTTTTTTTCTCTAGACCTAAGGTTATTTAGAAGTATATTTCTTAATTTGGAAACGATGTGGATTTTCTAATTGTCATTTGATTATTTCTTGCTTAATTGCACTCTGGTCAGAGTATACTCTGTAGAATTTCAATTTAAAATTTGTTTAGAGTTTCTTATAACAGAGGTCAGCAAATTGTGGCCCATAAGTCAAATTTGGCTATGGACTGCTTTTGTATGTTCCTCAATCTAAAAATATTTTTTTTTCCATTTTGAAGAGGTGATTAAAAAAAAGAAAAAAATATATGACAACAATATCGTGAGGCTCACAAAGCCTAAAGGATTTAGTGTCTGGCTCTTTATAGAAAGAGCTTGCTGGCCTTTGTCCTAAAATATGTTCAGTGTATGTAAACATTCTATGTGTTTATGAAAAGAATGTGTATTCTTTAGTTGTTGAGTATAGAGTTCTATATATATCAATTAGTTCCAATTTGTTAATGTTACTCAGTTGCTGTATATCCTTACTGATGTTATTTTCTCCTTGTTTCACTAGTTACTGAGAAAGATGTATTAAGACCTTCCACTGTAATATTGTATTTCTTACTGTGGTTTTCTCTATTTTTTTCTTCATCTCATATCTTACTTACCTCTTTTGAGGCAATATTAGGTACATACAAATTTAGAATTGTTATATCTTTCTGATAAATGGGATATTTTATCATTCTGAAGCATCTCTTTTTATTGCTAGGAATGATTTTTGTCTTAATGTCTACTTTGTCTGATAGTGATTTAGCCAAGCCAGCTTTCTTTTTTTAAAAATTGAAGTATAATTAACATATAATGTTATATTATTTTCAGGTGTATTAACAAGTATATACATTACTTAGTGCTCATGATGATAAGTGTAGTTACCATCTGTTACCATATAACATTATTACAATATTATTGACTATATTCCCTATGCTGTACCTTTCAAACCTGCAACTTATTTATTCCACAATTGGAAATTTGTACCTCTTATTCCACATTTATCTATTTCACCCATCCCTACACCTGCAATCACCACCTGTTTCTCTGTATTTAAGAATCTGGTTTTTTGTTTGCTTGCTTGTGAATGTAAATTGGTACATATTGTGGAAAACAGGATGGAGGCTCCCCAAAATATTAACAGAATTACCATATGATCTAGTAATTCTACTACTGGGTATTTACCCAAAGAAAATAAAAACACTAACTAAAAAAAAAAAGGCATCTTGAAAAGATATATGTACTCCTATGTTTATTGTGGCATTATTTACAATAGCCAAGATATGGAAGCAACCCAAATGTCCAGTGATAGATAAATAGTTAAAGAAGACGTGATACATATGCACAGTGGAATATTATTCAGCCATAAAAAGCCATTTGTGACAGTACAGATGGACCTTTTTTTTGGATATAAAAGTTATTATATATACTAAGTGAAATAAGTCAGACAGAGAAAAACAATGTTTTTGTTTTTTTGTTATTTTACTTACACGTGGAATCAAATTAGTCTTCTTAAAATTAATGTTTGGTGTATCTCTTTCCAACCTTTTATTTTCAACCTTTCTGCATCCTTATATTTTAGATGCTATGTCTTGAAACATAGTTTTTGTGCATTCAGTTTAATAATATTTGCCTTTAATCAGAGCACTCAGTTCTATATAATGCAGTTATTGGTGTATCTGATTATAAATACTAATTAACATAGAATACTTTCTATTTGTTCTGAGTGCTTTTTTTTCCCTTTAAAGAGTTTACTAGGCAAAAGGCTATTGAGTTTATGGGGATATGATACCTATACAAAATAAGCAATATGGTATATTATAGGATCTGAAAGGAGGAGCATGTGGCTTGAGATTACAGTAGACCTGAGCCTGATGAAAGTAGTTTGGATTTGATAATGCAGTTAATTTTTCCCTAGGTTAATAATTATTAATTTCCTTAAGACTACAGACATACCTCATTTTATTGAGCTTTGTTTGACTGTGCTTTGCAGATATTTTTAACTAATTGAATGTTTTCAGTAAACTTGCATCCAGCAAGTCTACTGGCACCATTTTTTCCAAAGACATTTGTTCGCTTCAGGTGTCTCTATGTCATGTTTTGGTAATTCTCACATCATTTAAAACTTGTTCATTATTATTATCTTTGTTATGGTGATCTGTGATCATTTATTATGACTCACTGAAAGCTTAGATATTAGTTAGCATTTTAGAGCAATAAAGTATTTTTTTAAAAATTAAGGTATGTACATTGTTTTTTTTTCCATTTTATTTATTTTTTCAGCGTAACAGTATTCATTGTTTTTGCACAACACCCAGTGCTCCATGCAAAACGTGCCCTCCCCATTACCCACCACCTGTTCCCCCAACCTCCCACCCCTGACCCTTCAAAACCCTCAGGTTGTTTTTCAGAGTCCCTAGTCTCTTATGGTTCGCCTCCCCTTCCAATTTTTTTTTTTAATAAACATATAATGTATTTTTATCCCCAGGGGTACAGGTCTGTGAATCGCCAGGTTTACACACTTCACAGCACTCACGATAGCACTTACCCTCCCCAATGTCCATAGCCCCCTCCCCCTCTCCCAATCCCACCTCCCCCCAGCAACCCCCAGTTTGTTTTGTGAGATTAAGAGTCACTTATCGTTTGTCTCCTTCCCAATCCCATCTTGTTTCATTTATTCTTCTCCTACCCCCCTAACCCCCCATGTTGCATCTCCACGTCCTCATATCAGGGAGATCATATGATAGTTGTCTTTCTCCGATTGACTTATTTCACTAAGCATGATACCCTCTAGTTCCATCCATGTTGTCGCAAATGGCAAGATTTCATTTCTTTTGATGGCTGCATAGTATTCCATTGTGTATATATACCACATCTTCTTTATCCATTCATCTGTTGATGGGCATCTAGGTTCTTTCCATAGTCTGGCTATTGTAGACATTGCTGCTATAAACATTCGGGTACACGTGCCCCTTCGGATCACTACGTTTGTATCTTTAGGGTAAATAGCCAGTAGTGCAATTGCTGGGTCATAGGGTAGTTCTATTTTCAACATTTTGAGGAACCTCCATGCTGTTTTCCAGAGTGGTTGCACCAGCTTGCATTCTCACCAACAGTGGAGGAGATTTGTACATTGTTTTTTTTAGACATAATGCTGTTGTGCACTTAATAGACTACAGTATAGTATAAACATAACTTTCATATGAACTGGGAAACCAAAACAAATTATTTGACTCACTTTATTGCTGTATTTGCTTTACTGCAGTGGTCTGGAACCATACCACTTTGAAGCCACTAAGGTATTTAAAGTGGTGGAGGAGCTGCTGACAAATTCAGATTTTGAAATGCTGAACTTGACTGCAGTATGTCGGATAGTTTAGGAGGGAAGTAGATTCCAGGAAACCAGTTAGCACTGTATCAGATACAAGGCATCAGATGCCTAGTAAATATTTCTCGTGTGAATAAAATTTTAGCAGTGGTTAAGAATGAGTACATGACAGTTTGCTCTAGGGTTGTAGTAGAACACGTGAAGAGACATGATGTTTTGAAAAGAGCTTGGAGGTAAAATTCGGAGAACTTTAAATAGAATAGTACGGAGATGTTGGAGAGGGAAATGTGAAAGATGATTTCTCGGTTTCCGACTTTGTAGTTGGTTGGATGATGGTACCATTCACTGAGATAATGAATAATGGAAGAGTATTTGGTTTTGAAAGAACACTGGGACTTTGAGAAAATAAATAGCTCAAAAATAAAATAAATAGTGATATACAACAGAAATTTTGTTCCTATTGCAATCCTCATCAATCTTATTTTCTCCCCCCAGTGCTACAACAGCTAACTTTTTAATTAATGTATTAGTCATATTTCCATAGACTTTAAATGCAAATATCTGGTTATTTTAGTGTATATATCTCTAATTTTTATTGAGGTTGAACATATTTTTGTTTATTATTCATTTATAATTTTCTCTTGTGAATTTTTAAATATCCTTTGTTCAATTTTGTATTTTGTTTTATCTTTTAGTTACTGATTCATATTAACCCCTTACATGACAGGAACATTAATATTTTATTTCTAAATCCCAGTCTCTTGCTTATTTCTAACTTTATCAATGAGGGCTTTTTGTTGCAGAGAAGTTTAAAATTAAAACTCTTGGTCTTTCCTTTTATGCCATTGAGTTTTAAGTTTTACTTTGGAAGATCTTCCTACTTCAAGACTACACTTAATATTTGTTGTTTATACGTAGTAGCACTATAATCCATTGTTCATGTGGGTCTCATATTTTTTAAATGAATAACCATTTGTCCAGTGCAATTTATTAAATAGTCCATAATTTTCTTATTGATCATAAATTGCTCCTTAATGGTACACTAAATTCCTATATACATATGGATCTGTTTCTGGGACCCTATGTTCACCATATAGTTATGGGTACTTTTCTGGGTGTTCTGTTTTGTTCCATTGATGTATGTGTCTCTTTTGGGCCAGTGCCATACTGTCTTGACCGCTACAGCTTTGTAATATAACTTGAAAGCTGGAATCATGATGCTTCCAGCTTTGCTTTTTTTTTTCAGGATTGCTTTGGCTATTCAGATTCTTTTGTGGTTCTATACAGATTTTAGGATGGCTTATTCTAGCTCTGTGAAAAATGCTTTTGGTATTTTGGTAGGTATTGCATTAAATATGTAGACTGCTTTTGGTAGTATAGATATTTTAACAATTTTTGTTTTCCCAGTCCATGAGCATGGATGTTTTTCCATTTCTTTGTGTCCTTTTTAATTTCTTTTATAAGTGTTCTATAGTTTTCAGAGAAAAGATATTTTACCTCTTTGGTTAGGTTTATTCTTGGGCATCTTATGGTTTTTGGTGCAACTATAAATGGGATTGACTCCTTGATTTCTCTTTCTGCTCCTTCATTATTGGTGTATAGAAATGCAACAGATTTCTGCACATTGATTTTATATCCTGCAACTTTGCTGAATTCCTGTATGAGTTCTAGCATTTTTTGGTGGAATCTTCTGGGTTTTGTACATAGAGTACAATATTGTCTGCAAATAGTGAAAATTTGACTTCTCCCTTGCCTATTTAGATGTCTTTTATTTCTTTCTGTTGTCTGATTGCTGAGGCTAAGATTTCCAGTACTATGTTAAATAACAATGGTTATCCAAGATAAATAACAAGACACCAGTCTTGTTCCTGACCTTAGGGGAAAAGCTCTCAGTTTTTCCCCATTGAGAATGAGATTAGCTGTATCTTTCATATATGGCCTTAATGATGTTGAGGCATGGTCTTCTATCCCTACTTTGTTGAGGGCTGAATGGATGCTGTACTTTGTCAAATGCTTTTTCCGCATGTATTGAGAGGATCATATGGTTCTTATCCTTTCTTTTATTAATGTGGTGTATGAGGTTGATTGCGAATATTGAACCACCCTTGCAGCCCAGAAATAAATCCCACTTGATCATGGTGAATATTTCTTTTAATGTATTGTTGGGTTCAATTTGCTGGTATCTTGTTGAGAATATTTGCATCTGTTCTCATCAGGGATCTTGGCCTATTTTGCTTTTTTAATGGGGTCTTTAGTGGGGTAGTGTCCTTTGGAATGATGGTAATGTTGGACTCATTGAAGGATTTTGGGAGTTGTTGTTGTTTTTTTCTATTTCTATTTTTTGGAACAGTTTGAGAAGGGTAGATATTAATTCTTTTTAAATGTCTAGTAGAATTCCCCTGGGAAGCCATCTGGTCCTGGACTCTTTTTTGTTGGGAGATTTTTGATTACTGAATCAGTTTCTTTGCTGGTTTTGGGTCTGTTCACATTTTCTATATCTTCCTGTTTCAGTTTGGTAGCTTCTATGTTTCTAGGAATTTGTCCATTTCTTGCAGATTGCCCAGTGTATTGGCATATAATTTTTTCATAATATTCTCTTATAATTGTTTATATTTCTGTGGTGTGATCTTTCATCTTTCATTCGTGATTTTATTTATTTGGGTCCTTTCTCTTTTTGAAAATCCTGGCTAGGGGTTTATCAGCTTTATTAATTCTTTTTTTTTTAAAGATTTTATTTATTTGACAGAGATCACAAGTAGGCAGAGAGGCAGGCAGAGAGAGAGAGGAAGGGAAGCAGGCTCCCCGCTGAGCAGAGACACCCTCCCCCGATGCGGGGCTCGATCCCAGGACCCTGAGATCATGAAATGAGCCGAAGGCAGAGGATTTAACCCACTGAGCCTCCCAGGTGCCCCGCAGCTTTATTAATTCTTTCTAAGAATCAGCTCTTAGTTTTGTTGATCCATTCTACTGTATTTTTGTTTGTTTATATCTGTATTGATTAAATCCCTGGTCATCATTTCTTCCTATTTCTCATAAGGCAAGCTTTAAATTTCTTAGAATTGCCTTTTAAATAAGTAACTCATGTACAAGAGTCATAATCCAAAGGGTACAAAGTCATATAGGGTGAAAGTAAATCCTCTCATTCTTTTATTTTTTTTGAAGATTTTATTTATTTATTTATTTGACAGATAGAGATCACAAGTGGGCAGAGAAGCAGGCAGAGAGAGAGAGGAGGAAGCAGGCTCCCGGCCAAGCAGAGAGCCCGATACGGGGCTTGATCCCAGGACCCTGGCATCACGACTTGGGCCGAAGGCAGAAGCTTAACCCACTGAGCCACCTAGGCGCCCCAAATCCTCTCATTCTTAAACAACCACTCAATTCCTCTCCTAGAAAGCAACATCTGTTACTAGTGTTTTGGTACATACAGGTATCAACATGCAAGTATTCTAATACCATAATATTTTATTTTGTTAGATTTATAGTATGTTTTCTTTATTAGGTCAAATTACCTTTTAAAAATTAGTTGTAAGCATTTTCCTATGAACTTTAAACTTGAAAAGCTTTATTTTAAGGAAATTGTGTTGGGACTTTTATTAGGATTACATTGAATTATAAAAAGCTTGGAATTTTTTTTAAAGACTTTATTTATTTGAGAGAAAGAGAAAAAAAAGTGAGAGAGAGAGAGAACACAAGCAGGGGGAAGGGACAGAGGGAGAGGGGGAGAAACAAACTACCCACCATGCAGGGAGCCTGATGCATGACTTTATACCAGGACCCTAAGATCATGACCTGAGCTGAAGGCAGACGCTTAACTAACTGAACCACCCAGGTGCCTTCCAACATGGGTATCTTAGTTAATTAGATCTTCACAGCCAAAAACATGCTGTGTTGTAATTTATTCTGATCTTCTTTTCAGTGGTTTGTTGTTGTTTGTTTGTTTAAGTAAACTTTTTAATTGAAGTATAACATACATAAAAATCCAAAATCATAAGTCTACAGCTCAATGAATATTTGTCAAATGTATGAATCCATGTAATCACCACCTGGATTGGGAAATAAAAAAATAATACTCCAAACCATCCCTTCATGCCTTTTCTGTCACTGTCTGTGTTCTCCTTCTCAAAGATAACAGCAAGCCTGATATCTTATACTACAAATTAATTTCACCTGATAGTGAACTTTATTTAAGCAATAATACAATAGGCAGTCCTTTGTGTATGGCTTGTTTGACCTAACATAATGTTTTTGAGATTCATTCATGTCATTGCATTAACTATATAGTTCATTAATTTTCAGTGTTCTGTAGTATTCCATTCTATAAATAAACCACATTTTACATATCCATTTTACTGTTTGATAGGAATTTTTTTTTTCTGAATACATGTTTTCAACTCAATTCTCTTGTTTATATAACTAGGAGTGGGATTGCTGGGTCATCATACATATATATGTATATATATAGATATATATACAACTTATTAGAAACTGTCAAGGAGGGGCACCTGGGTGGCTCAGTGGGTTAAAGCCTCTGCCTTCAGCTCAGGTCATGATCCCAGGGTCCTGGGATGGAGCCCCGCATCGGGCTCTCTGCTCAGTGGGGAGACTGCTTCCCCCCACCCCGCCTGCTTCTCTGCCTATTTGTGATCTCTGTCTGTCAAATAAATAAATAAAATCTTAAAAAAAAGAAACTGCCAAGGAGTTTCTAAAATTTTTACAGCAAGTTACATGTCCTTTGGTACTTTACAAATGTTCCTATGGCTCTCCATCCTTTTCAGCACTTGGTACTGTTATTCTTTTAAATTTTAGTCATTATAATATGCATGTTTTGATATCTTATAGTAGTTTACATTTGCATTTCTCTAATGCCTTATGAGTTTGATTTGGTTTCATATGCTGTTTGCCATTTGAATGTCCTAAACAATTTTTTTGAAAGTGTGTTGAAATCGTTTGTGCATTTGTTTATTCAGTTATCTCTACATTTCTTTCTGATTTGTAGTTCTTAATATTCTGAGTATTAGTCTATTGTAAAATATACGTATTGCATATATCTTTTCCTACTCTGTTGAATTTATGTTTTATACACTTAATGTTGTTTTTTGATGAACAGTAATTATAATTTTAATGTAATCTAATACATCAATCTTTATTTCATGGTTAGTACATTTTTGTTCCATTTAAGAAATCCTTGCTGAATGTAATGTCATGAATATTTTATTTTCTAGAGGCCACACATACACAATTTGTATGGTGATATATACATGCATAGATATATATATATCAATATACCAATGTATATAATATATGATATCACTATATATGTATGATGCAGGATAATATTAACCATTCATTTTTATGTGGATAGCCAGTAGATATTCAATAAATTGCAAAGTACTTTAATAAGTCTTGATAATCTGGTAGTATAATTCTCTAACTTTGTCCTTCTCCTAAATTTGAGAATCAGGTTGCTAATTTCCAAACAGTAAACGAACTTCCTGGAATTTGTATTGCAATTGTGCTGAATCTATTGTTCAACATTGGGAATAACTGTTATTTTTACCAAATGGAGCCCCCCAAACTGTAGATATGTATCTCTGTCCATTTATTTATATTTTTATTTTTCCTCAGTATTTTATATATTTTATTGCATATAGAACTTGCACAATTTTTTAAAAGATTTTTTATTTATCTGAGAGCGTGTGAGAGTGGGGAGAGTATTAGAGGGAGAGGGACAAGCAGACTCTGTGATGAGTGTAGAGCCTGATGCAGGACTTGATCTCGAACCTGAGATTATGATCTCAGCAAAAATCAAGAGTCAGTTGCTTAATTAACTGAGTCACCCTGGTGCTCTGATCTTGCACAATTTTAAAATTTATTCTTAGTTATTTAGTGTTATTTGGTACTATTATAAAAGTTGTAATTTTTTTTATTTTTAAAAATTTTAGTTTCTAAACTTTTTTGTGGTTATACAGAAATATAACTGAGTTTTGAATGTTGATCTTATAGTCAGAGATACTGATCAATCCACTTATTAATAGTACCAATTTATTTTTAGTTTCATGAAATCATCAGATAATTCCATTTTCACTTATTTCAAATTTTTATATATTTAATTTTTCATGACTTATTTTGTTGCATAGTTCCTGCAGTACAATGCTGAATGTAAGTGGAGATCACAGATATCATTTATTTGTGATCTGAGAAAAGATTTTCATTGTTTCAACATTAAACATGGTTTTTGCTACAGTTTTGCAAGTACCCTTTATCAGACTAACGAAGTTTCTTTTTTATTTTTGGTTTACAAAGACTTTTTCTTTTTACTTTCTTTTATTTTTTAACATTACTATGTTATTTTTCTTGTGACAAAATATATGTAACATTTACCCTTTTAACTAATTTTTAGAATTTCAAGATTTAAAAAAATTCTAATTAGTTAACATATATAGTAAAGTTGGTTTCAGGAATAAAATTTAGTGATTCATCATTTACATATAATACGCAGTGCTCATCACAAGTGCCCTCCTTAATACCCATCACCTACTTAACCCCTCTGCTGCCCTGCATCCTCCATCAACCCTGTTTCTTTTCTAGTTTGCTAATCTCTCTCCCCCTCTCTTTTAATCCCCTGCCCCTATGTTCATCTGTTTGGTTTCTTAAATTCCACATGTAAGTAAATTCATATTGTATTTGTCCATCTCTGACTGACTTATTTTGCTTAACATAATATACTCTAGTTTTATCAACATCGTTGCAAATGGCAGGATTTCATTATTTTTTTTTTTGTTTACAGGAGTAGCTTTTAAAGCTGTGACTAATATTGTTTTTTAAATTAGCTAATTATTTATTTATTTTTAATTTTTAAATCATTAACCCTAACATATAATGTATTATTTGTTTCAGGGAATCAGGTCTATGATTTGTCAGTCTTACACAATATATAGCACTTACCACAGCACATACCCTCCCCAAAGTCCATTACCCAGCCACCCCATTTCCCCTACTGCCTTCTGCTCCAACAACCCTCAGTTTGTTTCATGAGATTAAGAGTGTCTTACGGTTTGTATCCCTCCCTATTGTCATCTTGCTTCATTTTTTGGTCTCTTCTCCTATGATCCTCTGCCTTGTTTCTCAAATTCCACATATCAGTGAGATCATATGATAATTGTCTTCCTCTGATTGACCTATCTCACTTATCATAATACTCTCTAGTTCCATTCATGTTGTTGCAAATGAAAAGATTTCAATTTTTTGATAGCTGCATAATATTCCATTGATCAATGGAACAGGATAGAGAACTCAGAAAGGACCCTCAACTCTATGGTCAACTAGTCTTTGACAAAGCAGAAATAATATCCAATGGAAAAAAGACAGTATCTTCAACAAATGATATGGGGAAACTGGACAGCCACATGCAGAAGAATGAAACTGGACCATTTCTTTACACCATACATAAAAATAAACTCAATATGGCTGAAAGACCTAAATGTGAGACAGGAATCCATCAAAATCCTTGAGGGGAACATAGGCAGCAACCTCTTTGACGTTGGCTGCAGCAACTTCTTCCTAGACACATCACCAAGGGCAAGGTAAACAAGGGCAAAAGTGAACTATTAGGTCTTCATCAGGATCAAAAGCTTTTGCACAGCAAAGGAAATAGTCCACAAAACCAAAAGACAACTGACAGAATGGGAAAAGATATTCACAAATGACATATCAGATAAGGGGCTCGTATCCAAAATCTATAAGGAACTTCTCAATCTCAACACCCAAAGAACAAATAATCCAATCAAGAAAGGGGCAGAAGACATGAACAGACATTTCTGCAAAGAAGACATTCAAATGGCCAAAAGACACACGAAAAAGTGCTCAACATCAGGGAACTACAAACCAAACCTCAATGAGATATCACCTCACACCAGTCAGAATGGCTAAAGCTAACAACTTAGGAAATGACAGATGTTGGTGAGGATATGGAGAAAGGCAAACCCTCCTACACTTTTGGTGGGAATGCGAGCTAGTGCAGCCACTCTGGAAAACAGTATGGGGGTTCCTCAAAAAGTTGAAAATAGAGCTACCCTATGACACAGCAATTACACTACTGAGTAAGACACAAATGTAGTGAGCTGAAGGGGCACATGCACCCCAATGTTTATAGCAGCAATGTCCACAATAGCCAAACTACAGAAAGAGCCCAGATGTCCATTGATAGATGAATGGGTAAAGAAGATATGCAACCATCAAAAATGAATAATTTTTCTTTCTTTAAATCACGGATGGGTATTAAAATTTTCCCGAGCTTTATTGGGGTATAACTGAAATATAATATTGTGTAAGTTTAAGGTGCAATACACAATGATTTGACATAAATATATTTTGAAAAATAACTACCACGGTAAGGTTAGTTAACACAAGAATGGATTAAGAATGGGTGTTGAATTTTAACAGATTTTTTTCTGCATTTGAGTTAATCACATTTTCTCTCTTGCTCTGTAAATGGGGTGACCTGCATTAACTGATTTTCAAGTGTTAAACCGACATTTTATTCTCAGTAAAAAACCTGCTTTTCCAGTTATCTTGCATAACAGACTGGCATATGTGTGAGTATTCGTGTGTGTGTGTGTGTGTGTGTGTGTGTGAGTGTGTGTGTGTGTGTATTTTAGAATTTTTCCATCCCTGTTCATTAGGCTAGTGAGACTAGCCTTCAATTTTGCTTCATTTGTCAGGTTTTTTTTAGGTTTTGGTATTAAGGTTGTGTTAGCTTTTAAAATGAATTGCAATACAGAACTTTTTTTTACACTCTTGAAGAGATTATGTAAGACTGATGCTATTTATTCTTTAAATGTTTAGAAGAATTCATTGGTAATGCCATCTGGACCACAAGTTTTCTTTTTGGGAAATTCTTTAGTTATAGATTCTGTTTTTTAAATCATATAAGACTATCCAGATTTTTAATTTCCTTTTATTGATTTTTAAATATTTTTAGGAAATGTCCATCATTCTAAATTTTTATATTTTTGGCATTAAATCTCTTAAAAATAACATCCTTTCATTTTTTAAATTTCTATTCGATCTTTAATGATATATGCCTTTCCATTCGGAACATTGGTTATTGGTTATTTGTTTTCTTTGATATTCTTCAGTCTTACTGGTGATTTTTCACTTTTATCAGATCTTTTATTAATTGAGGTATAATTGACATACATTATATTCACTTCAGATGTATAACATAATAATTCAATATTTGTATATATTGCAAAATTACCACCATTATATATGCATGACTTACTTATTTTACAAGTTGAAGTTTGTACCTTTGACCCCCTTCATCCATTTCACATTCTGCCAACCCCCCACCTCTGGCGACCTGTTCTCTGTATCTCTGAACCTGGTAGGTTTTTTGTTTTTGTAGTTTTGTATTTCACATGTGAGATCATATAGTATTTGTCTTTTCTGTCTGAATTATTTCATGTACATAATGCCTTAAAGGTCCATCCATGTTGCCACAAATGGCAAGAGTTCCTTCTTTTTTTTGTTTTTTTATTAACATATAATGTATTATTTGCCCCAGGGATACAGGTGTGTGAATCATCAGTCTTACACAATTCACAGTGCTCACCATAGCACATATCCTCCCAATGTCCATCACCCAGCCACCCTATCCATTCCCCACCCCCACTCCCCTCCAGCAACCTTCAGTTTGTTTCCTGAGATTAAGAGTCTTATGGTTTGTCTCCCTCCCTGTCCCATCTCATTTCATTTTTCCCTCCTTTCCCTCCACCACCCCCCCACCACTCAAATTCTGTATCTCACAGAGATCATATGATAATTGTCTTTCTTTGACTGATTTATTTCGCTTAGCATAATACCCTCTAATTCCATCCACGTGATTGCAAATGGCAAGATCTCGGGGTTTTTTGATGGCTGATACACACACACACACACACAAACACACACACACACCACACACACACACCACACACACACAACACACATCTTTTTTATCCACTCATCTATTGATGGACATCTAGGCTCTTTCCATAGTTTGGCTATTGTGGACATTGCTGCTATAAACATTGGGGTGCATGTGCCCCTTCAGCTCACTACATTTGTGTCTTACTCAGTAGTGTAATTGCTGTGTCATAGGGTAGCTCTATTTTCAACTTTTTGAGGAACCCCCATACTGTTTTCCAGAGTGGCTACACTAGCTCGCATTCCCACCAAAAGTGTAGGAGGGTTTGCCTTTCTCCATATCCTCACCAACATCTGTCATTTCCTAAGTTGTTAGCTTTAGCCATTCTGACTGGTGTGAGGTGATATCTCATTGAGGTTTGGTTTGTAGTTCCCTGATGTTGAGCACTTTTTCGTGTGTCTTTTGGCCATTTGAATGTCTTCTTTGCAGAAATGTCTGTTCATGTCTTCTGCCCCTTTCTTGATTGGATTATTTGTTCTTTGGGTGTTGAGATTGAGAAGTTCCTTATAGATTTTGGATACGAGCCCCTTATCTGATATGTCATTTGTGAATATCTTTTCCCATTCTGTCAGTTGTCTTTTGGTTTTGTGGACTATTTCCTTTGCTGTGCAAAAGCTTTTGATCCTGATGAAGACCTAATAGTTCACTTTTGCCCTTGTTTACCTTGCCCTTGGTGATGTGTCTAGGAAGAAGTTGCTGCAGCCAACGTCAAAGAGGTTGCTGCCTATGTTCCCCTCAAGGATTCTGATGGATTCCTGTCTCACATTTAGGTCTTTCAGCCATATTGAGTTTATTTTTATGTATGGTGTAAAGAAATGGTCCAGTTTCATTCTTCTGCATGTGGCTGTCCAGTTTCCCCATATCATTTGTTGAAGATACTGTTTTTTTTTTCCCATTGGGCATTCTTTCCTGCTCTGTTGAAGATTAGCTGACCTCAGAGTTGAGGGTCCATTTCTTGGTTCTCTATTCTGTTCCATTGATATATGTGTCTGTTTTTGTGTCAGTACCATACTGTCTTGATGATTACAGCTTTCTAAAGGAGCTTGAAGTTGGGAATTGTGATGCCACCAACTTTGGTTTTTGTTTTAAATTTTCCTCTGGCTATTCCTGGTCTTTTCTGGTTCTATATAAATTTTAGGATTATTTGTTCCATTTCTTTGAAAAAATCAATTGTATTTTGATAGGGATTGCATTAAATGTGTAGATTGCTTTAGGTAGCATAGACATTTTCACAGTATTTTTTCTTCCAATCCATGAGCATCAAATGTTTTTCCATTCCTTTGTGTCTTCCTCAATTTCTTTTATGAGTACTTTATAGTTTTCTGAGTACAGATTCTTTGCCTTTTTGGTTAGGTTTATTCCTAGGTATTTATGGTTTTGGGTGCATTTGTAAGTGGGATTGACTCCTTAATTTCTCCTTCTTCTGTCCTGTTGTTGGTTTATAGAAATACAAATGATTTCTGTACACTGATTTTATATCCTGACACTTTATGGAATTCCTGCGTGAGTTCAAGAAGTTTTGGAGTGGGGGCGCCTGGGTGGCTCAGGGGCTTAAGCCGCTGCCTTCGGCTCAGGTCATGATCTCAGGGTCCTGGGATCGAGCCCCACATCGGGCTCTCTGCTCCGCGGGGAGCCTGCTCCCTCCTCTCTCTCTGCCTGCCTCTCTGCCTACTTGTGATCTCTCTCTGTCAAATAAATAAATAAAATCTTTAAAAAAAAAAGTTTTGGAGTGGAGTCTTGGGTTTTCCACATAAAGTATCATATTAACTACAAAGAGTGAGAGTTTGACTTCTTTGCTGATTTGGATGTCTTTTATTTCTATTTGTTGTCTGATTGCTAAGGCTAGGACTTCTAGTCCTATGTTGAATAGCAGTGGTGATAATGGAAATCCCTGCTATGTTCCTGACCTTAGGGAAAAAGCTCTCAGTTTTTCCCCATTGAGAATGATATTCGTTGTGGGTTTTTTTTTTTTTTTATCGGTGGCTTTGATAATATTGAGGTATGTACCCTCTACCCCTACACTTTGAGAGTTTGGATCAAAAAAGTGTGCTGTACTTTGTCAAATGCTTTTTCAGCATATATTTAGAGTGTCATATGGTTCTTGTTTTTTGTTTTATTAGTGTATTGCCTCACATTGATAGGTTAGTTCAACACCCACAAATCAGTCAGCCCAGGGAAAAATCCCACTTGATCATGGTGTATAATCCTCTTAATGTACTGTTGGATCCTACTGACTAATATTTTGGTGTGAATTTCTGCATCTGTGTTCATTAAGAATATCAGTCTGTAATTCTCTTTTTTTTTTAAGATTTTATTTATTTGACAGAGAGAAATCACAGAGAGGCAGACAGAGAGAGAGGAAGGGAAGCAGGCTCTCCGCTGAGCAGAGAGCCCGATGCGGGACTCGATCCCAGGACCCTGAGATCATGACCTGAGCCGAAGGAAGCGGCTTAACCCACTGAGCCACCCAGGTGCCCCTGTAATTCTCTTTTTTGATGGGGTCTTTGTCTGGTTCTGGGATCAAGGTAATG
This sequence comes from Meles meles, assembly GCF_922984935.1. NCBI lineage: Eukaryota > Metazoa > Chordata > Mammalia > Carnivora > Mustelidae > Meles > Meles meles. The sequence continues at coordinate 130,060,801 of NC_060087.1, read as the reverse complement.
CCTCATGAAATGAGTTTAGAAGCTTTCCTTCCATTTCTATTTTTTGGAACAATTTCAGAAGAATAGGTATTAATTCTTCTGTAAGTGTCTGTTCAAATTCCCCTGGGAAGCCATCTGACCCTGGGCTCTTGTTTGTTGGGAGATTTCTGATGACTGCTTCAATTTCCTTACTGGTTATGGGTCTGTTCGGGTTTTCTATTTTTTCCTGGTTCAGTTTTGGTAGTTTATATGTCTCTAGGAATTCATTAATTTCTCCAGATTGTTAAATTTGCTGGTGTATAATTGCTCATAATATGTCCTTATAATTGTTTGGATTTCTTTGGTGTTGGTTGTGATCTCTCCTCTTTCTTTCATGATTTTGTTAATTTGAGTCCTTTCTCTTTTCTCTTTGATAAGTCTGGCCAAGGGTTTATGAATCTTAGTATTTCTTTCAAAGAACCAGCTCCTATTATCCTTGATTTGTTCTACTGTTCTTTTGGTTTCTATTTCATTGATTTCTGCTCTGATCTGATCTTAATTATTTCTCTTCTGCTGGGTTTAGATTTTCTTTGCTGTTCCTTCTACAGCTCCTTTAGATGTAGGGTTAGGTTATGTTTTGAGAGCTTTCTTATTTCTTGAGAAAGGCTTGTATTGGTATATACTTTCCTATCAGGACCACCTTTGCTGTGTCCCAAAGATTTGAACAGTTGTCTTTTCACTTTCATTTGTTTCCATGAATTTTTATAATTCTTTTTTGATTTCCTGGTTGAGCCATTCATTCCTTAGTAGGATGCTCCTTAATCTCCATGTACTTGAGTTCTTTCCAATTTTCATCTTGTGATTGAGTTCTAGTTTCAAAGCATTGTGGTCTGAAAATATGCAGGGAATGATCCAAACTTTTGGTACTGGTTGAGACCTAATTTATGACCCAGGATATGATCTATTCTGGAGAATGTTCCATATAGACTAGTGAAGAATGTGTATTCTGATGTTTTGGGATGGAATGTTCTAAATATATCTGTGATGTCTGTCTGGTCCAGTGTGTCATTGAAAGCCTTTATTTCCTTGTTGATCTTTTGCTTAGATGATCTGTCCATTTCAGTGATCAGGTTGTTAAAGTCCCCTACTATTATTGTATTATTGTCAATGTGTTCCTTTGATTTTGTTATTAATTGGTTTATATAATTGGCTGCTCCCATGTTAGGGGCATAGATATTTAAAATTGTCAGATCTTCTTGTTGGATAGAATGTATTATATGATTGTATGATAGAGTGCCCTTTTTAATCTCATATTATGGTCTTTGGCTAAAACCTAATTTATCTGATATAAAGATTGCCACCCCAACTTTATTTTGATGTCCATTAGTATGGTAAATTGTTTTCCAGCCCCTCACTATTAATCTGTAGTTTTCTTTGGGTCTAAAATGAGTTTCTTGTAGACAGCATATTAATAGGTCTTGTTTTTATTTTTTTATTTTTTAAATTTATTTTCAGCGTAGCAGTATTCATTGTTTTTGCACCACACCCAGTGCTCCATGCAATATGTGCCCTCCCTAATACCCACGACCTGGTTCCCACCAACCTTCCACCCCCCGCCCCTTCAAAACCCTCAGGTTGTTTTTCAGAGTCCATAGTCTCTCATGGTTCACCTCCCCTTCCAATTTCCCTCAACTCCCTTCTCCTCTCCATCTCTCCATGTCCTCCATGTTCTTTGTTATGCTCCACAAATAAGTGAAACCATATACTTGACTCTCTCTGCTTGACTTATTTCGCTCAGCATAATCTCTTCCAGTCCCGTCCATGTTGCTACAAAGGATGGGTATTCATCCTTTCTGATAGGCATAATACTCCGTCATGTATATGGATCACATCTTCCTTATCCATTTGTCCATTGAAGGTCATCTTGGTTCTTTCCACAGTTTGGCGACCGTGGCCATTGCTGCTATAAACATTGGGGTACAGATGGCCCTTCTTTTCACTACATCTGTATCTTTGGGGTAAAACCCAGTAGTGCAATTGCAGGGTCATAGGGAAGCTCTATTTTTAATTTCTTGAGGAATCTCCACACTGTTCTCCAAAGTGGCTGCACCAACTTGCATTCCCACCCACAGTGTACGAGGGGTCCCCTTTCTCCATATCCTCTCTAATACGTGTTGTTTCCTGTCTTGCTAATTTTGGCCATTCTGACTGGTGTAAGGTGGTATCTCAATGTGGTTTTAATTTGAATCTCCCTGATGGCTAGTGATGATGAACATTTTTTCATGTGTCTGATAGCCATTTGTATGTCTTCGTTGGAGAAGTGTCTGTTCATATCTTCTGCCCATTTTTTGGATATGATTATCTGTTTTGTGTGTGTTGAGTTTGAGGAGTTCTTTATAGATCCTGGATATCAACCTTTTGTCTGTACTGTCATTTGCAAATATCTTCTCCCATTCCGTGGGTTGCCTCTTTGTTTTGTTGACTGTTTCCTTTGCTGTGCAAAAGCTTTTGATCTTGATGAAGTCCCAAAAGTTCATTTTTGCTTTTGTTTCCTTTGCCTTTGGAGACATATCTTGAAAGAAGTTGCTTTGGCTGATGTCGAAGAGGTTACTGCCTATGTTCTCCTCTAGGATTCTGATGGATTCCTGTCTCAGGTTGAGGTCTTTTATCCATTTCGTATGGTCTAATAGAATGGTCGAGTTTCATTCTTCTGGAGGATGGTAATGGATATCGCGGCTTCCTAATTTCCAGCCCCATAGGAGCTGAGAGCCCAGGGCCCCACTCCTTAGTACACCCTCAGAGAAAAGCAGTTAATCCCTCCTGTCTCCCTGGTCTCTGGCCATGCTCTGTGCTCACCCAGCCTGTGACCAAGTGTTTTTATCTCTGGTGCCCAGCCCTGCTTGGATTCTCCAAACCCAGCAGATTCCTGCAATGCGTTTCCAAGCCGCTCCTCCCGGGTGAGGAAGGTGAGTCTCCCCAGATCTGCCACTTGGGTCCCTGCCAGAAAAGCAGTGGCCCAACTGTGCTGCGGATCATGGTTTAAAGTAATCCCAAACAGAGAGCCCACTCCTTGGCTGTGTCTCTACAGCCAGCTTCCCCTCTCTGACACCTGGGAGCTCTGCCACATTCAAACACCCCTGGTCTTTCTGTGACTCCGCAGGTCTTGAGACCACACTGTCCCCATTAGGATCCCACCCTCTGCTTAGCCTCTGGAGCAATGTCCCTCAGTGGAGCAGACTTCTAAAAGTTTTGATTTTGTGTTCCACTGCTCTCTCACTTGCTGGAAACTGGCCCCTCCCACTATAGTCTGTTTTCCCGAATGTTGCCTCAGATTCACTTCTCTGCATGTCCTATCTTCTGGAAAGCAGTTGATTTTCTGTTCCTAGAATTGCTATTCTTCTCTTCTCTCTCCTGTTGAGTTTGTAGGTATTCAGAATGGTTTGAGAACTATCTAGCTGAACTCCTGGGACCTGATGATATTTAAGTCTCCTACTTCATCACAATCTTGCTTCTCCCCAATTTCCTTACCTTTTTTTTAAAGAGTTTCTTACTTTATTTATTATTATTTTTTAAAATTTCTTTTCAGTGTAAGAGAATTCATTGTTTTTGCACCACACCCAGTGCTCCATGCAATACGTGCCCTCTTTAATACCCACCACCTGGCTCCCTCGACCTCCCACCCCCACCCCTTCAAAACCCTAAGATTGTTTTTCAGAGTCCACAGTCTCTTGTGGTTGGTCTCCCCCTCCAGTTTCCCCCAGCTCCCTCCTCCTCTCCATCTCCCCATGTCCTCCATGCTATTCCTTCTGTTCCACAAGTAAGCAAAACCATATGATAACTGACTCTCTCTGCTTGACTTATTTCAGTCAGCATAATCTCTTCCAGTCCCATCCATGTTGATACAAAAGTTGGGTATTCATCCTTTCTGATGGAGGCATAATACTCCACAGTGTATATGGACCACATCTTCCTTATCCATTCATCCATTGAAGAGCATCTTGGTTTTTTCCAAAGTTTAGCGACCGTGGCCATTGCTGCTATAAACATTGGGGTACAGATGGCCCTTCTTTTCACTACATCTGTATCTTTGGGGTCAATACCCAGTAGTGCAATTGCAGGGTCATAGGGAAGCTCTATTTTTAATTTCTTAAGGAATCTCCACAATGTTTTCCAGAGTGGCTGCACCAGCTTGTATTCCCACCAAGAGTGTAAGAGGGTTTCCCTTTCTCCACATCCTCTCCAAAACTTATTGTTTACTGTCTTGTTAATTTTGGCCATTCTGACTGGTGTAAGGTGGTATCTCAATGTGGTTTGGATTTGAATCTCCCTGATGGCTAGTGATGATGAACATTTTTTCATGTGGCTGTTAGCCATTTGTATGTCTTCTTTGGAGAAGTGTCTGTTCATGTCTTCTGCCCCCCCCCCCCCCTTTTTTGACGTGATTTTCTGTTTTGTGTGTGTTGAATTTGAGTTCTTTACAGATCTTGGATATCAGTCCTTTGTCTGTAGTGTCATTTGTGAATATATTCTCCCATTCCATGGGTTGCCTCTTTGTTTTGTTAACAGTTTCCTTTGCTGTGCAGAAAGTTTTGATCTCGATGTTGTCCCGATAGTTCATTTTCGCTTTTGTTTCCTCTGCCTTTGGAGACATATCTTGAAAGAAGTTGCTGTGGCTGATGTTGAAGAGGTTAATGCCTTTGTTCTCATCTATGATTCTGATAGATTCCTGTCTCACATTGAGGTCTTTAACCATTTTGAGTTTATCTTTGTGTATGATGTAAGAGAATGGTTGAGATTCATTCTTCTACATATAGCTGTCCAGTTTTCCCAGCACCAGTTATTGAAGAGACTGTATTTTTTCCACTGGATATTTTTCCTGCTCTCTTGAAGATTATTTGACCATAGAGTTGATGGTCCATATCTGGGCTCTCTGCTCTGTTCCACTGGTCTGTGTGTCTGTTTTTATGCCAGTACCATGGTGTCTTCGTGATGACAGCTTTGTAGTAAAGCTTGAAATCAGATAACGTGATGCCGCCAGTTTTATTTTTGTTTTTCAACATTTCCTTAGCGATTCAGGGTCTTTTCTGATTCCATACAAATTTTAGGATTATTTGCTTCAGCTCTTTGAAAAATACTCGTGGAATTTTGATGGGGATGGCATTAAAAGCATAGATTGCTCTAGGCAGTATAGACATTTTAACAATGTTTATTCTTCCGACCCAAGAGCATGGAGTAGTCTTCCATTTTCTGTGTCTGCTTCAATTTCTTTCATGAGTGTTCTAGTTCCTTGAGCACAGATCCTTTACCTCTTTGTTTAGGTTTATTCCCAGGTATCTCATGGTTCTTGGTGCTATAGTAAATTGAATCGATTCTCTAATTTCCTTTTCTGTATTTTCATTGTTAGTGTATAAGAAAGCAACTGATTTCTCTACATTGATTTTGTATCCTGCCACATTACTGAATTGCTGTATGAGTTCTAGTAGTTTGGGGGTGGAGTCTTTTGGGTTTTCCATATAAAGTATCATGTCATCTGTGAAGAGTGAGAGTTTGACTTCTTCATTGCCAATTTGGATACTTTTTATTTCTCTTTGTTTTCTGATTGCTGCTGCTAGGTCTTCTAATACTATGTTGAACAAGAGTGGTGAGAGTGGGCATCTTTGTTGTGTTCCTGATCTCAATGGGAAGGCTGTGAGCTTTTTCCTATTGAGGGTGATATTTGCTGTGGGTCTTTCATAGTTAGATTTTATGAGGTTCAGGAATGTTTCCTCTATCCCTATACTTTGTAGCGTTTTAATCAGGAATGGATGCTGGATTTTGTCAAATGCTTCTTCTGCAACAATTGTGAGGACCATGTGGTTCTTCTCTCTTCTCTTATTGATTTGTTCTATCACACTGATTGATTTGTGAATGTTGAACCACCCTTGTAACCCAGGGATGAATCCCACCTGGTCATGGTGGATAACCTTTTTTTTTTTTTTAAAGATTTTATTTATTTATTTGACAGACAGAGATCACAAGTAGGCAGAGAGCCAGGCAGAGAGAGGAGGAAGCAGGCCCCCTGCTGAGCAGAGAGCCCGATGTGGGGCTCGATCCCAGGACACTGGGATCATGACCTGAGCCAAAGGCAGAGGCCTTAACCCACTGAGCCACCCAGGCGCCCCTGGTGGATAATCTTTTTAATGTGCTATTGGATCCTGTTTGCTAGGATATTGTTGAGAATCTTAGCATCCATATTCATCAGTGAAATTGGTTTGAAATTCTCCTTTTTGGTGTGGTCTTTGCCTGGTTTGGGGATCAGGGTAATGCTGGCTTCATAAAAAGAGTCTGGAAATTTTCCTTCTGCTTCAATTTTTTGAAACAGCTTCAGGAGAATAGGTGTTATTTATTCTTTGAAGGTTTGGTAGAATTCCCCCAGGGAATCCGTCAGGTCCTGGGCTTGTTTTTTGGGAGGTTTTTGATCATTGCTTCAATCTCGTTGCTGGATATCGGTCTATTCAGGTTGTCAATTTCTTCCTGGTTCCGTTTTGGGAGTTTATAGTTTTCCACGAATGTATCCATTTCATCTAGGTTGCTTAAGTTATTCGCATATAACTGTTGATAATAACTTCTGATGATTGTTTCTTCTTCCTTGGTGTTAGTCATGATCTCTCCCTTTTTATTCATAATTTTTTTTAATTTGAGCTTTCTCTCTTTTCCTTTGGATTAGTGTGGCCAATGGTTTATCGATCTTATTTTTTCAAAAAACCAGCTTCTAGTTTCATTGATACGTTCTACTCTATCTTTAGTTTCTACCTCATTTATCTCTGCTCTAATCTTGATTATTTCCCTTCTTATGTGTGGAGTTGGTTTAATTTGTTGTTGATTCTCCAGTCCTTTAAGGTGTAGAGAGAGCTGGTGTTTTCTGGATTTTTCAGTTTTTTTTGAGGGAGGCTTGGATGGCTATGTATTTCCCCCTTAGGACCGCCTTTGCTGTATCCCATAGGTTTTGGACCGAAGTGTCTTCATTCTCATTGGTTTCCATGAATTGTTTAAGTTCTTCTTTGATCTCCTGGTTGATCCACGCATTCTTAAGCAAGGTGGTCTTTCACTTCCAGGTGTCTGAGTTCCTTCTGAATTTTTCCTTGTGATTGAGCTCCAGTTTCAAAGCATTCTGATCTGAGAATATGCAGGGAATCATCTCAGTCTTTTGGTATAAGTTGGGTATCTGTTGAGTCCTAATTTGTGACCCAGTGTGTGGTCTATTCTGGAAAATGTTCCATGTGCACTTGAGAAGAATGAGTATTCTGTTGTTTTAGGGTGGAATGTTCTGTATATATCTATGAGGTCCACATGGTCCAATATGTCATTCAATGCTCTTGTTTCTTTATTGATTTTCTGCTTGGATGATCTATTACTGAGAGAGGCGTGTTAAGTTCTCCTACTATTAATATATTCATATCAATGTGACTCTATCTTGATTAATAGTTTTCTTATGTAATTGGCTTCTCCTATATTGGGGGGCATAGATATTTACTATTGTTACACCATCTTGGTGGATAGTCCCTTTAAGAATGATGTAGTGTCCTTCTGTATGTATCTCTGACTACAGTCTTTAGTTTAAAATCTAATTTATCTGATATGAGAATCACTACCCTGGCCTTCTTTTGAGGCTCATTGGCATGAAAGATGCTTCTCCATCCCTTCACTTTCAGTCTGGGTGTATCCTTAGGTCCAAAATGGGTCTCTTGTAGACAACATATAGATGGGTCCTGTCATTTTATCCAATCTGCAACCCTGTGTCATTTTATGGGCGCATTTAGGCCATTCTCATTGAGAATGATTATTGATAGATACGTTTTTATTGACATCGTGTTACCTTTGAAGTCTTTCTTTCTGTAGATTGTCTCTATATTTCTGTTCAATGATGTTCTTAGGATTTTTCCTCTTTTATAGTTCCTCCCTTAATATTTCCTGCAGTGTTTGCTTGGTGGTCGCATACTCTTTTAAGCCTTGCCAGTCTTGGAAACTCTTCATCTCTCCGTCCATTTTGAATGTCAGTCTTGCTGGATAAAGTATTCTTGGCTGCATATTCTTCTCATTTAGTGCCCTGAATATATCTTGCCAGCCCTTTCTGGCTTGCCATGTTTCTGTGGACAGTTCTGACTTTATTCTGATGGGCTTTCCTCTGTACGTAAGGAGCTTCTTTGTCCTAGCTGCCTTCAAGAGTGACTGTTGACAATTAAAATTCCTCATTCTTACTAATACATGTCTTGAGGCCTTTTGAGAATCTATAATCTTGGGTGGAGACCGTTCTTGGGTGGAGACCGTTCTGCCTCTAGTACATGAATGCTGGTTCCATTCGCATGATTGGGAAAATTTTCATGGAGAACTTGTTCTACTATATCTTCTAGACTTCTTTCTTTCTCCTCCCTTTAGGGATTCCAATAATTCTGATGTTGGAATGTTTCATGGCATCATTTATTTCCCTGATTCTATTTTCGTGGCTTCTAAGCTACTTGTTCCAGGCTTCCTCCTGATCCTTTCTCTCTATATGTTTGTCCTCCAGATCACTAATTCTATCTTCTGTCTCAGTTACCCTAGCTTTTAGAGAATTTAGATTAGATTGGAACTCGTTGAGAGCATTGTGAACATCATCCCTGGTGGCTTTCAGTTCTGCCCTAATCAATTCCGTTTTGTCATCCATGGCTTTCTCCAACCTAGCTATTGTCTGGGTAATGGTTAGCCTGAATTCCCTTTCTGACATATTGTCTATGTCGATAGCCATTAGCTCTGTTGCAGAAGGCCCATCCTCTGAATTTTTCTTCTGTTGGGCATTCTTCCTCCTAGTCATTTTGGTGAGAGATGGCTGAATGGATGTAGCTGGATGTATCGACTGTGGTGCAGTCAAGGTGCACCCTGGAACGCTTCTGAGAAATCAAGAGTCCCCACCCAAATGTAGGAAAAAAGAAAGAGAGAAGAAAGAAAAAAAAAGAAAGGGAGAGAGAGAGAGAGAGAGAGAGAGAGAAAGAAAGATAAAAGAGAAGGCTCACCCCAAATGGGCCCCAAGGTAAGATTTATGAAGTATACAAACAAAAGCAGACAAACAAAAAGACTGATAAAAATGTATGACAAGAGAAAATAATACATATATATAAAAGCAAAAAAAAAATAACCTTATCAAAAAGAACCCCAAGTATAAGATTTTTTTTAAATTTATTTGACAGACAGAGATCACAATTGGCAGAGAGGCAGGCATGGGGGTGGGGGGAGCAGGCTCCCTGCTGAGCAGAGAGCCTGATGTGGAGCTCGATCCCAGGACCCTGAGATTATGACCTGAGGCGAAGGCAGAGGCTTAACCCACTGAGCCACCCAGGTGCACCCCAAGTATAAGATTTATATGCTATCAGGACAAACACAAATACACAGAAACACTGGCGGAATAAAAAGATGGGAGAGTGGTTATATATTCTCAGTGTGGGCGAGGAAGGTTATTTTGATTCTTCGTGGATGTATCTTGATATCCTTGTTAAAGGACTCAACTTTCCTAAGATAACGGGGGATTAAAAATTGGTTTGCCTATAGGCATAGCATTGATTGGGGAAAGGGGATTACCTTGAAGTTTAACTCTATATCAATATTAAAAAATAAAAATAAAAAAAGAATAAACTAAACTAAACTAAAATAAAAATTTTAAAAATTAAAAAATAGAAAAGCAAAAGAAAAACATGGGTATATGTATCAAAAAGTTCAGGTTAAAAGGTTATTATGGAATTTGATGTACTGGACATCTCACTGTGATGGTAAATAGGTTAAAAAAATCTATATATACATAAAATGAACCAGAATAGTGGGAACGAATTAAAAATAAAAGTTGTATCTATGAAGTAGTGGTGGTTTTTCTCTTGTCGTCTCCCCCCCCCCCCCCCCGTTGGCTTTCTGGGGAGGGGCCTGCCACATGGGTTTTCAGGCAATGTTCCCTGAGTTAAGTCCTCCTGTCCCCCTCAAGGGGGTGGGCTCTGAGGAAACCGGTTTTTCAGGCTTTTGTTCTCTGGAGGTTTTTATGTTTGTTTGTTCATTTGTTTTCCCTTGCCTTGACAGATTTTGATGGTTTTTGGAGGTTTAGAGGAAAGCAAACTGCACCCAGACCTCCCTCTAAGAGAGAAGCCCCAGTCTGTTCCCCTCTGGGTACTGCAGAGCACATAAGCTCCCCCTTGGCCGCTGGCAGAGCATGTTCCGAGTTGCGGTCCCTGGGGACAAAGGAACTCCTGCTTGTACCCAAAACCATGACAGCAGTGGCTGTCTTGTCAGCTCCAGACCGCCAGAGAGGTTCCAAGCAGCAATCACACACTGAGATTTTCCCACTGGCCCGGGGCTGGGAGTGCCTGGACTTTCCGGGACCGAGAGCACCGGGCTGGCATCTGCGTGCACCTCTCTCAGGGGAGGGCGTGGGGTGTGACTCAGGCTCTGGTAGCGTGGCACAGTGCACACATGGGGACTGCATAAAGGCTGTGCTTCTGCTGGCTGGTGAGGCTCCCAGCCCCTCACAGGAGCCGACCCCACGTGTTCTCAGGTGCGCTTGTAGCTCAGGGACCAAGATCTGGTTTCTTCGCCGCACTCTCTCCGGTTCAGCGCCAGGGGTGGCTGTCCTTGGTCCCGGGACTTAAGCCCCTATCCCTAACCGCCCCAATTCCCACAGTTTTCCTCTGCAATCCTTTGCTCTTTTTGAGTGCTTTCAACCAGACTCCAAGTTATTGCTGGTCCCCAGTCGCAGGGCACTCTCGGATTGGGGTATTACTTTCAAATGGGTTGCTTCTGGTGGCTCCCTCCCCCTTTTGTTTATCTTCCGATATCGGTCAGTCATTCCCACTCCACTTTACCTGCCCACTGGCATTTTCTGCTCCTGTAGAGATCCAGACGTGTATAATTCTAATCTCAGGCTGATTTCATGGGTGATCAGAGTTCTTTGGTAGGTAATCAGCTCATTTTAGGGTACAGGTTGAAATGGTGCCTCCTCCTACTTTCCCGCCATCTTGTTTCCCCTCTTCCTTCCTTTTATGAATGAATAATATTTCTGTGTGTGTGTGTGTGTGTGTGTGTGTGTATGTGTATGTGTGTATCACATTTTCTTTGTCCATTTATTTGTCATTGGACATCTAGGTAATTTCTATATCTTGACTTTTGTGACTAATGCTGCAGTGAACATGGGGGTGTATATGTCTTTTCAAATTAGTATTTTCATTTCTTCAGTTAAATATCTGTAAGTGGAATTGCTGAATCACATGTCAGTTTTGTTTTTTTATGTTTTGAGGAGACTCCATACTCTCTATTGCAGCTGCACCAATTTAAATTTCCACCAGCAGTACACAAGGGTTTTCTTTTCTTCACATCCTTGACAAAAGTTGTATTAACTAGGCCACAAACTCATTAACTTTATTGTACTGTAGTCATACAAGAAGGTTTTTACATGCACTTATTTTCATTTGTGTGTTTGTAGTTCCTTTGTGTGTGACTGTTTATAGCTTTATGCAATTTAACCCATGTGTAGATTTGTATAACCACTACCACAATCAAGATACAGAACCGTTCAGTCACCACAAAGAAATTCCTTTGTGTTACCCTTTATAGTAGCTCCTACTACTTCCCACCCCATCTCTTTCCCTGAAAACAATCTGTTCTCTATTTTGCCAGTTTGATAATACTATATAAATATAATTATAGGGGGTGCCTGGACAGTGCATCCGACTTGGTTTTGGCTTAGGGTGACCAGGTACTATTGTGTTTCTGAATTTGGATGTATGAAATCACCTTGGATAGACTTTGGTTTTGTTACCTGCAGTTGATTTCTAGTTTTAAGGTTCATGATGGATTTATATCTGAGATTCTTGAATTTTGAAATAAAGCTGAATTGCAGAACTTTTGTGAGGGGTGTATGAGTGAGCTGAAGAAGCAGGAAACAGGATTAATGGCTTTGACTGGAACCAGAACACTCTGGTTTTAAGAACTACATGGTTTTTGTATTTCAGACAGCTATATCAGATTCCTAAATCCCTTAGTGCTGGTTTTTACATGGCCTTATCCAAATCTCTCTATCCTGTAGTCTCCACTGTTCTCCTAAAATGGTCACCAAGCTGACTCATTGTGAAATTATATTTCTTACTGATACTATTTATTCCTAGAGCCTAGGCCAGTCCTGTTCTACATGGAAGGCATCAAACAATAATTGGCCAAAAAGTACTTTTCCTTGTCACAATCATATATAACTGAATTCTCACCATCATAGTAACTCCTTTAGGAAATACTTTTTAAGTGAACTGTGGAAATAACACTTAACCAGAAATCAGAAGTCTCAGTCCTCTGTGAAACTTAATAGTTATTGGTTTGTGACCAAGTAAAAACATCTTTGTGTTTTAGATTATTATTCCTTATACAGGTTAAAAAATTCTTAATGTGCTTACCTATCAGGATTATGATAAGAATAAAATCTAATAATAAATGGCAAAATATATCATAAATGTATGATCAAAATCATTGTTATTGTAACTTTATTTACAACCATTTACTGGATGCCCTTTATATGGTTTACTCAATTGTATATATAATGTACATAATATGTGTTATATATTATATATTCATATAATTCATATTATATATATAATTTTTTTCATGAAATCATCACACAGTCCAAAAGTAACCGCTATTGCTATCCTTTTTTGAGATGGAAAGACTAAGTATATTAGTTTCTATTGATGATATAACAAACTATAGAAAATCTAGCAGTTTAAAAACACGCACTTGTTTTTGACTCACAGCTCTGTAGGTCAGAAGTTTGGTCAACTGAGGTGGGTCCTCTGCTTCAGGAGCCTCATAAGGGTGAAATAAAAATGTTAGGGCTGCATTTCTTTTTGGAGGCTTTGGTGATATATCCTCTTCCAAGCTCATTCAGATTATTGACCAATATCAGTTCCATGTGGTTGTTGAACTGAGGTACCTGTTTCCTAATTGACTGTTAGCCAGAGATATTGCTCAGCTTCTAGAGGCCACCTGCCTTCCCTGGCACAAGGATCCTTTCATCCTCAAAAGCAGCAACAGAGGATTGAGTTACTCTCGTACTTTGAATCTATTTTGCCTCCTTTTCTCTCTTCCTTTTCTGTTCTTAGGAGCCCATGTGATTACACTGGGCTCATCTAGATAACCCAGACTGATCTCTTTTAAGGTCAGTTGATTATTAACTGATTCCATCTGTAAAGTCTCTTTGACCATGTAGTGTTAATATATTCATGGGCCTAATACTAGGGGGTAAAAGATCATTGCTACCATACATTTCATTTAATTTTAAATGAATACATTTAATTTTAAAGTCTGTATTTTAAACTTAAATTTTGTTAGTTAACATATAAGATGATATTGGTTTCAGGAATAGAATTCAGTGATTCATCACTTACATACAGCACCCAGTGCTCATCACAAGTGCCCTTCTTCATGCCCATCACCACCATCCTTCTTCTCCATCAACCCTTAGTTCGTTCTCTATTATTTACAGCCACTTATGGCTTATTCTTAAAGACAGCTAATAATAAATTATAAATAAATTATTAAAAAATAAATAATAAAACATAAATATTTCATACATTTCAAAATAATGTGTATATATGTGTGTGTTTGTATATATGTGTACCCTCTCTGCTCAAGGGAAAAGATATCCCTTACCAAATTTCTCTGTCCCAGATTTGTACTTCCAATGTTGAGTTTCCCACTGTATGTTATTCATTTTAGCTCTTCAATATAGACTTTGATTCCTACTATAGAAGGTGGTGTTGGGCTCTCTAATGATATATTTGTCAAAGAAGTAAACTACCAAAGTTCACTTATATTTTAGATGCAGGGGATCCCAGAGCTTAAAAGTTATTCCTACAGAGTCTTCCTTTCAGCTATTTCAGGATTGCCAAACTACTTTTAACTCTACTTCCTTCTCTATTCACTAGCATCAATTTTGTTCTCTATTTTTACTGTCTTTTACCCCTTTGAGCCTAATATGCACCCAGAAACCAGAATTCTCTCCCCAACATACAGATATATTTGTGTCACATCATTCTTCAGTGGTTTTTCTTCTCTAAAAATTAAATCTAAGCTCTTTATTGTGGCTTGCAAGACATGCACAAATTGGTTGCGCATACTTATTTCTAGCCTTCTCCTCCTCCTGTTTTTGTTCCAGAAGTACTGAACAACTTTCATATTTTTCAGCATAGTGTGATCTCTTGTCCCTTTTGATATGTGATAGAAAAATCTTTATTTTTTTCCACTTTGAACTTTTTGAGTTCATCATTCAGGTCTCTGTTTAAATGTTACTTCCTCCATTATATCTTCCTTTATTCCCCCAAACTCAGTTTAAATGTTTTTTTTTTCTATATTTTCATTACACTCTGTATTTTCTCTGTCATTGCACTTTTATCATACTTTACTATAATTTCTGGTTCTCCAAGTAAAATATCAACTCCCTGAAGGTGAGCCTCATGTCTATTTTATTAAATTTTGTATTGTCAGAGCTTAACATGATTGTGAAATAGTTTGCTCAGAATATGAATAAATGAAGAAAACCTGGTGTCTCCTCAAGCGCTTACTCTCCTAGTCTGAGTGGGTGTGATGATGCATTTCTATTTTCTTAAGACACAAAAATTGGGACTAGGATTAACCCTCCATAACCCTTCTTTGCCCCATCCCTGATCTGAATGGTCTTTACTAGTCTAAGAAGTTTACCTCTTGAGAATTGTGCTCTAACCTGACCAGATGTTAGTTCTCTCTAATCTAACAATCAAAGTTTTATTGTGTCTTCTGAGGCTTTAAAGGTTTTCTCCTTGCAGTATGACAAAATATTGGTGTATCATCACTATTTACAAAAGCATCTTGGAAATACTTTCCCATACCATGGTTCTTTTTTTTTCTTTTTTAGTTGTGAATGACAGTATTTTATTTATTTATTTAAATTCAATTAGCCAACATATAGTACATCATTTGTTTTTGATGTAATGTTCAATGATTCATTAGTTGCATATCATTTATGCAACCATATCATTTATGGTTCTGGGTGCATATAACACCCAGTGCTCATCACATCATATGCCTTCCTTAATGCCTGTCACCCAGTTACCACATCCTCCCACCCACCTCTCCTTCTGCAACCTTCAGTTTGTTTCCAAGGGTCAAGAGTATTTCATGGCTTGTCTCCCTCTCTGATTTCTTCTTATTCACTTTTCCCTCTCTTCCCCTATGATCCCATGTGCTATTTCTTATGTTCCACATATGAGTGAAACAATATGATAATTGTATTTCTTTGATGGACTTAATTTCACATAACATAATTCCATCCAGTTCCATCCATGTCAATGTAAATGGTAGGTATTCATCTTTCTGATGGCTGAAAAATATTCTGTTGTATATATGAACCACATTTCTTTATCCACTCATCTGCTTAAGGGCATCTCCTTCCACAATTTTGCTGTTGCGGGCATTGCTGCTATACACATTGTTGCTATAAATATTGTTTCATTACATTTTTTATCTTTGGGGTGCAATTCCTGGGCTTCAGGGTAGCTCTATCCTTAAGTTCTTGAGGAACCTTCATACTGTTTTCTAGACTGGCTATATCAGCTTTCATTCCCACAAAGAGTGTAAGAAGGTTTCCCTTTCTCCACCTCCTTGCCAACATTTGTTGTTCCCTGTCTTCTTAATTTCTGCCACTCTAACTGATATAAGGTGGTATCTCATTGTGGTTTTGATTTGTAGTTCCCAGATGACAAGTGATGTGGGACATTTCTTCATGTGTCTGTTACCATTTGTATGTCTTCTTTGGATAAGTGTCTGTTCATGTCTTTTGCCTATTTCTTGACTGGATTATTTGTTTCTTGGCTGTTGAGTTTGAGAAGTTCATTATAGATCTTGGATACCAGCCCTTTATCCATAATGTCATTTGCAAATATCTTCTCCCATTCCATAGGTTGCCTTTTAGTTTTGTTGACTGTTTCCTTTGCTGTGCAGAAGCTTTTTATATTGATGAAGTCCCAAAAGTTCATTTTTGCTTTTGTTTGCCTTGTTTTTAGAGACATGTCTTGCAAGAATTTACTGTGGCCGATGTTGAAGATGTTACTGCCCGTGTTCTCTAGGATTTTGATGTATTCTTGACTCATATTTAGGTCTTTCATCCATTTTTAGTTTATAGGTCTTTCATACATTTTGAGTTTACCTTTGTGTATGGTGTTAGAGAATGGTCTAGTTTCATTCTTCGGCATGTGGCTGTCCAGTTTTCCCAGCACCATTTATTGAAGAGACTGTCTTTTTTTTACTGGGTGGTCTTTCCACTTTGTCAAAGATTAGTTGACCATAGAGTTGAGGGTCCATTTCTGGGTTCTCTATTCTGTACCATTGATCTCTGTGTCTGTTTTAGTGCCAATACCATGCTGTTTTGATGATCACAGCTTTGTAATAGGGCTTGAAGTCAGGCATTGTGATAACCCCAGATTTGTTTTTCTTTCTCAACATTGCCCTGGTGAGTGGGGGTCTTTTATGGTTCCATAGAAATTATACGATTGTTTGTTCAAGCTCTGTGAGAAACGTTGATGATATTTTGATAGGCATTCCATCGAATGTGTAGATTGTTCTGGGCAGCACAGACATTTTCACAATGTTTTTTCTTCCAATCCACGAGCCTGGTATGTTTTTCTATCTCTGTGCCTTTCCTCAATTTCTTTCATAAATGTTCTGTAGTTTCTAGTGTACAGATCTTTTACCTCTTTGGTTAGGGTTATTCCTAGGTATCTTAGGGTTTGGGGTGCAATTATAAATGAGATAGATTACTTAATTTCTCTTTCTTCATTCACATTGTTAGTGTATAGAACTACAACTGATTTCTATGCATTGATTTTGTATCCTGCCACGTTGTTGAATTCCTGTATGAGTTCTAGCAATTTTGGGGTGGAGTTTTTTGTGTTTTTCCATGAAGTATCATGTCATTTGCAAAGAGTGAGAGTTTGACTTCCTTGCCAATTTGAATGCCTTTTATTTCTTTTTGTCATCTGATTGCTGAGGCTAGGACTTCTAATATGTTGAACAAAAGTGGTGAAAGTGGGCATACCTGTTGTATTCCTGACCTTAGGGGAAAAGCTCTCAGTGTTTGCCCATTGGGAATGATACTTGCTGTGAGCTTTTCATAGATTGCTTTTATGATATTGAAGTATGTTCCCTCTATCTTTATATTTTGAAGAGTTTTAGGAAAGGATGCTATATTTTGTCAAATGCTTTTCTGCATCAAATGAGAGGATTATACGGTTCTTTTCATTTATTACTGAGCTCTATCATGTTGATTGATTTGTGAATGCTGAACCACCCTTGCATCACAGGAATAAATCCTACCTGGTCATGGTGAATAATCCTTTTAATGTACCATTTGATCTTATTGGCTAGGATCTTGGTGAGTATTTTGGCATCCATGTTCATTAGGGATATTGGTTTGTAAATCTCCTTTTTGGTAGGGTCTTTGGTTTTGGGATCAAGGTAATCCGGGTCTTATAGAATGAGTTTGGAAGTTTTCCTTGTGTTTCTGATTTTTGAAACAGTTTCAGTGGAATAGGTATTATTTCTTTAAAGTTCTGGTGGAATTTCCCTGGGAAGCCATCTGGCCCTGACCTCTTATTTTTTGGGAAGTTTTTGATTACTGCTTCAATTTCCTTGTTGTTTATTGGTCTGTTCAGATTTTCTATTTCTTTCTGTTTCAGTTTTGGCAGTTGATAAGTTTCTAGGAATGAATCAATTGCTTCCAGATTGATTAATTTGTTGGCATAATTTCTCATAATACGTTCTTTTTTTTAGATTTTTAAAATATTTTTTTTAAAAAATTTTTATTTGTCAGAGAGAGAGAAAGAACGAGTGAGCACAAGCAGAGAGAGCAGCAGACAGAGGGAGGGAGAAGCAGGCTCCTCGCTGAGCAGGGAGCCCAATGTGGGGCTCGGTCCCAGGACCCTGGGATCATGACCTGAGCTGAAGGCAGCCACTTAACCAACTGAGCCACCCAGGTGTCCCCATAATATGTTCTTAAATTTATATTTCCTTGGTGTTGGTTGTGACCTTTCCCCTTTCATTCATGATATTATTTTGTATCCTTTCTATTTTCTTTTGGATAAGTTTGTCCAGAGGTTTATTGATCTTATTAATTCTTTCAAAGAACCACCTTCTAGTTTTGCTGATCTGTTCTACTGTTCTTCTGGTTTCAATTTTTTTTTTAAATTTCTGCTCCAATGTTTATTATTTCTCCTCTCTTGCTTGGTTTAGGCTTTATTTGCTCTTCTTTCTCTAGGTCCTTTAGGTGTAAGATTAGCTTTTGATTTGGGATTTTCCTACTTATTTGAGAGAGGCTTGTGTTGCAATGTTCTTCCCTCTTAGAATCGCCTTTGCTGTATCCCAGATATTTTAAACACTTGTGTTTTCATTTTCATTAGTTTCCATGAATTTTTAAAATTCTTCTTTAATTTCCTGGTTGACCCATTTATTCTTTTAGCAAGATTGCTCATTAATCTCTAAGAATTTGAGTTCCTTCCACATTTCCTCTTGTGATTAAGTTCCAGTTTCAAAGTATTGTGACTGTGGTCTGAAAACATGCAGGGAATAATCTCAATCTTTTGGTATCAGTTGAGACCTGATTTGTTACCCTGTATGTGATCTCTTCTGGAGAAAATTACATGTGCCCTCAAGAAGAATGAGTATTCTGTTGTTTTAAGTTGGAATGTTCTGTATGTATCTGTGAAGTCCATCTGGTCCAGTGTGTCATTCAAAGTCCTTGTTTCTTTGTTAAACTTTTGCTTAGATGACCTGTCCATTGCTCTGAGTAGGGTGTCGAAGTCCCTACTATTAATGTACTCTTATCAATGTGTTTCTTTACTTTAGTTATTAATTGATTTATACAATTTGCTGCTCTCATGTTGGGAACATAAATATTTACAATTGTTAGATCTTGTTGGATAGACCTTGTATGTTTGATATAGTGTCCCTCTTCATCCCTTACTACAGTGTTTGGTTTAAAATCTAGTTGGCCTGATATGAGGATTGTTGTCCGATCTTTCTTTCATGTCCATTAGTATGGTAAATCATTCTCCACCCCCTTACTTTCAGTCTGGAGCTGTCTTTAGGTCTAAAGTGTCTTGCTTTTTTATCTAGTCTGATACCCTGTGTCTTTTGGTTGGAGCATTTAGCCCATTGACGTTCATAGTAATTATTGAAAGTATGAATTTAGTGCCATTGTATTGCCTATAAAGTCCCTCTTTCTTTAGATTGTCTCTGTTTCTTTCTGGTCTCTGTTACTCTTGGGGGTATCTCTTCACTTGCAGGATCTTCCTTAACATTTCCCTCAGGGCTGGCTTGGTGATCATATCTTCTTTCAGTTTCTGTCTGTCCTGGAAACTCTTTATCTCTCCTTCACTTCTGAATTACAGACTTTCTGGATAAAAAATTCTTGGCTGCATGTTCTTCTCATTTAGTACCCTGAATATATTATGCCAGTCCTTTCTGGCCTGCCAGTCTTCTGTGGATAGGTCTGATGTTAGTCTGATGATCCTCCTGTGTATGTAAAGAATCTTCTGCCTTGAGCTGCTCTCAGGATAGCCTTCTTTTCTCTAAAATTTGCAGGCTTCACTATTACAGGGTGTTGATCTCTTTTTATTGATTTTGGGGGGGGGGTCCTTTCTGCCTCTTGGACATGAATACTTGTTTCCCTCCCCAGATTAAGGAAGTTATTGGCTATGATTTGCTCAAATATACCTTCTGGCCTTCTCGCTCTCCTTCCCCTTAGTCACACCAGTAATTATGACATTTGTTCATTTCAAAGCATCATTAAATTCTTGAAACCCTTCTTCATGGGCTCTGAGTTGTCTTTTTCTCTTTTCCTCTATTTCTTTCCATTCCATCAGTCTGTCTTTTAGATCACTTACTCTCTCTTCTGCCTTATTCACCCTAGCTCTTAGAGCATCCAATTTAGACTATTTCAGTTATAGCATTTTTACGTTTGGCCTGATTAGATCTCATTTCTGCACTTAGCGATTCTCTACTGTCTTTTATGCTTTTTTCAAGCTCAGCTCTTAACTTTACAATTGCTATCCTGAATTCCATCTCTGACATCTTACTTTTATCCATATAGATTAGCTCTGTGGCAGAGAACATTACCTCTGGTTCTTTCTTTTGTGGTGAGTTCTTCCTTCTAATCATTTTACGCAGGGA
Organism: Meles meles; assembly: GCF_922984935.1. Lineage (NCBI taxonomy): Eukaryota > Metazoa > Chordata > Mammalia > Carnivora > Mustelidae > Meles > Meles meles. Next base: position 130,040,608 of record NC_060087.1, on the reverse strand, counting down.
AGAATGGGTGAGTGACTGATCAGAGTCCAAAACATCCACCATGACCCATGCATAAAACACCCTAGGTAAATCTGGGGTAGTCAGAAACCAAAACAGAAAAACAAACAAAAAGCAAAATGAACAAACAAGAAAAAGAGAAAAAAAATGTGTAGCGGTGGGAGAGAAGAGAGACTATAATCTCTCAGAGTGGAAAAAATGGTGATCCACTTGTTCCTGAGT